>NC_092513.1:58184727-58792941 GCF_047511675.1 Marmota flaviventris
ATTTCTCATCTTTCTCCCCTTTATCCTGATTTCTAACTTTAGGGCTTTATCCTGATTTCTAACTTTAGGGCTATGACTATTTACTCTTTCCTCTAATTTTTTACCATACAGCATTGCAATGTGTTTCATAGGCTTTATTTAAACATTGTGTTGCTCAGCTTTTTATAACTTAACAAAGTAGTTGAAATAATCAACTTAAAAAGAAGAAAGTTTTATTTTGTCTTATAATTTAGAGATTTCAGTCCATGTCTGGGTAGACTCATTGTACTTTAGGGCCTGTGGTTAGGCAGCACATTATGGGTAGGGAGCATTTAGTATTGTGCCATGAGACACATTGCTGACAAGCATACAGCATTCAGCTTATGGCAGTCAGGAAGGAAAGAAAGATCAGAGTCCCACTAGGCCCTATCTTTTAAAGGTTCCACCACATCCCAATAGCACCAAGCTAGAGGCTAACTTTTAACACATGGGCCTTTGGGGGACACTCAAGGTCCAAACTATAGCAAACAAAATATGGAGTTCCCATATACCACCTATTATACACACAGCCTTCTCCACTATCCATGTTCTTTTTTTTTAATATTTATTTTTTGGTTGTAGTTGGGCACAATAACTTTATTTCACTTATTTATTTTTATGTGGTGCTAAGGATTGAACCCAGAGTCTGATACATTGCAAGGCAAGCACTCTATTGCTGAGTCACAACCCCAGCCCCCCACTATCCACATTTTTTAACAAAGCAGTACATTTATTATAATTTGTGAACCTATATCAATATATCATATATCACCTAAGTTCATAGTTCACCCTAAGGTTCACTCTTGGTGTTGCACATTCTAATTTGATAACTCCATAATGACATCTATCCTCCATTATAGTATCATATAGAGTAGCTTCCTGCACTAAAAATCCTCTGTGTTCTACCTGTTCATTCCTCCCTTTCCCGTCCCCTGACAACCATTGACCTTTATACTGTCTTCATAGTCTTGCCTTCCAGAATGTCATACAGTGTGAATAGTGTCTTGATAGTGTCTTTCACAGAGCAGAAGTTTTTAATTTTAATGAAGTCCATCTTATTAGTTCTTTCATTCATGGATCATATCTTTGATGTTTTATCTAAAAAGCCATTACCATGAAGATCATCTGAATTTTCTCCTATGTTCTCAGTTATGAATTTTGTAGTTTTATATTTCACCTTTTTGTCTTCTGTGATCCATTTTGAGATAATTTTGGTAAAGGGTGTAAGGTCTCTGTCAAAATATGTGTTTTTGCTGTAGGTTCCACCACCATTTGTTGAAAAGATCAATTTTGCTCTATTTGTATTACCTTTGCTCCTTTCTTAAAGATCAGTTGGCTGGCTATGTTTATGTAGGTTTTTCTCTCACTTTCTATTCTGCCGAGAGATTTATGTATTGTTTTGCTCATGCCACAAGGTTTTTATTACCATAGCTTTATAGTAAATTTGGAAGTTGTATAGTGTTTGTTAATTCTCTGAATTTGTTCCTCTTCAATACTATAGTAGCTATTCTGAGCCTCTCCATGTGTAATTTAGAATCCCCTTTTTTCATGTCAACAAAATAAATTACCAAGATTTTAATTGAGATTCCATTGAATCTATAGATCAATTTGGGAAGAACTAACATCTTAACGCTGAATCTTCCATTTATTTAGTTCTTTGATTTCTCTCATCAGAGTTTTGTAGTTTTCTTCTAAATATTGTACATACTTATTAGATTTTTTACCAACTCATTTCACTTTTGTGGGTGCTAATGTAAATGGTACTTTGTGTTTAATTTTAAATTCCAGTTGTTCATTATTGGGAGAGAGGAAACATGTTGACTTTTGTCTATTAACCTTGTATCCTATGACATTGCTTATTAGTTTTAGGAGCATTTTTGGTTGACTTAGATTTTCTAGACAATTGTGTTAGCAGTAAACAAAACCAATTTTATTCCTTCCCTCCTGTTATGTTTTATTTTCTTTTCTTATTGCATCAGCTAAAACTTCCAATAAATATTGAAAAGAGTTAGAGAGAGGGGATGTTCTTGCTTGCTTCTGACCTTTTTGAGAAAGCTTTTAGTTTCTCAAAATTAAGTGTATCAACTATAGGATCTTAGTAGATATTCTTTATCAAGTTGAAGACATTCCCCCTCTATTCTATTATAGGTTTCCTGAATGGTTTTATAATAAATGGATATTGGATTTTGTACAATGTTTTTTCTGTATCTATTAATATGATCATGTAGTTTTTCCTTTGTACCTATTTGATGTGATGGATTACATTCACTATTTTCAAATGTTGAACCAACCTTGAATCCCTGAAATAAGTCCCACTTGGTCATAATGTATAATTTAAAAAAAAAATCCTTAGATTCAATATGCCATTATTTTGTTGAAGATTTTTGCTTGTATGTCTATGACAGATATTGGTTACAATTTTCTTTTCTTATAATATCTGATTTTGGTATTAGGGTAATGCAGTCCTTACAGAATGAGTTAGAAAATATACCTTCTGCTTCCATTTTCTGGGAGAGATTGTGGAGAATGGAAACAATTTCTTAAATATTTGCTATAATACAGCAGTGAACCCATCTGAACCTAGTGCTGATTTGGAAGATTTTTAATGGGAAAGGGTACTGGGAATTTAACCCAGGGGTAATTTACCACTGAACTATAATCCAACCCTTTTTATTTTTATTTTTTATTTTTTGAGAAAGGCTTTCATTAATTTTCTTAGGTTCTCGCTCAGTTGCTGAGGCTGGCCTTGAACTTGCAATGCTTCTGTCTCAGTCTCCCAAGCTGCTGGGATTACAGACATGTACTTCCCCACCCCCACATGCATGGTGGAGATAATTAATTATTGACCCAATGTTTTTAATAGATATAGACCTCATCAGGATTGTATATTTCTTTTTGTTTTGAGTTTTTCAGATTATGCCTTTCAAGTTGTTAGCCTGTTCCATCTAAGTTCTCAAGTTTGTAGGCACAGATGTGTTCATAATATTCCTTATTGCTCTTTTAGTGTCTGTGTGATCTGTAATGATGTCCCATCTTTCATTTACAATATTAGTAATTTTTGTTTTCTTTCTTTTTCACTTAGTTTGTCCAGAAACTTATTAATTTTATTGATCTTTTCGAAGAACCACATTTTGGTGTTTTTTTCTATTGTTTTCCTCTTTTCCATTTCACTGATTTTTTACACTAATTTTTATTTTTTATGCTTCCTTCAGATTTAATTTTCTTTTTCATTTTCCTTATTCATATTTTCTTTATTAATATATGTATTCAATGTTATAATTTTCATTCTAAGCACTACTTTTGATGCATCCCACAAAACTTGATGCTGTATTTACATTTTCATTTAATTGAAAAAAATTTAAATCTCTTTTGAGATTTGTTGTTTGACCTACCTGTTGTTTTTTATCAGATATTTTGGGATTTTCAGCTATCTTTACTGAATTTTTGTTTAATTCTGTTTTCATCTGAAAACATACTTTACATGATTTCTATTTTTCTAAATTTTTTAAGGTGTGTTTTATGGAACAAAATGTGTTCTATTCTTCTAAATAGTCCTTGTGAGCTTGAGAATAATGCGTGTTGTGCTGTTGTTGGATGAAATAATCTAAAGGTGTCAGTTATATCCAATGATTGATGGTGCTGTTGAGTTCAGCTGTGTCCTTACTGATTTTCTTCCTGCTGGACTTGTCCTTTACTGACAGAGGGATATTGAAGTTTCCAACTCTAAGAGTGGATTCATCTATATCTCCTTGTACTTCTGTCACTTTTTTCTTGTACATATTGATGCATTGTTAGAGGTTCATACACATTAAGGATTTTTAAGTAGTCTTAGAGAGTTGACCCTTTTTTGTCATATGAAATGCCTTTTTTATCCCTGATAATTTTCCTTGGTCTGAAGTTTTCTGCTAATTTTAATATAGCTTATTCTTATTTTCTCTTGATTGTTTTTTACATAATGCTACATTCTCTATCCCTTTGTTTTTAATCTCTGGGTGTCTTTATATTTATGGTAATTTTCTTATAGAGACTATATAGTTGGGTCTTTTTTCTGATCTACTGTGGTAGTCTCTGTCCTCTACTTGATATGTGTAAACTGTTGATATTTAAAGTGATTATTGATCTATTAATAACCTATCATGTTTTTAGGGGGGATATTGTTTGTTTTCTGTTTGTGGCCCTATTCTTTGTTCCTCTTTTAGTCTCCCCCATCTTTTCTGCCTTAGTTTAATTGAACATTGAATATTATTCCATTTTCTGTACATTCTTAGCTTCTTTATTCTTTTCACTTTGCATTGGTTGCCCTAGAGTTTGCAGTTGTCATTTACAATTAATGCAAACCTAACTTCAAATAACAGTATACTATTTGACAGGTGGTGCATGTTCTTATAATAGCAAAGTATTCTTTTTTCCTCCCTTATATCATCGATGTATTTACTTATTAATAATCTGTAGTCATCAAATGCTTTGTTGCTGTTATTATTTTGAGTAAATGTTTATCTGATAGATCAATTAAGAACAAAAATATATATCTTCCATTATTTCTTTTATAAAACTCTTCCTTTCTTTATGTACATCCAGGTTTATGGTCTATATCATTTTTCTTCTTTCTAAAGAACTTTTTTTCATATTCAGATTTTTATGTAATTTTATAGTGAACAATGTACATATTTCCCTCACCATTTCCGGGTAATTTAGTGTGACAGTTCTCCATAATAAACTATTCAAAGAGATGCTTTGTTCAAGACTAGAGTGAATTATAAAAAGAAATGCTATTATAAAACCAACACTGGGCTGGGGTTGTGGCTCAGCAGTAGAGTGCTCATCTAGCACAGGTGAGGCCCTGGGTTCGATCCCCAACACCACATAAAAATAAATAAGTAAAGATATTGTATCCAACTACAACTAAAAAATAAATATTAAAAAACCCAACACTGTCACAAATCACATTAAAACAAAATACATAGTATTTGCATGTTCTGGTTTATAGTGTTTTCTTGGGACTGGCTCCAACATCATGAAATGACAGAGATGCCAGTTGGATGTGGAGGCTCACCCAGTTTCACCTTAATCTTCAGGATCACCATGGTCGGCTTTCAGACAACATCATTTTGGCTATAGACAGTGTGTAAGTGACTATGCAGTTGCACTTATGAGCTCAATATCTGTGAAGTGTCCATTGTGGTCCCTGAGTTCTTAAACCTTCACCCACTGACTCTCATTTTTTTCATAGGTTTGCGTTTTGAGATGATTTCTCTTGTTCCAGGCATGACAGGTGATTGGCTCTCTACTACCAACAAATTCCCTTAATTTTTGTTTGTCTGAAAGAGTCTTTGTTTCTTCTTCACTTTTGAAGGATAATTTCATAGAATGCAATATTCTGGCCAGGTGTGGTGGCACATACCTGTAATCCCAGCAGCCCAGGAAGCTGAGGCAGGAGTACCACAGATTCAGTCAGCCTCAGCAACTTAGCGGGATGGTGAGCAACCTAATGAGACCCTGTCTCAAAATAAAAAGGACTGGTGATGTGGCTTGGTGGTCAAGCACCCTTGGGTTCAATCACTGATACCAAAAAAAAAAAACAAAACAACAACAAAAACACAAAGCAACATTCTGGATTTGTGGCTTTTTTTTTAATCAACAAAGAGTATTTCACTCACTCTCTTGCTTATGTGATTTCTGAAAAGTTCAATGTAACAAAAGCTTTTTTCCTTATAAGTAAGGTGTTTTGTCCATCTGGCTCTGTCAGGGTTTTTTTTTTTTTTTTTCTTTGACTTTCTGCAGTTTGATGTGATACGCCTAGGTGTAGATGTTTTTGGCTTTTATTTGGTGTTCTCTGAGCATCTGACATGAATTTCATGAAATGTCATCATGCTTCACATGTTTGTTCTGTTCTGTTCTTTCTTCTCCTTCTGGCACTCCAGTATACATACATGTTACACCTTTGTAGTTGTCCCACAGTTTTGTAATATTTTGTTCTTGGTTTTTTTTGTTGTTGTTTTGTTTTGTTTTTGTTTTTTAATTTGGTGGTTGTTTTGCTTGTTGGTTTTTTCATGCTTTTCAGTTTTGCAAGTTCCTATTGTTATATCCTCAAGCTCAGAAATTCATTCCTGGCAGAACCAAATCAACCAATAAGCATATCTGAGGCATTTTTTCATTGCCATTACAGTGGATTTTTTATCATTAGCATTTCTTCACTGTTCTTTTTTAAAATTTCCATCTCTTTGCTCATGTTACCCAATCTGTTCTTGCATGTTGTCTACTTAACCTATTAGAGCCCTTAACATATTAATCATGGTTGTTTTAAATTTTCAGAAATCTCTGCCATATTATAGTCTGGTTGTGATGTTTGCTCTGAGTCTTCAAACTCTATTTTTATCTTTTAGTATACCTTATAGTTCTTCCTTGATAATTAAACATGATATATTGGATAAAAAGGACCTCAGTGAATAGAGTTTTAAATGTGGTAACAAGAGGACAGGGGAGGTGTTCTGTAATGCTATGATTTTTTCTAAAACTCTTAGTAAGCATGCAGTTGGACTATGAACTCACAGATGTTTCTCAGCTCTCCCCACCTCCCGCTTAAGTGGGACACAATGGTTAATGAGAGGTAGAATTCGGTATTTCCTTTCCCCCATTTTAGGTACTAATAAAATTCCAGCAGGTTAGCTCTGCTAAAATAGTGTTTCTTGAGGGAAAGTCTTATGTGTTAGTCAACTTTTTGTCATTGTGACCAAAATACCTGTCAAGAACAACTTATGGGAGCAAAAATTTATTTTGGGATCAGGTTTTCAGAGAATTAATTAATGATCAGCTGACGCAATTGCTTTGGGCTCAAGGTGAGGCAGAACATCATGGTGGAAGGTAGAGGAGCTTTGCTTATCTCATGGTAAACTGGAAGCAGAGTGGAGAAATGAGGTGCTACAGGGAAGATGAGCCCTTCCAGGGCACACCCAATAATTTACTTCCTTCAACCATGCCCCACCTGCCTATAGTTACCACCCAATTAGTCCATTCAAATTAGGATGGGCTGATTAGGTTACAGGTCTCATAATATAAATCATTTTCATCTCTTGAATTAATAGGATCTTTGGGAGGACAGCTCAGATCCAAACCATATAGCATCTTGTTAAGAAAGGAATGTTCTGTGCTGGGGGTTGTAGCTCAGTGGTAGAGCACTTGCCTGGCACATGTGAGGCACTGGGTTTGATCCTCAGCACATAAAAATAAATAAATAAAAATAAAGATATTGTGTCCATCTACAACTAAAAATATATATAAAAAAGAACAGAACGTTCTGGCATATTTCAAAATGGCCACTTTCCATTTCATCCTGCTAAAAGCATAAGGGGATTTGCTTCTGATCATCACTGTGAGAACATGGTAAAAGCTCATGGAGGTTTAACTCTCAAAAGTGTGGAGACCCCTTAAGTTTAGTCATCCTCCCCCACCCTCCCCTCCGGTCCCTGGCGTTTCTCACTCTAAGCCTGGGCCACAGAGCACCTCCAGCACTTGGTCGATGATGGTTTAGGTTATGTCCCTGTAGTGGTTCTTGCTTTTCTTCAAGGACTTTGACTCCCATAAGTTGTCATTGTATTTACTTTGGATTTTCCAATTTGGGAGGCAGTTGTTTGCTCTGTGACCTCAAGTCTCTGACAGATGTAAGAAGAGTTGCTGATTTTCAATTTGTCCAGCTTTTACTTCTTAGGATTGGATGATGACTTCCAAGCTCTCTTTGTGCCATACTGGAAGCTGCAAGTCCTTTCTCAATGGTTTTATGATCTATTTATAGATGTTGATATGAACCTTTACTTTTTCTTTTGTTTTCTTCTCTTTTAAATTACTAATGGCCTTTCTGATTCATGGAGTAAAAGTTTGGAGATTGAAGATTAAAATATTTCAGATAAACTATGTTTTGAAAAATATAAACGAATAAATTTACTCAGTCTTTAGATATGATTGCAAAGAAAATCATGTTAGGAGTTTCCAGCCTTAAAATATTTCATTAAGTTCTCAAAGTTTTTCAAGTAGGTTTCAGGGTTTTCAACTTAAAAGAATAATACAAGGTTCAACAAGGAGCCAGGAGTGTGTGTGTGGGGGGGTACCTCCAGTTTATCCATAGTTATAACAGAGCCTCAGTTCTAAATCTAACTTCCTTAACTATCTATGATTATGGATGAGAACTTTGAACTGCAGATAAGATCAAATAAAATTCCCAAACAATGACTTAAAATTTCCATGACTAAGCAAGCTACTTTTAACATATGGGTTATCAGTGAACTCACTTCACTTATGCTTTGGTGTGATGATAACTAATTCAGTTCACAAGCATTTTGGATGCCACCAGCTTGTGAATGTAAAGCATTGGCTAGGTGCTAATAACCCAACTTTTTCAAAGCATTATAGTTTGGGATGATGGAGTGTCCACACTTAAAATTAACTTAGTTACAGTATTGCTTATAGGAAATGTAAATTGATGAAATACTTTACATGATAAATCATATTGTTTCTAAATTAGAGATTTGGGGTTCAGAGTTCATGGTTCCAATATCAGCTCCATTAAGGAAAGTTGCTTAATGTCTCTGAAACCCAATTGCCTCATCTATAAAATAGGGAATAAGAAGATAAAGTAGGGAGTAATAATTTGTGCATGTGCATGAGGAATTAACAAGATGTTGCAAGCAGAGTATTGACATATGGTGGTAGTGTTCTATGTTACTTTCTACTCCTTTCTATTTCAAAATGATTCAGCTGCTCAGTGCTATTATTTATGGAGTGCAGAAGGGCCAGCCAGTATGTTTTATTTTTAAATTTGATTTATTTAACAACAGTTAAAAATTGAGTTGACATAAGATCTGGATTTCTGATTTCTCCAGAAACTTTATATGACTGGGATCTCCACAGAGCATCCTCCCAGAAGAGTTGAGACACTGTTTCCCCTCCATTTCTCCAGTCTCCACCACTTCTTCTTTTTTTCTAATTTTTTTTTTTTTGTAGATGGACATAATACCTTTATTTTATTTCTTTTTTTTTTTGAGGATCGAACCCAGTGCCTCACACGTGCAAGGCAAGCGTTCTGCCACTGAGCCGCAGCCCCAGCCCCTCTCCACCACTTCTTATTGCCTTGTGCATCATTTGTATTGGGGGCATCTGAGGGGAGCAAAACTGTGTTTGAAGGACAGAATGAATGCAGGAAGCCTGCTGAGAACATTGAGTGGAAAACTGAAGGTTTATAGACAGAAAGTATGTGTTCAATGGATATTAACTTAAAGGTCCAGGTCTCTGACTTGACCTCTGATTTGGACATGGACCCACAAGTCCTTAATGGGATTCTTATGCACTCAAAGAAGATCAGTAAGAAGTGTTTAGTGGGATATCACTGAAATTAGTTCACACACATGCAAGACTAGAAAGGAGAAAGAACTTTTCCATTACAAGCTTAGCTTTTATGAGGGCCTTTTATGATGCCTCCCCCATCCACCAACTCCCCACCCCACCCCCAACAATACAAGAAGCACATTTGTTGTCATTTTTTCACCTTTAGAATTAGACATATTCAAGCAAGAAAAGGCCCGTAGGGTCTAGTAAAATTGACTGTGCTTCTTTTTCTTGGCAGAATAACAACAGCAAAAAAAAAAAAAAATAAATAAATAAAATAAAAATATTGAAGCAATTATCTGCATAAATCAGTCCAAAGCAAATCAAAGAAATTCATGCAAAAAGTGAGCCTTTTGCCTGAATTATGGAGCTAATTATCTCAGTCCTTCACTGCAGCATTCCTGGGAGACCTGGTCTAAAAATGTTTTTCCAAAAGCTAGCAGATGAAGAAGTGGAGAGAAAATGTATTGTGAGCACAGTTAGTTGTAGAGATGGAGTGTGCTGCCCAGAACACCTGACAAGAACAGGCAGGCATGGACTCTGGCTCCACACCAGCATGGCTGGAAGAGAAGATGATCTTCCATGGGGAAGGTGATCTGCAGGTGTCAAGAGAAGGGTATCAGTGACTAGAGGGTCATTCTACCTGACCTTTCAAAATCTTTATAACTTCTCCTTTGAACATATGATGTTTCAATTTACTGTCAGAGACATTATAGGTGATTTCCCTTTATGTGCTTAAAAATGTATCTCTTTTCCCATCACCTCTTTGCAATTAAAAGGGCAACTTATTAATCAACAACTTTTGCCTTGGGGCTGGGGTTGTGGCTCAGTGGTAGAGCACTTGCTTACTATGTGTGAGGCACTGGGTTTCATCCTCAGCACCACATAAAAATGAATAAAGGTACTGTGTCCATCTCCAACTTAAATAAATAAATACAATTTAAAAAACACTTTTGACTTCAAATTATGAAATTAAAAGATGATTATAACTTCAGGAAAGGAAGCATTTGGATTGTGTATCATTTGTAAATATAATGAAGTTATCTATATTGTCTAATGTTGTGATTTCTTCCAATCTATTCACAATCAGCTAATGTGAGTACAATTTTGATTACATGGCCCATTTTAAATTCTGCTATGTTCTGGTCCAACCAGTGTCAAGATGGTTCTTTCTCCTTTCTAGTCTTGCATGTGTGTGAACTAATTTCAGTGATATCACACTATTTCTAATAAGAAATAGCTTCCATTTTTTTCTTTGTAAAGACTGCTAGGTGCTTGGACAGAATTTGTATATTTTTCACAGGGGTTTTGGTATGGTGGTTCTGCGGTCTTAAACCTTCTCACTTGCGAGGTGTGGTGAGGCATGCCTGTATCCCAGCTGCGTGGGAGGCTGAGGCAGGAGAATCACAAGTTCAAAGCCAGCCTCAGCAAAAAGCGAGGCACTAAGCAATTCAGTTTGACTCTTTCTCTAAATAAAATAGAAAATAGGGCTGTGTATGTGGCTCAGTGGTCATGTACCCCTGAGTTCAATCCCTGGTATCAGACAAAAAAACAAAAAACAAAAAACCCTTCTCAGTTTATCCCTCCTTCTTAAGCAATCTCGAATTCTATTCTTTTCTGACTTGGGAACATAAAACAACCTCTGGTGGTAAGGCCTGTAAAAAAATGGCTTTATCTGTATATTTATGTTAGTTTCCCTTAGTTTTTTATGGCTTTTGTATAGGTAGCTGTAATTTTAGATTATGAGATTCAGGTGGTCAGTGAGCAGGATGCAGGGAATACTGTCCTGGGCCTTTTTGCATAATCTTCCACTGACAGAGGGAGCAACAGGACTTACCATGCTAAATGTTCCTGCTGTGATGTTCATAGTTGAGTGTATTCAGTGCATTTTCACATACAACCTTTTTAGTTTACTGGGTTGTAACCCCATCATAAGTCAAGAAATACTGTATTTCAACTTTGTCAAATATTTATTAGAATCTTCTCTTCAAAACCGTATATGGCAGTATAGACAATAATTCAGTAATAAGTCAATGTCTTTGAGAGAATGTCAGTAAGCAGATTATGATTGCATTGCACAAGTATCATTAGTCATTTTGTTTTAGGCTGATTTTTTTTGGACAGGCAGTGGATATTTTTCATATCTGTGTATGCAGCATGGCATACACTAAAGGCACATAAATCAATGAATCATGAATGTGTAAAATTTTTTCAGTAGAGGTTACTCCTGAACATGTTGAATGTGCCTACCAGAGCTCCAGTTTCCATTCACATGCATGTCTACATAATTGAATTCTTTGTCCTTAAGGAAACTAGCCAAGAAATGAAAGGAGACTATGAGCAGCACCCAGAAGGAGATGACTGTGATGGTGAACTCATTGGACAAGAGTTATGCAGAGCAAGGCACAAGCTGCGATGAAGCCTTCTCCTTCATGGACATACACAATCTAAACAGGAGATGTAAGTGTACCCAATGGCTTTCTGGGATTCCAGGTAGCATTGAGGGATTAAAAAACAAACCAAAACAAGACTTTATTTTTCCTCTAAGAATTGTTATGCCATATTGCTTTCTCCACTCACTTTACCTGGTCTGGAAATACTACATCTCATGGTTTGCTTAGCAAAGGTGTTCCAAAGGTGATAGGACCAGGTCAGAGACCACAGTCTGTAAACTCTTCCAGAGCAGTGACAGGAAGGCTTCCTCCAGTTGAGGAGGAGGCACCTGTTTCTCATCATCCTTTTCTTTGTTTAGGTCCCATTTGTAAGCAAGCCAGGTGTGGAATTGCACAAGGGAAGCCTGTTGTAAAACAGTTTGCTAAATGGCAGTAACAAGTTAATTGTTTATTTGTTTAGCTGACAGGTTCTGCCTTCATTATAGGGCTATGAGTGGTAATTAATAAATTAAACCGCATTTCAATTTCACAAGTCTTAAACCTCACACCAGGTGGGTAAACTGAGCTAGGCTAATACCTTCCCTTGCTTCCATCTGTGATCCAGGTACAAGGTATTATTTCAGGGAATTAACAATTAGATTGATTATATGATGTAAAAAAGGAACAGTTGTTTTGTCCCTTGTGATCTCAGATACCACAGGTAAATCACATGGCCATGGCTGGTTTTATAGGCCACAGCACAAGTTCATCAAGTTCAAGGTCAGAGATTTCTTTATCCTTTTGTGTGAAATCTGTCCCTGCAGACTGCTACTGACCCCGGCTGCATAATCAGGTCATTGATCAGCGTGGAGATGGAGAGTGCAGCATTGCTGTTACCTAAGAAATGCACATAAAGGCTGGTGGAGCAGAAGAGCAGAGAGAGTGTCTGGGAGAGTTTGGACAGTGAGAGCTGGTGTCCTTGTGTCCTGAGTGCATATGGCAGCCTGTTCAGGTGCTGTGGCTCTCCATCCACTCCTCTCTCAATCACAGCATGGTCAATGCCTGTGCCTGCTCCCAGCCTCACATTGCTCCTTGAGACTTCATAGAATTTAGTCTCTTACTTTTTCTGTACATAGTGGCTGCAATCATCCCAAATTTTTCTCCTACATTTATGTGCTCTCCACACACACCTGGTCTTACATCGAGCAGGTGCTGCTTGGTTTTCATTTTTGGTCGCCTTTCTTTGCCCCTCAATGTCATTTGACTGATAGATATAGAAGCTGTGGTTCTCACTATACCACAAAGTGCATCCCATTTTGTCACTGGAGTCTCTCTGCTTCTTGTAGTAGATGTTATATTTTTCTTTTAAAAGCACATATGTAATATATTTAATGGCTATAATATATATGGCCTATATTGTATTTGTTGAGGGCTAGGGGTGAAGAAGATCTTTGAGCTACATACAAGGTTGGTATTTTTGTAGCAGCAGTTATTTCTTGAGCATCAGAAGGTAAGGAACACAGGAGCTAGGAGTGTTGCTCACTGGTAGAACATTTGCCTAGCACATGTGAGGCCCTGGTCCCATCCTCAGCACCACACAATGCATAAGAGAAAGAGTGAGAGAGAAGGAAGGGACTGTGCGGATGTAACCTATGGTTTCACTTTCAACCCATTAAAGTTCCAAAGTTTTTAATTTCATAATGAAATTTCTCACGAATACATTTGCTTAAAATGACCTGCCCCAAGAGTAGGAACCTACATTAGTAGCTTCAAGGCCTTTGAGGTTGGAACCACAGAGAGATTTGCCTCTGGACAGGAAGTGTAATTTGGAAGTTTCTTTTTAAGAAGGCAGTGGATCTGTGGAAATCCAAAAATGCTCAGGGAAAGAAGGCAGCCAGAAGCTGGCATCCCTCTGCCTCTGCTGATCCTTTGGCATTGTTTGATGCCTCAAAGCCAGCCAAGAAATGCCACAGGAGTCTTCCTGTTTGCCTCTCACTCTTTTAGCAGTCAGTGGGTCTCGTCCCTGATGGTAAACTTTTTCATCATATTCTATTAACGTCCTTAAAATTAGAGCTAAAGTACCGGGGCAGGAACTTTCAGGAAGGGCATTCATTAGACCACTGGCTGCCAACCTCATCCCCATTACAAATCTGCAAAGTGCAATATCTTTTAAGGCTGGGAAAAAGTCTAGAAGCTAAGTTGAGTTGCTTTTAGAAATGAGACAGTGAGAAAAATGTGATTGGAGAATTTCAACGTAAGCATGAACACATTTACAAAACGTATGGAATAATCTGTCCCCCAAAGCAAGTATGAGATGTGCTTATATAATACAGCATAATTTATACTACAAAAGGAGAACATATTTGGGAACAGGTTTAACTTGTGTAACAAAAGACAAATGTATTTTGCGTTCTCTTGTTTTAACAAAAATGCAAAAATAAACAGTTATTTCATATCTGCTTTGTCCATTTTAGCCAACCGTGTAAAGTGTTCTGCTGATATTAAAGAGGCATTACTCTCACTAACACTGGTATAGTTTACAAGTACTCAGTTATTTTTGTTCTTGTTTTCATCAGTTATTTTTTCTGGGTGAAACATACTTTATGTTATCCTTCTGTACTTTAGAAAAATATAAATGACAGATAGCCTGGGTTCTGGTCTTTGTCCCATCACTTACTCATTCATCCCCTTAAAAATACAAACACAGGTAAAGGCATTGTCATACTGGAACTGCCCCTGAGAGCTGAAATATGTTAACATGTCATCAGAATAGTTATAACATACAGTGTCCACAGGGACACTTCCCACAAATATAATGGTGTAATTGGGTATTAGTGTCCTGGTCCAGCACTTGGCATCAAATAAATCATGTAAGTACGTCAGAGGAATATATATATTATATTAGTTATATTTAACCACCTTACTCATATTTAAGTTGTTATATATTTATGAAATTTATGTGCTGTTATCATGAATCAGTGAAGATATTGAAGACAGTTGACATACTACCTTAAAATTAGGAACTGGCCATTTTTACTGGAATTGGATAGATTGGATTGGATTGACTTTCTTTTTAAAAACAGAAGGACAAGGTGTGGTAGCATTGAATGTTTTAGAGTAATATTTTGAAGGGATGCAAGCATTTTTTATAAGGATTTAATAAGGCAATGTGGAGACATGTAGCTTTCACCTTAAATATCAGCTTTATTTTTCATAAATCAAATCATGTCAGTATGGAAAGTTCTCTCCATTTCCAAAATGTGAGGAAGGACAGGAATTAGCAACCTGCAAAACACTGGCATCCCCAGTATTCTTCAGAAGCCTTGAATGTCAGCATCATATAATGGCAGATTTACTACAAGAAAAGCTAGAAGTTATAAGTATGTTGCATTTATCTACTGGGCTATGGGGTAAGAAAAGTCTTTTCTTTCAATTTTTTATTTTATTTTATTTTATTTTTTGTACCAAAGATTGAACCCAATACACTTAACCCCTGAGCCACTTCTCCAGCACTTTTTAAATATTTTATTTAGAGACAGGGTCTCACTGAGTTGCTGAGAGCCTTGCTGATTTGCTGAACCTGGCTTTGAACTTTCTTTTTCCTTTTATTGTCTTTAAATTTTGATATGTTATATATGAGAACAGAATGCATTACAACTCATAATAGAAATTATAGAGCACAATTTTTCATATCTCTGGTTGTACACAAAGTAGAGTCACGTACTTCATGTCTTCATACATGTACTTTAGGGTAATGATGACCATCGCACTCCACCGTCTTTCCTACCCCTATGCCCCCTCCCTTTCCATCCCTCCCCTTTTCAGCTTTGCCCTATCTAGAGTTCATTTAATCCCCACCACCACCAGCATATTATGGATCAGCATCCTTAAATCAGAGAATCATTCGGCATTTGGGTTTTGGGGATTGGCTAATTTCAATTAACAATATATTCTCCAGCTCCATCCCTTTTCCTGCGAATGCCATGATTTTATACTCTTTTAATGCTGAATAACATTCCATTGTGTATATATACCACATTTTCTTTATCCATTCATCTACTGAAGGGAAGAAAAGTCTTTAAGTTTGTTTGTTCTCTTAGAGGACAAGTAACAACCCAGAGATACCTGGGGATGATGGTGTTTGCCATGTGTCCCTGAGTGAATCTGGGAGGTTTCTTTCTGTCACCTGCTTGGAGTAATCAAGGTGATTTCAGAGCATGGTGCTTGAAGTCTCACGACTCTACAGCTTCTGACCAGCCTTTTTTTGTTTGTTTTTGTTTTTTCCTTTATCAACAGCTGTGTCATCACCATCATCCTTTACAATGAAAACAAACACACTGAGCACATCGGTGCCTACTTCCTATTACCCAGGTAACAGATCCTTCCATCCTCTCATCTCTTCATGGCCCCTTGGCAGCCAGAACCCATCAGCCTCCCATAGTGCCATGCGCCATGTGGTGCTTTAGGAGCTCACTCTGTTGGATGTGCTGTACCTAAGGCTTTCATGGGGGAAGATGGGGGACCTTTCATCAATCATTTACTGTTCTTTCTCTTTTTAATTTCTCTGCATTGACCTGCTTACGATGTATGACAGACCCATTTGTGCCAACTGCAATTTTAGGTGAGAATATTTCCCTTTACCACAGTATATTGCAGGAGTAATTGAGAAAGTCAGTGGCCACTCTGGAGGAGATTGAAGTTTTAATACTGTTTGGTGCAATGATTAGAAGAAGGATATAGGATGGGGTGGGGGTGGGGTAGATGATAAAAAGACTTGGTCTAATCAGTCTGCACTGATGCAGAGGGTTTGTTGCATGTATGTTGGGCATGATTTCAAAAGGTTTAAATGAACAGTCCCAGCTCCAGTATCCTCCCTTTCTCTGTTCAGAATTTAACTTATTTGTGATCCCAGGGGAAAAAACAATGTGTCATCACTCAGCTGTGCACTTCCAAGAGCTGAATCCTGTCTAACGTAATAGTCATCCTAAAAGTGAAAATATCTCCTCATTATTTTCAGTTATCACTCAGCACTAAAAATGTCAATTGCGAAAAATAGCATTTGTAAAATTATGCCCAGTGGTATGCAGAACAATGATCACAGTAGAGTGTGGGCCTCCTACCCATCTGCCCAGGGCACCCCCAGCATCCCAAAGTGTCTGTCACACAGTGGAATTTCAAAGGAGCTAATGTTTTGAACTTGGAAATAACAGGATGTCACTTTATAATCATCTGGTTTATTATGTGTCAGATGTCACTAAAATTAAACTCAAATATTAGCCCAGTG
Source organism: Marmota flaviventris (assembly GCF_047511675.1). Classification (NCBI taxonomy): domain Eukaryota; kingdom Metazoa; phylum Chordata; class Mammalia; order Rodentia; family Sciuridae; genus Marmota; species Marmota flaviventris. Next base: position 58,201,777 of record NC_092513.1, read on the forward strand.
GGGCAGAATGGATTTAAAACATGAAATATTCCCAGCAGAGGGTTACAGAAAAAAAAGTCCTGTTTGTGCAGTGTAAGAAGGGTGAGGAGAAATGGCATTCCCTGGCTGTGATAAACAAACATGCAAGGACTGCTATTGCCTTTGAGATGCATAAATAATCCGAATGTGACCCTACTGCATTCTCTTTCTACTGTTGTAGGGACAGACAGGCAAGGCACTGACGACAGCAGGAAACAGTTTAATTTGACTGCAGCCAGGTTCAGAGGGCACAACTTTTGCTGTAATCAATTAATTCCCTGACCCCAACTGAGTTTTAGAACTCTATACCCAGCATATAAGGGGAGGGGCTCAGAAGTTCACAGTCTGCAAAAGTTCACATACAGCAGCTTTTTTCTTTCACTGTTTTGAGCAAGTTAACCCTTTAAGGACAACACCTGAGAAGGGGAGAGCTTCTTCTCCCCCTTTCTTTCCTCCCCCTGCCAGCTGTTACCATGGAGCCCAACTGGTAACTTCTCTTATCTTAGAAATGTAGACATCTCTGTGAAGCCCAGCTCAAGGCCAGAGGCCTTGTTACAGGATTTGTCTTTTTTTGTCACATTTTGCATTTGCAAACACACTTCTACAAACTACTATACTGGATACATGTTTGTGAAAAACAAGTAAAGGGATGTTCAGCACCTGGAGTGCTGATTTCTTCCTGGCCAGTGGCCAAGTAAAATAAAGCAACAGGAAAATAGAAAATTTAACTACGTTGAACTTATTATTATTATTATTTTGCTTATAGTCTTAAAATCAATTATGGTGAAGATTTCTGGAGAAGCTTAGTTAAGATTTTTCATGGAGGAGGGGGTGACACTACCTTACTACTAACCTTATCGAACAGGGCCACAACAAAAATATCTTCCAGGTATATGACAATTCATTGTAGCAAGAGTTCCATCCTCAGTGGTCCAACCCTTTTTCTAATTCTCTTTATATCTTTGCAACATAATTTCCTCCTGCGCTTCTCTTTCCTCTTAGTTTTATGATTCCTGGATAGAGGGAAATTTTATTTTCCTTATGGTGTTCTCTGGGCTTAATAAAGTTTGTTGCCTGGGGAAAAAAGTGAACTAAGGCATATTTTAGAATAAAACAGAATTTTTTAGTTTTGTATTATTTGAGAGCTAATAATGCCCACAACCCCTCCTCCCCCACATACACATTTTAATACCAAGTGTAAGGAGAAAAAGGCTTCATTTTTGTTCTTTCACAAGTGAGGGGCATGGAGTAATCTTTGGCACCCAGAACAATGTAATCCACATACAAATGACATTTGCAAAATCATTGGATAGGCGAAGATTTGCGATTTCTTTGTGTGTAGTAGCATTCATTCCCTGGGTTCCTCTGTTGTATTGGACAACCTAACAGGCACGGTCCCTAAGCCACATTGCTTGTTGTTTAATTAAACAGAAGGGGGAGATGCTGAGAGCCACAGCTGAGTTGGAATGGCCCCTGGCATTTTGTCAACAGTATTGGTTGACAGGCTAGGCATTATTATCCGCCTTGGCCGCTACTTTGGAGTTCTCCTGGGGATTCCCGGAGAGTTCCCATTGGTTGGGGAAGTGCAGGAGGAGGGATTTCCGGAGGAGATATTTCCAGTTGCTGGTTCCTGGAGGAGCCGTGTGGCGTTCGGGAGTATTCCCGGGGAGCGTGTGTGGAGTGTGCTGATGGAGTTCAGAAATAAAGTTTGTTCCTGCTTCAGTGGCTCCTGATCTGTGCCCAGCCAGACTGCGGCATTCCTCCAGTAGATGTTCTGACCCTGGGAGAGCTTTGAGTGGGGAGGGCTGAGACATGCATTGTCAGAAGGAAGAAAGTGTTCAGATTTCACAGCAGGATTAAGATAAGCTTATTAAACAAATATCATTTTTCTAAAGTCACTGCTTTGTTATGAACACTAATAACGTCTTTTAAAGTTGGTTAGGCATGGGTTCTGGGAAAATAAAAATGATAAGCATGCAGTCCCTGCTCTCAGGGACTCCACAGCTTGGTGGCAGAGATAGACAAAGAAACTGCAGAACATGCCAAACACTGTCCCCTATCTACATGGTCTGGGTGCCATGTGACATGCAGGTGGTAGGAGCAGAGAATCCCTGGGATCTGTGGATAGTTGTGTCCTATTTGGTGCTTTAGTGGCCTTGTCAAGGAGAGCAAATTATCTAGTAAGAAAGAATGGAGCCAAGAAAAAGGAATAAGTATTGCTCACTTGAACCACAGACTAATTACCAACTATTGGCAAGGGGGTGGGGGAAGTAGCCAAGATGATGGAATGGAGATTAGCAAGTAAGGGAGAGTTTCCATTTTGAAGAACTTGTTGAAAGCCATCTGGGGGCACATGATCCTGGTGCCATGTTCTATGGCCCTCAAACATTTCAGAATAATGCAGCTGCTCTGCATATATTTTTTCTTCCTTTGCAATCTTCTGGTTTCCCAAATGGATGAAGAAATGTAAGGGTAACTGTGGCAAAGAAACCAGTTCTGCTAAATCTTTCTTGCTACTATTCTTCCCATAATCTCCAGTATAGCTGATTTCACAAAAAGATGTCACATGGACTAAAGTGGAAATAAAAGTCCCATTATTTTTCCTTTGTCCGCTGATGGCAGAATACATTTCTATCATAACTGGAACTGAAAGAAAATCTAATAACATGAAGATTAAAGACCCAGGGCATAATAATGCCAAATCCTTAAATAAATGGACATCTAAGCTCCATTAAAAGTGAAGAGAAAACTCCAGCAGAGTATATTAATGGATTTTAGCCTTAAAGTCATAAAGTCTTAGCTTACCTACTTTCACTATTTAATCAAAAATAACCTCCTTTCAGTTAGCAAATATTGAGAAAAAGAAAGAGATGTTTTCCTGTCTTCTACAAGAATATTGAGAAGTGGTAATATGATGAAGACATTGAGAAAAATTTAATGTTTTCTGTATCATTCAGGTAGGATAGGTATGACCATGTGACCATTTTTACAGGATTATACAAATAAATTGTGGGTTCACTCTTCAACCTCCATCCCTATGTTTGTAAGATATTAACTATAGGGGAAAAAAGTTTAGGAAAAGACAAATGAAGTGTTTCAAGTATAAAACAGCTTAATAATCAATACCTTACCTCATCCCCATGGGCATTCTTTCCTGCTTGACCCTTGATCCACATTTCTAAGGACCCTTCCTTGCTTAAGATCCCTCTGTTTACTGCACCAAATTGTAATGCTTAGTGTCACTTCCTCTTCCAGAGTTTCTTTGAAGGGCAGTCTGCACCATGGGATTCTGCTAAGAAAGATGAGAACAGAATGAAGAACAGATATGGGAATATCATTGCATGTGAGTGCTGACAGTGTAATTGTGCTGTTGTAGAACTTTCTTTCCACATCTGATAAGATTGACCACCAGGCTCATGCAGTGAGAATTTACAGTGCAATTACTGCTTTCATCCTGCTGCAAGGGGCTGGTGTTATGTTCATACTAAGGGAAGGAAAAATGATCTGAATACTGCCACTACATCAGTGTGCTCTCCCTGTGGGCCCAGTTTACTTTTAGATTTAAGGTTCTAGGAACATAGGTAATGTTAAAATGTGGAAAAGAAGATGCATTTTAGAAGGAGTAACACCCCAGTCCTAATGTTTCCCAGCTGCTTCATGAGAATGAATAGAAATCATGATGCACAGCCTGCCTTCATGCAAGGAGCTTGGCGTTCCCTGAGAATATTAACTCATGAATCCTCTGGACTCTGGGTTAGTTAGGTCAGCAATAGCCCCATTCTAAGGGCAGGAAAGCGAAACTCAGAAGTTAAATGATAGTCCCCATATCACAATACTCATTAGCAAAAGATCTAGGATTATATCTCAGAAATTCCCAGTGCTGGTGAAACTGAATGTTGCCAATCCATAATGCCTCAGATGGGTTTTAAATTGAGGCCAACATCATTAACGTTCCGTAACGATGGTGAGACTCAAGGTAGATTGATGAACCTCCTTCTCCCCAGGCTCACACTACCCATACCCTGCATTAAACTGCTCTGAGTCACACATAACTGCATCATGGTTGGTGACAGACTCACTGTAGTAACTTAACAGAATTAGCAGTATTTATAAAGACATGTAAACTAAACAAGAAGGCAGAGAGAACATCTAGCTCATCATGCCTTATCATATGTAAGAGAACAAATTTGGAAGGTTTGGATATTCCAGGGGAGTAGTTAGCTTTATTGATTGTAAAAGTGCAGTTGAATTGCCTGAGTTAACATTTTTTGAGTTGACACCACAGAGTCTATGGCAGTGCTGCCCCAAAGAAATTTCTATTCAAGCCACAGAAGGGTGCTGAGCACTTGGTATGTGACTGGGATGACTGAGAAACTGACTTTTAACTTTTTATTTTGTTTTTATTATTTAAATTTAAATGGTACACAGACTCTTGGTCAGTGCAGATCCAACGTGTTGGGGCTTCCATATAATATGAAACTTTTGAACCAAGCATTTTTTGTTTTCCTTTTGACCATGAATAGATTTTAGCCTTAAAGTCATAGTCTTAGCTTACCTACTTTCACTATTTAATCAAAAATAACCTCCTTTCAGTTAGCAAATATTGAGAAAAAGAAAGATATGTTTTCCTGTGGGTTTGTTTTGTTTCCTGTTTGTTTTGTGGGTTTTATTAAAGCATGCCATATTTATTTGGTGCTTTAGTGGCCTTGTCAAGGGCCTTTGTAGATGGGAGATGCTGCCCCAAGGTCCAGGGTTTGATTGCCCCTCAGTGAATTAATTCACCTGTGCGAGACTTTGTCAGAGACTGGGGACATGAAGGTCCTCAAGATGAGATGTTGTCACTGCCCATGGGACAGAGCAGACCAGGCAGAGGACAGATCCCTGTGGCTGTAGTCTTGCAGTTGACGGCTATGTACACAGTGCCATATTGATTCAGAACAGGAAAACATTACTTCTTAGCCCATCCAGACTCTTCCAAGTTCTTTCATGTTCTCTGGGAGCTTGGGGAGGTCTTGCAATAGTAGAAAAATCCAGATTTCTCCAGTGGCTTACAGGATGCTTCACCTCTGCACTAAACTCTGAGGGGATTCACAGAGCTATCATGGACACTTTCCTTCACATGCAAAGTGGAAGGGGACGTTGATGAGTCATTGTCCTTTAGTTGCTGTAATATCGCCCATCTGGGCCTCATCTGAGCATAAAGCATACAGAAGGCCATGTCAAGGGATGTCACTTTAGGTATGCTGAGAGAGTCAACTGATCTTTGTGCAGTGTAACTTGGAGTCCACTTCTTCCTGTTACATAATTTTATACCTGCACTTGGGAGACTCTTGAGAAATATTTCTGAGTGATTAATGGGAAAAATAATAGAGGTTAAGCATCCCTAACCTGAAAATCTGAGATCTAAAATGCTCCAAATCCAATATTTTTTGAACACTGACCAGATGCCACAAGTGAAAAATTCTATACTATGAAACTTTGTTTCATACACAAAATTATTGAAAAAAGTTATACAAAATTCCCTTTGGTCTGTGCATATAAGGTATATATGAAACTTAAATATGTCATGTTTAGATTTAGACTTGGGTCCCATTCACAAGATATTTCATTATATGTATGAAATATTCCAAAATTAAAAAAAAAACAACACCTAAATCACTTCTGGTCCCATGCATTTCAGATGAAGGATTTCAACCTTATAAATTTAGTGTTCATGGATCATTTATTTCTTCTAGTGACTGGTCTGTGTCCTTTGCATGCATTAACTAATTTACTCTCATATGCAACACTATGAAATAGGTAATATTCTTTTGTATATTTTATAAATGACAAAATTAAGGATGACACAGTTAATAAGATGTGGAGGCAGGACTCCAACCTGGGAGCTGCTGTCTCTCCTACCTGATGTGCCCTTTGAAGGTTGGTCCCATTGGCATAGTTTAGCCTTTAGCATCCCATTCTTCACAGGCCAGTCTCAGTGACAGGCAGCTGAAGGAGACTTTGGCCCTCCTTTCCCATCCTTCAACTCTCCATGTCACTCCAACCCTAATAAATTAAAAGAACCAAAAGCTGTACTTAAAAGAGGTTTCAAGGTAAGTCCTCTGTCCTTGAGGCTGACCCTTGAGGCTCTCTGTCAAGAGACTCCAGAGCTGCCTTTGCCTTCTGCACAAGTTCTGTATGATGCCTTCATGTCTGACATCTAAGGAGGACAGTGGGCACAATTTATTCATTATTAACCTATTTTTACTCATTGTCACCTGGCTTTGAGTGGGCACAAAGAGACAGGCTGTCAGAGGACTTTTTAGGAATGGGCCAGATGTAAGGAAGAACAGTAGCCAGCAGGGCTGCCCTGCCTGTGTCCTGCCTGGGAAAGCAGGATGCCCAGCTGGCGGGCACTGGGCAGCATCCTGATCCAGGGTGGCAGGAAAGCAAAAGAAGTCACACGTGGCCCCACCTACTTCCCAGCCTATTATTATACAAACGTATACTGACTTTTTCATGAAGATATTTAAAAATCACAAATGAAAAATAAATAAATAAATAAATAAAAATAAAAACCACAAATGCTGCACAAATATAAAATAGTTTCATGTAACTCAGTAAAGTCCTTACTTTCAAGTTGATGTGTGGAGAAGGGAAGTCACTTGTCTGTGATATAGTACGTAGGTAGTTGTTCTTTTGTGATATGAAACAATGAAGGTCTAGTTAAATTTATTAGGAAAGTTTGTTTTTATAGACTTGGGAAGAGGCATGGCCCCTCGAGGCCAGCCTGACAATGGTCCTATACCAACTGTCTCCTTCTGTAAAAAGTTTCCAAGCTTCAGACTCCATTCCAAGTGTGGTCCTCCTACGTGGTTCTTACTCAGCATCCTCTCTCCCCGCCACCTGGAGGTGCTGCCCACCTTGTCTTGACTTGACCCTCTGTATATCTGATGTGCACCTGTTTGTCACAGAAATATCCTACTCACTCCTCTGCTTAGTTCTCCTCACAGATGCACAAAGAGTGTGTGAACCCATTCCTTCTTTCAGTAAGTTTTATTGATCATTTTCTATTTGCTAGATATCACTATAAACAGGTGATGAAAAATAAATGAGTACTGCCCTCCTGGCAATTATAATCTGGTACAGGGTGTGGCAAATGTTTTCTTATAAATGGTCCAATAGTGAATATTTTAGCCTTTACAGGTAATTTAGTTCAATTCCTCTGATATAACAAAATATCACACACTGGGTAATTTGTAAATAATAAAAACATACTTCTCATGGTTTTAAAGACTGGAAATTCCAAGCTCAAGATCAAGGTGCTAGCAGGATAGGTATCTGGTGAGGGTTACTTTCTGCTTCATAGTTGTCACTTGTTGTGATGTCCTCCAGCAGAGGAGATACATTCTGTGTCGTTCCATGATGGAAGAGTAGAAGCATAAAAGGGCCTAACTAGTTCCTCCAGCCTTGTACACTAATCCTATTGATGGAGATAGAACCTTCATGGTCTAATTACTTCCTACAGGTCCCACCTCTTAATACTGTTCTGTTGGAGATTAAGTTGTTTTTTTTTTTTTAAATCTCTGCTGGAGATTAAGTTTTAACCTGAATTTTGGACCATTGCAACAGAGCAGTTAGTCTTGGTGCAGATGCTTAGCTAGTGCAAAAGCAGCCAGATAGGACTGAACCCAATGGACCTGTGACCTATAAACCTTAATTGCAAAGTCAGGCAGTGGGCTTTGGCCCACAGGACAGTATAGGCAGAGATAGAACACATTTAAATCTACCTGCTGCCCCCATGAATTTATAGTCTGTGGCCCACACCAGGCCAAGACATGCATGGAATAATCGATCTGAGATCCCCCAATAACTGGAAGCTGTGTTGTGGTGATACTGTTGGGGACTGGGTAGGACAAGGGTGAATGAGGGAGGAGGAGGCAGTCAGGAAAGACCTCTTGGGCAAAAGAAAAGAGTATAATATGGAGTTGAAAAGTACAGTGTGGAGTCCTTGTCCTATCACCTGCTATCCTGTTGGCCTTGGGTAAGTCATTATCCTTAGTAATATCTTAATTTCCTGAGAACCATCACCTTTTATAGAAATGAACTGAAATGTCATATGAAGATAACATTGATTGTTGTCACCTGAAAAAAAAAAAAAAATCATGTCTTCACTATTCCTCCTTCTGCTAAGCAGATTAAGTAACTGGTCATTTAAAATGAAAATCAGCATTTTGAAGTCTCAGGTTCCCAATGAATAGTTAGTATGTAATTACTAGTGCCATCTTGCTCCGTAGTTGTTAGCCCCACTGTGGACAGTGACCCAGCTTTTCCCAGGCTTGGCTCTGGCTTGCATGTCTGAGTGGTTTGCATTGGATGTGGCCTTTTACCTTAATTTTGGGGACTGCATTTTCTAGCTTCCGTCTCCCCTCCATCCCACCTTCCCCACCCGCTGCATTTTCTTTGTGTTTCTGTATTTTCTCAGTGTCTGCATTGTTTTTGTAGGTGTCTGGGGGCAATGACAAGAAGAGACTTCTTTGCTCCTGCCTTTATAATTCAGTCTTCTTCATTCTCAACTTCTGTAGCACCTCGAAACCTTTCCCTGTGCTCCTGTGCTCTCTTTTCATCTAATTCTTTTTTACATTTCCTAAAACCCCGCTAGAACTGTATGTTATTGAAAATTGCTTATTTACATAAGTTTTCTATGAATATATATGTATATGTACATACATACACTGGTTATTTATGTAATTCTCTGTAAGGCTTCATCCTGTCATATCTCCTAAGATAGCAATCATTTAGACCACCTGCCAAAGTTATTAATGCTTCTAAAATAGAGGGTCCAAATCCTCAGACAGAACTGTTAATCCACTCCAGCGAATCAGGGTGAATTTGATACCAGGTAGGGGATGAAGGAAAACCACTACCTTAGGCTTCAGTAGCACAACTACTCAGGCACCAGCCACCGGCCTGTGTCTGGGTCAGACCCTGAGATCTGAGTGGTGGGTCAGTAGGGAGGACACCCATTCCAGCCCACATTTCCTTCATTGCTTTGTGCCACTCTTTTATCATCAGCATTTGGCAACTGCTTCACTTAGGCTGTCTGTCTGTCACACTTTACAGCAGTGACAGTAAATCTTGGCTATTCTTAAAGTTGTACAAGGAATATTTAAGGAATGAAAGAAAACAAGGATACTTCCCTAACCATGCTTATGTATATGCCCATAGATGCTTAATAGCTGTTTCTTTTTTCTTTTTTAATATTTATTTATTTATTTTTTTAAAATTTTTTTTATTGGTTGTTAAAAACATTATAAAGCTCTTGACATATCATATTTCATACATTAGATTCAAGTTGGTTATGAACTCCCAATTTTACCCCAAATACAGATTGCAGAATCACATCAGTTACACACCCACGTTTTTACATATTGCCATACTAGTGACTGTTGCATTCTGCTACCTTTCCTATCCTCTACCATCCCCCCTCCCTCCCCTCCCATCTTCTCTCTCTACCCCATCCACTGTAATTCATATCTCTCCTTGTTTATTTTCCCATTCCCCTCACAACCTCTTATATGTAATTTTGTATAACAATGAGGGTCTCCCTCCATTACCATGCAATTTCCCTTTTCTCTCCCTTTCCATCCCACCTCATCTATCTGTTTAATGTTAATCTTTTCTTCCTGCTCTTCCTCCCTGCTCTGTTCTTAGTTGCTCTCATTATATCAAAGAAGACATTTGGTATTTGTTTTTTAGGGATTGGCTAGCTTCACTAAGCATAATCTGCTCTAGTGCCATCCATTTCCCTGCAAATTCTATGATTTTGTCATTTTTTAGTGCTGCGTAATACTCCATGGTGTATAAATGCCACATTTTTTTTATCCATTCATCTATTGAAGGGCATCTGGGTTGGTAATGGCTGTTTCTTTATAGGCTTAGAGATTAGTATTATCATCTCCCTTTCCCTAAACATATATGTAATTGTACAAAGGTCAGTGTCATTCTCTGGGACATCTGCCTCACAGAGTCAAGGCCCTGGGGACAGCACCACTACCTCCTGTGAGGAATTGGGGATTCCATCAACCTATCTTCAAGATGCTTGTTAGTGCTTTTCAAAGAACGTGTTTGTAATGATCTCGTTCATCGTGCCAGCATTCCAGCATTCCAGCAGTGTTCACATATAAAATGGCGTTAATGGCACTTAAAATCTGTTTATCGGCTTTTGCTCCTAAGTAAGTTAAACTTTTCCGTTATTTACACTGTAGATTTGCTGAGCTAGCCCTTTCCCAATAGAAACTAACACTCTGTCTGCCGTAACCACCACACACACAGACACAGCCCCTATTACTCTCCACAGTTCCTAGCTATAATTAACTCCAAGTTGAAGGCATACACCAAATCTTCAGCTAACGAGGCAGCCTCCCTGCAGCTGGCTCTGAGTTCTGGAGGGCTGACTGTTGAAAAGAATGAGCCAGAATCTGCAGGAGCGTCCTAGGCAGAGTCCAGGCTCCTGTTTACTGTCATTTATTCAACAGATGCATATTGATCTGCCATGTATCAGGCGCTGTGCCAAAATGAAGTCATTCTTTCCACTGATATTTATTGAGTGCCTATTTCAGACCAGACACAATCCTACGTGTCAGAGACAGAGCAGGGAACAAAATAGCAGACTACTTTGTGGGTATAGTGCTTAACTTTCTTGCAGAGGGGACAGAAAAGTAATCACTAAGTGCATGGTAAAATATGAATATCGCAAAGTGACTCATGCAACAGCAAAAGTAAAGCAGGGGAGGGAGATGATCTGAGGTGTGAGTTGCAATTCTCCTGTTGTGGTCTAGGAGGATCTCCCTGAGGAAGGGGACACAATGCCCCCCAGGACTAGAAGCAGGGGAGCAAGTGGCCATTCCAGACACAAGCTTTGAGGCAGAGGAATGTGGTCAGGATGGCAAGGAGGCCAGTGTTAGCAAAGCAAAGGGAATGAACAGGAAAGTTGTAGGGTGTGGGGACACTGGGGTGACCACACTACAAACAGCTGACAGAGTCCCTAGCCTCATGAACTTGATAGTCACAGTGTGGGGATTAGGAGAATTAGTAGGATGAAGTAAATGATCCCATATGATTGCACAATTAAATGAAACTGAAGTTAAGGGCACAAAAGAGGCACATGGGATTTTGAGAACTTAAACTGTAGGGGATCATTTAATTCAGGAGGTAAGGAAAGGTGACCCTGAAGATGTGACATGGAAGACAACTGAATTAAGAGGATAAAGTAATCCCAGCAGTTTGGTAGGCTGAGGCAGGAGGTTCACAAGTTCAAAGCCAGCCTTATACCTAGCAACTTAGTGAGGCCCTAAGCCACTTAGCCAGACCCTGTCTCAAAATTAAAAAAAAAAATCAGAAGAGCTGGGGATGTGGCTCAGTGATTGGCCACCTCAGGGTTCAATCACTGGTACATTAAAGAAAAAGAAAAAAAAGGATAAGAACCTGTCACATGAGGGAGCCCCTTACATCTGAGGAAATGGACAGAAACCAGGTTAGCTAGAGCTTGGAGGGATTGCAGGTGGAAGTTAGGCAAAGGAAGGAAAGAGAAAAGGAGAATCCAGACCACAGAGCTGTTTAAGACACATTAAGGATTTTAATCTTTATTATAATTATAAGGGAGACCACATTAAGGGATTTTTTGGGGGTAGGAGAGTGGGTTGTTAATTAAATTTGCAATGAAAATTTTTGGTCAGAGGAATAGAAAATGGATCAGAAAAGAACACTAGTTAAGAGATCCTGGGTAGCCCAGGTGAGAAACAATAGTGCTATGGCTAGAGAAAAGTTATATTATAGATTCAAGAGAAAGATGGATAGGATATGGAGTAAGACAGAGGAGGCAGAGATGACTCAGACTTCCAATTTGCAGAAAGATGATGGATGGACATTTGGACAGATAGCAGATGGAAGATGCCATTTGCTCAGGTGGGCAACACTGGAAGGAACCAGATTTGAAGAGGATCTCAGGGGTGAGCTTTCAGTTAGCAGTAGTATGGAAAGCTTATGGGTTTAAGTTGGGGACATTTTGAAACCTTTGAATGAATTGCCAATGGATGGTTACATAAAATGCTCTGAGATTTATGAGAGAAGGGTCTTGTCCTGGATATATAAGTGAATCATGGGGCAGATAAGTGGCTGGGGAAGCCGTTGGCATGATGAGATTGTCTGCAAAGAAATATAAAAGGCATAGAGAGCCCAGGATCAACCCAGAGGGGCTGTAATAATAGACAATATGGAGATGAAACTGCTCAGCCTGTATACATGAATATTGTGTTGTGCAGAAATGGGGGTGTTAATGACATCCTGTTGGTATACCTAGTATTGTGGAGACTGAGGTAGTGGCAAGGACAGAACCAAGTGTAGCATTAGCTAGGAAGGGAAAGAGAGGGCCCCTTCTGAGTTTGGATGTCATCTTCACTGGGGCACTCCAGGCATCCCCATGTAAATTTCTAATAATGAGAAAACTAAAAGAGCTCTGAAAACTTTCCACCTAATCTGTCCCTCCAGCTTCTTTTAACCAGTAGACCAATCTTGATGGCTTGCATTGAAGACTTCACGTTTTTTGTATTGGATTTTGTTTTGTAGCAAAGTTCTCTCTGTTAATTAAGTGACTCCTACAGTGCCTCTTCTTTCTTTTCCTTCCTCTTCTCCTCCCCCTCCCTCTTCCTTTCTCTCTTCTCTTCCCCAACCCTCTCCTCTGGAATCTACAATTGTCCTGATCTGGCTTAGCTGTAAAAACCAGAGCTATGGGAAGAGAAGGAACAAGAATTTAGTTGGACAAGATTGAATTGGCAGGGAGGGCTTTGGCATTAAATTCTGGTAGACAAGGCAAGGAAGAAATAGCTTGACACAGTTCATTCAGGAATGCAGAGTAGAGTCTAGAAAAATCAGGAGCAGTAAGAGTCAGGGATCCCTGCCAGGATTCTGAACAGTGAAGAGTGAGAATCCCTTAACAGAGAGACTAGGTAAATAAGGAGCCAGAAACAAAGCAAGAAAACCAGCAGAAACTGATTCTTCTGCAGAGCCACCTACCATTAAACATGGGTCCCATTTTTTATTTTATTTTTTATTATTTTTTTAATATTGATTGATTACTTAAAATTTATTATTATTATTTATTATTATTATTTTTTTTAATTTTTTTATTGTTGGCTGTTCAAAACATTACATAGTTCTTGATATATCATATTTCACACTTTGATTCAAGTGGGTTATGAGCTCCCATTTTTACCCCATATACAGATTGCAGAATCACATCAGTTACACATCCATTGATTTACATATTGCCATACTAGTGTCTGTTGTGTTCTGCTGCCTTTCCTATCCTCTACTATCCCCCCTCCCCTCCCCTCCCCTCCCCTCTTCTCTCTTTGCCCCCTCTACTGACATTCATTTGTCCCCCTTGTATTATTTTTCCCTTTCCCCTCACTTCCTCTTGTATGTACTTTTGTATAACTCTGAGGGTCTCCTTCCATTTCCATGCAATTTCCCTTCTCTCTCCCTTTCCCTCCCACCTCTCATCCCTGTTTAATGTTAATCTTCTTCTCATGCTCTTCGACCCTATTCTGTTCTTAGTTACTCTCCTTATATCAAAGAAGACATTCGGCATTTGTTTTTTAGGGATTGGCTAGCTTCACTTAGCATAATCTGCTCTAATGCCATCCATTTCCCTGTAAATTCTATGATTTTGTCATTTTTTAATGCAGAGTAATACTCCATTGTGTATAAATGCCACATTTTTTTTATCCATTCATCTATTGAAGGGCATCTAGGTTGGTTCCACAGTCTTGCTATTGTGAATTGTGCTGCTATGAACATGGATGTAGCAGTGTCCCTGTAGCATGCTCTTTTTAGGTCTTTAGGGAATAGACCGAGAAGGGGAATAGCTGGGTCAAATGGTGGCTCCATTCCCAGCTTTCCAAGAAATCTCCATACTGCTTTCCAAATTGGCTGCACCAATTTACAGTCCCACCAGCAATGTACAAGTGTACCCTTTTCCCCACATCCTCGCCAGCACTTGCTGTTGTTTGACTTCCTAATGGCTGCCAATCTAACTGGAGTGAGATGGTATCTTAGGGTGGTTTTGATTTGCATTTCTCTGACTGCTAGAGATGGTGAGCATTTTTTCATGTACTTGTTGATTGATTGTATGTCCTCCTCTGAGAAGTGTCTGTTCAGGTCCTTGGCCCATTTGTTGATTGGGTTGTTTGTTCTCTTATTGTCTAATTTTTTGAGTTCTTTGTATACTCTGGATATTAGGGCTCTATCTGAAGTGTGAGGAGTAAAGATTTGTTCCCAGGATGTAGGCTCTCTATTTACCTCTCTTATTGTTTCTTTTGCTGAGAAAAAACTTTTTAGTTTGAGTAAGTCCCATTTGTTGATTCTAGTTATTAACTTTTGTGCTATGGGTGTCCTATTGAGGAATTTGGAGCTCGACCCCACAGTATGTAGATCGTAGCCAACTTTTTCTTCTATCAGACGGCGTGTCTCTGATTTGATATCAAGCTCCTTGATCCATTTTGAATTCACTTTTGTGCATGGCAAGAGAAAGGGATTCAGTTTCATTTTGTTGCATATGGATTTCCAGTTTTCCCAGCACCATTTGTTGAAGATGCTATCCTTCCTCCATTGCATGCTTTTAGCCCCTTTATCAAATATAAGGTAGTTGTAGTTTTGTGGATTGGTTTCTGTGTCCTCTATTCTGTACCATTGGTCCACCCGCCTGTTTTGGTACCAGTACCATGCTGTTTTTGTTACTATTGCTCTGTAGTATAGTTTGAAGTCTGGTATCGCTATACCTCCTGATTCACACTTCCTGCTTAGAGTTGTTTTTGCTATTCTGGGTCGTTTATTTTTCCATATGAATTTCATGATTGCTTTCTCTATTTCTACAAGAAATGCAGTTGGGATTTTGATTGGCATTGCATTAAACCTATAGAGAACTTTTGGTAATATCGCCATTTTGCTCCTTGCTCAGAACCTCATTGCAAATTTTTGTTCATGTTCATGTATACAGGTGGAGCATTTTCATCTCCATATTGTCTATTATTACAGCCCCTCTGGATTGGTCCTGGGCTCTCTATGCCTTTTATATTTCTTCACAGACAATCGCAGCATGCCAAAGGCTTCCCCTGCCACCAATCTGCCCTATGATTCACTTATATATCCAGGACAAGACACTTCTCTTATAAATCCCAGAGCATTTTATGTAACCATCTATTGTTGTAGAGACATACGAGGCAAGGCACTGAAGATAGCAGGAAACAGTTTTATTTGGCTGCAGCCAGGTTCAGAGGGCACAGCTTTTGCTGTAATCAATCAATCCCCTGAACACTGAGTTCAGGTAGTTTCAGAATTTTATACCCAGCATGTAAGGGGAGGGACTCAGAAGTTCACAGTCTGCAGAAGTTCACATAAAAGCAGTTTTTTCTTTCACTGTTCTGGGCAAGTTAACCCTTCAAGGACAACACCTGAGAAGCAGAGAGCTTATTCTCCCCTTTCTTTCCTCCCCCTGCCAGCTGTTACATGGAGCCAAATTGGTAATTTCTCTTATCTTAAAAATGTAGACATCCCTGTGAAGCCCAGCTCAAGGCCAGAGGCCTTGTACACACATTTCTACAAACTACTACACTGGATACATATTTGTAAAAAACTAGTAAGGGGGTGTCCAGTGCCTGGAGTGCTGATTTCTTCCCAGCCAGTAGCCAAGTAATATAGGGCAACACGAAAATAGGAAGTTTACCTACATGGAACTCTTTTGTAGAGACTCTTTTGCTGACAGTCCTAAAATCAGCCAGGGTGAAGATTTCTGGAGAAGCCCAGTTAAGACTTTTCTGTGGAGAAAGTGGGAGCCACTACACCTCTGTGGCTGGGTTCAACACCAAGGGGTAGGATGCCAAGCACTTCCTACTGGTCATGTTCACCTAGCTCTTCTGCATCTTGTACCTTGAAACAGGTGCAGCAGCATCTTTGGCTATATATAACTACAAAAGGAGTAAAGCCATTCTTGGCAGCATCAGTGAAGATTAATTTTGAGTCTTCTCTCAGAGGCAAATGTTACTTAGATCACTGTGACTCCATTTTACCTTAACTATGTCATCAGTATTTAGCAGAAAGAGAGAATTGGCTAGCGATGAAAGATTATCAGTGATGCACTCCATTTCTGTCCCTGTGGGTATACCTAATTACACGCAAGTTAAAATTGCAAGACCATTACCAATATTGTTATGTTTAATGTGGAAGTATGAAAATATTTGAAGCTCCTGAGGGGTATTTTTAAATATAATGTTACTTGATAAAAAGTGTGTAAGTACCATGTTTTATTTTTATTTTTTTTTGGGGGGGGTACTGGGGATTGAACTCAGGGGCACTCAACCACTGAGCCACATCCCCAGTTCTATTCATAATGGAATATCACTCAGCAATAAAAGAGAATAAAATCATGGCATTTGCAGATAAATGGATGGCATTGGAGAAAATAATGCTAAGTGAAGTTAGCCAATCCCAAAAAAGCAAATGTCAAATGTTTTCTCTGATATAAGGTGACTGATCCATAATGGGAGGGGGAGCATGGGAGGAATAGAGGAACTTTAGATAGGGCAGAGGAGTGGGAGGGGAAGGGAGGGGGCAGGGGGTTAGCAATGATGATGGAATGAGATATACATCATTATCCAAAGTACACGTATGAAGACATAAATTGGAGTGAACATACTTTATATACAGAGATATGAAAAGTGTGTTCTATATGTGTAATAAGAATTGTAATTCATTCCAGTGTCATGTATTTAAAAAATAAAATCAATTAAATATTTTAAAAAACCTAAAAAATAAAGAAATCTATTTAAGAAGAGGAAAAGTTTATATTGTCCTAGTTTAAGAGGTTTTAGTCCATAATTGAGCATATAGTTGAGAAAGGTATACAGTAGAACAAACTGCTGAACTTGTGGTGACCAGGAAGTGGCTCAGTGGTAGATCACTTGCCTAATATGTATGAGGTACTTGGTTTGATCCCCAGTACTGCAAAATAGAAATCACACACAAACTGTGGCAATACTGAAGGCAGCATATACATGGATGATCTCTATGTTATAGGAGTATATTCCAAGTCTTGTAGAAGCTTAACCATTTGCTTTGGTTAATGGTTGTTTTCTTTTTCCTTGGCAGATGATCATTCCCAGGTGAGGCTACAGACAATAGAAGGAGACATTGAAGTGGCACTCCCTTTCTCCACAGAAAAGCCCTCTTCACCATGGCTGATTTTAGGACTGTCAGCAAGAGAGTCTCTGCGAAAGAGTCCATTGTAGATAAACTTCCTATTTTCATGTCACCCTGTTTACTTGGCCACTGGCCGAGAAGATACCAGCACTCCAGGTGCTGGACACCCCCTTACTAGTTTTTCACAAACATATCCAGTATAGTAGTTTGTAAAAATGTGCAAACAAGGCCTCTGGCCTTGAGCTGGGCTTCACAGAGATGTCTACATTTTTAAGGTAATTTACAAATGGGCCCATGGTAACAGCTGGCAGCAGGAGGAAAGAAAGGGGAGAAGAAACTCTCCCCTTCTCAGGTGTTGTCCTTGAAGAGTTAACTTGCCCAGAACAGTGAAAGAAAAAGCTGCTTTTATGTGAACTTCTGCAGACTGTGAACTTCTGAGCCCCTCCCCTTACATGCTGGGTATAAAATTCTGAAACTACCTTAACTCGGGGTTCAGGGGATTAACTGATTATAGCAAAAGCTGTGCCCTCTGAACCTGGCTACAGCCAAATAAAACTGTTTCCTGCTATCTTTGGTGCCTTCCCTCTTTGTCCCTACAACAACATCAACTCAGACTATATCAATGGAAATTATATCCATGTATGTATTTTGAAACTCTCAGTGAACTCAGCCATCCTAACACATACCAGATTGCGTGTCTGCTATGAGATGGGCAGACACACATCACACAGAAACTAAAAACAAATGTATTAATGTTGCCCCATGCCCCATAGAACTTCACAGTTACTACACAGTCACTCCTTTTTTCAAGTCAGCCTGTTCCTTGGTGAATTTCTCTGGTGTTCTGTATACTGTCGGATGCTTATGTAGATTAAGAATTTTTTTCCCTTTTATTTATTTTTTTATCAACAACTTGTAATTATTTGACATTTTTTAAAAATTTGTTTGCATATTAATGAAACACAGCTCTCTATTTTCTAATGCAATGATTTGCAATCTCTTATCATCAGTGCACTTTTAAAGTTGCCTCAAAGTAGTCTGCAGCTGTTCGCCAGGACTTCCAATGCAAGCAAGACATGTCATTAAATATGTAGGCTGTTTAATTATTGATGATGGCTTCTTTGTTCATTTTGCATTATGTTAACTTAATGTTTTACATTAGGATAAATTCTTTAGGAGACAGCCTGTTTTCAGTTGAAATGAGTGAAATCAAAAGTAGCCTGAAAAAATCAAGGGAAGGTTGGGATTCCCAAGTCTACATTAAACAGATTTCAGCTTCTTTCTGGTTCCAAAGATGTATTCTGTGCATAGCCATCACCTTATTTTTAAGTCCATCAGGCACAGGTTTTACCCATTATATGCAGGCTCAGAAGCCCTAATCCTCAAATCCAAAACATTCCAAAATCTACTATCTTTTAGGCACTTATACAACTCCACAGGTTGAAAATTTCATATTTGACTTCATGTGACAAGTAATAGCCAAAACTCAGGCACACAGCACCCAATTTGTTCAGTATCCCCAAAAGGAATAAAATACTCTCCTGGCCCCTTCAATTGAGATGCATGAACTCTGCTTCATGTAAAAAAAAAGTGTTTGAAATACTGAATAAAATACCTTCAGGCTATATGTATTACGTATATAGGAATCAAATGAATTTCATGTTTAGACTTCTATCCTCCCCAGATATCTCATTATGTATACATAAATATGCCAAAATTGGAAACACTTCTGGTCCCAACATTCCAGGTAAGGGATGCTTAACCTTCATATGGATTCTTGTATATTCTGGGATTGAATAGGACTTGGGTGCTACTAAAAGTAACTAGCACCATAATCTCTAGTTGTTTTGTAAAAATAATATATGAATGTTATTTTTTTTGCTAATTGGAAAAGGTTGACATTTTAGTTATAGCTTGACATTTTCAGTTATAGATTTGTGGGTAGAGCTTGAGGGTCATTATTGAAAGAGTAATTCATATCTCATTCATCAAACAACCTTACAGCATTTTGATAGTGGCCAAAATAATACCCACTCCAGTTTTGATTATTTTAAAATCAGGATTTCTTTATAAGCTTAATTGCACTTATTACTCTGTTCATGGGAGTAAAAAGAGATGTCCAAAACCTGTCACTCTTCTCCCCACAGCCTCATAATGTAGAAGCTGAAAAATGAAATGTCTTCTCCAGTTCCCCTCACCACCAGGTCAACTAGCTATAACATACCTTCCCCTAGGGACTTCCAGTGAACACTGTTCACCTTCTAGTCCCAGCTCCTGTGGTCTCTGTTGGGTCCTCGAGCATAGAGCACATTATCCTAGTTGCCTGGAATATGCCTGAAATATATTGAACACTTAAGTGTTTGATGAGTCATTGACTGAAGGAGTCTATAGGATCAGAGTAGGCATCTAGAAGAGGTCACTTGAACTGAGCTTGAAACAGTGGGTGGGTAGAGATACAGAGGAGAGAAAACCTTCTAGCTCAAGGAAATAATATGAGCAAGACTATAAATAATTAAAATACCTGATGAATGACTGTTAATTTTATTTTGACAGAGAGGAGAGTAATTACTCAAGGACTTCTTTATTCACTTGGTCATTCAAATCTCATTGAGCACCTGTGATGTGTTGGTTACTTAATGGGCACTAGAGTTATAGCTGTGAACAATTCAGATTAAAAACAACCAGCTCAGTGAGGTGGTGTGTGTGTATGATCTCATTTAAACCAGCTGAAAGAGGTGGTGCTGTCATGGGGAGTCCCTCTAGAAAGCACTCCAAGTTCAAATTTCAATTCAAAGGAGAGCTTTATTACCTGGTCAGGGACTATCATCCACTGCAGAGACTCAAGCTCTGTGGGAGGACAGCAGCCTCCTGGTCCACCCAAAGAGAATATAAGCACAAAAACCATAACTCAGTGACTTGCTTATCATCATGTAAGCTAGCCAATCACAGAAATTAAAACAATAATAAGTGGAACCTGTGGGCTGTAGGCAGGACTGGAATTTTCCAGTCAGCAAGCAAGCTATAAACAGAAGCTTTTATAAGCATTAGCTTTGCAGTTCAGTTGACCACAGTCCTGGGTTCAAGCAGGTGATAGACAGTCGCATCCTGAATTTGGGCAGGGGTCAGCAGGGTGAAAATCTACTTCAAAGTCATATAGACCCACAAGGGCACTCAAACCCAATGACCATTGCTGCATCCTGAGTAGGGTACAATTTGTGGGGTACAAAGTACAGAAAGACATTTTTTTTTAATAAGACAACAGCTTTCATTTCAGTTTCTCAGAAACACCTCTTGTAATAGTTTTTTCTATAGAAGACAGCAAAATGGAGTCTTAGGCCTGTCTATGACAGTTCTTGCTTTATAATTGTCTTATCTCACTTTTCAAAATCTTATATCTATAATCTATATTTTTAGTAATCTATAACTTATAACTTACAATCTTATTGATTATATTTATAGGCTTACACCACTATAGTGCATATCTATAATCCCAGTTTTTCAGGAGGCTATGTCAGGAGGATCACAAGTTCAAGGCCAGATTCATCAACTTTGCAAGACCCTGTCTCAAAGTAAAAAAATAAAAAGGACTGAGTGTGTAGCTCAGTGGTGCTCCTGGGTTCAATCCCCAGTACCACAAAAGCAAAAACAACAACAAATATAACCTGCTGGACATGGTGGTGCACACCTGTAATCCTAGTGGTTCAGGAGGCTGATCACAAATTTAAAGCCAGCCTCAGCAACTTAGCAAGGACTTAAGAAACTAAATGAGACCCTGTGTCTAAATATAAAAGAATAAAAAACAAGAAGGGCTGGGAATGTGGCTCAGTGGTAAAGCACCCCAGTTTCAATCCATGGTGCCAAAATAATAATTACAACAACACTAATAGTAATAACATTCTGATCTAATGGGGCCGAAGTTCTAATTAGAAGAAATGACAATAAGTAAAACGAGTTAATTCTGTGTGGTATGTTAGAAGTTAATGTGTACTATGGCGGAAACTAAAGCCATTAGGAGACATAGGAGTGTTAGGCTTGGAGGTGAACTGTAGTCAATGTGAAGGTGACATTGGACAAAAGCATATGAGGGATGGATCCATGTAGATATCAGGGAAAATCAGTCTGAGCAAAAGGCTTGTTATAGAGCTTACCTAAGAAATCTAAAGAAAAACGAGCAGCAGGTGTGGAGTGGTGTGTGGGGCAACTGGGGAATAAGGAGGAAATGAAGTGAGAGGCCATGGAGCCAAGTAATAGAAATGATGGCAAGACCTTTGGCTTTCAGTGTGCAAGATGGGAGTGTTTTGATGGATCTGAGCAGAGGTCTGACTGCAGAGAGGAGAACAAACTGTAGGTGGGTAGGAGCCAGAGCAAGGAGACCTGCTAGATGACTGTGGAAGTAATCCAAAGGGAATGGACAGGGAGAAATGGGATCCTGGGTCTATATTGAGGGCTGAGCCCATGGGATTTGCTGGCAGATTGGCCAAGGGTGTGGGAGGTAGAAAGGGGTCAGGGATTCCTTTAAGAGATGGGATTGCCGTTTTCCCAGAAGTCTGTGGGTGGAGCAGGTTTGGGTAGGTCTTAGAGAAGAAATGAGTCAAATTTTACACATGTTAAGATGTAATATACATTAGACATCCATCGACGTGGAGTGTTAATCAGGTTACTGATCCACATCCAGTTTTCAAGGAAAAGATCTGGTTTAGAAATAAGAATATAGAATTCATCAGGATGCAG
Organism: Marmota flaviventris; assembly: GCF_047511675.1. Classification (NCBI taxonomy): domain Eukaryota; kingdom Metazoa; phylum Chordata; class Mammalia; order Rodentia; family Sciuridae; genus Marmota; species Marmota flaviventris. The sequence continues at coordinate 58,223,761 of NC_092513.1, forward strand.
ATGGTATTGAAGGCCATGAGAGTGGAACAGATGACCAGGAGAGTGAGGGTAGACAAAAGAAAACCCAAGAACTAGACATTCCAACATCAAGGGGAAAGGAAGACCCTTCCAGCAAAAGAGAAGACAAGTGGCCAGGGAGGGAGAAAGGGAGGAGAACCAGCAGAGTCCTGTCCTGGAAGCAAGTGAAGGAAGTATTTTAAAGGGATCCTTAGTATTCATGCAACTGATGGGTCAAGTAGATGAGGACTGGGAAATTACTATGAAGTTTAGCAACATAGTCCATTCCTGGATGGTGCATGACCACAGTTTATCAGATGTGTCTTTCCTATCTGCTAGACACCTTGCTAGGCATGGCACATAGAGAGTGAATAAGTCAGATGGAGTACTTGCCTTGTGACTTTGTTAGCTACTGGGAAATGAGTGTCTATATAGGTAACGATTCTGTAATTTGAAATCTACAGCCAGTGAGATGTATAAAAGAAATGTTTGCTTTTGTTTTTCATTGTTGTTTACTTGTTATTACAACACTAATTTTATAGGTACAACTTTAAGTTGTCTGAGAAATCCGTATACTCTCCAAGTTTCTTTTTTCTGTGTTCCGGCTAACTTTGGGCATAGTATTTTGGGTCATCTCAGCGGACTGAAATGGAAAGCATTAGGTCCATGATGATATAATATGTTCCTGGGTAGAATGTTCTCTGACTTGGCTCTGTCTTTCCCAGATACCTATCCTACAATTTCTTTGCTACCTGCTTTCTTTGGCCCCAGCTTTCATCTTACTTGTTTCTTACACGGTCTTCATAAAAGGAAGAGGTCTTGCAGAATTTCTATTTCTTGAAATTCCTGGTCCTTTGTACAGCATCATGTCATGGTATTAAGAGTGTTTAAGAATGGTTTTGAATATTACTGTTGGTGGGACTGTCTATTCTACCATAATGGAATATGTGTAAGCCCTTGGCACATTGCCAGTAACATCCCAAACACAAATGAAATTCTATTGCACACTCCCAGTCTGTTTGCATCTCAATGAGAGTGGTGGTCATTTTTTTTCCCCAGGGATCCATAAATTGTTAGTGTTTATTCCCATCCATCATCTCATAGATAATATATAATTAAGACACTCATACTTCCTGTGCAAGCATCAGAACAGTTATATTTATGCACCTTCACTTATTAAGAGAAACTCAGTGGTCCTGGGCCTGGCTAATTTAACTTTCAAGTGAAGCAGCTGTTGGTGTTTGTATATGCAAATCATTTCCGCAGACTTAGCATGTGACTTCTGTGCTACATGATCTGCTTAGCCTCCAAATGTCTTTCTTCCCTTGTTCCATGAAGTCAATAATGGCTCCTGCCAAAGGGACTTTGCTGGCCAAGTGCAAGATCCCTTGTAGGCTGCCCAGTGTGCCCCAGCACATGGCAGGCCCCACATAGGAGTTGCCAGGATTTTTAGAAAGTGCATACCTGGCTCAGGCTCAAGTGCTTGAACCTGGGACTGAACAGGGACTTCTGAGTTCAGTCCTAGGCACTTTCTGGACCTGAACTAAATTAAAGAGTGCCTTAAGAGGAACCCATTGTTAGTTCTTTGAAATTCATTCTCATGGCTTTCAAAGTGTTCTAAAGTAGGCATCATTACATTTGATGTAATAAATTTGATGATGATTTTGAATTAGTGTTTTTATAAATACACATGCAAATTCAATTGTAAAATACACAAAAAAATCTGAGCTGCTTGTCTTGGTTAAAAGTTCATGTTTTCACAGGTAGCATGAAAATAAAAATTAAACCCCTTTTGAATTTTAAAACTGAGGACTTGTAGATTAATGTAACTAAACAGTCAGCTAGATTTGAAACCCTCAAATCTATGTATGGCCTCTTATTTGGCTTCCCTTAGTCAATTCTCTCCATAAGGGAGATTATTCTTTGAAAAAAAAAAGTACCATTAGACAAGTCACTTTCTGCAGAATTAATTTGAATGGTACTTAATGGTCAGTAGACCTCTTCAGTGGTATTAACCTGTCAGGTGTTAATGAGCAAATACATTTTAGGCAACTATGGAACAGCAAATGCAATCCATTTGTAGGGCTACTTAATCTGCCCTTAATGGAGAAGGTCATGCCGAATGCCCTTTTTACCAGACCATGGTGGCCTCCCTTTAGTGCAGACTGGGCTACAGATTAGAATTCTCAAACATCACTGTTGTTGGTTCAGGGAGAGGCAAAAAATGAATATTTTTATCCTAACATTCATTCAAGGCTATATGCTGCATATTCAGACCACCATACTCAGATTAGAAAGCTAGACTCTCTTTTCTAGTATATGCCGCAAGCATAATCCTACTAATGGCCTCAGATGGCCAGTCAGAAAGATAGCCGATGACCTACAGTGATTGGTGTGGAGAGGTAAAATTTGTTCATGGATCACCTTCATTTTAAAAAAACACAATCATCTCATTCTAAGAATTCAACTAAATAGATGATAAGGATTAATAGGAAATGCCATTTTTTATTTTATGTGTTCTTTTTAGATATACGTGATAATAGAGTGTATTTTGACATATATACATGGAGTACATCTGATTCTAATTAGGATCGCAACCTGGTGGTTGTATGTGATGTTGAGATCACTGTGGTGTATTCATATATGTACATAGGAAAGTTATGCTAGAATCATTCCACTGTCGTTCCTGTCTCCTTCCCTTCCCTCCATTTCCCTTTGTCTAATCCACTGAACTCCTATTCTCCCTGCCCATTGAGTGTTAGCATCCACATAAGGAAGATGACATTTTAAACACTGTCCTCGCTCTTTTATCCTCTGTTTTGTCCTGAGATAATTCTTTAAAATCTATTCACAGCCAGAACCTGTGAAACTACATGAATGGTCCAATTTACTCACAACCAGTTTTATTCTCAAGAGATAGTAATACACAGATTTCCCTTTCATACAGAGGCCACATTATGAATTTATGTATTGAGTCTCTTCTGCCCAGCTCCCTCACATTTATTGACTTTTCTACCAGTGCCTGATTTGGACCTTTGATGATAAAGGTAATGTTCCTGCAAATTAAAGGGATCCTATTCAAGCAAGATATGTTGATTTTTCAGTATTTTCTTCCTATCTCTCTTCTGTTTAATTATTTTCTGTGTGACAGCTAATATAATGATCGTCCAATATGACCTTCATTATGTATGACTGACTGGATATTAATGCAATTGTAACATTCAAGATTTAGGATTAGCAAAACAAGTTATCAAAGGAGAGGAAGTGGTATCTATTACTATATGCTTAGAACCAGGACAGAGCTAGAATTTCAAAACCAGGGCTCACAATGAGGGCCAGAAGAGCATTCAGGTGGGTATTCTAGCCCATAACTGATCATAGTTCACAATCAAAATACAACCCAGAGACAGTGTGGGATGCAAGCTGGATGAAGAACATTAAGAAGCACTTCTTCACACTGATTGCAGAGAGCACCTGCTGGCCTCATGGTGGGCAGCCAAATGGGCCTGGAAAAGTGTTCTTTTTAGTGTCTCATTTCATTTTTGAAACTAATTTCAATAGAGTCCTGCTTTAGATAACTCAGAAAGGCAGTTGTGAAAGAAGATGTTGCAGGTCTCTGGCACATGTGACTGTGTGGGTTACGTGTGAGGAGTCCTTCTTCACTTCTATTTACATGTTTTCCCTGGCATCAGTATTTTTTATTTATTTTACTTTTTAATTTTTAAATGTTATTATTTTTAATTGACACAAAATAATTGTAAACATTTGTGGGCGGTACAGTAGACCCTTTAATACATGTACACAGTGTGTAGTGATCAGTTCAGGGTAAAATGGCACATGTGTCACCTCAGACATGAATCATTTCTTTGGATTAGGAACATTTAAAATCCTTTCCACTAGCTATTTTGAAATACTCAATTGTTGTCAACCATAGTTATCCTACAGTGATATGGGACATTAGAAGTTATTCCTCTGGGACTGGGGTCGCAGCTCAGTATTAGAGTGCTTTTTGCACAAGACCCTGGGTTCTACCCCAGCACCACCATCAAAAAACAAAACAAACAAACAAACAAAAAAACCAAGATTATTCTAATCCAACCACACTCCAATACTTCTTCCTTGTCAGCAAGGCTTTTCCAGAGTCATTTATGCACTAACAATCCCCTTAAAAAGAGGATCATGCCTAACACTCTCAGTCCTGTCTATTATAAGCTGACCCCTCAAAACCACATGGTTAGTTTCTAATAAAATGGATCTAGGATCATCCCCTTCCAAGTTATAACACCTTTTACTACAACATTAAAATAGAAAATTTTCTTTCATATAGTCCTATTATAAAATGTGTTTTAGCCACTAAGCCACCTCCCCTACAGCACCCTTTATTTTTAGAGTGTTATGGTTATACATAGTAGTTGGGTTCATCCCAACAAACTCATACAGGCATAGAAATCTATTTCAGTTCATGAACCCCCTTTTTCTTCCCATCTCCTCCCTTCCGCTTCTTCTTCTACACCACTAGATTTCCTTTCATTGGTATATTATTCTTATTTGATTTATCCTTATGTAATCTTATCCTCCACTCCACCTTTCCTTTATTTTACTCTAGCTTCTGCATATGAGAAAAAACATTCGACCTTTGTGTTTCTGACTTTGGTTAGTTTCATTTAGGTGGATATTCTCTATTTCCATCTATTTACTGGAAAATGCCATAATTTCATTCTTTTTAATGGCTGTGTAGTACCCCATTGTATATACATATGTGTGTGTGTACACATATACTACAGTTTCTTAATCCATTCATCTATTGACAAACATTTGGGTTGATTCCATAATTTGGCTAATGAATTGTACTGCTATAAATATTGATATGGCTGTGCCACCATAGTATGCCAGTTTTATGGTGGTTCCATCCTTGGTTTTTTGAGGAATCTCCAAACTGCTTTCCAGAGTGGTTGTACTAGTCTCTCATCCCAACAATCTATAAGTGTTCCTTTCTCCCCACAATCTCGCCAGAATTTATTGTTGTTTATATTCTTGATCATTGCCATTCTGACTGGAGTGAGATGCAATCTTAGTGTAGTTTTAATTTACATGTCCCTAATTGTTAGAGTTGTTGAACATTTTTCTTGTATTTATTGGCCTTTTGTGTTTCTTCTATTTGAAGTTTTTCTTTAGTTCTTTTACCCATTTATTGATTGGGTTATTTGGATTTTTGGTGTTAAGTTTTTGAGCTCTTTGTACATTATGGATATTAATCCCTTACTGGAGGAATAGCTGCCCAAGATTTTCTCCCCTTCTGTAGGCTCTCTTTTTGCCCTCTTGATCATTTCCTTAGCTCTGCAGAAGCTTTTTAGTTTGATGGCATCCCACTTATTGATTGTTGGTTTTATTTCTTGTGCTTTGGGGTCTTGTTAAGGAAGTCTGTGCCAGCACCTATTTGATAGAGTACTGATCCTATTTTTTTTCCAGTAGTTATAAAGTTTCTGGTCTAATACCTAAGACTTTGATCCATTTTGATTTGAGTTTTGTTCAGGTTCTAACCCTATCTAAAGATAGGGTTCTAATTTCACTTTTCTACACATAGCTCTCCACTTTTCCCAGCACCATTTGTTTAAAAGGTTATCTTTTCTCCAAGATAGAATTTTAGTGCCCTTGTCCAATATCAGAAAGTTTTAAGTATGTTGGCCCGACCCTTTTTAAATATTTTTACATTGGGACAGGATCTTGCTCAGTTGCTTAGGGCCTCACTAAGTTGCTGAGGCTGGCTTTGAACTTGTGATCCTCTTACCTCAGCCTTGCCAGCTTCTGGGATTACAGGTGTGTGCAACCACACCCAGGGTAAAATGCATCTTTTAATTAAAATAATTTTACAAGTCCTAACTGAAACTACAGACTATTAATATATCCACCTTTGACTCTTCCTGAGTCAGGTATGATACCCACTTCATCATTTCTTTTTTTCGGAATTGTACCAATTTGACAGCATTAGTCAGTCAGTTGGGCTCTTGCTATGTGGAGTCTCTTGTCTCCATCTGGGATTTGCTCTGTGCAGGACCCTTGGGCAACCCTGGAAACAGGTGTTCAGATGCCCATGTGAGAACATGAAAATCCCTATACCCAAGCCTCATGCTTTTTATGGGACTGGCCAGACTTGAGTGCTCTGGCCCAGTGATACCTCACTCACCTTTAGGAGACATAGAACTTCTTTGAGTAGCTGGTGTGATATAAGATCCTCTCCTCCTAAATTTCATGCATACACATGTTCACGATATTTTAATTTGAGATGCTTCATGGATACCACCTCCACAATCCTATTCATGAATTACCTCAGGTATCACTTCACTTCATTCAAAAGCTTCAATCTATTTTTGGAGTAGGACAGGAAACCCAAACTTAATTAACCTAAAAAAAGGCATACATCTCAGGGGTTAAAAAAAAAAAAGTCATAGGTTTCTTACAACTCTACAACTGTGAAATGCATTTCTAAGAGCTTCAAAATTTTTACTAAATTTAAAAAGTTGTTACTAAAATATTTAATAACCTGATTCCTTATGAAAGACCATGGAATAGAGTTTTATAATCTTTAGTATTTTGAAGCATAATCAGTCAAGGTCTGTGTGTACATTGTGTACATACTTGTCTCGGGATGCTGTTCTTTTCTTTTTTACCTATGTATAATTCTTTTACATTTGTTCCCCAAAAGTTTAGCATTTATGTTAAAAATGAAATTTTAGCATTTTTGTTAGAAATCGCTCTCTCTTAGTGACAGGAAACTGACAGATCCCATGGCCTACTTTTATTTCTTAAAAGCAAAATGTATTAGGAGTACCACAGTCAGAAGGCCTGGGCCAAGATTCTTGTACTACAGAGAAGTTACTGAAACTTCTAAATTTATTTAATGTAGAGTCCTAGTGTTTAGTAAACTAACAATGACCAGGATAGTATTTCCTATGTGCCAGACAATGTTCTACACATTTATATATAAAGTAATTCATTTCATCTTCACCCTGAATATTGAGGATAGGAAATATTGTTGTCCTCAACTTATAGACGAGTAAACTAAAGCAGAGAGGTTTGAATTTGCTCAGTCACAGACATAGGAAGTAGAAGACCCATGTTCATATGCAGACTATTGAATGCTAGCATCAACCTTAATACTTACCTCACTATACTGCCCCCTAGAGGCCACTGTGGGGATTAAATGTATTCACATATATAAATACATAGAGGTACCTGATGCAGAATAAATGCCATGAAGATGTAAGCTCTTGTTAATGAGAGACAGTATAACTTCATGATTAGGAACAAGGCCTCTGGAGCCTTGGTGCCCAGGTTCAGACCCTGACTCCTCCTTTATAACCTGTATGACTTTGGACTGTTACTTAACATCACTATTCTCATTGTGAATGAAGATGATAATAGTTGATCTTGCAGGTTTGTCATACAGATGAAGTGAATTAATACTTCTAAAACACTTAAAACAGTGTCAAATACTCAGTAGATGCTACACAAATATTGATGAAATAACATTCTCCTTCCCTGACCTTAAAAATGTACCAAAACCACAAAGAGTAGGTCTTACTAATTAAGTATGTTCACATCTCCAAGTAAGTGTAAGTAGTCTTGTATAAAATCCCTAAATAGCTAGTACATAATATTTATTTCTCCCATGCAAATAACTCTGGGCTGTACATTTTTAGGACTGTTCCTCGATACTGTGACCTGTGGAGAATTGACCATCCAGACAGTTCCTGTGTCATGTATCATTGGCCTTGTCACCATCTGTCTTTTATGCTCAGAGACTCTGATGCTCCGTGTCATATTTCATGCACCATGATGTACTTGAAGCACAAACTCTATGAGAGCTGACGTTGGCTAAGTTGTTCCTACATTGTCAGTGTGTTATAGATTATGTTTTGAATTCATTTGTTACGTATTTTTGGAGATTGATTTAAAAGTAGTACCTAGTGAAAAGTGGCATTCTCTGGTTTCCAATATTAAATAAGGAGGCTTTGAAAAAAATGTAATTTCTACCAGGCAAAAGTGACCCTCCCCCAATGAGGCTAAGGATTCCAAACACTCAGGGACATATTTGTGCGGACCCCGCATGCATCTTACACCTATCTTGTGGTTTTCCTGGAGAGATGAACAATTGCAGTCAACAGCTTATCTTAAAACTTCCTTCAGTTTCTCTTTATCAGATTAATTTCCAAAGATACTGGCTAATTAACCAAATGGTCAGTTTCATAAGTGTCTGAGCCCTGTGCTCTTAATAAACTTGCTCTTGTTCTTTAGCAGTGAGAACATTTAAAGACAGTTTGCAAATGAAAAGATGAAGCCCAAAATCAATCTTGTTAAATCACATCCCTAGCTTGTTATGGATGCCATGAACAGAAATAGATCCCTACATAATAAAACCTAAATTGACTAAGAGTAATTTGAAGACAAGTGATGTCCTCTTGTTAAGAAGATACCCAGTTATAGGTTGTTTCAAAACAAATGATTTTTAAAAAAACTTTTTAAATTTTACTAAATTGGGCTGGGGATGTGGCTCAAGTGGTAGCGCACTCGCCTAGCATGTGTGAGGCATTGGGTTCAATCCTCAGCACCACATAAATATAAAATAAAGACATTGTGTCCACCTAATAACTAGAAAATAAAAAATAAATAAATAAATTTCACTAAATATTACCTTATTATGATATGTTTGTGGGGTGCAGGTGTTTCAATGTACATTGAATTGTGAAAAGATTAAATTAATTACCATATCCATCATCTTAATTGCTTATCAAATCTTTGTGGTGAAAACATTTAAAATCCTATCTTTTAGTTATTTTGAATATACAATACAGGTACATTACAGCATGTTTCACAATAGTCAAGTGTCCATTAATGGATGAAAGCATTTTCAAAATGTGACATTTGTACCCAACGAATATTATTCAGCCTTCAAAAATTAATAGGAAATCTTGTCATTTAAAACAACATGGATGAACTTAGAGGACATTATGTATTTAGAGGACATTATGTTAAGTGAAGTAAGCCAGACACAGACAAATACCATATGCTTTTACTTATATGTATTTTCTAAAAAAGTGGAACAAGTGCTTTTTAAATCTTTAGGAGAAGTTTAGGTATGTACCTCATTTAAAGTAAAAAATTATAGAATCTTTTAGAGCTGATAAAACCTAACGATCTCACAGTCCAACTTCCTTGTTCTGTAGTTTAAATAGTTGGAACTGAAGCAGAAATTGATTTAAGTGTCCTTCATTCATATAAGTTGAAGTGAGATTAAATATATATGTGTGTGTATAAAATATAAATGTATATATATACATATATGTTTTTTTCTTTCACATCTATTATCCAAATTCAGCCCTTCAAAATGATGGAGTATTCACAGCGCCAGCTTCCCCTTGCCTTCAGTGCCTTGAACCCTCACAAAGTAAATCCATTCCTGTACAGCCTTTTTCATCCAAAACTGAACAACCATTTCTGTGCTCCTACCACATGCAGGCTCAGCACAAGGTCAGGTATGCACCAGGGCCTTAGAATTATACAGTGCAGAGATATCTAAAGTGTCAGCACACTATCAGTAGTTTCTGAGAGCAGATTCAGGGACTTTAGACTATTTTTTCCCAATTTGGCAAATTAAAAAATGAGTCACAATGCAGATCTTGAGCCACTTTTTCTGACTCTATTCTCTTTCTACCATGGACACAGTTTTGGAAAGCTTGTCAAGGCAGGAGACAGTTTAGTAACCTGGCCCTGGCAGGTTACTTCTGTTTTCTCCCTTCTCTCTCAGAAGTTTGCTGCTGGAAGTTTCCTGATGCTCTGCCCTGCACTGCCATTGAAGATTTGAGATCACCTGCACTGAGCTATGTCTAGGGAGCCAATTTATTTCTATTTTATTCATTTATTAGATTTATTGTCTCCTTTCTTAAATAAAAGAGGATCCTACTTGCATACTGAAAAATGCTTAATTAAAGAAGGTAGAGATTAATGAAAGCCTTTATTTCTCTGGCAGTAGCCCCCTGGAAGCATATGAATATAGGTTTTTTTTTTTTCCGCTCCATTTTACTGCTCTTTGACAGAAGGCAGCCAGGTCCTTTGAGTCACCAAACCCCTCCATTCTGAAAATTGCCTTTCCTTTTTTAAATTTCTGGATTGCTTTCTCTGTTACAGCATGCACAAGTACCCAGGCTCAGCTTCTGAGAGTTCTCTTTGGAGACAAACACTGATGAACACTCTGTGCCTCAGCCAGAAGGAGGCTCTTGTGCTGTGGACATCTGACACGTTCCCCCTTCCTAGGCTCCTGTGCCTCCTCCCAGCTCCCCCTGCACATTGCCATACAGCCTGTCCCAGGGATCAGAGACCAAAGTTCCCTGTAAAAATAGTAAGTCTCTATTGTAAAAATTATTGTCAACATGTACTACCCCCACCTCTTTTATTCTTTCCTGTGTGTGTGTTTATTACTGGAGGCCTAATCTTTACCCCCACCACTCAAATCTGATTTGTGTACCTTCACAACCTGCTTTCTATGTCAAGAATAATAGAAGACTTTGCATTCCCAGTCACAGTGGTACCAATGCAAGTGAAAATGTTTGTGTAACTGCTGAGGGTAGGGGTTCTAAATGTAGTCCAAAAAGAAAAAAATCTACATCGTGATTCATTTAGGTAGATGAAGTTTCCAGAAATGCTTTGGAATATTTCAGTTCCAAATGCAACTCATATTAGGAGTTACTCCACTATTGGTTTTACTCACAAATATTCTCTGCTTATGTAGCAAAGTCACAGTCAGATCTTTGAATTTTGGCCCTAAAATTCCTTATATCTATAAATATGCTCTATATCAGTACCTGGACCAAGATTGCTCCAAGAGACAACAGAGAAGAATAGTTATTTAGGTTATCAACGCTAGAGTTGAGCTGCTCAGGCTCAGATACCAAATCTGCAAGTAGCTCATCATTCAATATTACCTACAATTCTTATTGTTCACACTACAATTCTAAAGATTCCAAAAGGCCCAGAGCTTGGTAGCAGAGAGAGAGAGTTCAGACTGCAGCCCAAGTATAGTGTATACTCATATGGTTTCATAAAAGCCAATACATTTTATGCCTGCTAATGTACCAGAGGGGAAACCTAGGTTTTTACCAGCATCCTGTGTTCTCCTCCAAAGTACGGATTATCATCATTGTAAACTTCCACACAAAAGGTAAACATGGGTTGGAAAGACAATAAGCTCTATCATAAGCTGAGAGAAGCACATTTTTCTGTAGTTTTTGATGACTGGTAGAAATTGACCAGTTCAAATAGCAGCAAAGGACATTGCTTCATTCTTGGATATCCTAAACACTACATGTAAGTGAAGAGAGCATAGTTTCAAGCACCAGCACAGTTTATTCTGGTTTTATATAGGCTTTATTGAAAGCAATTTCTGGGATAGGAATTACATGGGAATGTTTTAGAGAGGAGCCTGAGAGAGCACTGGAGGACACTAAAAGGCTGAGGTATGTTTTCTTGGGAAAGAGAATAAAATAATGGATGAGGAACAGAGGGAGAAATAAGAGTGAAATATAAAAAAGGTGTGTCCCCTGAGCTGCTTCTGCAGCCTGTGTGTGTTGAGTGGGTGAATAACCAGACACCATCTTCTGCTTGGCTAGAGGTTGACCAGATTTCTGGAAGTAGCCAGTCTTGATTTGTGCCAAGGAGGCAGGAGATGGATGGGGCAGTGAGCTGCAGGTGTTCCTCCAAGCCACTTTTGAGGACCACTTTACATGGGAGACACATCTGCAGTTTATGGAAGGGCTTCACAGTCTGTAGTAATTGGCATTTGATGATTTCTAAGGAATTACCATTCTTTTTCTAAAGTGATATAATGGAATCATGGTTGTGTTCTTAAAAATAGATAGATAGATAGATAGATAGATAGATAGATAGATAGATAGATAGATTCATTCAGGAATGAAATGTAGATATACCCTGGTAAGTAATTGTGATCATGGATTTGAGTACTTACAGGTGCGTCCCCACTCTGACCCATTCCCAGAGTCTCATTATTTACAGAGGAACAAAGCAAAATGGACATTGAACATTTTCAGTAATCATTTATTGATAAGTTTCCAAAGCAAGTGTCCTAGTAACACAATCAGAGCACTTGTATTCTGCTTCTATTTTACAAATGGAAAAGATTTTTTCCTAACGTTCCTTGATACTTGTATCACTTTAAAGAACTTTTGTGAATTTGCACTCTGTCATTTTTATACATAAGATTTTTTTAATAAGACCATTATTGTGATTTAAATCATCATGTGCCACGGTGTGGTATGAGAGCAATAAAAGTTATTTTTCAAATGACTTTTATTTTTAAAAAATCTTTATCTGGGATTTTATTACCACATTTATATGTCTAAATGTTTAGAATGATATATGTGCAGTATCAGAAGTAATTTCTTGTCAACCAGGAGTGGTGTCACATGCCTGTAATGCCATCGGTTCAGGAGGCTTATACAGAAGGATAGTAAGTTCAAAGCTAGCCTCAGCAATTTAGCGAGGTGCTATGCAACTCAGTGAGACCCTGTCTTTAAATGGCACTCACAAAAAGGGCTGGGAGTGTGGCTCAGTGGTTAAGTGCCCTTGAGTTCAATCCCCATTACCAAAACAAAACAAAACAAATAATTTCTTTTCAGGCTTTAAGAGTGACCTTATAAATTTTTATTTTCATTTATTTTCTTGTTTAAAGATGTTGGAGTTCTTGGTAGAGGAAAGGAAGAAAGAACTCAGAATGCTTGAGTTATTTTATTTTCAGTTTCATTTCTTAAAAAGTTCTTCTTTATCTGATTTTGCTACAATGTGAGACACAGTTAATGATAATGTGGAAATGCATGAACTTTATTCTAGTAAACTCAAATTCAGGGAAACCAAAATAAAAAAATAGGAAGGTTTATGAAACGCCTGTAATCTCATTGGCTCAGGAGTCTGAGGCAGGAGGATTACAAATTCAAAGCTAGCCTCTGCAGAAGTGAGGTGCTAAGCAACTCAGTGAGACCCTGTCTCTAAATAAAATACAAAAAAGGGCTGGGGATGTGGCTCAGTGGTAGAGTACCCTGAGTTCAGTTCCTGGTACCAAACAAACAAAAGTAAGAAGAAAATAAGAAATTAAAATAATGATGAATCCAGGTGGAATAAGCCCATGTTGGAACTAAGATACTAGACAATAATAATTAAAAAAATGGAAAGTTAAAGATTGGAATTAAAAGCAAGGCTGTTGATTAAATCTATCTTTAAGACAAAATAATGTATATCATGTAATTGTTTATCCTTTTTTATTTTTAAACATAATTAGTTTTAGTTGAATAAGTGAATAAAGTGAAAGTCAGATTATTATCCCAAAAACAGAGAATGATTGAAGGATTCTAAATTAAATTACAGACAGGGATTTTCCAGGCTAGCTTAGTGTTTATGTGCAGCCTGTCCACTAATATTTGGTTTATACCAATTTATACCAACATAACCTTTAAGTGTCCAAAAGGGTTTCATTATTTTAGGACTACATCTAGAAAGAAACAGTCTATAAAACTAATTATGTAGAGTAAGCCAGGAACTTTTGCACAGTAAATGTTGACATCCCCTTTATTTCTGTCTAAAAGGAGGATTTTGTGGGAGAGTGTAGATGAAATGTGAACATCACCATGTGGTCTAGAGGAAAAGCGGCTCCTGGGGACAGCAGGAAGGCTATGCCTAATTTTAGTATAAAATGAGGTATAAAAACTATGAAGGAGTGAAGTCAATCTAGAAGATACACGACAAATGGCAAGTACCTACCAACCAGAGTGAGCCAGGTAAAGGACACTGATTTGTGCAGCAGGAAAACCTATTCCAGCCTAAAAAGGGATTTGTCATCATATGGGAGCCCCTGAAATTTATTAATGGAAAACACTACTTAATGTCATCATTTAGGGCATCATTTTTGACAATCCTTCTAAAAAGGTATCTTTTATTGTAGCTCCAGTACCAATTTTCTTTATTTTACTGTCACCAATTAAAATTCCAGTGGACTGAGAACTTTCCTAACCCTGTAATTCTGCCATAGTGCTTCGCCTGAGAGCTATCCTTAGAAAATGCTGTTTTAACAGGCTGCCAGCTCTACTATTGAACTTAAGGTAAATAAAATATTCCCAAGTTTTCACCACTATAGAACAATTCTTAGTGTATTTACTTGTCATTCATTAGTTGATTCTGATTGTTCTTTTAAATGGTAATTTTCTTGGGATATTCTTACCAGTTGAGAAAAATGAACAGATCACATCCCGTGTACCTGGCCATCTCAATTGCATTTTTCTTTCTCTACAGCTGAAACCAAAATTATTCATAAAAATTCTACAATTCTAACATAAGTAGGCTCAGGAGAGAGCAAATGCATCTATCAAATAAGTGATGTTAAGGATTATTAATGTAGAAGCCAATTGTTTTCAGTGTCACCATTAGAGCTTCAGTCGTAAAATGCAGTGGCAGATCTTACCTTTTACGTTTCACTTCTGCAAAAATGAAAAGATACTAAATGTGAAATTATGGATGTAAGAGTTATGGCAGTATCATATTGAAAAATCACATGAAGTTTTGTAATAAGAACTTACTCAGTAACATGTCCAATTCTCTGACTCTGAATAACTGATGTTATAATGCTTATTATAGATTATCACCAGCAGCAACAGTAGTAATAATGGATCAAAAATTTAGGGTCTCTTTTATGTATAGAGCAAGAGCTTTCAAATTAATGCATAAATCTGAGGCTCGTCTTTTTCCACATTCACATTGCACCTCCAGTGTCTCCAGTTCTGATGGAGTGAACTGGAAACCAAAGAACATGACAGTGTAGGCCAGTGCCTGACCTTTCTGTAGCTGTGCCATCCTGGGACCATTCCTCTCCCCTCTGTGCTTTTTCTACTTGCTGTGACCCCACCACTCTCTCCCTCTGCTCCCAACCTCTCCACCACAGCATTTCAGGACTGACATACCCAAAAGGTGCCCTGTTCTTGGGTTGTTCAGCTCCTTCACCATCCTGGTCCTGTGTCCTCATTCTGTCCTAAGGCCCTTGGTTTATTTATTTACATACAAAATAATAGGGACAAAAGGAGTCCTCATGGACTTCAAAACTATCTTCCAAGAGAAGCTCCAGTCTTCCCTACTCTGATTCAGATGGAAGCCCTGCCAGTTTCCAGGGCAGTGTGGCCTGGGCCTGAAGCACACGTGAACTCTGTGTCTGCTGTAAGGAGCCCAGATCCCACCCTGACCATGTCAACTGAGCAATGCCTGCTTGGGGCCTCACTGGACCCCAGGACTATACCTTCCTGTCCTATGCTGATCTTCCTGTACCTAGGCTCCTGTGCTGTCCATTTTGAAACATCACCTTGAGCCATACTGCTGCTGTCTTTGAATACAAACCCCTAGAGCTAGAGTGGGGAACAGGATTGGAGAGGAGTAAGGCCAGAAGGGCAGTGTTCTAGAAATCCTTTCCCTACAGAGAGGTTGGGGCAGGCAGAGAAGCTTGGGAGCTGGCTGTGCTCATGAAGTTGGATTTTATTCTGTAGCAGCAGGAGGCCATTGAGGATGTTAAAGGAGGGAAGTGATCTGACTTTTAAACCACTTTTAAAGAGGTTGTTTCTGTGTGGTTACATGGTTTATCTTCTGTCTTATTCTTGTGGGGATTGTGGTGACTGCAAGGTACACTCCTGTCTTGTTGAGCCCTTCTAAATTGTTTTTGACATTCAGAAGGAGGCCCTGGTATAAAATAGAGGCAAACCACTGGATTTAAAACAGCCTCACAGCTCACTAGCTGTGTGACCTTGGGCAACTTACTTGACTTTTCTATGCCTTAGCCTCGTTTGATAAAATAGAGACAATTGGACCCATTACACAGAATGATGATTTAAAAAAAATGTAGTTGCAGATGGACAGAATACCTTTATTTTATTTATTTATTTTATGTGGAGCTGAGGATTGAACCCAGTGCCTCATGCATGCTAGGCAAGCATTCTGCCACTGAGTTACAGCCCTAGCCCTAGGATGGTGATTTTTAAAGCTAATGAGATGATACTTCAAACAGCACCTGGGAAGTAGAATTTTACTCAAAAGATGTTAGATTTTATTGTGTTTTTGATGGAAAAACAGTTGGTATTTGTGCTTTGCTTTTAAAAATATATTTTTAAATGTACCACTGTGAGCTTTTAAAGGACCTTGACTTCTCTGCAGCTTTTGTTAACACACACACACACACACACACACACACACACACACACACACACAAATACTCTATAGAAATTTGAAAATGAAAAGAAGGGGTACAAATCATGTATCAGGGTTTGAAATTGTAATGTCTAATTTCTCTCTCTTCCCATGAAATAGAGGACTTCTCTGTACAATAGAGCACATTCTTGAATGTCTTTTACTTCTGCTTTGATTGTGTTTCATCTTTGTTCTTATATTCTAGTTCTTTCTGTGCTTTTCTTTTGTTGTTCTGGTGCTTGGTAGAGGTGAATGTCCCCTATGCACATTTCCTCCTCGGCAGAGGATTGCCTGTGCCAATTACTGCAGAGGAGATGGAATGTAGTATTGGCCTGATGATGTTGAATTTTCTAGACCTGAGCTTTCAAATGGTCAAGTCCCTTGTGGGGACAACTGCTGAGAATAACCTCCTTGCCTATTGTGCAAACATCTGTAAATGTACTCCCATAGGTGGTTCCCACCCAGCCACAAACCATGGAAATCAAATGCAAGGTTACCAATTTCACATTTTCAAGCCTCGAGAAAGGAGGATTTTTAGTCCTTTGCCTGCTGTTTTGGATTCCTTGTCTTGGAAATTTAGTTCTTTGCCTACTCTGGGGGCAATCCCCAGGTGACCTTAAGAGATGAAGGTCATGGGCAGAGAATGCTGATTTCCCCTGTTGTTCCTCCCTGCATTTCAGTCCCATGAGGGCTTGGGTACCCAATACACACCAGAGACACAGATTGTTGGTGCAGGATGCTTGCCCTCCCTCTGACTCCACTAGAAGCTACTAAAGTCACATGGTAGAGCTCTGGAGGTAGTCAGTTCAGCCTCTCCCTGGCCTCAAGTACACTTTTTGATTTTGTCAAGACACATGTGTCTTTGAGTAATACTTTATTCAGATCTCAGGAAATAATTTTAAATATGTCTAAAAGAAAATAAAAATGAGATTGGTGAGTTTTGTTTATAAACTTTAAACTTAGGTGTCTTCCTTCTTTCATTCCACCCCCCCCAAATTTTTAAAACAAATAAAATTTGAAGAAAAATTTAAGAAAATATCTTGAATCATCAGCCAAGAATCTCTAATGCCCATTGGAAAAGTATAATTTTTTGTCATTGGGAAAGTATAATTTAATAGTCACACAAAAATAGACACATTTAAAATGACATTTTGTGAACATATTTAATACCTGAGCAACATTATTTACCCAACTTGAACCTTGACAGAAGAATCTTAGTTATAACAATTTTAGCTTACTAGAAATATTATGTTTGATATTTACTGTGTTTAACTCTCAATGCTGTTTTATATTCTGCATCATTCAGTCTCCAATGTTGGTGCAATCCTGCACCAACATTCTGTGTCTATGGTGTGTACTGGGTACTCAGGTGCCCAAGCCCTCATGGGACTGAAATGGGACTTAAATACCAATATAGTGAATTATACCGTAGTGCAACCTATTATATCACTGTGTAAAGTGTGAGAAATCATTCAAAATGGCAGTCCAGTTGGGAAAAATCTTATCTTTTTCAGGTAATTTCACACTAAAGGTACATTGGAAAATGCCTTGAGAAGGGGACTGGCATGGGTCACACTGATGATGAGGCCCTTGTGCCCTCATTACTTTTTTCTTAATTAATTAATTAATTTATTTTACAGTAGAATACATTTTGACACATAGTACAGAAATGGAGCACAGCTTCTCATTCCTCTGGCTGTGCATGTTTCAGGGTCTCTCCCAGTAGTGTAATCGTACATGTGTATAGGGTAATAATGTCTGTCTCTTTCTGCCATCCTTTCCATCCCCACAACCCCACCCCTCCACTCACTCCCCTCTACACAAACCAAAGTTCCTTCATTCTTCCCTACCTCACCCCATTATGGGTCAGCATTGGCTTATCAGAAAAAAACATTTGGCTTTTGGTTTTCTGGGATTGTTTTATTTCACTTAGCATGATATTCTCTAGCTCCATCCATTCACCTGAAAATGCCATAGTTTCATGTTTTTTTAAGGATGAATATTATTCCATTGTGTATATGTACCACATTTTCTTTATCCCTTCATCTTTTGAAGGGCATCTAGGTTAGTTCCATAGTTTAGGTACTGTAAATTGAGCTGCTATAAACATTGATGTGGCTGTGTCACTGTAATATTCTAATTTTAAATTCTGGGTAGGATGTTTGGTGAGATAGCTGGGTCAAATGGTGGGTGATAGCTGGATCACATGGTCCATGCAAGTGTTATGTTTTTTCCTATCCTGTCACCTTCAGTCTTTGGATGTCTTTTCCTATGAGATGAATCCATAGAAGGCAGCATATTGTTGGGTCTTTTTTTTTTCTTTATCTTTTTATTGTTGGTTGTTCAAAACATTACATAGTTCTTGATATGTTGGGTCTTTTTTAAAATCCAAACTGCCATTCCAACTTTTCTAAGGAATCTCCATACTGCTTTCTCTAGTGGCTGCACCACCTTGCAGTCCCACCAACAATGTAGGAGTGTACTTTTTTCTCCACATCCTCATCAACATTTATTATTGCTTGTATTCTTGATAATTGCCATTATGACTGAAGTGAAATGAAATCTTAGAGTAGTTTTGATTTGCATTTCTCTAATTGCTAGAGATGTTGAACATTTTTTCATTTGTTTTCTTCTTCTGTAAAGTGTCTGTTCAGTTCCTTAGCCCATTTATTGATTAGGTTATTTGGGTTTTTTTGGTGTTAAGTTTTTTGAGTTCTTTATATATTCTGGATATTAGTGCTGTGTTGGAGGTATGTGTGGTAAAGATTTTATCCCTTTCTTAGGCTCTCTCATCACATTATTGATTGTTTCCTTTGCTGAGAATAAGCTCTTTACTTTGAATCCATCCCATTTATTGATTCTTGATTTACTTCTTGTGCTTTAGAAGTTTTTTTCAGGAAGTCAGGTCCTAAGCCAACATGATGAAGATTTGGGCCTACTTTTTCTTCTATTAAGCACAGGGTCTCTGTTCTAGTGTCTAAGTCTTTGATCCACTTTGACTGATTTTTGTGCAGGGTGAGAGATAGAGGTTCAATTTCATTTTGCTACCTGTGGATTTCCATTTTTCCCAGCACCATTTGTTGAATAGGCTATCTTTTCTCCAATGTATATTTTTGGCACCTTTGTCTAGTATGAGATAAACATTTATGTGGGTTTGTCTTAGTGACTTCTATTTTGTACCATTGGTCTACATGTCTTTTTTGGTACCAATACCATGCCGTTTTTGTTACTATTGCTGTGTAATATAGTTTAAGGCCTGGTATTGTGATGCCTCCTGTTTCATTCTTCTTGCTGAGGACTGCCTTGCCTATTCTGGGTCTCTGATTCTTCCAAATGAATTTCATGATCACTTTTTCTAGTTCTATGAAGAATTCCACTGACATTTTTAATAGGAATTGCATTAAATCTGTATAACAGTTTTGGTAGTATGGCCATTTTGACTATATTTATTCTGCCTATCCAAGAGCAAGGTAGATCTTTCCATCTTCTGAGGTCTTCTTCAATTTCTTTCTTTAATGTTCTGTGGTCTTCATTGCAGAGGTCTTTTACCTCATTTGTTAGATTGATTCCCAAGTATTTTTTTAGGCTGTTGTGAATGGGATGGTTATTCTAATTTCTCTTTCAATGGATTCATTGCTTATGTACAGAAATACATTTTATTTATAGATACTGATTTTATATCCTGCTACTTTGCTGAATTCATGTATTGGTTCTAGAAGTTTTCTGGTGGAATTTGTTGGCTCTTTTAAATATAGAGTTATGTCATCCACAAATAGTGATAGTTTGAGTTCTTCTCTTCCTGCGTATATTCCTTTAATTTCTTTCATCTGTCTGATTGCACTAGCTAGAGTTTCAGGGACTATGTTGAATAGAAGTGGTGAAAGAGGACATCCCTTCTTATTCCACTTTTTAGAGGGAATGCTTTCCATTTTTCTCCAATTAGAATGATGTTGGCCTTGGGCTTAGCATAGATAGCTTTTACAATGTTGTAGTATGTTCCTACTATCCCTGGTTTTTCTAGTGTTTTGAACATGAAGAGGTGCTGTATTTTGTCAAATGCTTTCTCAGTATCTATTGAGATAATCATATGATTCTTGTCTTTAAGTCTTTTGATGTGATGAATTACATTTATTGATTTTCATATGTTGAATGAACCTTGCATCCCTGGGATGAAACCCAGTTAATCATGGTGCACTATCTTTTTGCTATGGTTTTTTATGCGATTTGCCAGAACTTTATTGAGAATTTTTGTATCTATGTTCTTCAGGACTATTGGGCTAAAGTTTTCTTTCTTTAATGTGTTTTTGTCTGGTTTTGGAATCAAGGTGATACTAGCCTCATAGAATGAGTTTGAGAGGGTCCCTCCTTTTCTATTTCATGAATAATTTGAGGGGTGTTGGTATTAATTCTTCTTTGAAGGTCTTGTAGAACTTGGCCGAGAATCTACCTGGTCCCAGGCTTTTCTTGGTTGGTAAGTTTTTTAAAAAAATATTTTTAGTTGTAGATGAACACAATAGTTTTATTTTGTGTATTTAGTTTTTTTTATGTGGTTCTGGGGATGGAACCCATGCCTTGCGCATGCTAGGCAAGGACTCTACCACTGAGCCACAATCTCAGCCTGGTTAGGAAGCTTTTGATGGCATCTTCTATTTCCTTGCTTGCAATTGATCTGTTTTAATTGTGTATCCTCCTGATTGAGTTTGGGCAGATCATATGCCTCTAGAAATTTGTCCATGTCTTTGGGATTTTCTATTTTACTGGAGTATAAATTTTCAAAACAGTTTTCAATCTTCTGTATTTCACTAATGTCTGTCATAATATTTCCTTTTTCATCATGAATTTTGGGTTTTCCCTCTTCTTTTCGTTAGGGTGGCTAAGGGTTTATCAACTTCATTTATTTTTTTCAAATAACTAGTTTTTTGTTTTGTCAATTTTTTTCAATTGTTTCTTTTGTTTCAGTTTCATTGATTTCAGTCCTGATTTTAATTATTTCCTGTTTTTGACTACTTTCAGTGATGATTTGTTCTTCTTTTTCTAGGGCTTTGAGATGTAATGTCAGGTCATTTACTTGTTGACTTTTTATTCTTTTAATGAATGAGCTCAATGTAATGAACTTTACTCTTAACACAGCCTTCAAAGTGTCCCAGAGATTTTGATAGGTTATATTGGAGTTGTTCTTTCCTGAAGTAATCTTTTACTACCTGTATTTTATGTCTTTGTTGCAGTGATTAATTATTGCCTATAATTGCTGTCTTATATTATTCTGTGCTTCTCAGATCATTTTGATTCTGTATATTTTGAACTTCTTTTCTGACATTTCATCTACTGTGCTGTCAATAGATTCTATTATTGTAGCATCTTGGTTTGTTTGGGGCATTTTCTTGCCCTGTTTGTTTCATGTTGTTCATGTGTCTTTCTCTCTGGCAGTGCGGATCTCAGGTATTACAGTTTGTGCTCTATAATCTTGTATAATCCTGCAGGTTATTAATACCTCACCTCTGGTGTAAACAGGCCTGCAAGGACCTTGGTGATGGTCTTCCTGGTCCTGGATATTGTCTCTAGATGGAAGCTAGCTGGAAGAGCCATGCATTGGTAGATGAAGGGGGCCACAGCTCAGTCTGTATCATCCTCTGTGCTTTGCCCAGGGTCGGTCTGCTCCCTTCCCGCAGTTTACCTGTTGAGCTGCCATGTGACAAGAGAGAAGGTTACACATAAATTGTTGACTGATTTGGTGTCACAGAAGTAAAGGAGGGCAGAGACAAAGGAGAGAAGGCAGAACTGAACCAAGAGGAAAGGTGATACCCTCTACTTACACTTTTTTCTTTCTTTCTGGGATCAACTTAGGATAGATTTGTGTTCAGTTTTGTTTTAAATTTTGCACCAAATTGTTTTAATTCTTCTGGATCCCTAACCCTAAATTAGCCTTGGAAAAAACCTGATCTCATTTATTTTTTTTCCTATCCCAATCTTCTTTTCTAGTCCAGGTCAATAGGAAAGAAATCATGAAGACTGAGATATATGTTATCAGCCATCTGAGCCATTAATGCTTGTAAGACCCTTTATTTCACACAAAATGCAAAGTTACTCATATAAACCCCAAGCAGCCTTAACTGATCCTCAGCTCAGTGGTGAGGTGGCCTGGCCACTTACTGGATGACATTTTACAGTGTATTTCCTTCTAAATCAGAGAGAAATGGGATTCATTTTGATTCACAGAATAGGTAGACAGGTTTGGACTAGTCAATAGATTCAAAACAACAAATTCTTTGTGTTTCACAATGACAACTCCATAGCAGACCAGGTGACACTGTGGTTAGAAGGTAGATGCCCTTGATGCTGTAGAGCAGGAGAGATTTGAAAACACACCCAGAACAAATAAATCAGAGGCTCATAGAACAGCAGGATCTTTTTAAAGCTTCACTAATTTACTTCTGTGGTCACAAGTAAGAACCAGTGCTTCCAATAGAGAACAGTGACTGGGCAGCTAGGATTGAACTCTGGCCACCCAAGCAATCAACTGAGCTAGTTTCCAAGCAAAGCCTTGGGCAGGGAGACTTAGAAGAGAGATCTGCTTAGTGATTGCCTGCAGCTGTTCAATGTCATTGCGCCCCGACAATGCTCTGAGGAGAGGGTGATAGTCACACTCATTCAGAAGAAACCATTGCACAAGATGCCCTCCTTTCCATGAACTGAAAAGGAATAAAGGGGCTGCATTTTTCAAGCATCTGCAGATAATCTTAATGTTATTCAATACTTAGCATATGATGAATATAACATTAAATAAAGATGATTTGTATACATGCATACAGACTCATTCATTCATTCATTCATTCATTTGTGGAGCTTCTGCTTGTGCCAAGTGTTCCAGAAGGACACCAGGGAGTAGAAGAAAGCCAAGGGTGCCCTATTTCCCTCCCAAGAAAAGATAAGGAAAGCAGCACTTTGGAAGCACAGAGCAGGGTCCCTAGCATAGAAGGTGTTTGGTACAAAAGGATGTTTCCCGTTGGAAAAAGAGAAGAAAGGTGGATTTTTTTCCCTGCAATGACATGCTGTCCATGATAAAAGACCATGTGACTCTTTCACTATAGACACAGCCATCAGAGCTGTTTCTGATAAAGGTGGCACAGGCCTGTGTACCTAATGAAGGCCACCTCTTTGCTTCAGGGGTCACATTGGGAAGACTGTGTCTGCACAAAGATGGACTCAGGGCATTTTTTTTCCTCATGAATAAGTAACAACCTATTAAGTATACAGTGAACGTAGCTCTGTGCAAGCTGAAAATGTGATGATTGATGGAATCCGATGTTTACTTGTCCCCTCTGTAACCTTAAATTAAAGTCACTGAAATCTTCAGCCTAGACTTCGGGAGAATGGCACGCACATACCAAGGGAATGGGCTGAGATGGATGATGTGGCTTCACAGGAGGCGGCGTGCATTGTCCCATACCCAAAGGGATTAGGTACAGAGACATCAGGAAACTGAGCAAGCCATTGAGGGAGAATAGGAGTGTACTCAGAAGTAGCAGAAGGGAATACTCAGAGGGCATGTTCTGCAGGATGGGGAAGGAGGCCTGGGCAGGGGGGAGAGGGAAGAGGAATTGAACAAGAACCAATTGCTAGTTGCTCCAGAGGAATGTGAGGGTGATTAAAGGGGCCTTGGGGTTTGCCATTATTGCTCAGAGTTCAGACCTCAGCACAGGAATGATCATTAATAAATACCTTAAATCCACCTTGCTGTCCTTCTGTTTCTTTGCCATTCATAAAATGCTCACATGTGTATTAATTCTGCAGTTGTTTCACATAGCCTTGAGAAGACACTGAGGCTCACAGTGGCTCAGTAACCTTCCCCAAATCACGTAGCAAGGTAAAAGGAAGAAGCAATCTCAAATTCAAATATTTGAGTTCCAGATCCAGTAATCTGTAATGTCAAGATCCTGCAGTACATGGGGGTCCTGGCTCTGAATGTGCCTGATTATTTGTAAAATTCTCCATACATCATGTGACTCTCTGAGCCTTCGAATTTGAATTTCCTCACATTTCTACTTGTTGTCACAAGATTTATACTGTTACATTTATAGCCTCAAGTATGCGTGGGCATCAAATAGAATTTGGGCTTTTTAAAAAAAATCTGGATTAAAAGAAATTTTAAACTACAGCTTTGTGCACCAGATGATATCAGTAGTCCTGGAATTTTGTAACCCACAAACTCCCCCATAAATACCACCTCTTTTTTTCCTGAAACCATAGGGAAGAGTTTTCAATGCTCTGCCAAGAGTTAAGAAATTAGCTGGCCATGTTCTGCCAGGAATCTTTGTGTTCAGTGACAAGTACAACTGCTTAAAACTCTTAACTTCTCTCTCACTTTAGAAAGTCAGGCAGAAAATAATGGATTAATTTGACAGATGACACCAAGTAAGAAAAATATTAGAAACAAGAAAAGGCCATTTTTCCTATACAGGCTCATTTCTTTCTCTTTACCACTTCCCTGGGGTATCTGCCAATTGTTGGCAGAAAGAGTAATGTTATCCATTTTTTAAAAAATTTCACTCTTGAGTATTATGGAGATAAATAGCTGAATGATGAAAAAATAACTTACTTTCATGGTAGTAGTTTAAGAGGGGTTAAAAGAGCTTCAGTGCAGATAACATTTGATGACATGAGAAACTTGTATCATGAATGAAGGAGTTGATATTTCTATAGGTGCAGTTTGAGAAAGATCACCTTTTTGCAGCTACACTAGAGAGCTAGGTCCATCTATAAAAATGAGAGATCCATTTGAGTATTGATATATTTATTTGCAAGTCCAGAAATTCTGCAGTTGAATACCTAACAAAGAAAAATAAAATCTCTCTTCCATTTTGCTTCAGGGCCAATGCAGGAGACCATCTATGACTTCTGGAGGATGGTGTGGCATGAAAACACAGCGAGCATAATCATGGTGACCAACCTTGTTGAAGTGAGAAGGGTAAGCTGGTGTCCACTACACATGGCCCTTTTGTTCCTTGCTTAGTTGGTAATAGAAAGTAAGGAATGAGCCAAGCTCTTGAAGTATTATGTATACTCTGAAAAATATTAAGTGCTCCACCTCCTCCTATTGCTTGCTGCACTTGCTTATAAATTATCAGTAAACAGCTCAAATTGCTTTCATTTGTTGTGATAGCAACAGACAAGAAAAGCACTCAAGATTTAAAAAGATTTAAAAGCCATTGTTATCTGGCTATATTGAACACACAAAAAATACCTCTAAGCATGCATGCTGGTTGTTGGTTGTCAAAACTCCATGGGTTTTTGCATCAGACATGACTGCATTCCTTAACTCAGGAAAATTGGCTCTAAAAACAGCATGGAATCCAGATTTGCTCTTTAGATTAGAACTTCAGCATCTTTTCTTGCATAGATTTGACTTTCCTATGCCTGAGTTTCCTAACCTGTAAAATGGAAATTGTAATCCACCCCAAAGGTCTTGTTTTAATTTCTCTTTAGAAATACTTTCTGAGTGCTATTTTTGTGTAGCCAGGAAACTCTTAAGTGGCTGTAATCTCAGCAGTGATTTGCAACTGGATTATTTGCAAAGTGAAATTTAAAAATACAAATTATTACCTACCACCTTCATAGAGAAGGCAGTATAGCATGATTTACACTTTACAAATGCAGCCTACAAGTTAGCCTAGAGTTGATTTTTTTTTTCAGTGCTGAAGATTGAACTCAGGTCTCTTACATGCTAGGCAAGTGTTCTACCACTGAGTTGAAATACTAAGCAAAACACAGAGAGGTATTACGCCTTTTAAGATTCTCAGAAAGCATCGGAGGCAGAAACCAGGAAGAAGAGAGACATTGAAATTCTCCTATAACAAGATAATCAGTAAGTGGGAAATCAGACTAAATAGCCTGAACTTTACTAAAAACATCTAGAAGTTCTAGATAAAAATACAAGTATGTATGTTCATACACTTGTCTAAACTCATGTATAGTATTTCAGTAGATATATGGAAAATGTGTGGCTGAACATTCAAGAGAATAAAGAAAACTACCAGGTCCCAGAAGTACAGTGAGGACTAGTGATCAGAGGGAGAATGGACATTGCAGCTTCCCTTGGGAGGCTGATAGGGATGCTGTGTGTTCACCTGGTGAGAGGTGGGTAGCCACAGTGTGCCTGATTTTGGATCTTGAGTTTTAAAGCCCACCAAGGGTAGAAAATATCATCTTGGACCTGTTTAATGCTAACTTAACACTAAAACCCATAAAATGTGGAAACTCAGATAAAGAGCAGACTAGGCCAATAGGAAGGTAGGATGGGGAAGGAAGAGAACACCATCCATCTCAGGAAATGACAGGGAAGTGAATCCTGAGTTTTCATTTAGGATCCTGATGAATAAGCGCTTTCTCTAACTCTTGGATCAAACTAAAACAACTGACACAAATCAGAAAATACTTAGAGCTGCAGACCCTGAACTATTTACAGTCAGCCCTCACGTACAATTCCAAAACCATGGACTCAACCCACTGTGGATTGAAAATACTTGGAGAAAATTGAATCTCTACTGAACAGGTGCAGATTTTTTTCTTGTCTTTATTCCCTAAATAGTATATCAGCTATTCATACAACATTTACATTGTATGAGTTATTGTAAGTCATCTAGAGATGAATTGAAGTATATGGGAGGGAGGTTGAGCCTAAGTTATATGCAAATACTGTGACTTTTTATATAAGGGACTTGAACATCTGTGGATTTTCATATCTTCAGGGAGTCTTGAAACAAATATTCCATAGATACTGAGACATGAGGGTATTAATCTTGTAGGATGCAATTTAAATAGTACCTAAAAGTCCTTAAATGTTGTTATTAGAAAAGAAGAAATATCAAACATTTAATTTAAGAAGATAGAAAATCAGAATAAAACAAAAAAAGAAAATAATTAATTTAAGAGCATAAACTTAGGAAATAATAAGCAAAGAAGCAAAAATAAGTATCACCAAAATACAAATGTGGTTTGTGAAAAAGCTAATGAAATAGACAAACCTCTGCTAATAGATCAGACATAAAAGGAAGACACCCACATATAGCCAACCCAAGAATTAGACTAGTGCTTTGTATCAGGATAATATGAATAACAAATTTAATAAGTATTTTTCTAAAAAAATATGATTTTCCAAGTTGTAACTAAACAATAATTATTTTAAAATTGCAGTACAATTTAAAAGTAACCAAGAGAAATGTACCATACCCAAATGTATTTATAGGTCCTAAATATTCAAGAAATAGTACACTCAAATTTTATAAATCATATAATATGTGAAATTACATAAATTTTGTAAATATATAAAATATAAGCACATTTTATAAATGTTATAAAAATTATTCTAAGGGAATGGAAGAAGAAATATTGCTTCCCTGCTGTATTTTATGAGACTAGGACAACTTTGAAATCAATACCAGACAAGGACTACAGGATAAGGGAAAATTATAGGTGTCACAAATTGATAGGAAGAGCTAAATGGACCAATATGTCAAAACAGAGAACCTAGGTGTCAAAGTAGAGGCCTACAAAGCAGGCCTAAGTAGAAAGATATATAATTAGTAGGGAAAGCTAAGCTTTTAAATCAAGTCAGCTAAGACTTTTGGTTACCCATGTGGACCAAAAATAAGTCCCTCCTTCATAAAATGCCCCCAATGAATAGCAAATAAAGATCAAAATATAGGAAACAAAGCTTTAAAACCTGTAGGGAAAAATGCAGAAGAAATTGTTTGAAATCTTTGGTTTCTTTCTTTCTTTTCTTTTTTTTCCCCAAGTACATTTCATAGAAACCAAAAGCACAATACATTAAGAAAAGGATTGGAAATTTTGACTCTATTAACAGGTAATATTTTCTGTACAAGAAAAGCTATACTAAGTAAAGTGACAAGAGGGGAGATACAATTATATAAATCATAAAAACATAGTAACCAATATTTTAAGTTCCAAAAGGATAAAACTGTTTCTTTTCTTTCGATTTTGTCTCTGCTAGGAGCCTGGTTGGGAGCTGGCTCACAGCATGGTGCAGCAGGTGCTAGCTGTGTAACAAGCCTAGAAGAGGTCCCTCCTACCACTTCTAGGAAGTGGGGGTATGATGGTACCTGAGAATCTGCCAGCTCAGGTTGCCATAACAAAGTACTACAGGCTGGAAGGCTTAAACCACAGGAGTTTTTTCCCTTGCATTTATGGAAACTGGAAGTCCAGATAAGTTCAGAGGCATGAATGGGTGTCTGGGGAAGGCTACCTTCCTGACTATGGCTCATGTAGCTGCCTTCTCTCTGTGACTTTATATGTGGCCTGAGGGAAAGAGGAGCTCTTTGGGGCCTTTTCTTATAATGACACTGGGGTTATTGGATCAGGGTACCACCTTTATGACCTCATTTAATTTGAGTTACTTCTGTATTGGCCCCTTCTCCAGATAAAGCCCCACTGGGGATTAAGTTTTCAACATTTGACTTTGGGGGTATTCAAATCTTCAGTCCCTAACAACCTGCTTCATGAGGTTCTTGTAAACATTAAATGAGCTTGTACATGTCAGGTGTTTGAAAAAGTTCCTGCACGTTATCAGGACTTAGTAAATGCAGGCATTAGCTTAATCTTTACATTTCCACCAACAAACCTAAGACCTGCAGGAATTACCCCTCTCCCCAGCACAAAAATCTACCTTCTTTTGCTAGGACATCAATAAATGGCTATTGGGATCAAAACATATCAATGCCAGCAAAAGGCAAGCTCCTTTGAAGGAAGAGACAGCCTTACTCAAAGACTGAATGCCCTGGCATTCAGCAAATGGCCACTGTGAATCCATGAGAATACTTTTGACATAGTAATTACCATGTGCTAGTTTAACTATTAATATAGCCAAGCAAATTATTTTCTCCATCTTCTCATATTCCTTCTGCAAAAATGTGCATTCAATGCTGAATCCTTCATTCATTTTATATCTGTTGACTGCCCACATCTGATGGGAGAAGGACTATAGTAAAAAGTAATAATAACAATACTAAAGCACACTGTCTTTGGACAGGACACATTTCACAAGAAGCCAGGTTTCATTTCAAATAAACTGGCCTTGAAAAAATCAAAACTAAAAAGGCTATGGAGTGGAGGCCCCATTCCTTCACTCAGGTACATAGACCTGCCCCACCCAGGGCAGTCATGGTTGATTTTTATAGTGGTGGTAGCTATTCCTTCTGGCAAATCACCATGGAAACTCCAGCCAACAAGGTGTAGCTGAAAGAGGGAAGGTGGTAAGTAGGTTTCTGGTTTACTTAAGAATCTATGTTCACATCTTTAAATTACTCAACAATTTTAGGTCTGGTAAGCTTATGAAAAAAGAAAAAGAAAAAATCTTCCAGATTCTTACCAAGTTGGTGAGGATGTAGGTAAGCTCTGAAGAGGCGTCACCTCAATGCCTTCAGCTCCTTGGATGGATTTGTCTTCAATTAGTAATGACATTAATGGTGTCTCTCCTTGAAATGTCTGGCATGATTTGGGGGTTTTGACAAGAGGTCATACTCCTTTCAGGAAAAGAGACTCACCTTATTCCATGCTGTTTCCCATTGTTAATCCGGCACGTTTGTTTAGGAACATTGTCTCTATTTTCCATGCATAAAAACAACAACAAACCATCCAAGAAATCAAAATGACATGGTTTTTAAGGGCAACAGCTACCTACTTAACATGTGTTCTGCACATGGTGCGTCCTTCATGAATTAAGCATGAGCCAGGCAGATGTGTGTTTGTTTACACAGACTTGCTGCTGACTCATTAAGTCAGAGCTGGGGACCTGCTTCCCCCCATTCTTGCCCTGAAGCACTCTGCATTAGGTGGCTTTAATTGCTGGTGTTCAAGCCACTGGGAGGCCTTCCCTGTCACAGCACCTGGTACAAGAGACAAAGATGCTACACTCCCCTTCAGTGGGGTCCCCAGTACATCTGCCAGGACTTATCATTATCTAAAACATCCTTGTCACCACCGGGTATCCCCTTTCAGCCTCTGTGTTCTGGGAAAGGACCCTTGTCAGTTTTCCTGGCACCTGCCAACAGCTGCACACCTGGCATATGAATGGCACTGGAATGTGCTGTGATTGTTTCCCTCTTTAATGAACCCACCTGAGGGGCATTTCACTTTTTTCCAGTAGCCTGGTTCCCAGGCATTCCCACTTACTCTGCTTGTGTGGAGATCCAAAAACTCTGCCATCACAATGAACTAATCCATCTGCCAGACGTCTCATAACCAAATCTGCAGGACTCTCAAAGGAGATTTTTGCACTGGTAATTTAAGCTAATGGTTTCTAAACATCTTTAGTCAGTTTTATGAAGACCTCATTAGAATGTAACTGTTTATTAAAATGCAAATGAGATCTCACAGTCATTTAGGAAAATTATTGTTGAGTCACCATGAATAGTTCTGATAAAAGATGATAAAATATTTTGTGGCTTAGAGAATTAGGGACCAGAAATGTTAACCTCTGTCACAGTTGAGGAGGGAGTGGGTGCTTTAAAGAATATCATCTGCCCAAGGAAGCTAACCTAAAATTGCTTTAACAGTATTTCTCACTAAAAGAATAACAAAAGAAAAAAGCTAGACATAAACACTACACATGAAAGTCATCTTTCTAAATCACACACAGGGAAGGTATACTGAGATTCCAGGTGCCCCTATTACATGCAACAAAGAACATCTGCTTTTCTGCAGTGGCCTCCAAATCTAGAACCAATGAGAGATGCAAGACAGAGCAAGGTTGCCCTTTTATAAAATGTGGAAATATTACTTAACAATGATAAATATTTAGGTCATGCCTCCCAGTACAAAAATGCATTAATACTTTTTACTACAAAATATCTCCATTTATTCCAAGACATCACACTTATCTATGAGAGGGAAGGGCCTAATTGTTTCTGTAGACATTGTTGAAATTCTCCTTTCTTGAACTCCCACTAGTCCCTTTCATAGAAGTTTTTAAATGAGCTGGATATTTAAGATTGATACTTTGTAACTTGAGTAATTATAGTAAGACTTGATTAATTTATGTTCATGCAGCCCTCTTCTTTGTGTCTATCTACTGTACCCATTTCAACTACCATAAGAATGAAGCTGGTTGCGCCTTTCCTCCCTCCTGTGCCTCACACTTGAATTTTCCCTGCTCAGTGGCCATCTCTAGTTGTATGTTTCACGAATGGCACAAACAAAGCACCTCAGAAATGGAACTTGTCATTCCTTCCTAGACTCCTACTCCCCACTACCTCTTATTATCATCCATGATGGAAAATGAATTTTATTTTGTACTCAACACAATACACTGCCAAGCCTTGTAAATACCATCTGAATGTGCATCTACCTCCTGCTTTCAGGGCTCCTTCTTGGTACTCAATTTTACTCAGTCTTTTACATCAGCAGCAACATACTTAATGGTGACCCAAGCTTCATACTATCTACTGTCCATTCTATACGTCATTAGTAAGTTCAGTTTCATAAAAATTGGCTTTTGATTTGCCATGCATCTGCTCAGAATCCCTCAGTTATTCTTGTTGAATTCAGAATACAATCCATGTGTCAGATTCCGATTAGTCTATGCCCTTCACAGTACTTTGCCAGTCTCACACACCCAGAGCTTAATTCCTACCATTCTTTTACACATATTAGCGATGTCATGTAGACCAAGTGCTGTGGTTTAAATGCAGAATGTCCACCAAAAGTTCATGTGTTAAAGGCTTACACACCAGAGTGGCAATGTTGGGAGGTAATGGAAACTTTAAGAGGTGTGGCCTACTGTGTGCCCCACACTGTGTTTCTCCTGCCTTTAGTGCAGTCTGCTTGTGTACAGCAGAGCTAACCAAGAGAACCTACCACAATAATGGGAGTGTTCTGCGTTGGCACTGTCCTATCTAGAGGCCCCAGCCATAGGAGACCAGTGGGCTGAAATGTGGCTACTGTGACTCCAAAATTCAATTCTTAGGTTTATATAGTGCATATTTTTAGAGAGAGAGAGAGAGAGAGAGAGATAATATCTTTTTTTTTTTTTTTTGATAGATGGACACAACACAATGCCTTTATTTTTATGAGGTGCTGAGAATCGAACCCGGGTCCCACCCATGCTAGGCGAGCACTCTACTGCTGGGTCACAATACCAGCCCCATATACTGCATATTAATTTACATTTCCCAATGCCACATGAGACTAGTGGCTTTGTCTTAGTCTCTGCAGAGTTCTGGGCTTCTTTCCTCTGCCTATTGAAATGTAATCCTTCTTATAATCCTTTTATGCTCAAGTTCCTGCTCTGTGTTAGGCTTTGCATGAGATGGGGCTGGGTATCAAGATGAAAAAACTGAGGCATAATTCAAAGAAACAGACCAAGAAAGGTTATAGAGCCCAGTGAGAGCCAGAGCCACTTCGACAGAAGCACAGCATTTTGGGGAGACAAAAAAGGACACAGATAAGGAGAGCAGTAAAAATGTCATCTGGGAGCAATCAGGGATGAGGGCAAGAATGAGGTCTCA
Organism: Marmota flaviventris; assembly: GCF_047511675.1. NCBI lineage: Eukaryota > Metazoa > Chordata > Mammalia > Rodentia > Sciuridae > Marmota > Marmota flaviventris. Next base: position 58,256,559 of record NC_092513.1, read on the forward strand.
AAATAGGAGAAATGGGGTGAGAACTAGAAGACTCCAGAATCAAGGGAATTACAAGAGGGTAGAATTCTAAGCAGAGGAGTGAGTGGGTTACAGATACCAGGCACGTGCAGATACCAGAGGGAGGGAGAAGACGGTACAGGATAAAAAATGTTCATCCAAGCCTTCCACAAATGCTTCCACAAGCTTTATTTCTCTTAGCTCAACTACCCTAAGTCCATATTAAATATTTCTGTTTATAAAATAGAGATACTGAGGCTTATTAATCTAAAATCATCTGGCCCAGGGCACAGAGCTAGAAATTAGATCTTGTCTGGCTTCAGACTCCCGGCTCTCTTCACAAGTCCACAGTGCCTCTCTATTAGGTTTCTAGCACTTATTGGATTACCATTGTGTGACAGAACAGGAACCCAATGGCAGTGGAAGAGTGGTTAAATATGTGGTAAAGACGCAATCATACCTCTGTGTTAGAGAAGTAAATCGAAGAGAAACAGAAGGTGAAGCAGAGTCAAGATAGTGATTATAGTGCTCAGGGTGTGTGTGTGTGTGTGTGTGTGTGTGTGTGTGTGTGAGTGTGTTTAGTAATCTAGTAGTATGTTGGTCATTTTTTTCATTACTATAAGGAAATACTTGAGGAAGGCTACTTTGTAAAGAAAAGAAGTTAATTTAGCTCACAGTTTTGGAAGCTGGAACTTTCAACAGCATTATGCAGGCTTTTGTAAGGGTCCCTATTGGCTGCATCACATTAGGGGAACACCTGAGTATCTCTGTATCCCCCTTTTCCCCTCTCTTTATAAAGCCACTTGGAATTCAATCATGAGGCCTCTATCATAATCATCTAATCTACTCTAATCACTTTCCAAACCACTAAACTCTATAGTGGGATTAAGTTTCCACCTTCTTAATACCATTAATATAAAACATTGGAGATTGAATTCTTGTGTCATTTCAGGGGGGAGTTTGTCCACGTGAACCATATTCATGCCATAGCAGGTAGATATAAACATAACTTGGGGGGCTGAAAAGACATAGTAACTGCAATCAGAAATTAAGAAAAGAAGAAAAGAAAAAGGAGAAGTGGCAGAAGAAAATCACAGACAAGATAGGAGGAGATTCCATTGGTGAACAAGCACATATATTTTTCAGTCAGGGTGAATACTCAGTAAACACTGTGGCTGCAAGCAAAAATGAAGTGTGTGCTAGTGCACAGGAATGGGGAGCCAGACAAAGTGATTGAATGCTGTGATAAAGATTTTGCAGAGTACTGTGGTGGTTCATAAAAGAGGTGTGTCATCTAGACCTGGAGTTGAGGCTGGAGGGGTTTTACAGTTCATGCTCCCAGCAAACATAGTGCCTGGGATTAGTGGGGGACAGCAGGTAGCCAAATATCAGGATATCTGTGAGGTGGAAGACCTCTGTAAACATGTTAAGGGAAAGAATTAGGAGTGAGGGAGAAATTGGAAATCTTGGAAAGTACACAGTTGATGCAGACTGTCTGCAAGGAGGCAGGAGGGAGCGAGCCAGAGCACAGATCAGTTCAGCCTCACAGGGGACAGGCCCTCAGAGAGGCAGGTACAGATGCACTTCAGCATAAAACATAAATGACAAATGTGGGATGGCACATGCTCCTGAGAATATCAGTTTTCCAGGTGACAAAAGGAGAAAGGCCATGACTGAGACCCTGGAGGAACTGGGGAAAGACCTGTTTTAGGGAGGGTCAGGGATTCTGGGGAAGGGACTATCCTGGAGTAGGAGCTAGCCTTCTCTTCTCTTGGGGAGAGGATGAAGAAGGGAAAGATCTAACTAAGACTGAAGTTTCTGACAGCAGGATCTGGCAGACTGGAATCCTGTGACAGGTGACCACCAAAGTCCTCATGGAACTGGGAAGGGTCAGACTGTGACTCTTTGAATCAGGATTCTGAGAATGTCCAGATGAATGTGAACCAGCCAGTTCTTACCTCCGAGCTTTAGTTTCACATCCTTGAAGGCAAACTGACCAAAGGAACTCTAAAGTTTCGTGTTATATGAAGCATAGTTTCTATTGTTTGTCCACATTCTGGTTAAGAGATCCACATTTGAATAAGAGATATATCTGCCTCAGATGTGCATTAATCCACATGGATTCCAGACCGCTACAGCATTCAAGGTGTTGGTCTGAGAACCAGCAATAGAATACAAATAGGGAGTCTGGATTTTTAAATTATTATTATTATGTTGTTGTAATTTTTATACCTTTATTTAATTTATTTATTTGTATGTGGTGCTGAGGATGGAACCCAGTGCCTCACACGTGGTAGGCAAGTGCTCTGAGCCACAGCTACAGCCCTAGAAGCCTGTATTTTTTAAAGAGAATGATTCAGTATGAAGATGTAAGCAATGTTACTATCTCTGGGAAGGGCCATCCATTTCTGCTTCTGCTAAAAGTGAATTTTGTAGAAAATCTGGAAGAGAATGTTGCAGTAAGATTAGGTACCATTGAGACAAGTTCTGTCAGTGATTGATCTATACTTTATGCAGACCATAAAAGATGTTTTATCCCTTCTTTAAGAATTTATAGACCTTCTTTTGAAAACAATCTAATCTAACAATAGTAAACTCTGATTTTGAGAGAATACATTCTTTTCAGTAGTTCTCCATATTGCTTATATCAAGCCACTGATTTATCAACTGACACAATGGATTAACCTTACCTCCTAAGCACATTTCCATTCCTTTACCTAAGAATTCAGCAGTACTGTGTGGATTTCCTGCATGCAGTAGGAAAGGAGTTCTGGGAGAGAATGTGGCTCCTTTGGAGAACTCTTGCAATCATTTAATAAAGATATCTGTGTACATCTTGTTGTGTTCTGTAGATCTTCAAGTGAGAGATTTTCATCTAGGAGAAGATCTCTCTGCTCCCAGAAATAGTTCCTGTTCCCAAAAGGTTTAATCCTTAGAGAGTTTTCACTTCATGTCCATTGATCCAATTTGGTTATCAGATCTGCTTACATTTTTTTTTAAGAAAATCAATACTCGATTTTATTGCTACGTACAAGAAGTCCACTTTAAATATAAAGATATGGATAACTTAAAAGTAAAAGAATAAAAAATATATATGATGCAAACACTCATTACAGAAATTGGTGTGCTATATTAACATGAGACAGAGCTAACTCCAGAACAAGCCATATACCAAGGATAAACAATGACAAACACCATAAAGGTGAAAACATAAGAATCCTAAATGCATATTATCAAATAACAGAAAGTCAAAATATATGAAAAAAGAATTGAAAAGACACAGACAAATAAATTGACTGTACAATACTCCTCCATCTGTGATTGATAAGAAGACAAGAAAAGTCAATAAATATACAGAAGACTTAAACGACACTATGAACCAGCTTAACCTAATAGCCCTTTATGAAACTCAACTCCAAACCAGAAAAACACATGTTTGTTTCAAATGTACATAACACAATCACCATGAGAGTCTCTAGTTGCGTCATAAAATAAGTCCCAAATAAATTATTGAAACCATAAATAGAAGTTTCTCTGGAACCAATCAAATAGAACCAAAATTCAATAATAAAGGGAAATCCCTAAATATGTAGAATAAAGCAACAGGCTTTCTTAAATAACTCATGAGTGAAGGAAGAAGTCACAAAGAAAATTCAAATATATTTGGAAATGAATGAGAATTAAAACACAACATGTCAAAATCTGGGGAATGCAGGAAAACAGTTCTCAGGGGGAAATCTGCTTACTTTTGATAGGCAAACCATGTTATAAAGGAAATGCAGAAACATATACAATTGTAAAACAAATTGTCTAACTGGGAGATTCTCCTTTCACTACTAAATTAAGTGGTGGTTTTGAAAAACGTGAGACTAAAGGGAAATAGGTAATCCCAGAATAAATTAAGGAGAAAACCTTGAAAGCTTAGGTATTTTAAAACTAAGTACTACATTTTACAACTTAAAGTAATGAAGTTTCCTGTCTAAAACTTCATATTGTAATATTTATGCCAACTTCTGTTAACTTTTTTCTGATGGTATTCTTGCAAATAAATGTATACATAAGTATAGTTACATATTTACATTTTTGTTTGAAGCTAGCTCTTCCTCTCCCTCACATTTGTTTATGGGGAACCCAGAACAGATCTCTTCTGCAACTTTCACATTCCCAGGTACCAATAAAAGATTCTTTCCAAATGTGTGCATAAGACACCTAAAAACACAAAAATGCAAGTGTGTGTGTGTGTGTGTGTGTGTGTGAGCACACACACACACACAGACACACACACACACACACACACTCCTGTCCTCACACAGCCTTACTTTAGTTTCATAAATGCTCTTCACCTTGGGAACAGCAAACTGCTATCTACTCCAAGTGCAAACTTCTATTTGTCTTTCTAAATTCTGTATGAGTGGTCACAGTGAATTAAATTTCCAGTGGGGAAGACAGGATTGGTCTCATATCTTTTCCTCACACCTCCCATGTCTATTGTTGTCACTGTTAGAAACCCAAACCCATGGGGTCTTTGTTCATCTCTCCTGCTGGGTCTTCTCCCTGGCACGCATGCAGCCAGTTAACATGCTGGTGCAGTTGTGTACCTCAACAACAATGTTTCAGACCTAGGAAACCACATTCCTCCCATAAGATTATAATGGATCTGGAAAATTCCTATCACCAAGTATTTTTGCTGTTTACTTTTCTATATTCAGACATGTTTAAAGACACAAGTAGTTATCATTTTGGTACAATTGTCTAAAGCAGTCACAGACTTGTAGCCTAGGAGCAATAGGCTCCATGATAGAGCCTAGGCATGCAGCAGCCTCTGCCATCCCAGTGTGTGCTGGTGCACTGCAGGATGTTCACGCAATGATGAAATCTTGAAAGCATTTCTCAGAATGTATCCCCGTAAGCAACATATGGCTCTGATATGTGACCTCTCAACTGCTTTAGTCAGAAAACAGAAGAAAGGAACTTTGAAGACATTTACATTCTGATTATAGACTGGTTTTATCTGGGAAGGAGCAAGACACCTTTGGTCCCCCTGCCTGACCACAGGCTTCTGTGAGCAGGGGCCAGGTGAGTTTCTTCATGAATTCCAAAAGGCTGGACACATCAAAAACACTCAGTGAATACTTGAAAAGAAGTAGAAAAATAATTACAAAAGAACATATAAGCTGGTTTAATACAACTTATTTCATTGAAGGAAAATTTCCATTTGGTACTCCCTTTCCCTTGATTTCTTCTTTCTGGGATAAACAGACTTAAATTTAATGTATATAACTGTACACATAATAGATTCATTATAACTGAATGAAGTTCACTACAGTTCCATTTGATAGGACAGAAACATACCTACATTTAGCCTACTCTTTTGTATAATGTTATTGGTAATTCAGCCTAATCCATTATGTCCCATAATTTCCTCTGTGTTTTCTGAAAATCAAATGCAGATACTGGCCAAATGACACAAAGATATATAAAGACATTAAAATTACTTTAATAGAAACAGAACTACCAGCAGAATATATGATGAGAACATTTGCTGTTGAACAATTCACAATAGCTAAACTGTGGAGCCAACCTAGATGCCCTTCAGTGAATGAATGGATAAAAAAAAAATGTGGCATATATACACAATGGAATTTTACTGAGCGATAAAAGAGAATAAAATCATGGCATTTGCAGGTAAATGGATGGCTTTGGAGAAGATAATGCTAAGTGAAGTTAGCCAATCCCAAAAAACAAATGCCGAATGTTTTCTCTGATATAAGGAGGCTGACTCATAGTGGGGTTGAGAGGGGGAGTGTGGGAGGGATATATGAATTCTAGATAGGGAAGAGGGGAGGGAGATAAAGGGAGGAGGCAGGAGATTAGCAAGGATGGTGGAATGTGATGGACATCATTATCCAAAGTACATGTATGAAGACACAAATTGGGTGTCAACCTACTTTATATACAAACACAGATAAGAAAAATTGTACTCTAAAGGTGTAATAAGAATTGTAATACATTCGCTGTCATGTATTTAAAAAAATAAAATCAATAAAAATAAATAAATAAAAAAGAAGATTTGCTGCTGAGAAGGTAAGTTTAAAAGCTCTGGTGGTGCTATACTAGCCTCATTACCTTATCTAGCATCATTTATACAAGTTCACACCTGACCGAAGATAGGCTCTGTCTGGCTTTTTTTTCTCAAGGTTGCATCTTCCCCTCTGATTCTGTAATAGTTCACTTCCATCTTTAACATAAATTATTCTCATTTCATAACAATCTATATATTGCAACTAAACCAGAAGATAACATATATATGTCTATTTTCTTTTTAGCCTGGTTGATATTCTTCTGCCCATCTCTCTTTGTTAACAGATCAGTTTGTGAAATTTTGATGAATGTCCTTCAGGTTCAATAAATTTCCTGCATATTGAGTGTCCACTTGGGTTTCCCAGTAGTGAGTTAGTATCAGTGTTAAGACACAGGTCCTAACTCCTCCTGGAATCCCTCAGGATTCCAAACAGCTTGTTCAGGCCCACAGTTACACATGAGCTGATGATTTTTCAGGCAGAATCTACCTACCTGGAAAACTAAGTGACCAATGCCCTTTGGACCCAGGACACTCTTGCATGAACCAGCGCATTCATTCATGCTCACTGTCATACTGAGTCTAGCCTTTCGTAGTTGCTGGTGTTGGTGAATGCTGTGCTTTGGTTCTACCCTGCCTCATTCCATGTGCATGGATGAGGCTTCTTCTCTGGGAAGCACTGTAGGGCGTAACAGGGAATTTCCTTATTCCCCCTCTTGTTGCTGACATAGGGAGAGGCCAGAAGTGAAGAAGACTGCAGTCCATCCACAGAAGTGTCACAGGTAGGCTATGGGGAAGGTGGAGATGTGACTGAGAGACACTCTGCCTTCCAGAGGCCCACAGACTTCAATCAAGAGCTCCTTCTCCATCACCGAGCCATGCGCAGCTGCACCAGATGCAGCAACTTTGTTGTGAATTTGTTCTGCTTACACTCATTTAATAGTACCAGGTCCCCTTGAAGGACAGGGTTATAAGCAGACTGCTGGGCAGTTGGCTCTTGACCTTCCTTTCTACTCTGTATTTTCATTGCATCTTTTTGGATTAACAAGACCAGTTCTAGAAAATTCAAGGAAATAGCAGCACCTGCTTATTGGATAATCTACACTGATAATTTGAAATATCATTCCTGGTTTGCTAATCCAAATTTGTCAGAGAATCACAATATTGAGAAGACTGGTTTATTTTATTTTGTTTCTTATACTATTTAGCATTTCTTTCTTAGTCTTTTTCTTAAAATAATTTTTGTTTAGTTGTAAATGGACACAATATGCTGAGAGCCATAGCCGAGTCCGAATGATGCATGGCATTTTTGCCAGAACAGAGTGGTTGAGAGGTGACGCCAGCAAGCCATTGAAATGATAATGGTTATGTTAAGCTGTGTATATTAGACCCCTGCTGTCTGCCTGCGCCTGCTACTTTGGAGTTCTCATGGAGATTCCTGGAGAGTTCCCATTGGTTGGGGAAGTGCTGGAGGAGGGATTTCCGGTTGTTGGTTCCTGGAGGAGCCGCGTGGCGTTTGGGAGAATTCCCGGGGAGTGTGTGTGGAGTGTGCTGGTGGACTTCAGAAATAAAGTTTGTTCCTGCTTCAGTGGCTCCTGGTTTGTGCCCAGCCAGACTGCGGCATTTGGCGGCCCGTGCAGGGAACACCTGAAGCTCGGAGGTAAGTGAAATTGTTCACCCCTAAGGGAAGGTGAGAGAATGGGTGACCATTTCAAAAAACAATGTGTTCTTGTTTTGATTTGTTTTGTTTTTGTTTCAAGCTGCCTATCCCTAGAACTTTCTCAGGCAAACTGGGAAAAATGGTTGGCTCAAGGTTTGAAGTTGTTCACCCCTGAGGAAGAGATAGAAATAGACCACAAATGCACATGTCAAAAAAATAGGAAAATTGATACAACGATTTTTTGTTCCGTTTTTGTTTCATTCTGTTTTGGTTTTGTTTTGTGTTATATTAGATCAGAAATTAGCAAAAAACAAACTGAAAGAATGTTAATTAAATTGTTAGAGGTCCAGACTATGGTAGAAAACATGTTAGATCAAGCAAAAGAGAAGGTCTCTCGAGCTAGTCAGACAGAGGAAGAAAATTTAAAGGAAGAAAGCTTAGAGGAGAAACAGCTATCGGGGGGAAGCTACAACAGGAGGCTGCTACTAACACCGTTCTATCACCAGAGGGCATAATTCAACCAGCAGCTCCATCTATGGAGAGAGCTGAGTGGCCCTCAACCCCTGTAGTTGATAGATGGGATCCTGAGACAGGACCTCAAAGATTAGCATGCCCTGTACTTGAGCAGGCATGAGGGCAGCAAATTCACCGAGCTCTAGATTTCAAAACAGTGAAGCAGTTAAAGGAGGCTGTAACAACCTATGGTCCCCAAGCACCCTTCACTGTAAGCATGGTCGAATGCATTACCAACTTGGACATGATGCCAGCAGACTGGACTAGTATGTGTAAAGCTGTGCTAAATGGAGGGCAATATTTGTTATGGAAGGTTGCCAATGAGGAATTTTGCACAGAAATGGCTAGGCGAAATGCAGCAGCTGGTTATCCTCAGAGAAATCTAGATATGTTATTAGGAAAGGGACCTTATGAGCGTCAGCTGCAACAAATTTCATATGATCCGGCCATATATTCACAAATTGCTGCAGATGCAGTTAGGGCATGGAAGACTTTACAAGGACATGGAGATTTACAAGGTCAATTATCTAAGGTAATACAGGGAGTTAATGAACCTTACGCTGAATTTGTTGATAGGCTTACTCAAACAGCTGCCAGAGTTTTGGGGGATACAGAGCAAGCAATGCCATTAATTAAACAGCTAGCCTTTGAACAAGCAAACAGATGGTGTAAGGAGGCCATTAGACCATGGAAACATGGAGATTTAAACACATATATCAAATTATGTAAAGACATTAATGAACAAGGGAAAGTCCTGGCAGCTGCAGTACAACAGGCTTTAGAGGCCAGGCCAAAAACATGCTACAATTGTGAACAAACAGGACATTTTAAAAGGAGTTGCCCCATAGGAGGAGGGTTTAACAAAGCTAGGTATCAAAGGAGTAGAATACCAGGTATTTGCCCATGATGCCGTAGAGGGAGACATTGGGCTAATGAATGCCATTCTCAAACCACCATAGAAGGTACTCCGTTACCAAAAAACGGACAAGGACCAGGTGTTTACCCATGATATCATGGAGAAAGGCATCGGGCTCCATTGCCAAAAAATGGACAGGGGGGCCCAATGCTCCAGGGCCCATGACCACAAACATACAGGGCACTGGAGGAACCCAGAAACACCATGGAGGAACCCAGCAACACCATCAGGGTAGTGCCCAGGACACATTATCCATCAGATCTCTCATCAGACAAACCAGAGGGAGCGCAGGGTTGGACATCTGTGCCTCCACCAGAGCAGTACTAACTCCAGAGATGGGAGTTCAAATCATTCCCACAGGGGTAAAAGGACCTCTTCCCCAAGGAACAGTAGGCTTATTGTAAGGACGCAGTTCTTCTACTCTAAAAGGACTTATGATAAGTCCTGGGGTAATTGATCCTGATTATGAAGGTGAAATAAAAATTATAGCTAGTTCTCCAAAGGGTATATCAGTAATTTCACCAGGAGATAGAATAACACAGTTATTAATAATACCCAGCCTGCATGATAAATTTTCCAGTAGTACTATAGAAAGAGGTTCCAGGGGATTAGGCTCCACAGGTGTAGATTGGGCTATGCTGTCTTTAAAATTAGATTCTCGCCCAATGCTAAAACTAAATATTCAAGGACATGAATTTAATGGACTACTGGATACAGGTGCAGACCTTAGCATCATCTCTCATCAAGAATGGCCAAAACATTGGCCATTACAACAGGCCACTCAAATGCTTCGAGGCCTAGGAGTGGCAACTAATCCCCATAGAATTGCAATGGTATTAGATTGGAAGGATCCTGAAGGATGTGAAGGAACTATACAGCCATATGTATTGGATCATCTTCCTATAAATTTATGGGGACGAGATGTCCTAGATCAATTAGGTTTGACATTAACAAATAACATCAATCCAAATGTGCCCACTATTAGGGCTAGACAAGGTTTTAGGAAAGAAAAAAGATTAGGAGAACAAGAACAAGATATAGCAGCATCAATTCAAATAGATCAAGGAATAAATAGACATGGACTGGGTTTTCAGAAGGGGTCACTGAGACAATAAAAATTACTTGGAAATCAGAAAGACCAGTATGGGTTCCTCAGTGGCCCCTGACTAAAGAAAAGATACAAGTAGCCCATGACCTGGTCAAACAACAATTAGCGGAGGGACATATACAACCTTCCATATCTCCCCACAGTTCTCCCATTTTTGTCATTAAAAAGAAGTCTGGTAAATGGAGATTATTGCAAGATTTAAGAGCCATCAATAATGAGATGGTTATTATGGGACCTGCTCAATCGGGAATTCCCCAATTGTCTTCTTTGCCAAAAACCTGGTATGTTTTAGCTATAGATATTAAAGATTGTTTTTTTCAATTCCAATTCATCCTGAGGATAGTCCACATTTTGCATTTACTATCCCTGCACTGAATCATGAAGGTCCCGATCAGAGATATGAATGGAAAGAACTCCCTCAAGGGATGGCTAACAGCCCAACTACGTGTCAAATTTATGTTAACAAAGCAATCCAGCCACTTAGAAATCAAAATCCTGAACTACAAATATTTCACTATATGGATGATGTATTGTTAGCACACAAAGATAAAAACACATTGCTAGAATGTTATGCCACATTTACAAATTTATTAAAAAATTATAATCTAGAGATAGCAATAGATAAAGTACAATTAAATTTTCCAATTAATTATTTAGGAGTTCTATTATCCTCAACCATGGTCCGTCCACCAAAAATTCAAATACGAGTAGATCAACTCAGATCACTTAACGACTATCAAAAGTTATTAGGAGACATAAATTGGATAAGGCCTTATCTAGGCATACCAACAGGAGAGTTGGGACCTTTATTTGATATCCTAAAAGGCCCATCAGATCCAAATTCACCCCGCATGTTAACTCCTGAAGCACGAAAGGCATTAAAAATCATTGAAACATATATGGAAAATATGCATTTGGATAGAATTGATATAAGTTTGCCTTTATTATTTATTGTACTACCAACAAAAAATATTCCTACAGGAGTATTTTGGCAAGAAGGTCCATTATTGTGGATCCATTTATCTTAATCTAACACTATTCTTACTAGGTATCCTGAGGCTGTAGGACAATTGATACTCAAAGGAATAAAAGCAGCAAAGGGAGTGTTTGGAATTTCTCCCAATAAAATTATTACTCCATATACTATGGATCAAATTGATGAGTTAGCTAATGAGTTAAATACTTGGGCAATAATCATGTGTAAATCTAATGTTTCATTTGATAACCACTTACCATCTAACCCTTTGTTGTCTTTTTGGTCTTCTCATCCTATAGTTTTTCCAAAAATGACAAGAAAAACACCTATCATGAATGCTCCAAATATATTCACTGATGGGTCAAATAATGGTACAGCAGCAGTAGTTACCCCTGATCAAACTTTTACATTTTTAGTACCCAAACAATCAGCTCAAAAGGTAGAGCTTAATGCAGTATTACAAGCTTTTGTGATGTTTAAAGATTCTGTATTTAATTTATTTTCTGATAGTCAATATATAGCTAATGCTATAGTATCCCTTGAAGATGCTGGTAGGATTTCCCCTTCCTCTACTGTTTTCTCTTTGTTTTCCACTATACAAAGTCTAATCTGGGACAGAAAAGATCCATTCTTTATAGTACATATCAGGGCACATACAGGATTGCCTAGAGCCCTTAGTTTGGGCAATGATTTAGCAGATAAAACTACACATGACATACATATTTTCTCTACACTAGAAGAAGCTACAAATTTTCATAAAAGGTTCCATGTCAATGCTAATACTTTACAAAAGCATTTTAAAATAACTAAGGAACAAGCTAGACAAATAATAAAACAATGTCAAAATTGTGTGACCTTTTAACCACAAGTTAAACTTGGAGTCAATCCTAGAGGACTGATAACTAACCATATTTGGCAGATGGACATCACACACTTGCCAGAATTTGGAAAATTAAAATATTTGCATGTTACAGTTGATACTTCTTCCGGATTTTTGATGGGCTCCCTTCATGCCGGAGAAAAAACTAAAGATAATATAGCTCATTGCTTACAAAATTTTGCCACTGTGGGCGTTCCAAAACAGTTAAAAACAGATAATGGTCCTGGTTATACTTCTATCTCTTTTAAACAATTTTGCTCATCATTTGGCATTACTCATATAACAGGAATCCCATACAATGCACAGGGACAAGGCGTAATTGAAAGAGCTCATCAAACTATTAAAATGTACTTATTAAAGCAAAAAGAGGGAATTGGAAAGGGGTATATATCCCCCAAAGATAAACTTAAAATAACCCTTTTTACTCTAAACTTTTAAAATTTGGATTCATCAGGACTTAGTGCTGTGGAAAGGCATATGTATCCAAAAAATATACATAAGCGTAAGGTACTTTGAAGGATATTTTAACAGGACAATGGAAAGGTCCTGACCAGTGATTGTCTGGAGTCGGTGTTCTGTTTGTGTGTTTCCACAGGGAGAACAGCAGCCGATTTGGATTCCAGAGAGACTAACCAAAGCGATTTCTACAGACCAAAAAGAAGATGATTTGACTCCAATCCATAACAGCTGATATCCAGAGCTCCAGCTTGGCTATTCTTACATCTGCAACAGTGGTTCTCCCACACCTGGAGGCTAATGAATAATGAACACCATTAAAGCCTATTTCAAATGTTAAAAACCTTGGGGCTTGCTTGTGGGAATCCCTTCAGACCCATTATGCAAGTTACAGGAAAAAGGATGGGATATCCAAAAAAGAGTCAAACCCAGGTTGTAACCAGGATGTGTTTTTCAATATCTATTTTATTATTGCCCTTTCCCACATCATAAAGTTCTATTTTATTTTTTGAGCTCATACAGACCTAGGTTAATGTTTTTCTGATCAGTTCTATTTTTTGACTGTGGAGTTTTTAAACATTGCAATGGAGATTTCACCTGTGTCAAGCTACAAGGCCTTTACTATTGTCTTATGTGTTGTATGTTATGTGTGCACACTTGTGTTTTGTGTTGTATGTCTGTATGTGCATATGTCCATATATCATATATGAGGAGCGCTCATGAAAAAATGGATCCAAATATTTTTATTATTCACGTGATTTAAATGGTAAACAGCTGTTGAGGATTGTTTTAATATGTGAACAAAAAAGGAGGTTAACAGATCTGTTTCTTTACTTTCACCTTTCCTTTTCATTATATCTAATTCTATTCAGGATACTAAATTGTTTAGAAAATTGCTTTCTTTTAGTGCCTGCTGGAATGTTACATCATTTTTTTTAGCCATCATTGCCAAAATTGCTATCTTCATCCCAGTGCCGGTGAAGACAAAGATAAAACCAAATTACAGCTTCTGCGATAGCTATCACAACAAACTGTATAAACTGATGCATCAATGAATAATGTAACTCAACAAGTGATGCTCAATCAAGGAGTCGATTTACTTTGGGAGGAAATGAACATATTAATGGCTCCCTCTGCTTTGAACTGCTTGCAGAACTTGCCTGGACTATGTATCACTTGTATGCATTGTGAACTATTTGTTGGTGCAGCAAATTGTGGTAGTGCTGGAGTATCTTTGCTGGTGGTGTCATCGGTGGTACAGTTTTTCCAAAGGAGCCGTCAATGGGCTTGGTGTCGTGGCATTTCTGTATTCTCCTCCCTTCTGCTTGTGATAGTTATTCAGCTAAAATTTGGGGGCCAATAGAGGTGAGGCAAAGAACCTCAACCCCCACTGGTGCAAAGGCCAAATTTGGGGGCCAACAGAGGTGAGGCAAAGAACCTCACCCCCACACTGGTGCAAAGGCCAAATTTGGGGGCCAACAGAGGTGAGGCAAAGAACCTCACCCCCCCACACTGGTGCAAAGGCCAAATTTGGGGGCCAACAGAGGTGAGGCAAAGAACCCACCACCCCCACTGGTGCAAAGGCCTATCCACAGGTGTGGCTGTATGCTGAACCAGTAGTCATTGATGGGTATGATCCAATTGCAATGGTACCAACCTAAGACAGGAGGCTGACGCCTTGAGGTCAGCTCATCCGATGACGGGTAAGGACCATATGTGGAATTGGACAACCTAAGACAGGCATGGTCCCCAAACCACATGCTTGGTGTTTAATTAAACAGAAGGGGGGAGATGCTGAGAGCCACAGCCAAGTCAGAATGACGCATGGCATTTTTGCCAGAATGGAGTGGTTGAGAGGTGACACCAGCAAGCCATTGAGATGATGATGGTTATGTTAAGCTGTGTATTCAATTGTATATTAGACCCCCTGCTGTCCGCTACTTTGGAGTTCTCTCGCTACTTTGGAGTTCTTGCGGGGATTCCTGGAGAGTTTGGGTTGGTTGGGGAAGTGCCAGAGGAGGGATTTCCGGTTGGGTGTTCCTGGAAGGGTCGCGTGGGTGGCGTTTGTGGGAGTTCGGATAATAAAGGAGTTCCTGTTTTGAACCTACAATTGCCTAGTGGCGATTTGGTTATTTTGTGCCCAGCCAGACTGCAGCACCCACCCGCTTTCTGTACCCCAGAGCTACACCCTAGCCTGCCTCGCTGTGATTGCTCCCTTTTAAATGTGCTCCCACCACTGTATTGTTGTCCACCACAAGGACTTAACTACAGTCTAGCTCTTAAGTGTCCCCAAAGATCATGTGTTAAGGGTTTGTTCCATGTCCTATGGTGCTACTGGGAGGTAGCACCAGACCAAACCAAACCGATATGAATTCACTCATGTTAAATGCCACATTATACATCTGCAACTCAAAGAAAAAAGATCTCCAAACAGACCAGATTTTCCAAAAAACAGGAAATTCCAGTTTACCCAAGTCAATCTAAAAAGAAAGACTCTATGCTTTAACCATTAACAACAACAACAACAACAAAGGTAACCTGAAATAATTTGACACTAACTGATCACCTTTTTTTCCTCTATTATTTGGTTTTCAAAACCCACAGTTTATAAAACCCACTGTTCTACCATTGCCTGGTAGGAGTGCTTATTCTATCTTATAAAATGAAGGCTGCCCAATTCATTAATTGCAAATAACAGCTTCATTATTACTCAATTTCTCATTGCCATAACAAAATATCTGAGGCTGGACACATTATAAGGAAAACAGGTTTATTTAGTTCACATTGCTGGAGGGTCAAATTCATGGCTGCTGGCATTGGTATGGCTCTGGTGAAGGCTTATACAGTCAGCTTATGTTAGTCATATAACAAATACCTGAAATAGTCAACTTGTAAGGAGACAAGCTTTATTTTGGTTCATTTAGAAGTTTCAATCCAAGATCAGAAAGTGCTCTCCTCACAGTCAGAAAGCCAAAAAGAGAGGCTGAGGAAGAGACTTGGGTCTCACAATCCCCTCTGAGGGCACATGCCCAGTAACTTGAAGGTCAAGCACTAGTCCCTACTTCTTAAAGGTTCTACCACCTCCTAGTAGCACCATGGGACATGGAACAAACCATTAACACATGATCTTTGGGGACACTTAAGAGCTAGACTGAAGTTAAGTCCTTGTGGTGGAGAGCAACACAGTGGTGGGTGCACATGTAAAAGGGAGCAATCACAGTGAGGAAGGCTGGGGTGTAGCTCTGGGGTACAGCACCTGCCTAATGCAGGCAAGGCCCTGGGTTCCATCCCCAGTCCCACAAAACAAACCAACCCCACACACTGAGGTGTTGAGGCAGAGGAAGCAGGAGTACTGGGCTTGCTCTTTCATAATAACTCTCTCGAGAACTAAATTAGGGTACCACACGAACTACCTGAATCCCCTCCTAGGACGACCCCCGTGACCTAAGTTTTTTAGGGTAAAGTAATATTTCCAGGCTGTATGACAAACTTTCGAGAAAGAAAGGAAGAGAGGCAGGGATGGGAGGGTGAGAGAAGGTCAGATAGATCCTGCTTCTGAGGTCTTTTTGATTTCCTGCTGTTCAAAGTACTCAGCATACTAAAGCAGGATATTTTGGAGATTCATTTTCTAAGCCCTAACACCCCAAATGAGAGACTATATGGAAGCTATTCATAACAGAAAAGAGAAGCGTCAAGAAGGCCCACCTCTTTCTCCACCCAGGGAGTCTCTGCTGCATCCCCAAACTAACCTAACCACAGGCGTTGCTGGGTTTCCCCATTTAGTCTGTTACCATTGGATCCTACTCTTTTATCCAATCACATTCCACAGTGAGCTGTCCATGCTCACTGATCCTAAGGATAAAAATAGGTCTTTTGGATTTTTATCTGAAGATTTCTGTGTAATATAAGACTTTAAGTAAATATATTATGTCTTTCTTTTGTTAACCTGTCTTTTGTTATTGAAGCATCAGTCATGAACCTATAAACCATCAGGATAGATCACCACCTTCCTGGCCCTGTAGAAAACATGTACTTGGTTGCCCACTTACTAGAAGTTGAGAGGCCTTTCCAAAAAGTTAAAATAAATACACACCATTTATAATAATAATAATAATAGCTTCTGGGGTATACTGAGTTTTAACTCTAGTTCTGTTTTTAAGATTTGTGACTTTATTTTTTTAAAATAATTGTTTTTTAGTTATAGGTTGACACAATGTCTTTATTATATTTTTATGTGGTGCTGAGGATCAAACCTAGTGCCTCACCCATGCTAGGAGAGTGCTCTACCTCTGAGCCACAACCCCAACCCCAAGATCTGTAACTTTAAACAAGCTATATTACCTCTCTAAATTTAAGTGTCTCATTCTGTGAAAGGAATAGAAAAATTTTACCTGCCAAAATTTTTTTCTAGTAATTAAACTAAATAAAATAATTAACTTAGAGCTCATAGCACAGTGCCTAGGAAATATTACATGTTAACTTTTTAATCAGATGTAGTGACACACACTTCTAGTCCCAGTAACTCAGAGGAGTCTGAGGATTGCAAGGTCCCAGCCAGCATGGGCAACTGGGTGAAACCCTGTACAAAATAAAAATAAAAATGTGTGGGTATATAGTTCAGTAGTAGAGTTCCCATGATTTCTATTCCTAGGACCACACACAAAAGAAAGGGTTTTTTTCCCATCAAAACCAAGATCTTCTTAGAAGACTTCACTAGTATCAATAGTATCCATCCTTCCCTTTCTCTATTCTCAACTCCATTTTGTTTCTTATCTAACCTCAGCTCTGTGGTTTGTCCTTCCAAAGGTACCTCAATTGGCAGGCCAATCAGAATCACTTGTGATAATTCATCTCAAACCCTAAAATTCAGGAGGGCTTAGAATGATGTGTTTCAAGCCCTGAAAGAAAATAGCTGTTGACCAATATTGCTGACCAATATTCTGTGAAAGGAATAGAAAAATTTTACCTGCCAAAATTTTTTTCTAGTAATTAAACTAAATAAAATAATTAACTTAGAGCTCATAGCACAGCAAAGCTATCCTTCAGATTTGAAGAAGAAATAAAAACTTCCAAGATAAGCAGAAACTTAAAGAATTCATGAATGCTAAGTTGGCATTACAAAAATCACTTGAAGAAATAATATGCAAAAGAAATCAAAATATGCCAAAGAAATCAAAAGCAAACTCCAGAGCTCACAAATGGACAAATCTCATTGAAGAGTTGCTAAACAAATGAGATACAGGACCAAATTAAATATTATGAATAAATCAAAATGGCACAAATTAATAAACACCTCTTTTTAATAATACTGAATATTAATGTCCTCAACTCTCCAATTAAAAGACATAGGCTGCCAAAATGGATTAAAAAATAAGAGCCAACTCTATTTTGTTTGCAAGAAAATCACCTTATAGGTAAAGACATCTAAAGGCTAAAAGTAAAAAATTAAAATTGATATACCAATCAAATGGAGCCCCAAACAAGCAGAACTAGCTACTCATGGAGCCCACAAACAAGCAGGAATACAGATTCTCATATCCAAAAAAGAGAACTTCAAGCCAAAATTAATTAGAAGAGACAAAAAAAAGTCACTTCATACTGATAAAGGGAACAAACCAACAAGAAGATATAAAAATAGTAAATATTTATGCTTCAAATGTTGATGCACTTAAACACATAAAGCAGATACTACTCAACTGGGTGATTTCAACACACCCTGCTTCAATAGATAGGTCATTCAGAAAGAAAATCAGGAAAGACCCTTCAGACCTAAAAAATTAAATGAAATGGACTTAACAGAAATCTACAGAATATTTCATCCAACAATAGCTGAATTCACTTTCTTCTCAGTGAAGAAAGATGCTCATGGAAACTTCTACAAAAACAGGTTACAAAGTAACTCTAGAAAACACAGGAGAATTGATATAATTTCTTGCATCCCATCAGATCATAGAAATCAACATCCCCCAAAAACTACAGAAACTATAAAAACACAGAAGATTGAACAATATACTTTGAATAATGAATGGAAATTTTTTTAGAAATTGCATAAAACAGTAATACTGATACACATTCCAGAGCCTCTAGGACACAATAAAGGTAGTTCTAAGAGGAAAGTTGATATCTATGAGTGACTACATTAAAAAATCTGAAGATCAAGGCCTTAGAAAAACAATAACAAAACAAATTAAAAAAAAACAGTAGAAATAATTAAAATCAGAGCCCAAAATCAATGAAATAGAAAATTTAATAAATTGTAAAAAATCAATGAAATAGTTGGTTCTTTTAACAGATAAGCAAGATAGATAAAAACCCTTAGCCATATTAACAGAAAGACAGAGACAGAGAGAGAGAGAGAGAGAGAGAGAGAGAGAGAGAGAGAAATATCACAGTTATAAAAGTAGAGATGAAAAAGATGAAATCATGACAGATATCACAGGAATCCAGAGGATCATTAGGGACTATTTTGAAAATTTATACTCCAATGAGTTGGAAAGCCAAGAAGTAAACATGTTTGTAGACATATGTGACCTGCCAAAAGTGAATCAAGAGGACATAGAAAACCTAACCAGACTAATAACTAGCAATCAGATGGAAGTACTAATAAAAGCCTAACAAAGAAAAGCCCAGGTCCAGATGGATTTTCTGTTAATTCTACCAGGACACATCAAGGAAAAAAAACTATAGATCAATATCCTTGATGAAATTAAATGTGAAAATTCTTTAAAAAAATAGTAGCAAACCATATTCAATGACATATTAAGAAGACTGACCATCATGACCAAACTGATTTTATTCCAGGGATGTAAGGAAGGTTTATCATATGCAAATCAATAAATATATGACAGAAGATTATTATCCAGATACATAAAGAACTCAAAAATTTACCATCAAAAATCTAAATAACCAAATCAGTAAATGGGCAAATGAGTTATACAGAAACCTCTCAAAAGAATAAATACAAATGGCCAACAAATATATATAAAAAATGTTCAACATGAGCAATTACATTTGATTTGCAGTTTGCAAACTAAGACTATACTGAGATTTCATCTTCATTTATTTAGAGTGGCAGTAATCACAATTACAAACAATAATAAATGCTGGAGAGGACGTGCAGAGAAAGAAACACTTTTACACTGCTGGTGCAATTGTTAATTAGTATAACTGCTATGGAAATCAGTATGGAAGTTACTCAAAAGACTAGGAATGAAACCACTACGTGACCATTGGTATTTATTCTAAAGAATTAAAATCAGCATACTGTGTTATTACATGCATGCCATGTTTACAGCAACACAGTTCACACTAGCCAAATTATGGAATCTGCCTATGTAGCTATCAATGATAAGTAGATAAAGAAAATGCGGTATATATATATACACAATGGAGTTTTATTCAGCCATAAAGAAGAATGAAACGATGTCATTTGCAGGAAAATGAATAGAACTTGAAAGCATTGTTTAGCAAAGTAAGCCAGATTCAGAAAGTAAACAGTCGTATGTTTTCTGTCATATATTTCTCGTATATAGAAGCTAGAGAGAAAAAAAGGAAAGGAAACATACAGGGGTGGGGGAATCTCATGAAAAAGAAAGGGAGACCAGTGGAGCAGAGGACAGGGACCAGGGGGAGGAACAGGGGAGGGAAAAGGGAAATACTGGGGAACAAAATTGACCAAATTACATTGTTATATAATGTGCATATATGAATATGTAACAATGAACACCACTACTATATACATATATACTTATACATTTATAACAATATAAATATATATGAATAATTATATACATAATTGTATATATATGTGTAATTATAATCCACCAATTAAAATATGGGAAACCAAGCAAACAAATCCAAAGATGAAAACAACAGCAAAAAACACCCAACGACAACAAAGTTGACTCAATCACCATGCTAGAAACTCATTCCTTTACCATTCTGTAAGCCCATTTTGGGAAACTCAAAAACTGCACAGTATCTTCCACGTCCCCTGGCCTTTCAGCTATTAAGACTTAAAAATTATGCTGTTGAGCCTAGGACTGTCTTCTATTTTCAGACAGAAAGTTTCTGCCTCTTTGTAGCCTTTTCATTTCTCCTTCATTGACTCTCCAAACCATGTTCAGTGGGGACTAGGAAGTCTGATGCAATCCGACTGTCAAAAGTCAAGAGGTGGACCTTTGTGGGATTCACTGGAAATTTCCCTAAGAAATTATATAAAGCTGGAATGCAGGGAGAGTGCATCATCCTTTTCCTAAGAGGACCCACTCTTTCCATTGAGGATGTGCCCATTTTCTCTTGTTCTATCCCTGCTAAAAAAACTTTTTTCTTTTACTAAGTCTCCTGTGTTGCCTGGAATCATCTTAAGCAAGAACCTAAGAATCTGGGACAGAAACATCCATGTCTGTCATGCTCTGGCGCCACCTGCTGGTCTCCTCTGCAACACCAGCTGTGCATGCATGCAAACTGACTATAGATTCTTGCTGCATGGGAATTTTGAAGAAGCCCCAGGATAGGAAGAAAGAAGTACAGCAACACAGGTATAGCAACATGTTATCAGGTTGTTCCTGTGAAGAGAGAGCCAAAGTCTGAGTGATACTGGGGGTTGCATGAGGGGCAGAGAAAATGTAAGGCAGAAGGGATTTGAGTGACATCTGTCAAGAATTGAGGGTTTGAGATTTTTATCCAATTTACAAGTTAAGCAAGCTTGCCATAATCTCATAGATACTGGTAGAAGAGATCAGACTCTGGGACAAAGAATTTTTTAATTCATAAACATAGAAGTAGTCAGGGTAACAGCATTTCCCTAACAGCCAATTCCATGAAAAATGTGAAGCTTAATTCTTTTTTTTTTTTGGTATCAGGGATTGAACTCAGGGGAACTTAACCACTGAATCACATCCACATCCCCAGCCCTTTTTATATTTTATTTAGAGACATGCTCTCACTAAGTTGCTTAGAGTCTTGCTAAATTGCTAATGCTGGTCTTTGAACCCTTGATCCTCCTGCCTCAGCCTCCCAAGGCTTTAAAGGCATGCACCAGCGTACCAGATGTGAAGCTTAATTACAGTTACCTTCTTTTATGAGAGGTAGAACCATAGAGACTCAGAAAAAAATCACCCCATAATAGTATATAGGAAGTACCCTATAAAATTACTAAAACTTGAGTATGTACCCTAACTCCCCTACTTTGCCCTGGCATGAGATTTTGTTTCACTTACCTTTGATGCACCCAACGCTAATCATAACTTTAATCCGTGAATGGTGACACTCTACACACACACACACACATGCCCCTACCTTCCCTGTTCAAACTTATTTAATCTCAGGCTACACAGAAACAAGCAAGCTAGAAGACAGACTCTGAGAGGCCAAGGCCCAGGTCTGTGCTGTATCCCAGAATATTGAACAGTACCTGATACCTAGTAGGACCTCAACATCTCTCTGTTCAGTGTATATATGACCAGAAATACCTGTCTGACTTCCCTGTAGAGCACTGTGTTCAGTAGGATGCACCATTTAAAAGTGAGATTTCCTGGGGCTGGGGCCGGGGCTCAGCAGTAGAGCACTCGCCTAGCACACAGGAGGCTCTGGGTTCCATCCTCAGCACCAGATAAAAATAAATAAATAAAATAAAGCTACTGTGTCCAACTACAACTGAAAGAAGAAATATTTATTTTAAAAAGTGAGATTTCCAATCCATGAAACTACAAAAGGCCTGAAGGCTGACAGCTCGGGAAAACGTCCTATAAGAAAAAAGGTTTGCAGCTTCACAGATGTGATGGTTTATTAGTGTCCCTCAAAAGTTCCTGTGTGAGACAGTGCAAGTTATGAGAGCCTTAACCTAATTAGTGCATTGAACCCCTGGTACGGATTAACTGGGTGGTGATGTAGGCAGTAGGGTGTGGTTGGAGGAGGAAGGTCTCTAGGGACTGCCATTGGGGTTTCTTATTCTGTCCTGGTGAGGGGAGCTCTCTCTCTGCTTCCCAGGTGTCCTGTCCTGAGCTGCTTCCCTACTCCACACTCTTCTGCAGTGATGTTCTCAACCCTGATGAGTTGTTCAAAAATCAACTCAAATAGGCTATTGGTGGCTTCCCTTATCTTTGGTCTGTATCTTGCTCAAGCAGTTGGTTACTAAATGCAGCCGTCCCCAAAAAGAGATCATCTCCTCTCAGCTGCATCCTGGGTAATGATCAGGAAAAACAGTTTGGCAGTTTCTTAATAAAATCAAACACACACCCATCACAGAACCCAGCAAATCTCACTCCTAGCTATTTATCCTAGAGAAATAAGAACTTAGGCTCACACAAAAGCCTGTACATGAATGTTTAGATGGCTGTCTTCATAATCACCCCAAACTGAAACGAATTCAAAAGTCCCTAAACTGTTGAATTGTGGGGAGCTACTCTGAATGATTCATACCTTCCATCCTGGAGCGGAAAGACTTTGACCGGTCACTACATCTTGTAGTGATGTGGACATTGCTCCGGTCCAGGAAGTTTGAGGGCGTGTCTTCAGACATAGGCGTGTAGCCCCATGGGTTGAGCTACATTCACCTATTCCTTTGTAATATTAACCCTTTGCCCTGTTTGGGATAGAATGTTCCATGGAAATGATTCTTTGTGTGTCCCCTTCTCTTGCTCAGCCTTTGGGTGTGGCCTTCCTAGATGTCAGTCAATCTGCTGACAGCAGACATCATGAAGCTAGACTCAACCTCCTGAAACCTGACCTCTTGCCTCATTTGAATGGCTTCTCCTTAATAAAAGGGTTCAGCTCCTGCTCTCTCTCTCTCTCTCTCTCTGTGGACCCTTAAGGTCTGAGGAGCCGTCACAGGACCCCGAAGAAAAAGGTATCTCTGTCTCTTGTGTGGTTATTTCGTGCAGCCCAGTTCCCCTGGAGTGACCCTGAGTGTTTTAGTTGTGAGGAACATGACATTGAATGGATAAACAAATTGTGATGCATTCATACAATGACTAGTAGGCAGCAATAAAAAAGAACAAATTACTGATGGTAACATCTTGGATGAATCAAAAGGCATTATTCTGAGTGAAAGAACCCAGTCTCAAAAATTTACATGCTGTTTTCCTTTATAAGATGTCTGTTCAAAACTATCATAATGAAGAATAAATCCTATTTGCCAGGGATTAGGCAGGGGACAGGAGTGTGGCTACCATGGCCTAGGGTGGAGGAGTTTAGGCAATAACAACTTTCTCAATGTACACTGAAATTCAAAGAACTGTAAGCCAAAAGGAAAGTTCATCTCATGGTAGGTCAACTGAAAAACAAAGGTAAGGAGGACTATAGCTTTCAAAAATGTTAATTTTATAAAAGACCTAGGAAGGCTGTGGAAATGTCCAAATAAAGGAGCCTGAAGAGACATGACTAATGCAATACACAAAACCCACAGTGAAGGGGAAGAAATGACAGAATATCCTATGTATTAATAGATAGAAAAATATCCCTGAAGTTTCAGTTCTAACCTTTCTCAAAACCTGGAAAATGTTGATTAGTGCTCTTGAGTTCTATTCCTATTATCTTTTTATATATATATGTATATATATATATTTTTTTCATTGTAGATGAACACAATATCTTATTTAATTTTTATGTGGTGTTGAGGATCAAACCTAGGGCCTCGAATGTATTAAGTGAGCGCTCTACCGCTGAGCCACAAGCCCAGCCCCCTATTATCTTTTTCTACAGTAATTAATTGATTCAATTAAGTGTCCGTGTATACAAATAATATGTCCTGTTACATAAAAGGCAATGTATTTGTGGACATAAGACAGGAGAAATTCCTCTTTTCCTTTAAGACCATTGAATATTGGTGCCAAACCATTTATCCACTCTTCTTTAATACTATTTACTGTCATAAACATATGATAAAATTTTGATATCTCTTAGGAGTTAGTTTTCTAAATAATTGTTTGAGATTATTTTTCTAGTCCCATAGATAAGTGACTTATTGGATGCACCACATAATAGCAAGCCTTATGAACATTTTTTTCAAACTGTCTCACTATTGAGAGATCATTGTTTTGCAACTTGGAAAACTCTTCTTCCCAAAACATTTTGTACATGGAAACAAATAACAGCAAATCCCAATGCTAACTGGCTTACTTACCAAAAGGAATTTATTGACTCACTGATCATAGATGTATCAGGACTCTACCTTCATGCCTCTGTGGTGGCTTGGGCCTACCTTATTTCTCTTAGCAATTTTGTCCTCAGACTGCATTCTACCATGGTGGCAAATGTCTGCCACTGCAATCAGAGCTGCTGTGTTTCTTCAATCATATCCCAAGGGTGGGGGCATTATATCTAAATCAAAACATTAACCGAAGTCTTGAATCTCAGTGACTGTACACCTTAGAGCATGTATTATCCCCGAACCAACCACAGCCACTACACACTGAAGAAGAGAAATAAAACACAATATTAGGGAGGGCGCCATCATATCTGCAGTGACAATTCTTCCACTTACTTCACACTTCCTTTACTTAATACAATCAGCTACCATCTATTTGATCCATACCTTGTGCTGCCTCTTTGCATCCTTTTGGCCATTCCAAACAACAGGGAACTGAGTTATCCTTCCAGGTTACCTTAGTTAATGGGAGTGTATGGAAACAGTAATGGAGGTCAGGGTGACAGCAAACGCTTCAGCAGTTAAGCAGGAAGGCTTCTTGGAGGAAGGACATCAGGGCACAGCAGCTCTGGGGATTCCAAGGCCAATCTCATGGGGAGCCTGGGAAGCGAGGGTCCTTGGCTTTTTTTGGTGTGGTTTCTTTTCTTAGGTGCTTAGTCCCAACACCCTGGGAGAGTCTGTTTTCTACCACATCGCTGACTGCACAGGGCCACCACAGGGCAGTGCTACCCTGAGTGTCGTGCCTGCTTGAAGGAAGGTCCCACTTCCCAACCAGAGGCTGGGGCAGAGCTCACAACATATGCCCAGGAAAGCCCTCGCCAGCAGCTGTCAGTCCAAGAGGCCCTTGGAGGCGGTCCCTCAAAGCAAGGAGAGGGGCAGGCGCCTTCTAAGGAGCCCTGTCCTTCTGGGCAGCAGTCCCATTACCCTGGCTGAGGCCCATTTCCCACGAGAAAGCCCAGCATCCAGGGCCGCGTCCACTCGGTCCCACGGCCACGAGGGGCAGCCGCAGGCCTCACACCTAGGAAGTTGGGGACAGGTGAGGAGGCTAGTTAGTTGCTGTCCCACCCTAGCTCACCAGCTGAGGTGACAGCGCGGCTGGCGGGGCGCCAAGGGCCCCGCCCTCAGCACGCTGAGGTTGACGCGGAAGCGAAGTGGAGCCATCGCCAGGGAGACGGGGGCGGGGCCTATGCCAGGGCGGGAACTTGGAGCCGCGGTCGCGCACAGCTCCACGTGGGAGGAGCCCGGAAGTAGCGCCCTGGAGGCGGGACTGCAGGTCCGGGTCTGGCGGGTCCGGCTCCCGGGATCCAGGAGCGGAGAAAGTGAGCTGGCCAGGAGCGGCCCAGGTCTAGGCGCCCACACGAGGGTGGGACCCTGGGAGGACTCTGCCGCCGCCTTGGAGCCTCGGTCCCGGGCTGCCTGTCCCCTGGAGCCGCCAGGGCGGTCCCCACAGCGCCCACCGCCCGACCCCGCTGTCCCGGTTCTCAGCTGAGGGCTTTCCTCAGCGGAGCTGCTGTTCACAGCTGGGTGGGTTTTGATTTGCAGGGTCCTGTTCAGGATGCGGTGGCCTCAGCAGAGTGGCCTGGGCCGCGGACCTCAGAGGAGAAGAGGTGGCCTGACCCGCAGGCCCCCTGGAGAGTGGGAGGGCGACTGAGGAGCCCAGTGTGACCTGGGGAGCAGGAGGCCGGTTTAAAAGAGAGACCCGCCCAGGTATTTCAGGTCTCACTGACTCTGTGTCCTTTTGTTTTCCTGTCGCACCTGTGAATTTTGTTTTAAGTCCTCGCTTTAAAAACCCTTTCCTGATTCCTTCTGTGTACCTGACCCATCATTTTAAATCATGTTCCAAGGTCACTTTTTGGTTTATGTGTGGTTCTGGGGATTGAACCCAGGTCCTTGAGCCTGTTAGGCAAGTGACCTACCTGAGCTACACCCTCAGAGACCCCTGTAATTTTTTCCCCCTTGGCCACAAGGTCTAATTGCCAAGGCTGACCTCAAAGGTTCCTCTTCCTCAGCCTCCCTGGTGGCTGGCATGACAGGCATGCACCTGGGACTGTCACACTCTAGCCTGTGATGGGAACTCATGTGCATCTGTCCAGGGCTGAGCATGGTTATGCAGAGCTGTGCTCCAGGCTCCCTGCAGGGCTGTGGAGGCTTCTGCTGCCCAGCAGCCCTGGTGCCATGGCCAGTGCTCCTCCCAGCCGAGGGCAGGCAGCTGCCCATTGCTGTAGGCTGACCTTATTTTCTTCTTTTTGTACATGTAACTTTATCTGGAGTATGTTGGATTGTTTTTCAATTATGAAACTAACAGGTCCTCTAGAACCTTCAAACAATTAGTACAATTCCTAAAGAGTAAGTGAGCATGCGCAGAAATTGGGCTAATGTTTTGGGAAGAATGATGTTAGATGATATTTTCATGGCTTGAGTATATCATCCAACATGAAGTTACATTTTATTACTTACAAAATAATAAAATAATGAAGCAATACCATGGGCTGAGCCAAAATATATCCTCAGGATCTTAGGCATACTGTAATAAATCTGCATCACTTTGGGTCATTCCCCTCATATTTCCTTTGAGATATTTTCTATGTGAGGCTTAAGAAGAACAGAATATTCTATAAAGAAAACCTTGTGATCTGTGCAGTATAAAATTGAATGGGTTCATTCAGAAATCAGAAATTCTATTGAAAGGTATTTGCCTGAGCCAAATAAAACCTATTTCTAGGCGTCCTGGTGAAGACAAGCTTTTATCTTTATATGTCTCATTGTCTGTGGGGTTTTTTTTTTTGTTGTTGTTAGAATGAAATTCATAAGTTGGCAAACCATTTTATCAGATGTGTAACTAGATGCCATTGAAATTATCCACTTTTAAATGGTAGACATTTTGTATATGAACACTGCCTGTCTGCACCTTTTTTAAAAACAGGTCTGGGCTCAGGAGCCCAAATACCAATGGTTATCTGGAACATATTCTTCAGTTTGGCCTATCTGCCAGTATGCCCTGAGGTCATCTGTTCTATCATCTTCATTACCCCTGCTCCCTCACTAGCTTTCATAGAACCCACATGCTGTCTATGAGTCAGGGTCACCAATCCCACAACATTTCGTTTGAGTATCCAAAGTCCCACATTTCACTTCGCCATGCCTGACATAGGCAGTAATATTTATCAGGAAATGTGAAATTTTCAAAGATCCAATTCTATGTGCTCCTTTCTCAAAGGGCATTAGGCAGGGATATAGCATACATAAATATTAAGTAAAGACCATAGTTTTAAAAAGTCATAGATACTTTTTATTTTGGAGGAGGTATGATTTAATAGGGAATTCCAACAGCTACGTAATAGTGAAATGGTAAGTCTTCCATCCATTTTATTCTTTGTTTCTGATGATTTTTATGAGTAAGGATAAGATACTTCCTTGTTCCAATGCAGATGTTGCCCACTTCTGTGAATGGATGCACGGTGTCACCTGCTACTTGGATGTCTGCATGTTGTGCTTGACACTAATATTGTACTTGGTAGGTGGCAGAAAGTCAATACTGAAGTTAAGCTCTTGTGTTCTAGCAGCTGTGCTGAAGATCCTTGGTGTGCCACCTTCTGCAATCCATGTTGCTCTCTTCATGTTCCTTATTGACTTCCTGGTGATGAGCATCATGGTCTCCTGGTCTTTGAGAATGGCCAAGCATTGCTCTGTGAATGTGGAAGACAGTCATGTGGAAGGCTCCAGGGAGGAGGGATCATTGATCATGTACTCTAATCCATGTGCCTCTTTAATGACCTGTTTTTCTTCTTGGGTTTTAAGGGAGACAGTGCCCTCAAACACTTCTGTGCAGCTGGGAATGCAGGCTTCTGCTTCACCTTGAAGGAAGCATTAATGATTCCTTTCCAGAAGACATGAGAAGAGAGAAGTGAGCCTCTGGTATCATGCAGATTCCTTGCATTGCCCATGGGCTAGAAGAGAGAAGAGTTGCTTCATGAGATTTGATCCCCTTTTTCCTGAAAAGTTCCACACACAGGTGAGTCCCCAGCATGTTTAGACATCATTTCAGACATCTTTGTTGACAGAAATGAATCACACCCCCTGATGATGTGGAAGAGCTATAGATGGGTTTGCTATGAATTTTCTATTTCATTTCTCAGGGCCTGAGTCAAGCCAGCCATTGTGCTGTCAGCGCATGAGCTGCTGGTCAAATGTGAGGAAGTGGTCTTGCTTTATGAAAACACCACCCTGATTCAGTGAGCCAGAGGCAGCCTGCAGTCCCTCAGTTTTCCTATAAAGGCAGATTGCTGTGGATGGCCTCTGGCCTCGTCATGCAGCCCTGCTCAGAGTAGGGGATTGAGGGTCCAGGCAGATCCCTAGTTCCTTTTGACCTTTATTGCCATTGGGCTGCCCCAGGGTCCTTGGACTCTACCTGGTCTTCTGGCCTAGGTCAGGGGATGTGAGGTTTGGAATCCCTCTCTGTGGCAGGATCCCAGGCCCCCCAGCCATTTGAGGGCAGGCACAGCCTTCCCTAATTGTGTTAGAGGGGGAGACTTCTCCCACCCATCCTCATCCATGCTCATCCCACATTTTGTAGCTTGACACCTGAGGACCTTTATTCATTGACTTAGTGGTTAGTGATGATGGTTGCTAAGACTAAGTATCTCTTTCAAAGTCACATCACTTGCATGGTTGGGCTAGAGCATGGATCTTCGTAATTGATTTCATGGGACTCTCTCATGGAAACTGTGACTGCCTCCTAAACACACACTCTACATTTGGAGTGTCAAAATTCTTGGCACTGCCTCCTTGGCAAGTGTATCTTGTCTTCTACTTGGGAATTTCACAAATATTTTCGTTTGGTTTGTGGAGGTCATGCAGAAGGGATTTCATTTGAAATAGCCCAAACAAGAAATACCAGTTGTCTTTTTCACACATGGATGTGTGTAATGAACATCCCTTTCTGTGTGTTTGCATGAGTTGCTCCTTTGAATTTGTTGAAGACTGGTTGGCTGGGGAGCAAGGTAACGAGAGATGGATATCAATGGTTGTCAAGTATTCTGAAGTGAAGAATGTATTGAGGATGTGAAGCCTTTTCTAGCCAGTTCCTATGGCTCAGTCAGGGATCAGTCAGAGGATTCTGTCTGGTAGACTCTTTGGAATAGATGTCAAAGTGGCCTGGTCTTACCCTGTCCAGGACTGAATGCTGAGCTTGAGTGGGAGCTTCTTGTCATTTCAAGCATTTCCATGAGTCTGTCCTCTGTTCTCTTGTATCCAAGTGGTTTCTAACAGGAAAGCAGAACAAAAATTGAAAGTATGGTGATTGATTATTTATACCAATGTTATTTCAATCAACTTTGTATAATACGAAATTAACTTTCTGCTAGTAAGATTTCATATGTGAGGAAATAATGAAAATATTGGGGTTAGGGGATGAGAATATGCAAATCAAACATTTTTGAGCACCAAGACCCGTTTTTTGTTTTTGTTTTTTTAACTTAAATAATAAAGTGCCAGAAGACCACACCTGCCATTCAACCTCAACAACCTCCAGGTCCAGCCTCCAGGTGGCCCGTTTCACCAGGGTGTGTGGGACCACACTGTCCTGGGATGAGAGAGCAGTACCCACGAATGTTGGTACAGAGTAGATATTGCTAGAGACAGTGGGGAGGTAGTGGCACATGAGGAAGGGAAGAGCTCTCAGGATGGGAAGAGGGGGCCGCTTCGAGACTCATTGGGCATGGCACGAGGCTGCTGGGTGTGGTGTTGGCCTGGGCCCACTGAGTGGGGCAGATCCATGCTCTGTGTCCCTCTACCCTCCTCTGTAGCCTGTGTTGGCAGCAGATCAGGGAATTGGGGTCAGAAGTGCTCCCAGTAACACAGGCACCAGCCCCCAGTGTGTGCCTAGCCCTTTCCCCACCTGGCCTGACTTAGTGCTTGTCTTGCCTCAGGGCTGAGACCCTACAGTCTCTGATGAGTGTGTCTGCGGTCCAGATCCAACCTGCATGGCCAACATGCTCAGACCTTCAGCTGGGTCCTAGGCTGCTGCAACCAAACCCTGTCAATTGGGTGGCCCACAACAGAGGAAGTGTCTTCCGTTGAGCTCCAGAGGCTCAACACAGTAGGTGTTGGGCTGTCCCAGTGCCATAACCCCTCCCAGGTTTCAAGGGGACTGTCCCCCCAACTCTGTCAGCCCTTGCCCACTCTCCTACTGCTGTCCATGATCTGTGGTTCCCATATGGGCATCCCGACCTGGCTCCAACCTCACATAGGCTGTATCCCCAAGTCTCCCTGGTCTCTGGGTCCAGACTCCCCTCTTCCTACAAGAATATAAGATATTAGATTTGGGCCCAGTTGATGCTGTGTTCCATCATGTGAGCTCTTAGCTTCATCACTGTACAAAGACTCTTTTTCCACATAAGTTCACACGACTTTTGGGTGGCTAAGAATTTTCAGGGGACACTTTTCTAATGAGTACACTTTCCTTTCTTCAGATCTCTCCCCACTGAGCCTTCTTCTCATCCTTGTCCTAGTTCCTTTATGGCAAGTTCCCTCCTTATGGCTGAGAGGACCTAGTGACCCCTGGATTCACACATTGTCTTTAATCACCAACACACTGCAGAATTCTCCATGGGACTGCGGTGTTTTGCATTGGAACCCACCCCCTGACCTCTAAAAGTGGTCTAGACAATTGGGTTGACTCCCTCCCTCCTGAACCTCTTTGATGCCCTTTAAAGTAAGTTATTCTTTTGGATTCCTTCCACAAGTAGGCAAGTCCTTGGATCCCCTGCTAGAAAGTCTTCCAGCCTGAAGGTCAGATGTGTCCAGATGTTGAGTTGAAGGATATCATCCTAGAAGCCCTCATCCTGGCTGCAGCGTTTCCTCCCCTCAATGCAAAGCAAGAAAGTGCAGTTGCCTCTGTACCCATTCTTCTGCATCCATGGTCCCCACCAGCTGGAAATCCAAACTATCAGGAAAGGAGTTGTGTCTCTCTGGACAGATACTTCTCTCCTCATTGTTTCCTGGATCTTACAGTGTTACAGAGAATGACACTGCCCTTTCATTGTATTAGGTGTCAGAAGTCATCTAGAGATAATGGAAGTGCTACAGGAAGAAGATATACAGCGTTTAGATGCAAATACTCTGGCATTTTTGTAAGAGACTTGAACCTGTGTGGACTGGTGTTTTGGGCAGACTTTGAACAAATCTCCCTTGGATTTCTTGTAAGGTTTCTGGTTTCTGGACTTGGGAGTGTTCAGTGTGAGTCAGCCTCATGGGGATGTGATAGGGGGGCAGTCGGAGCTGTTGTGCAGAACCTCAGTGATGGCTTGTAAGGCCACATGCAACACTGCAAGCAGGAGCCGAGAAGGGAGCCCTCTCCCCATGTGTTCAGCTTAACTCTTGTCTTATCCAAAATCATGACTTGTGAAATGTTGCAGAAATGGACTCATGCCAAGAAGTTGGGATGTTCTGGGGAGCATGGGCTGTCATTCTATTTTGTCTCTGCATTATGATGTGTTAGCGGGTGGGAACTTGAAGATGTGCTTAGGCCATGGATTCTCCTTCCCTGGGAAAGGGCTTCTCAAAGCAGCCCTTGTCCCTGTTTCACCTGCTTCCCCAGGAGGACACAACAAGAATGTTCTTACAAGTTGGCCCCCAGTCTTGGTCTTCCAGCCTCCCAAGTTTGAGAAATAAAATCTGTGCTATGAATTACCCAGTGTCTTGTATTCTGCCATCACAACACAAACTATGCTAAGATGAGTCAATCAGCAGTCTCCCAAGTGTTTACATTCTGGTAATTGACACCAAACATCCGTTTTGTAATTAAACCATTTTGGAGTACACAGTTGAGTGGCATTAACCATGTTCATGTTGGTGTATAGGTGTCGCCACCCTGCATCTCCAGAACTCACGTGAACATACTCTTGCCATCAGTGCTGAATTCTAGTGCCCTTGAGGCCCAGGAAAAGAACATTGTACTTTATCTTTTTATGAACCTGATAATTGAGAATCTGAGATAAGTGAAATCCTACAAAATTTGCCTTTCTCTGGACACAATCATTTTCAAGGGATGCAGTTCACCCCCACTCGTAAGCATATCTGGTCCTCTGCCAACTCTGCGGGTATTTCAAATGCACTCTCAGTGACAGTGGTGACTGTGTGCACATGAGCTGTCTGTCCAGCTCAGATCCCAGGATCTAGGGTCTTTGGTTCCATGCAGCCTATAGGTTGCCTCCTCCTCCAGGTCTCTGCAGGCCATTGGCACAAAGGCCCTGGGCCTGGTGGTTTCTTTAGGTGAGTGCAATACGTGTCCACAGTGTCCTGGGTCATGATGGACTATAAATAGAAGCAATGCCTGGATACTCCTGGCATCTCAGTGGGCTCAGCCTGTGTGCTGAGAGTTGTTGTGACCTCCTAATTAATGGGCCCCCAGAATCCCAGAGAAAAGGGCAAGTCCAGAGCCAGTGGAACCTCAGTGTCTCTGAGAGAACTTTTGGGGTGGGGGGCCAGGATACATTGATGTGATGACTCTGATGCAGAGTCACGTGCTTCGAATCCAGGTAGAGGTGCTCAGGAGCAGCCTGGGCTGGCACGTGGTTTCCCCACCTCCACACCTGTGGAACATCTTGGGGCTCTGAGAAGCACAGCAGCCTGACCACGTGAGGGCATCTGCTGTCTCTGCATACAGTGATCTGGGTTTTCTTCACGTCTCTCAACAATTCCACATAACACCAGCTCTGAACCCAGAGTCCTGGGCACTTAGTTGAGGCTCCATCAGCTCCCACCTCTCTCTACCTGACAGAGCCATCCTGGCTCCCTCTGCACTCATTACATTGAAGATGAAAACCTGGAGGGTGGGACTTCCCGTCATCCAGAAGTTCCCAAACACATTCCACTGTGTCATTTATTCCTGG
Source organism: Marmota flaviventris (assembly GCF_047511675.1). NCBI lineage: Eukaryota > Metazoa > Chordata > Mammalia > Rodentia > Sciuridae > Marmota > Marmota flaviventris. The sequence continues at coordinate 58,290,183 of NC_092513.1, forward strand.
AACTCAAATGGTTGGGTTGGGCCACAAGCACCCTGGCATCCATGTATGGGAACCATGGTAGTATAATCAAGAAACAGGAAGGAGAGGGGTTGGACTGATGTGTACAGATGGCAGGGCATAGTACAGAGTGGAATGGAGAGTTCTCACCCGGGGTGATTGTTGTGATATGCAGAAATGCTCTGCTGGTGCTGGGGTGCCCGCATGGTTTCCAGGGTCTTGAAAGGCTACAGATGCCCACAGAGTGTCCTCGGATGCACATGGTGGGAGGCCCATTGCCCACTACGTACCTGTGGAAGAAGTAGGAGACCCCCTTAGTGTGGAGGTGCCATCTAGAAGGCAGCCTCACTTCTCTGAAAAACTTGATTGGAAAAAAAGGGTATGGACCTGTGCCCAAAGGGCCATATATGCTCCTGGAAGTTGGTGGTGGAAATAGTTCTCCATCCATTAATCACTCCCTCACTCACTAATGTCCTTGTGTCCTTGAGAAAGGCTCTCCCTTTCCTGGTTTTCCTGAATAGAAATCCTCTTGCATCTTGAGTGAATAGGGTTATGCATTGTGCAGAGGGTGTTGGTCCACTGAGCATCTTAGAGACTGTCCTTTATGGAGCCTAATGATCCTCATTGGGGAATGAGGCCAGGGTCCTAATTGTGGTTAGTGTGAGGACACCCTGGGTTAGCAGAGGGAAAGAAGGACAAGGGAAACTCAGATGTCCCTTCATGGCCCCTGGAGTTAGAGGACTTACCCCTTTGCACCTGGGATCAGGAGACCTCATTTCCTTGAGGACACACACACTCAGGGGTAGGTCTTGAGTGTGGGGTCCTTACTGGGGTCCAGGGCTGTTGTTAGCCACCAGGAATGACAGTGCTCTCCATGCTCAGTGGAGCCATTTTTGCCAGGAAAGAGAGCCCATGGTCACGCCTTGTCCAAAGCATCCCACACCAGGGGCTCCCATCCCTAGCACTCCTGTCCTGAAAGGAAGCCCCTCAGAGGCAAGGTGGGTCCAACCACCTCCCATGAGTTCACTCATCACTGTGTTCCAGCAGTCACCCCAGTTAACAGTCCTGATGGGATTGGATGTGGCTCAGAATGTCACCCTCATGAGCTCTACCCTGCTCCAGCTGCAGTTCTGCAGTGGGAGAAACACAAAACCTCAAAACACATGCACATGAATGAAAAGAGCAAGAGCCAGAGCCCAAACAGGCCAGGTGTGGCAAAGACAGCTGGAGTGCCTAGGTTGGGACTCAGAATTATGTCAGTGGGGTGGCACTGCTGCTGGCACCAGCATGATAACAGAGAGTCAGCCCTGCTCATTTTTGGGAGCAGTGTGTTGGGGAAGGCAGCAGAAATTGAGAGGTAGGATTGAGTTTGGCCCTAGGAGGAGGTTGGGTAAAAGGCCAGTGTGGATTGGAGTGCCTGGGCAGATAGAGATTGGATGCCTGGGCAGATAGAGAGAGGCCAGGGCACACCCCAAAGCCTGGAGACTGCAATTGATATTCAGCGTTGTGAAACACCATCTCCCCTCGTACTCACAACTGAGAGCAAGAGGCATTGATGAGTTCAGTTGGTGTGCAGCTGCATCCAAGTTGGCTCAGCTAGGCACCTCTGTTTCCTTGTCTCAGGAGGCTAGGAGTCTAGGCTCCACTGAGGCTCGGCTGGGAGGATCAGAGTCTGAGTTCATGCCTGTGTTCCTGGTAGGATCCATGTTGGCTAGCCTCAGTGTTTTTGTAATGAGAGGATGGGTGACTGTCATGTCTTTATCACAGGACACACTTGCTAAATGAATTTGTTTGCTCTGAGGAGGAAAGAGAGAGAGGGGAATGGTGCTGGAGACAGGGATGCAGACAGGGGTCAATGACTTGGCATAACTCAGTCTTGGAGATGATATCCCATCACCTGTACCCACTTCAATTCCCATGAATCCAGAGGCTGAGCCCCCTTGAGGTGAGGGGTGAACTGGTTCTGGGCAGCAGGATGCTCTGGTACCTCGGAGTCCCTGAGACCCCAACACTAGACACACTTGGCCCTTTTGAAATCTTAGGAGAAGCCTTAGGAAGTTGTATGGCAGAGGGGAGCAGCCACTGCACCTCAGTCGCCTCCAACTTGCCATGGTGCAGAGTGGGAACTGCACCTGTAAAGGTCAGGCGAGCGTCGGAGGAAGAGACCACCAAGAGACTGTCTCATGCAACAGCAAAGGGTTTATTGGGGGTCCAGCATGCTGGGGCTCAGAGCTCACCTGAATAGAGCAAAGAGCCCTGAGAACAGCTTAAGCAGAGCTTATATACTTTCCTTGGAGAGGGCAGGGAGGGAAGTTACATTCTGCAGTTTGGCAGTTGGGGACAGCCCATTCTGGGAACAAGATTAGCAAACAGTTCTTAAGATTTCAACAGTGTTTTGTTAAGCATACAGAAAAACGGAGTGACAAGTACCTATTTTATTAACCTTTCACACCCACGATGGGACGGACATTGGCCACGTCCCTGTGTGGGACACAGGCCTGATTGAGTTGGGGTGCATTCTTTGTCTCTCCCCTTCTTGTGATTGTCCCATCTCTACATTTGTGCTTTAGCCACCTGTGAGTCCCATCTCTGGTTTCAGAGAGAATAGAGGGTGTTATGGGCCAATAGACACAATAACCCCTAGAGATTAGATGCTACCCTGCTTTCCAGAAAAGACTGGGCACACCATGAGTTGCACAATGATGGGACCAGGGTCCAAAAGCTGCTGAGAGGGAAGGACTGTTGTGAATGCATTTTTGAAGGCTCCAAGCTGGAACTCTAGTGGCACCAAGCAGGGCAGATGCTCGTGGGGGTATTTGGGTAGTTGTTGGTGAACACATGCGCACCTTATATGGGTAGGCATGGAGGAGAAATCAGCAGCCCATAGGGCTTTTGAAAGTGGTCTTATGTGAAAAGAGGCTCAGGTATGGGCACAGGAAATGACATCATCGCCTTGACAATGGATCAAACAGAACATGGAACCCTGGTATCCAGGCACCCACTTCACTGACCAAGCCATCCGAGCTCATTTGGTTGGAGACACTGGAGTGAGAAGGATGTTCTCCTGTGGTTGCAAACAATGCCGAGCCTCAGGCTCCCAGGAATCTCAGGGGGGCCCACTAGCCCTTTTGTGGATACACTGGGTGAGGCTTCATCTTAGATGCCAGAGCCTCTGGCGATTGTCGCAGAGGAGCTCAAGAGTAACAGTGAGTAGCACAGGGCAGGGGAGCCCAGCAGGCCCTCTAGTCTGATCCCTGATGAATGGCCCAGGACTCCTATTCTGACTGCGTGCGTGCGTGCGTGTGTGTGTGTGTGTGTGTGTGTGTGTTTGTACTGATGGGAACTGTCCCATTGTGCTTTGACTCTAGTGTATTGGCACAAGGCATTTTTCTGTTTGTCACCATTTCCATTTTGAACCCACCATTCTTGGTCCCAACCCAGGGTGAAAATGATCAGAACACGGAGGAGCCCTTCAGGGTACAGAGCCTTGAATCTTACAGGCAGGACCAGCTTAGGAATGAGCTCCTGCCTGACATTTGTGGGAGGAACCTACATTTCAGCAGCAACATGGGGTTAATCTCCTGGGATTTCATCCCCACCCAGCAGGTGCTGGATCTCTTGTTCCCAAGGTAAGCACCAGACCACGAAGCCCAAGTGTGTAGCCCCCCTCATGCCTGGGTCTTGGGGCTGCCATGTACCTCTCAGGGACCCAAAGGTTTGTGATACCTAGTGAGATAGAGGACCACGCTCATAGTGGAATGTCAGCCCCGAGTGGGATGAGTCCTGGAGGTGCCTGCCACAGCCTTGAAAGGGGAGTGAACTCCCGCCTCTCAGGCAGAGAAACCATCCTGACTCCAGCTGATCCACAGAGGTCCGTGGAGCAGTCCCCACACACTGGGCACCACAGCTCAAAGGTATGCACTGAGCTCATTCCCAGGTGGACTCAGTGAGGCCAGATGGTCTTTCTGGTGTGATGTTGGCTTCGTGAAGAAAGTAGATCTGTGCCAGAGGCATCTCAAAACTCGGGCCTTGGGCAAAGCACTTTTGGGTTAATAAAGACATGTTAGTTTCCATAGTGGGCCAGAGCTTCCTAGCTGGGACATAGCTGGACAGGGGCTTTGGAGATGGCAGCTCCCACAACCAGAGAGATATGTGGGAATCAGCAATTTGGGCTCATTCACTGATGAACAAGGAGAAAGCACCCACTGTGTGAAGACACGTTTCCAGTCACGTTTCATAATTCAGTGAAAAATGGGGTGCAAATGACTGCCATTGTGTCCCTTTTCATGGGGGTCAGCCTGAAACCGCAGGTGCCATGAGTACATATCCTACATGTGACAGCATCCCTGACTCCATGAGGCATAACTGCACGTTGTCCTCTTCAGTGAACATGGTGGACCCTGGACCAACTTCAACATGGAATGGACTTGGGGTCAAGAGGGTGCTCTCCTGTTTCCAGAATAGGGACTTGCAAGGTGATTTGACTTGGGAAGGCTGAGGAAAGACTGTTCTCCCCAATTCTGTTTCCTGCATGCAGTGTAAGGTCCGGGGCTTCAACAGTAGGAGGGGTAAGGCAGGGAGTTGTAGGTAGTCATGGTCCTCTGGGGAAGGCCCTGGGACGATGGATCCCCCCACACTACACCTCCCAGTCCTCCCCCAGGGCCACAGAGATGTGCTCTGCACTCATGGGAAAAGAGAGGTCCGTTGCTACTCAGGGGGACTCAGTGAGAGCTCACAGAGAATGAGGTAGCATTGCAGCCCACGCCAGGGGAGGAGGTGTCTCTGGAGCCCTGAGAAGAGTGGGCAGGAGGACAGACACTCCTGGAAGGTGCATTCCAGGTTGGAGAGCACGTAGCCAAGAGGAAGAAGAGTGTCAGGCCTGCCCAGAGGAGGGGAGAGCTAGTCATACCATGGATCTAACGCTCCTTCTTTGAAGGTTCTTTGCCTCGCGACCTGTCCTGTCCCTGCCTGTACAGCCACTGTGACTTGTCTGAGGTGGACTGGTGTGTTCAGAACCAGGGAAGGTTCAGGAGTGTAGCGTCAGAGGTTTGCTCTGGAGGCTGTGGCGAAGGCAAGGCCAGGGTTTTGCTGACTCCCCTCCTGCCTCCCCACAGTGCCTCACCTTCCTTCCCGGGGACCTGGGCGGACTTCTACACCGAGGCTTCCCATCAGCCTCCAGGCTCTCTGAGTCTGCAGCTGCTGCTGCCATCCATGTGGCTCCTTCTGGGTGGCTTGAACCTGCAGCAACAAGCACACCACCTGCTGGCCCAGACTGAAGATGGCAAATCAAGCCAGGCAGAGCCTGAGAGCCAGGTGGACTGGGGTGAGTACCTAAGGGTATATGAGGAAAGGTCTGACTGTTGTCCCACTGCGGGGAGTCTGTATGCGTGGTGTTGGGCTGGAAATTAGAATAAGCCTTTGTCCACTCAGGAAGTGACCCCAGTCTGCAAAGAGGTCCTGTGTGGGCTAAGGGCCTGAGTTCTTCCTGGCAGCAGGGATATTGTCTGTCTGTGCGAAGGTCAGGGCAAGGCAGTCATGTTGGCATCTTTTCTCCTCTAGCTACAAGCTCAGTTCCTGTCACGGCTCCTAAGCCAACACCAGAGCCAGAGCCTTCTCCCTGGGAAGGGGCAGAGCCAGAGTCCAGGACATCAGGGGTCTCCACTAGGAACTCCTCACGGCCCCAGTACAACAAGCGGGTGGGAGGCAGCTGCCTCATTCACGTCTACCTGGAAAATGAAAGGACAACAAAGTATAAGAGCATCCTGGTGAGTCTTCGAGCAGGGGAGTCTCCTGGGAGCCCACACTGGGGAAGACCGAGTCCACAGCAAACACCTTGGACTAGGCCTGTCTTCTTAAATTGGAGCTTCTGAAAGGTCAGGAAGGAGAGCAGAAAATGAGGAAGAGAGAGTTCGGTGTTAAGAGCTTGACCTGAGAGGCGGGGAGCAGCAGCATGCCAGGTCTGGGTGGGAGTGGGCCTGCGTGTTTTGGGGTGTGCAGGCCAGAAGTGCAGGAGCGAGTGCTGGGTTCAGAGGAGGTCAGAGAACTATCGAGGGTACAGGCCGTCCTCTACTGACCTTGGTATTGAGGAGGAGTATATTGAACAGTGGAGGTTGAAGCAGAGGAGTTGGCAGTCATTTTCTTGTGTGTGGGAGGTGATATGTTGCTGGTTGAAGGGAAGGGAGCCATTGTGGGATGATTAGGGTGGGTAGGTGTGGGTCACAGCCAACTGGGGGCCTTGGAGGGGTCCATTAGTGTCCTAGTTTGCATGTATGTGAATAGAGAGTTAGCGGCTCTCTCTGCAGAATTTTCCTGGGTGTGGAGTATCCATCATGAGACTCTGGTGTCCAGCTGCAGGGGAGCCATGTTGAACCACCTCACCTGCTGGGTCCATACCTCCTGACACCCCAGCAAGCACTGACACTCTTGAGGCCAGCAGCTTCCATGCCTATCATTAAAGAGTCCTGAGTATGTGTTGTTCCCTGGCTGTCAGGACCAAAGCACCTAGGGATTGTTCCTGATCTGCACACAAATGCTGCTGCATCCCAGACCAGAGCAGGGATATGGAAGCTCACTGGACCATACCTCCCATCTTTATGGGACTAGAGTGTGTCTGTGCAAAGCCTGTTTGGTCCTTGTTCCCTTCTCCCTGTAGGGCATAGCAGGTTCAAGCAAACTCTTGTACCAAGATTGGGCTAGAAGCACATAGGAAGACCCCACATGATCACATGAAGGCCTCAGGTAGCAGGGTAACAAGATGGTGCCCTTGTGTTGAGAGCTCAGTTGTCTCTGATTGTCCTTGAGCACTGTCCTCTGGGTAGCTACTCCCAAATTCCCTCTCTGATGATCTTTCTCCAACCCTGCTCAGGTGACCTGCCAGGACAGGGTTCCAGTCATTATCCGCAGGGCCCTAGATGCACACTTGCTCCAGCAGGAGGACCCAGAAAACTTTGAGCTTCTGCAAATTGTCTCGAACCATCAGAGTAAGTGGAACAATCAAAGGGTAGGGAGCAGTGAGTCACAGTGGGCTCAGGATAACTGGGAGCCAAAACACAGTGTGCGTTGGCCCAATGCCCAGGAAGAGTATGGTGGGACTTGTGCACGAAACAAAGTGTAATGATGGGGCATAAATCTGCAGGTTCTTCATGTTCCCCAGGGGCTGTGGACCTGCCTACCATGTGTTCTTTCCTTGGTCTGAGGAGGCATTGCAAAGCTATTATCCATGAGGGGCCAAGAAGAGAGGCTCCTTTGTCTTGTGTCAAAGAAGACAGACAACTACAGGGTGCCTACTTTGGCAGCCTTTCCTGACTGAGATGAGTACATGAGAAAAGCAGTTCAATGAAGAATCATTTCTGGCTTCCAATCTTTCTATTCATTGCAAACTGAGTCCACTTAGGACCAGAGGCCATTTCTAGAGAGAAGTGTGTGGTAGAATAGAACCCTTCACAGCTTGTAAACTCTTCTTAGAGAGAGAGAGAGAGAGAGAGAGAGAGAAAGAAGAAGAAGAAGAAGAAGAAGGAGGAGGAGGAGGAGGAGGAGGAGGAGGAGGAGGATTAAGAGGAGGAAGAGGAGGAGGAGAAGGAGAAGAAGAAGAAGATGGCGGAGGAGGAGGAGGAAGAAGAAGAAGAGGAGGAAGAGGAGGAGGAGAAGGAGGAATAGAAAAATGAAATGAAAATGAGTTGAAGGAGGAGACAATGAACAAGAAGGTCAAGATGACTATAAGAAGAAGCATGAGGAGAAAATGAAGGACAAGAACAAGAAGGAGAAACACAAGCCAAACAACTAATATAAAAATAAATCGATTAAAAATGTGAATGAGAATTATACTGATGAGGAGGAAATGCAGAAGTGGGGAACTCAAGAGAAACATATTTCTCTGTATGGCACAGCCCTGCTGTGGACATCCTCCACCCACGCCTAACACACCTCCAAACCATACCCCTCAAATTAGCATAGCCCTGTATGAGTGGATGAATCCACTGGCAAGGTGGAGGCACCCACCTTCAAGTGCTTTTCCCCAAACCCACCTGTGATCATTGCTGCAGTGGGGAGAAAACCTTCAATACATGAGTCTTTGGGGGCCAATCCAGATGCAAAGTCTAGCTGTTTCTCTTTGGCAGGTTAACGTGAACTGAGAGGTTCTGGGGTGCAAGGGGCTATTTCCTTGAAAGGTGTTCCTGTAGTGGACCTCCTGTGCACAGAGGGTCCTCAGGGAGGAATCAGTGGGGAGTCTTTGGTGGAACAGTAGCTGGATTTGCAGGCTCTCAGGTCTGTGTGTGAGACCTGAGCTGGCAGAGGCTCTCAGTTGTGGGGGAAGTTGGGTAGTGTCTTCCTTGAGTGTCGCCTACCATGCCTCTGCCCCTGCCTCTCCAGAGCTGAGGATCCCTGCTGATGGGAACGTATATTATGCCCTGGATGGCAGAGTGGATTATAACTTTCTTCTTCGGAAAACAGCTGCCAGCAAGTGGTTCAAGGTCAAGCCAAAGGAGGTAAACAGCCACCTTCTTCAGTCTTTACTCCTGGTGCCACTCCACATCCTCCAAGGTGACAAGAACCTCAGGTTCTGGATGGATGTTGTAGAACGCCCATAGAGCCAACTGCCAGGCTGGGTGGGGTTCAGCTGCTAGGCTTTGCTGATGTTGTCATCCCCCACAGTTCTTGGAGCCTTCTATGGCAGTGGCATCCAGGTTCCCAGCAGCTGTGAGCAGCAGCTCTGCAGTGGCTGCAGGACCATTGCCCCAGGCCACCCAAAGCAATGAGTGCTGCATGAGAAAAGTCACCAGTAGCAGCTCCTCACTGCTTCACTCCAGCGAGTAGGTGGAAGACAGCCGCTTGGTTCATGTCCTCCTAGAGGGACAGAGCCGGAGGGAGACAAAGTGCATCCTGGTAAGCCCGACAGCAGGGCTGCCTCCTGGGTGTCCACACAGTGGAAGGCAGGAGACACAGCCAACCCCGGGGCAGTCAGGACCAAAATTTTCAGTGTATCTCCCTCTTCCACCCACAAAGGCAGCCTGCATCCCAGAGCACACTTGGCACGCAGGTCCCTGGCCCATTGCTCTCATCTCAGTGAGATGAGAGTGTGTCTGTGCATAGGCAGTTTGGTCCTTTGACCTGAGTGGAATGTGACTCCCCAGGGGGAGGGGAGATGGCAGGTACAGGCGGACATTTGTACCAAGATTGTTCTAGTAGCACATTGCAAGAACCCAGGGGGTATATGGAGGCCACACTCAGGTAGCAGGATAACAAGATTGTGCCCTTGTATATATAGCTGAGATTTCTCCTGAATGTTTGACCAGAATCTTATGGGTAGCTCCTCTAAAACCCATTCTCTGATGACATTTGTCCCACCCTGATCCAGGTGACCTGTCAGGAGAGGGTGATGAGCCTCATCCGCAGGGCCTTGGACCAAAATTTGTTGCAGCATGAGGATGTGGACAACTTTGAGCTGCTGAGAATGATGTCTCTGCATGAGAGTAAGCAGGACAATCAGACAGTGGGGAGAAATGATCCACAGTGGGCTCAGGATAACTCACAGCCAAGAGAAAGTGGGCCTTGGCCCCAAAATAGCCAGAGTGTGGTGGGCCTGGTGCAGGAAACCAACTGCAATGATGGGCGTGTCCAATGTGGAGGTGCTCAATGAGGCCCCAGGGGGCTGCTGGACCTCCCTAAATGTGTTCTCCCCTGGACCTGGTCTGGCAATGCAAAGCTAATATCGATGAGGGGCAAGGAAGAGAGAGGCTCAATTGATCATCAGTTTGGTTTATGGCTCACTGATAAGGATGCCTTCAAATGAAGAGGAGGAGAACATGGGTCCTGATTGGATCAGCATTGCTATGGACGGAAGCAGCACAGGTCCCAATCCATAGCCAGGATATGAGAAGTCCTGCCTACTCACAAGAATGTCAGGATTGCAGCAACTGGGAACAGAACTCAGTGAAGAGGAAGTCAGGGCCAGGGGACACCTGTTTGGGTTCTTTTTGGAACAATTCCAAGTCCTCTGTGCCTGGGTTACCATCTCCTGAAGATATCAGAATGGCCAGGTTATTATTCCTTCCAGCAACTAAGAAGGGCATCTGAAGAACATAGGCCACAATGCTGAGCTGTCCACAATGCAGTGCTCTTTCCTTTCTTGTGAGCCAGACACTCCTAGCCTCCACCATCCCAGCCTGTCCACAATAGAACCCACCATCTGTCGGGCATGTAAGTGAGTTTTCTCATTTTCAAACACCACCTCATTTGGGTTGGCTCTGTCTTACACATGAGGAAGACTGAGGTGCAAGGAGCTAGCAAGGGGGCAGTGTCTGTGAATCTCAGGGACTTGGGAGGCTGCGCAGGAGGATGGGGATTTCCTAACAACCTCAGAAACTTAGGGAGACCCTGTACCCAAGTAAAAAGGCCTGGGAATGGTCTCAGTGCTTAAGTGCCTCTGGTTTTATCCCTGGTACAAAAATAAGCCAGTCAATAAGGAATTACCAAACTGAGATTCTACGAAGGTGATTTCAGAAACACACTTTCAACCCAAGCATCAGTTGAGAGCAGCTCCAGACCAGGGGAGGTTTGTGTGTAACAGACATCAAAAGTGAGGACTACCGGGGGCCTGGAACCCACTAGGTGTGATGGCATCTATGCCTTATGGCAGGAGGGTGGCAGTGATGCTGGCCCTCTCCTAGATTTTGAAAACCTTGTTTTCATTGGGGAAGCTTTTTGGAGGGGGAATCTATTTTAGCAATCCCGGTCCAGATGAGGTGTTGACTACCACAGGTAGAAGCCTATCCAGAATGCGGTGTCTGTTATTCGGTCTTTCCTGACTGTGACAATGACAAAGAAAGGAAGTCACTTTTCTTTGGTCTTGGTTTCACTCCCGACCATTGATTGAGAACTGATTTCATCTTGGGGTTCTGAACCGAGGCTGCATCTGGGCAGAAGAGTGTGATAGATTTGAACTCCTCAGAGGACGCCCAACCATTGCCAGAGAAAGAAGGAGGAGGAGGAGGAGAAAGAGGACATTCCTGAATGGGGAGAAGATCATACATTGAAGAGCAGGAGGAAGAAGAAGAAAAGGAAGGAGGTGAAACAGAAGGAAGGGTGGAGGGAGATACACAAGAAAAAGAACAAGAAGGAATCATGTAAGAACAAGAAAAAGACCCAGAAAGAACTACAAGAAGATGCAGGACAGAAAGAAGAGCCAGAAGTAGAACAAGAACCAGAATACAAGCACCAAGCAGACAGCTCATGATGAGGAACAATGGGAAGGAGAGCGAACCTAGAATACTAGAGTTCTCCAGGGATCACCCTGCTGAAGTCCTCCCATGTCCATGCCCAACACACCTCTGATGGATACCACCTCCCCTCCGCGTATTCATCCATAAGTGGATTCATCCAAGGATTCCCTGAATGCCCATGTCTGAGCATGGCTGCACTGTGGAGAAAGGCTTAAGCACAGGAGCCTTTACCAATCCTGATGCAAAGCCTAGCAGTGTCTCTTTGGCAGATCTGACCTGCACTGAAAAGTTCCGGGGCCCAAGGTGCTGTTTCCATTGTCAGGTGCTCTTTTGGTTTAGAATCCTGTACATCATCTTCTCCAGGGAAGAATCATTGAGGGAGTCTTTGGTGGCACTGTAGCTGGATTGGAGGGCTCTCAATTCTGGTGTAGGCCCGCCCTGGTGGAGACTCTCAGGGGTTGGTGGTGTTTTGTGGTATAATCCTTGAGTGCCACCTAACAATTCTCTCCACTTCTCTCTGCAGAAATCAAGGTCCCTGACCACTCACTCATATATCTGTCCATGAATCCACGAATAAAATATCATTTCATCGTGAGGAAACGCCCCCAGGTCAAGGGAAAGGAGGTAAACTCCTACATTATTCAAGCTGTACTTGTGCTGCCATTCCACTTTACCTGGGGAAATAAGAAGCTTCATCACCTAGACATATGTGCTAGAAGCCCATAGAGCCAACTGACAGGCTGGGTGGCTTTCTGTTTCTGGGCTTAGCTGATGTTCCATCCCCCACAGTTCTCAGAATCAACCTGCAAGTCCTCCAGGCCGCTTTCCCACAAGCTGGTGGGAGACACCTGCTTAATTCGTGTCCACTTAGAAACACAAAGTCCAAAGATGGCCAAGACTGTCCTGGTAAGCCTGGGAGCAGGGGTGTTCCCTGGTGCTTACACCTGGGTGGGGAACAGACACTGGCCCAAGACCATGGACTACTCATGCCCTCTTGAATTTGGAGCTTCTGGATGATCAGGAGGATAGATGGGAATCAAGAAGGGAGAGGTCAGTGTGAAGGGCCGGAGCTGAGATGAGGGAGAGCAGCAGCTTGTCCACCGCCATGTCTGAGGGAGTCTGTGTGTCGGGTGGAAGCATGCAGTCTGGAAGGGTAGGGGCAGGTATGGGTGACAGATGAGAATAGGACAGGACCTAGGTTGCAGGTTCCCCTGTATGGGATGCTGGCGTCCATGGAGGAGGACAGCAGTATGAGGTTCTGCATGTTCCTTGAACAAGGAGCTGAGAGGGTCTGTCTGCAGAGTCGATATGGATGTAGAGCAAGCACACTAAATGTCCAGGTAACCTGCAGGACAGGAGCCCTTTCCAATGACCACCCTTGCCGGATGAGGTGTCCTCCTACACCCCAGCCAGCACTGAGCCTCTGGAGGCCAGGAGCTCTCGTGGCTATCTTTCAGCACTCCTGTGTGTGGTCATGTTCCTGGGTCTATTTTGGGCCCTGGCAATCCAGACCAAAGCCTCTAGGTTTTGTGCCGGGGCTACCCCAAATGCCGCCTGCATCCTCAGGCAGACCTGGGATCTTGGAGGCCACTGTCCCATTCCTCCCAACTTGTGGGATGAGATTCCATGTGTATACAGGTAGTGGGGTCCTTTCACCTCGAGTAGAGTGTGGCTCCACAAAGAGCAATGGCAGGTCCAGGCAGTCCTATGTACAAGGATTGGCCAGTAGCTTATGGGAAGAGCCCACGCGATTAGCAGGAGGCCAGCCTCAGGGAGTAGGGTCATGGATGTTGCCTTTGTATTTAGAGTTGAGGTGCCTCCATAATGCCTCTGCCCACTGTTCTTGAGTAGTCACTTCAAGGCCCATTTCCTGAAGGCCTGTCTCCCATGCTGCTCCAGGTGACCTGCCATGATAGGGCTCCTGTCGTCATCCGCAGGGCCCTCAAGCTACACTTGCTTACTCAGGAGAAGCCGGAGGAATATGAGCTGGGCCAAATCATCTCTCATCGTCAGAGTAAGTGGGACAATCAGATTGCAGGGAGCAAGGGTCAGGATGTGGACTCAGGTCAACTCTTAGCACCAAAGAGTAGTCTCTGACCCGCAAGAACACTCCAACAGGGTTTGTTGGGGCTCGTGCACAAAGCCAACTGCACTTCTGCAGGTGTAAGGTCTCGAGGTTCTATGGTATACCCCAGTGGCTATTGCGGCCCCCCACCAGGTGCCCTCCTCTGGACATGAACAGGCATCCAAAGCTGACATCATTGAGGAGTGAGGAGGAAAGCCTCTTCCCAGGAGCCGTATGGCTCCGTGGTCTGGGATAGGAGTGGTTTCAGAGGGACATGGGAATGCATGGGCTAAAGATGGAACTGGCACTTTTGTGGACTGAAGCAGTACTATTGAAAGCCTTCTTTGTGACCAGAAAACCACTGCCTGGGCAGAGTAGTGCCAGGATTCTAGCAAGCAGTAACTGGATGAAATTGGAAAGAAAATACAGGCTGGGAGACAGCCTGAATCATCTGTTTTTGGATAAATTCCATGGTCTTCCGCACCTGAGTCCACTTGCCAAGGAGTGATCACCATAGCCAGGTTAAGAACCCTAACTAAAGTCACATGAGGGCTTCCTGAGCACGTTGGCCACAAAGCTCATCTGATAATAATGCCAGAGCTTTTTGGTTGGTTGGTTGGTTGGTTTTTGTGAGCCAAACACCACAGCAGCCATGATCCCAACTTATGTACGCTGAAGACCACCATCCCTATGAGTTCTAGGATCAATTTTCTCCGATCTTAACGTACTGTTAGGTCAGTAGAGCCTTTGGAAGAGGAAGTCTGTCTGAGGCCTTGGTAGCCTAAGAAATTCATAGCAGAGATCCCCGCATCCAACCCAGAAGGGATGGAGAACAGGCTGTAGGTTAGAGGAGGGTGGCAGGAAACAGGTGTTCAGAGGAAGGAGAAGCTGGCTGTTGTATTCCCCCACTAGGGGTCATGGCACCACTGGACCATACACCATGTTGGAGGGAAGCATTCCCTTTGCTGGTCTTTGGAACCATTGTTCTTAGTAGGGCAGCATTTGGGATGTGGCCTCCATTCTCAGAGGCTGGTCCACATGGAGGCGGGCTCCACCAACACAGAAGCATGGCTCTAATGTGGTATCTGTGCTGGTCAGCCTGTCCTCACTGTGGCCATACTTGAGGAAAATAACTCAGAAGAGGAAGCCTAGGCCTTTTCTCTGGGTTTCATAGCTTTCTCTTCGGTTGTGCCCTGAGGGTCTCCATAACGCTCTAGTGTGTGGCAGTGGAGAGCTCCTCAGCCCTTGCCAAACAGGCATAGAATGGGAGAGAGAATGAGGCTGGGAGAGAGGAAGAAGAGGGAAAGACAGAGAGGAGAAGGAGGACCTCTACTTGGAGGATGAGGATTCAGTGGAGCCAACAGGGCCAAGGTACTATTGCCCAGGGCGCAACCCTGTTTAGGTCTTCCTCCAACCTTACCCAACCTTTCTTCCAGTCCCTCCTACCTCCCAGTAGTATGTTCATCTTGAATGAGAATTTCATGATGACATCAGAGCACTCACCATCGAATGCTTCCCTCCAAAGCCACCTATGAAGATGGCCCATGTGGGGTCTGAATCTTTGGCACAGGAGCCTTTTGTGGGAGATTTCAGATGCAAGCCCTAGTGGTGTGCTTTGGCAGACGCAAGAGGACCTGGGATGTTCTGGAGTCCAAAGCCTTTGGTAGGAACAGACATTAGGTCTGTTGAAGTGCTTTGCCTAGTTTTTCCTTAGGGAGGACTGTGGAGGCTGTCTTTGTTGGTATTGGTGCTGAATTGGAGAGCTCTCAAGTGTGTGGCTCAGGTCATTTCTGGCACAGGCTCTCAGATGTTGGGGTGTCCTAGGGAGCACCTCCTGAGTGCCACCTTCTTTTTGTACACCCCTCTCTCCCCAGAGCTGAGGATTCCAGCGCAGGCCAATGTATTTTATGCAAAGAACCCTCACACAAAATCCAACTTTGTGCTGCGGAAAAGGAGCCTCTCCCAAAAGAATGATGAATGGATCCAGCCTCAACCTCCCTCTCGTCCTACAAAGAAGGCTCCAGCCCTCCTGAGGATGCTTGCAAAACCATTCTACTGCTGTGTGCCTGGGCGGGGCTGAGGCAGCCCAGGAATATTTACATTGATTACTATTTGCTTCAAAGTTTGAACCTATAGTTTGCCATTGTCCTTGACCTTGTTTAGTAAGACAGTTGTTACTCTATCCTGTATTTGCTGTTTCCATTAATATATTATTATTTTAAAATATATATTTTTTTTGTTACCTGATCTACTCTGATGATTTGAGTATATTAATGTAGCAGTGATTCCTAAAGGACACATCCAAACCAACAGGAAGGAATGTTTCATTCTATCAGCAAGAACTTTAGTTTTTAGGAGTATGGCAGATGGCATTATCTGAGTCAGTTTTCCAATGGGGGCAATGAAGTATTGGCTATCATGATACAAAAACAAACAAAGACAAACAAACACACACTAGAGCACACACACACACACACACACACACACACACACACTAGAGCATACACACACACACTAGAGCACACACACACACACACACACACACTAGAGCACACACACGCACTGAGAGATAGATAGACAGATGGAGTTGGTCTCTCCTGAAATACTTTGGAGACGTGGTTCTGATTTCTCCCATTTTAGAGTATTTTCAATTGCATAAGGTGTCCTGCAAATGAATCCCATGTCTGAAGAAGACATGCATGTGTACTTCACATGCCACTTTTCACATAACCAGAAGGTCATGTCATGTAATATTTTTCTTGCAGCTGTGTTTTGACTGTGAACCATCCCATGAGGTCAGCTGTAGAATTTTCCACTGGTAGCATCACAATGGGGATCCACTCTTTGGATTTGGGGATATTTCTGATTTTCTTGATTCAGATTGCAATTATATACATATATATATATATATATATATATATATATATATATATATATATATATATATATATATATATATATGGTTTTTGATCAAAATTGTGCATTTGATGATAATGAATGCCATGCATCTAGGAATCTGTAGACTCTAGACAATGAATGAATGTCTA
This sequence comes from Marmota flaviventris, assembly GCF_047511675.1. NCBI lineage: Eukaryota > Metazoa > Chordata > Mammalia > Rodentia > Sciuridae > Marmota > Marmota flaviventris. The sequence goes on from NC_092513.1 coordinate 58,306,511, forward strand.
CTGTTGCCTGGACTGGTCTGCAAAGTCCTGTAGCATTTGAGCATGTGTGAGGGCTTTATAGGGCTTGCAAAATGGTCAGATGGTCCTACATGAAGCTGAGCTCCTAGTGGTCTCCTCCACAGCATAAGGGCCAAGGAGAAACCAACTTCCACACAGAAGATGGGAAGCTACCTTATGAAGGTGATCGTAGGTGTGGGACACTCTTGCTAGGACCCTTTTTCTATTGGGCCAGAACTGTGCTCTGAATGTGCTTGCTGAGAAGAGCTTGGAATTTTCTAACTGAAGCAGTTCGTGCAACCTGCTTCCACTTGCAGGAACAAAGTGTGTTCTCCTTGAGCACTTTGGGTTGTCCCTGGTTGAACTAGAGTGTGTCAGAAGCACTTGTAATGATTGGCATTCATGGTTTCATATTGAAGCCTCTGTGCCATCTGTCAACCACTGATGGCTGCAAGTGGGGCCCTGCCATTCAATGAGTTTTCTGAAAAAGTAGGAGTTTTGGAGAACTGATCTTCTCAGCATTCCCCTTGCCTCCCCAAGTTGGGTGATGTCAATTATAAGGCTTCCTTGGGAGCACACATTTTATATTGGGCTGGAATTGGACTCTGGATGTGATTGCTGAAAATAGCTGGGGAGTGGGAGAATGGAAACTGTTTGCTGCAAGCAGTTTCAATTTGCTTTGTTGATTAACTTTGTTGTAAGTGGGCACATGCTATTTTTTTCTGTGTGACCTAGAAGAAATCAAAACTGCTTTTTACAGGTGACAGGCATGCTTTCACATTGAAGCCTCTGTGCCATTGATCAAAAACAGTTCACTCATGTGGCACCTGTACTTCAAGTGAATGTTGTAAACAAGTGTGACAAATGGCTCTCAATGAGACTTTGGAGAACTGATCTTCTCAGCTGGTCCTCTTTTCCCCTGCAAGTTGGTGATGCTAGATTCAAGAGATCTCTTTCTGGCACCCTTCGTGTTTCATGCCTGAACTGTGCTCTGAAAGTTCTTGAGGAGAACAGCTTAGAAGTGCAGAAGTGAAGCTGTTTGTGGAAGCAGCTTCAAGTGGCACAGGCTAACTTGTTCTCAGTGAGCACATGGGGATTTTTCCCGGGTTGAAGCAGTGTGAATGAGAATGGCTTCTCAGAGCTGGTAGGCATGTTTGCATTTGGCAAACTTTGCCATCTGTCACCCAGAGTTCCTTGCATGAAACCTGCATTTCCAGTGTTTTCAGAAAGGTCTGATGAGTGGTTTCCATGGAATTTTGTGGAATTGATCTTTTCAGCAGTCCTCATTGCCTTCTCAAAATTGGTGATCCTGGTGCAAGGACTCTCTTGTCAGCCAATATTGTATTTTGGGCTTGACCTCGGCTCTGAATGTACTTGCTGTACTTCCCATCTTTCCTCTCTCTGGTCCATTCCTCAGATCCCATCCTCCTTTCAATAGGGCCTCATCCAGGAAGCCTGCCCATGTGCCTCCCACTTGATTTAAACTTCTCCAGTGCACTTGTTGTCAAAGCAGGGACTCCGAGGAGAGAGGGGCTCTCCATTCTCCACATTGATGTCTCTCAGCAGGGAGGACTCCTCCATGCTTGGATGGCAGGGCTGTGATCACCTGGAAGGTGGAAATAGGAGGCTTCCAGGGGGCTGGTGGTGTTCCTAGCCAGGGTGCTTGTCACTGCAGTGCATTTAATCTGTGGACCTCAAGGAGCCTTATGCTGCAGATTTGTGTACTTCTGTATCTGTATGCACACAGTTCTTCATGTGGGGGAAAAAAAGGAATGTTTCCAAAGTTTGCTTTATATTATACTCAACTGGTAATTTACAAACCCCAGTGTCCCATCTTAGCCCAGAGATATTCCATCAGCCCAGGGCCAGTGGGTGGTCCAGGGGTCAGTATTATGTACAGTTCCCAGGTGGTTCCAGTGTGCAGCTGAATTTGAGAGCCAGTGTACCGTAGGATTTTCCCCTTGAGGTTAGAACTCATTGACTTCCTCTTATGTCATTTGACTGGTTCAGGATATTCCTTGTCTCATTAACTATCTGTGAAATCTTCAAGTTAGCAATCTCTGGTCATTTCTACCCTCTGATGGCACCTGGTTCAACAGCTTGTTGTTGGTTGGGGTCGGTCATGGGCAGTCCTGGGTCACAGAGAGGGACAGGAAGACCATAATGTGGAATAGTGGTGTAGAGAGTAAGGGTGGGGCCAGAGCCCACACTGTGGTTAGGGTAGGGAAGGGATCTGAAGAGACTACCTTGAAAGCGAGATCTGGCTGCGTTAACCAGGAATCAGGGCCTGGAATTGGAAGCAATGACAGGGCTTCTGACTAGAAATGACACATCCTTCTGGGCCGAGATGAAGGTCCATCCAGGCAGAGGAAAACACAGCGGATGTAGGAGAGGGGGATGGTCTAGATCACAGAGCAGCTCCGTCATCATATCATAGAGAGTGAATTTTTTTCTTCCAGTTGTTGGTAAATGCTAATTCATTCACGTGTTACATTCACATCCACCTCGTCCATCGGAAAGGCCGCTCAACCACCACAGGCAGTGATATCTTGGTGGATGTGTGCATTCTAAAAGGAGGTGAGGTTGGCGCCAATAGAGTGTGTGGGCACTCAGGCATTGGCAAGCTTGCTTTGGAGAGCGAATCCTCTAAATGTTATTGGGCTGGCTTTTGAAAGCTCATGTGGTTTGGCTAGATGTAGAATTCTTCCACACAATTAAGCATGGTGTATATTTTAGAGAGCATGATCACTGAGGGGCAGGTTGCGGGTGTGAAGCCGTGAGAGTTAACATCTATCATGTTTCTCACCTGGAGTTGGCTACCTACAACTGGTGACAGTGTTTTGCTACTGCTGAGCAATACTGAACAAGTCTCTGGTCCAGTAATCCATTGCTGAACTACATCACCAACAAAAAGACATTGAGTGAAATTGAGGACCAGAAGAGCCCGGGAACCACCTGACAGCTGCCTTAAAGTCCTGAGCTCTGGCACATCATATGCCAACTCAACTGGGTATCAACCTTGTCTTCCTGGGCTCATTAGAACTGTGTGCTTCAACTTTCAGAAGCAAATGCAGAATGATAGAATCTTCTCTGAGGACACTTTTCGAAGTCTTGTTTGCAGCACGTCTTCTAAGTCTTATTTGCAGCATGTCTTCATGGAATGAGTAGTCGTTTGGCATTCTGTTGTACTTAAAATTTCATGAGATTCTGCCCCTACTTGGTAGCTTGTGTGAAAGAGACTCGGCCTGAATGCATTTTACATGCCAAAATATGGCTTGTCTTTTCTCCTAAACCTATCAGGGCAGTCAGAGCAGCCAAGGAGTACTATCAATTCAGGCATAAAATGGCCAGATAGACTGGGGTCACCGTACACCTTTCTAGAACCTTCTTGCATGCTCTGGCTTCCCTGAGGTAAAGTGTGGGGACCCTGCGATCCAGATTTGTTAGCAAGTAGTTTTCTTGGGAGGCGATGCTAGAAAACTCCAGGTGGGAGCAGGAAGTGATTAGGAACTGGAAGACAGGGTGTACCAGCCAGTTGTTGTCACTGAGTGAATAAGCACAGTCCTGATAAGGAATGCTGGAGGTCCATGTAGATCATGCTACTAATAGAAGTCCTCTTACAGGGTGAGAGAGCTGGGGTGTTCTCCACCCACTCCTTCCAGCCATGGCAGGAAGCTGCTGCTGGCCTGCACTGTAGGCAAATGGGCCATGGTGCTGGGGGCTGGAGGTCAGCTGGGATGTGAAGAAATGGCATAGTGCTGGACAATGTCATCCAGCTTTGAATCCCTGGGATCTTTAGCAGGACAAGGTCAGAGACTGTGCTCAATGTAGCGTCTACTTCTCAGCATAGTGCCAGGCGCACAGCAGACCTTCATCAATACCCGTGGAATGCGCTGGCTGTCACCAAATAGTGATTCACTGCAGGGCCTTTCCCAAGTCCTCTTCTACCTCAGAGTGCCTGTGTCTCGCAGAGAGTTAACCAGTTTCCCAGGCCCCACTAGAGTTCCTGGTTTTGCCAATCTGGGGTGGGGTCTGAAAATGTGTGTTTGTAACAAGGTCCCAGGTGACCCTGAAGGTGATGGGTCTCAACACAGGTGACTTTCCCCCTCCCCTGGGGTCATTTGACAATGCCTGGAGATCTTTTGTGTTATCACAAGTAAAGGGTGCTGGTGCAAAACTCAGGTAGAGGCCATGGGTGCTGCTGAATGTCTACACTGCACGGGGAAGACCTCTGCAGACTAAGAAGGATCTGGCCTGATGGGCCAAGGGCGCCAAGGTGAGGAACCCAGTGTGGAGTACAAGCACATGAACTTGGGTGTGTGTAGGTATGGCCTTGGGGCTTGTTTCAAAGGTGGCTTCTGTCAGTGCAAAACTCCAGCACTTCTGAGTGGCAGCGTTTCTAACAAGCTCTGAGCAGGGATGCTGGTGCTGCTGACCAATCGACCACACTTTGAGTAGCCAAAGTGACGTGGAGTTCTTAGGACACCATGAACTTCTCAGAAATGCAAAGTGGACATCTCCTGCATTAGTTCAGAAGAAAAGAAACTCTGAGTTTGAATAATCCTCTTTGGACTCATCTAGTTGCAAGTTTGCCCTTAAAGCAGTGCTGAGACAGCGGGACCAGGTGGGGGACAAAGCTCCACTCCTCTCCTAGCCTCTCCTAACCTCACCCCCCCAATGGCACCAAGGCCAAATTTGGGGGCCAAGAGAGGTGGGGCAAAGAACCTCACCCCTCCACACTGGTGCATAGGCCTATCCACAAGTATGGCTGTATGCTGGACCAGTAGTCAGTGACGGGTAAGATCCAACTGCAGTAGTACCAACCTAAGACAGGAGGCTGACACCTTGTGGTCAGCTCATTTGATGACGGGTAAGGACCATATGTAGTATTGGACAGCCTAATAGGCACGGTCCCTAAGCCACATTGCTTGTTGTTTAATTAAACAGAAGGGGGGAGATGCTGAGAGCCATAACCCAGTCCGAATGACGCATGGCATTTTTGCCAGAAGAGAGTAGTTGAGAGGTGACGCCAGCAAGCCATTGAAATGATAATGGTTATGTTAAGCTGTGTATATTAGACCCCTGCTGTCCACCTGCGCCTGCTACTTTGGAGTTCTAGTTCCCATTGGTTGGGGAAGTGCTGGAGGAGGGATTTCCGGTTGTTGGTTCCTGGAGGAGCTGCGTCACGTTCAGGAGAATTCCCGGGGAGCGTGTGTGGAGTGTGCTGGTGGACTTCAGAAATAAAGTTCGTTCCTGCTTCAGTGGCTCGTGATTTGTGCCCAGCCAGACTGCGGCAACAATACCTTTATTTTGTTTATTTATTTTTATGTGGTGCTGAGGATCGTACCCAGTGCCTCACATGTGCAAGGCAAGGGCTCTACCGCTGAGCCCCAGCCCCTTTCTTAGCCTTTTTTTTTTTTAATAAGCAGGCAAAAGCTTGGAGACTTCAAAGAATGTGAAAGCTCTGGTTGACTCAGTTCTTCAGGTTCTGAAACTCACACTTTGATGTCGAATTTTTCCTTCTTAGGCAGGATTGGCGGAAAAAAGAAGTGGAGGATTTTTGTATGGCTCTTGGCAAGAGCACTCATGAATAACTGCATTAAGGAGGAGAAGGAAGATGGCGGCGAGGGGAGTGCATTGCCCCCGTGTGCTGCTTCACTGTGTGGGAGTATGACAAGTCAGGACGGCTAAAGGATATCTTGTTAGGAATTTCCAGCAATAGTGGGGTGCTCCGGAACCTGGAGGAAGGATTTCCATCGCACGAGGATCAGCTACGGGGACTCAAACGCGAGAGGTTTGTCGCACGGAGGGTAACACTGCTTATTCAGCAAATCGCCCCGTGGCTAGAGTCTGCAGCGCGCGCTGGGATAGAGACGCAGGGTTACAGCGCTGCAGTTTCTGCCAGCCGCGCAAGCACCGTACTCAGGACTGAATTCTGGGTTCGAGACGGGGGAAGGAAGCGGTCCATCTCGGTTCTCCACACCGGTCAGACCACAGAGGAGGCCAGCAGCCACTATGTTGGTAAACTGATGTCACCACCCCTGTTTTCGACTGACCGCAGCTCATTCAGCCATAGAACAGGTAATTTCAGGCTGCAATTCGCCTGCGGCTTGCAGACAGATTGCTAGGGTTCAGCGCCTGGGTGCTTCTTAGAACCTGATCTTATCGGAGCGAACACCGAGCGCGGGGCGGCCGAGTTCCGGCTCCCGGAACCGTCCCGGAACCGCCCTGGCCCAGGGCTGCTGAGCCTGCGGAGGCTGCTTCTTGGACCCTGCTCCTATCAGAGCATACAACAAGCACTAAGCAGCCGAATTCCGGCTCCCGGAACTGAGCCCGCGGGGACTGCTTCTTGGAGCTTACACTTATAGGAGCTTACACCGAGCACGGAGCGGCCGAGTTCCGGCTCCCGGAACTTCCCTGGCCCGGGGCTAGGAGCCCGCGGAAACTGCTTTTCGGTCCGGGTCCTGCTGAGGGCCGGTCAGGACTCACCCGGTGCTTTGGTTGCCCGGCAAGGGGAACTAAATGCTGCCATTCGCATAGGATACCAACATGGCAGAGATCTGATGTCTGCAGAAAGCGGCGGAGGAGAGAACTTCATCAATACCAGCGGTGACATAAGCAGTTGGTCTCCTGGTAGGGGGGGTGAGGCACAGTCACCCGAGTCTCCTCAATTTGTCGTCGAGCCAGAGGGGAGGAGCTGGGCCGCCGCCAGCGCCCGGAGCAGGCCCAGCGGCTCGCCAGCGTGGTGACCGCGTGACCCCAATTAGAGAGGGGGCGGAGCGGAACCGCCACCTGCACCCGCAAGGTGGGCAGACCCGCGACCCAGTGGTACATGGGCGTGGTAGGAGGGGCAGGGCAGAGCCGCCGTTCGCGTTTGCAAGGTAAACAGACCTGTGACAGCCTGGCGGGTCAGGCCCAGTGGCCTGCCAGTGTGGTACACACATCACCCCAACTGGAGTAGGGGCAGAGCAGATCCTTCTCCCACGCCCGGATCAGGCCCTGCCGGTGTGGTGGTCACGTGACCCCATTGGAGAGGGGGCGGAGCGGAACCACCACCCGTGCCCGCAGGGTGAGCAGACCAGTGATCAACCTGCAGATCAGGCCCAGGGGTCCGCAGGCGTGGTAGGAGGGGCAGGGCAGATCCGCCGCCCGCGCCTCCAAGGTAGGCAGACCTACAACAGACCGGCGGATCAGGCCCAGGAGCCTGCCGGCGTGGTACAAACACCACCCTAATTGGAGTAGTGGCAGAGCAGAGTCGCCGCCCGTGCCAGGAACAGGCCCAGCGTCCTGCAGGCGGGGTAGTCACGACACCCCAATTGGAGTAGGGGCAGAGCATAGCCTCCACCCGTGCCCGAAAGGTGGGCAGATCTGCGACCGACCAGCGGGACAGGCCCAGTGGCCTGCCGGTACAACAGACACGTCACCCCATTTGGAGTAGGGGCAGAGTAGAGCCTCCACCCGCGCCTGCAGGGTAGGCAAACCTGCAACCGACCTGCGGATCAGGCCTGGTTGCCTGCCGGCGTGGTACACTCGTCACCCCAATTGGAGTAGGGGCAGAACAGAGCCACCGCCAGCTCCCAGAACAGGCCCAGTGACCTGCCGGCGTGGTAGCCACGACACCCCAATTGGAATAAGGAGAGAGCAGAGCCGCCGCCCACACCTGCAGGAAAGATACGCAAGCAGTATGAAAAGACAAGGAAAGAAAGGACCACAAGCAATGCAGGTCAACACAACTTTAGAAGAGGTAACAGCTGCAGCAGATGGAATGTCAGATAAAGAATTCAGGATATACAGGCTTCAGATGATCTGGAGTATCAAGGAAGACATTAAACAGCAACATCAGACAATGAAAGATCACTTCGACAACGAATTACGCAAACAAATCCAGGAAGCAAAGGATCAACTATACAGGGAGATAGAGGTTATAAAAAACAAACAAACAGAAATCCTAGAAATGCAGGAAGCAATAAACCAACTTAAAAACTCAATGGAGAATACTACCAGCAGAGTAGAACACTTAGAAGATAGAACATCAGACAATGAAGACAAAGTATTTCAACTGGAAAAGAACATAGACAGCTCAGCAAGACTGTTAAGAAACCATGAGCAGAACATCCAAGAAATATGGGATAACATCAAGAGACCAAACTTAAGAGTCATTGGGATACAGGAAGGGATAGAGGTTCAAACCAAAGGAATGAGCAATCTATTCAAAGAAATAATACAAGAAAACTTCCCAGACTTGAAGAATGAGACAGAATCCCAAATCCTAGAAGCCTACAGGACGCCGAATGTGCAAAATCATAAGAGATCCACACCTAGATACATTATAATGAAGATGCCCAACATACAGAATAAGGAGAGAATTTTAAAAGCTACAAGAGAAAGGAAGCAGATTACATTTAGGGGTAAGCCAATCAGGATAACAGCTGATCTTTCAACACAGACTCTGAAAGCTAGAAGATCCTGGAATAACATATTTCAAACACTGAAAGAAAATGGGTTCCAACCAAGAATTGTGTATCCAGCGAAATTAAGCTTCAGGATGGAGGATGAAATTAAAACCTTCCACGATAAACAAAAGTTAAAAGAATTTGCAGCTAGAAAACCATCTCTTCAAAACATCCTCGTCAAAGCATTACAGGAAGAGGAAATGGAAAATAACAATGAAAACCAACAGTGGGAGGTAGGTCAGTAAAGGGGGGAAAAATAATCAAAGAGGAAAACAAACCATGTTTAGTAACAGAAATAAACAAATATGGCTGGAAGAACAACCCATATCTCAATAATAACCCTAAATGTTAATGGCTTAAACTCACCAATTAAGAGACACAGGCTAGTAGAATGGATCACAAAACAAGACCCAACAATATGCTGCCTACAGGAGACGCATTTGATAGGAAAAGACATACATAGGCTGAAGGTGAAAGGTTGGGAAAAATCATATCACTCATATGGACTTCGGAAACAAGCAGGAGTGTCCATACTCATATCAAATAAAATAGATTTCAAGCCAAAGTTAATCAAAAGAGATAAAGAGGGACACTACATACTGCTTAAGGGAACCATACACCAACAAGACATAACAATCATAAATATTTATGCCCCAAACAATGGTGCAGCTATGTTCGTCAAACAAACTCTTCTCAAGTTCAAGAGTCTAATAGACCACCATACCATAATCATGGGAGACTTCAACACACCTCTCTCGCCACTGGACAGATCTTCCAAACAAAAGTTGAATAAGGAAACTATAGAACTCAGTAACACTATTAATAACCTAGACCTAATTGACATATATAGAGTATACCACCCAACATCAAACAGTTACACTTTTTTCTCAGCAGCACATGGATCCTTCTCAAAAATAGATCATATATTATGTCACAGGGCAACTCTTAGACAATATAAAGGAGTAGAGATAATACCATGCATCTTATCTGATCATAATGGAATGAAACTGAAAATCAACGATAAAAGAAGGAAGGAAAAAGCATACATCACTTGGAGAATGAACAATAGGTTACTGAATGATCAATGGGTTATAGAAGACATCAAGGAGGAAATTAAAAAATTCTTAGAGATAAATGAAAACACAGACACAACATATCGGAATCTATGGGACACATTGAAAGCAGTTCTAAGAGGAAAATTCATTGCGTGGAGTTCATTCCTTAAAAAAAGAAAAAACCAACAAATAAATGATCTCATACTTCATCTCAAAATCCTAGAAAAAGAAGAGCAAAACAACAGCAAAAGAAGTAGAAGGCAAGAAATAATGAAAATCAGAGCTGAAATTAATGAAATCGAAACAAAAGAAACAATTGAAAAAATTGACAAAACTAAAAGTTGGTTCTTTGAAAAAATAAACAAAATCGACAGACCCTTAGCGATGCTAGCGAAGAGGAGAGAGAACTCAAATTACTAGCATACGGGATGAAAAAGGCAATATCACAACAGACACTTCAGAAATACAGAAGATAATCAAAAACTATTTTGAATCCTTATACTCCAACAAATTAGAAGATAGTGAAGGCATAGATAAATTTCTTAAGTCATATGATCTGCCCAGATTGAGTCAGGAGGATATAGAAAACCTAAACAGACCAATATCAATTGAGGAAATAGAAGAAACCATAAAAAGACTACCAACTAAGAAAAGCCCAGGTCCGGATGGGTATACAGCAGAATTTTACAAAACCTTTAAAGAATAACTAATACCAATACTTTTCAAGCTACTTCAGGAAATAGAAAAGGAGGGAGAACTTCCAAATTCATTCTATGAGGCCAACATCACCCTGATACCTAAACCAGACAAAGACACTTCAAAGAAAGAAAACTACAGACCAATATCTCTAATGAACCTAGATGCAAAAATCCTCAATAAAATTCTGGCAAATCGGATACAAAAACATATCAAAAAAATTGTACACCATGATCAAGTAGGATTCATCCCTGGGATGCAAGGCTGGTTCAATATATGGAAATCAATAAATGTTATTCACCACATCAATAGACTTAAAAATAAGAACCATATGATCATCTCGATAGATGCGGAAAAAGCATTCGACAAAGTACAGCATCCCTTTATGTTCAAAACTCTAGAAAAACTAGGGATAACAGGAACATACCTCAATATTGTAAAAGCAATCTATGCTAAGCCTCAGGCTAGCATCATTCTGAATGGAGAAAAACTGAAGGCATTCCCTCTAAAATCTGGAACAAGACAGGGATGCCCTCTCTCTCCACTTCTGTTCAACATAGTTCTCGAAACACTGGCCAGAGCAATTAGACAGACGAAAGAAATTAAAGGCATCAAAATAGGAAAAGAAGAACTTAAATTATCACTATTTGCAGATGATATGATTCTATACCTAGCAGACCCAAAAGGCTCTACAAAGAAACTATTAGAGCTAATAAATGAATTCAGCAAAGTGGCAGGCTATAAAATCAACACGCATAAATCAAAGGCATTCCTGTATATCAGCGACAAATCCTCTGAAATGGAAATGAGGACAACCACTCCATTCAAAATATCTTCAAAAAAAATAAAATACTTGGGAATCAACCTAACAAAAGAGGTGAAAGACTTATACAATGAAAACTACAGAACCCTAAAGAGAGAAATAGAAGAAGATTTTAGAAGATGGAAAAATATACCCTGTTCATGGATAGGCAGAACTAACATCATCAAAATGGCGATATTACCAAAAGTTCTCTATAGGTTTAATGCAATGCCAATCAAAATCCCAATGGCATTTCTTGTAGAAATAGAGAAAGCAATCATGAAATTCATATGGAAAAATAAAAGACCCAGAATAGCAAAAACAATGCTAAGCAGGAAGTGTGAATCAGGCAGTATAGCGATACCAGACTTCAAACTATACTACAGAGCAATAGTAACAAAAACAGCATGGTACTGGTACCAAAACAGGCGGGTGGACCAATGGTACAGAATAGAGGACATAGAAACCAATCCACAAAACTACAACTATCTTATATTTGATAAAGGGGCTAAAAGCATGCAATGGAGGAAGGATAGCATCTTCAACAAATGGTGCTGGGAAAACTGGAAATCCATATGCAACAAAATGAAACTGAATCCCTTTCTCTCACCATGCACAAAAGTGAATTCAAAATGGATCAAGGAGCTTGATATCAAATCAGAGACGCGCCGTCTGATAGAAGAAAAAGTTGGCTACGATCTACAGTCGGTGGGGTCGGGCTCCAAATTCCTCAATAGGACACCCATAGCACAAAAGTTAATAACTAGAATCAACAAATGGGACTTACTCAAACTAAAAAGTTTTTTCTCAGCAAAAGAAACAATAAGAGAGGTAAATAGGGAGCCTACACCCTGGGAAGAAATCTTTACTCCTCACACTTCAGATAGAGCCCTAATATCCAGAGTATACAAAGAACTCAAAAAATTAGACAATAAGAGAACAAACAACCCAATCAACAAATGGGCCAAGGACCTGAACAGACACTTCTCAGAGGAGGACATACAGTCAATCAACAAGTACATGAAAAAATTCTCAACATCTCTAGCTGTCAGAGAAATGCAAATCAAAACCACCCTAAGATACCATCTCACTCCAGTAAGATTGGCAGCCATTAGGAAGTCAAACAACAACAAGTGCTGGTGAGGATGTGGGGAAAAGGGTACACTTGTACATTGCTGGTGGGACTGCAGATTGGTGCAGCCAATTTGGAAAGCAGTATGGAGATTTCTTGGAAAGCTGGGAATGGAGCCACCATTTGACCCAGCTATTCCCCTTCTTGGTCTATTCCCTAAAGACCTAAAAAGAGCATGCTACAGGGACACTGCTACATCGATGTTCATAGCAGCACAGTTCACAATAGCAAGACTGTGGAACCAACCTAGATGCCCTTCAATAGACGAATGGATAAAAAAAATGTGGCATTTATACACAATGGAGTATTACTCTGCATTAAAAAATGACAAAATCATAGAATTTACAGGGAAATGGATGGCATTATAGCAGATTATGCTAAGTGAAGCTAGCCAATCTCTAAAAAACAAATGCCAAATGTCTTCTTTGACATAAGGAGAGTAACTAAGAACAGTGTAGGGATGAAGAGCAGGAGAAGAAGATTAACATTTAACAGGGATGAGAGGTGGGAGGGAAAGGGAGAGAGAAGGGAAATTGCATGGTAATGGAAGGAGACCCTCAGGGTTATACAGTGGAGGAGGTAGAGAGAGAGGAGGGGAGGGGAGGGGAGTGGTGGGGAGGGGGGAGGGTGGAGGATGGGAAAGGCAGCAGAGCACAACAGACACTAGTATGGCAATTTGTAAATCAATGGATGTGTAACTGATGTGATTCTGCAATCTGTGTATGGGGTGAAGGTGGGAGTTCATAACCCACTTGAATCAAAGTGTGGAATATGATATGTCAAGAAATTTGTAATGTTTTGGACAACCCACAATAAAAAATAAAAAAATAAAAAAAACAAAAAACAAAAAAAAAAGAATACAAAAAAATAACTGCATTAAAATAGTGATGAAAGACCCTCAATATTTTTTTCTTAAGCCATTGCTTAAATATAGAATACTTTGAACAATAGACAGCTCTCTGATAAGCTGAAAATGCATCTCTGTTGCTAAAGGAAGGGTTTGTTTGTTTCTTTGCTGTTTTTTTAACCTCTTATTGTACACTGCTGCATTCACAGCCACACAGAAATGTTTCTGAAAACCCAGTTATTTAGTCATTAGAAAGCTAGAGAAAACATGATGTACGGAAGTAGGGCTTGTGAATGCATTTGGGGAAATCAAAATGACATGTTAGTGATTTTCTAACTGGGCAATTGGAGTCTTTGAGGAAAAGAAAATCACTTGACTTCTGTGGAACATTTCTTGTAGGTTTGAAACTTTGTCATTAAAAGGGAAAGAAAACGAGTGGTTAGGGATGTACTTCGAGCCTCCTGCAATTCTCATTCTATTTTGAGAGTGTTTAAAACAAGGGACCTAAAGGTGTAAAATGGATTTGGACTCCACTCTGCAAACAAACAGATAGTTATAATTTGAAACTGAAGAATTCCTGTTTTGCATCTGATGGCTGCTTTTTCTTTCTCATATAAAGGGAATCAGAAGGCAGAGGGAATAATGATCCCCCATCTCAAAAAGAGAACATGCACTCAGTGATTGAGTCATTCTTCAAATGTTTACTAAGTACCCACTTTGGTGTAGGTGCTGTTCTATGTCAGAGGTTCTCCCTTCCCATTATATTACATGTAAAATTTAAATGACTTTTTATATAGCATTAATGTTTTTATAATGAAGACTAAAGGAAAAATGTAATTAGCATCCAGCTGGGAAGTATTTAGGCTGTGATCACTGGTTGCATCTGTGATTCTCTTCCTCAATTGTACTACAAAACAGCAAAAGGTGAAACTTATGTCCATGAGCAAGAATGAAAGTTGGATCAGAAGCAATTTCCTTTGCTAACGTTGGCAGTAATGAACATATTAGAGGGTGGAGATTTATTCTGGGAGCAGTTTTTCTGCATTTCAGAAACTGACATTTACCTTGCTCATAGAATGAGTCTTAGATCAGTTGAGAGCTCTTCTCATGATTGATGGGGCTCAGAGCTTGATGATGCATAAGCTGAAATCTAGAAATGCCTCCTTCCCCCCTTTGGAATAAATAAATATTTATTGCTAGTAAGCTTTCACAGTTTATGGGATGCTCACTCTGTATTTGGGAGTACCTCTGCCCAAGTCATAAAGCTAACGAATCTCTCTAGGGCTTTGGAAGGTGACAGAGGCTCAACTGCATGTCTCTGATGGAGACTTTGGGGCTGGTTGCATGATGTCACTTTTTCTAGGATAAGAAATTTGGGCTCCTAACCACCTAGTAATATTCCACTGGGATTACTGCACCTATTTAGCAGATGAAAATTTTGATTTGCATTGTGAATCCCTGACTGTTTAACTTTTTACTGCTTAAACTCTACTAAAGAATATCTTCACAGAAAAATAAAGCCTCAGCATTTGTGGATTGTTAGAAATATTAACACATTGGTAGTAAACAAGTCTTATCTTAAAGTCTGTATTTGTTTGCCTCTCCAGGTCGTCCAAGAACATAAAATTTTGAACTTATTCTTTGTTTCCTAAACAGTGCTTGATGGATACTGGGATAAGGTCAGCATATGTTTACCTTTAAGATGTAGTCAAACCAAAATCATGGCTTAATGCACAGATGGTTCTTAGTGGTTATCCAGTGAGAAGACAGAGAAAGTTAAATTTGATACCAGATTTATATGCAGTCTTAGTATTAGGAGTAATTTTCATTTTCAAAATACACTTTTTTCTTAAAATATAGGCTTAAAATGTAGACTCATTGTTAGAAAACAAAATTGATAATCAGCTTAATTACTCTCAAGAGCAAATTTAAAAGCAAAACAAGTATCTTTCCTTCAGTTCCCTTTAGTTCAGTGGCAGGCAGTGCCCCCTCCAATTTACTGATACAAAAGCACCTCTTGATTCCCATGGGTACATTTGCTGACATGCCTGCTTCCTGCAGACTGGGACCATCACTTGAAAACAGGAGACAGTGTCTTCATATCTCTGCAGCCTAACACCTTGAGTAATACTTGGAGCACTGTAGTCAAAAAATTGTCAGTGATTTCAGGACTGGGTTAAATGTTGATGTGAATTAAAAAGAGAAAAACAGAGTTGCACATGAAAATGAGATCCCCAGCTTGTCTGGTTGGAAAGTAGATTCATTGGGCCAGCAAAAACATTTTCTGAGTATGCACAGTGTATGTGCACAGCTTGAGTGCCTGGTACAAAAAGGTACCAGGATATAGAAGATCCAGAACAAAGGTCTTGCATTTCAGTAGCTAGTATTGAGCAGCTTTTAACATAGCCTACATTTTAGTAAGTGAAAGAAAAGTGATTACAACACTCAGAGCAACCAAGAGATCTTTATTGCAGCAGTGCAACAGAAGAGAAAAGAGAGAAAGAGAAGAGAGAGAGAGAGAGAGAGAGAGAGAGAGAGAGAGAGAGAGAGAGAGAGAAAGAGAGAGAGGGGCCCGGCAGGAGGGAGTTTTTATAGTCCAAATCTAATGAGGTCTCTGGGCCTGCAAGCTGCCTTGTTGGCACAAGGGGGGTTACCTGTTTGGCCTTGAGCAGGGGGTTGAGTGTTCAGCCTTGAGCGGGGGGGCTTGGGCATTTGGGCTTGAAGCAAATAGTTGATAAAGAACCAGACAGAGGGTTTGAGAGGCCAGGTCATCCTGCAGCTAACTTTGTTTGGCATGCCCTGCAGACAGCTTACTCAGCCTGTCCTGCACCTAACATTCCTCCCTTTTTGTTTTTCTAAGTGACGTGGGGGACGGTGTAAAGTCCTCTGGCTACTTCCTGCTTAATGGTGGGTGGTGTTGGGTCTAGAAGGGGAAGTGGAGGAATGTTCAGGGGACAGGTCTGAGAACACCAGGGCAGCCAAAAATAACACTCAGTGACTATAGATAACTACTTTGGTAGGGGTAAAATCCATAAAAGTTCCTTGAAGCCACAAGTCGTCGATGGCATCAAACCAGTCCTGGGTGGAGGAGATTCTTGGTATCAGCCATTGGTCTTGTTGTAGGGACTCTAGGAAGTATCAGAGGTGGCTTGGTTGAATCCAGTAATGTTAAGGGTGACAGCCCAATTGCAGCCAGTGGAAGGGCAATCGCCTTTACCCATAAACTGAGAGTGGGTGGTGTCATCCTGGTGGCTTGGTTGTAGAAGCGGCATCTGTGGTTTGAGATAAAAACTTGAGAGAGAATAATGATTAGTAAAAGGAGAAGAAGGTTGGTGAGAAATTTTGAGCTTGGTGGTCGTGGTGAAAGTCCAGGACTGGACATTTGGAACAGGTGCCTTTTTAAGGTAGGAGACATGGTACCAGAGTGAGTGTCTAAATGCTTGGTTACCATTGGAGTAGTTAGTATGACTGTATGGGGTCTAGTCCAACGATTGAGAATGCAGTTCCTGAAGTAAGACTGAGTCACCCAGTTGAAGAGGGTCCAATTCAGTTTGTGGTGGTGCTGGGATTGAGGCAGTGAATGGCGCAGGAAGGCATCGGTCTGCATGTTCCCTTAGGAGTTTGCGTAGAAGTGTGAGATAGGACAGGTAGGACACAAGGGGAGGAGGAGTGATTGGAAAGCTTTGGGTGGTTAAGAAAGGGCATCCATAGAATTGCTCAAAGGGGCTAAGGCCTGAGGGGGCACCTGGGGCTGCCTGAATTCAGGTGAGGGCCAATGGCAGGAGATTGGGCCAGAAGAGCCTGAGTTCAATAGCAAGTTTAGTGAAATGATCCTTGAGAATGTCGTTAGGCCTCTCAACCTTACCCAAGGATTGGGGTTGGTGGGGGATGTGGAGCCTCCAAGTGATGTTGAGGCCTTTGGAGACTAGATGAACAACATGAGAAGTGAGAGCTGGACCATTATCTGACTGGATGGAGGCGGGAAGTCTGAACCTGGGAATGATCTGCTTGATGAGGATGGAGGCAACAGTGTCAGCAGTTTCCCTGGATGTAGGGAAGGCTTCTATCCAACCTGAAAAGTATCAACCAAAGTAAGTAGGTAGTGAAGCTTATTGTGCCTAGGCACATGAGTGAAGTTGATCTACCAGTCTTTGCCTGGCTAGTGGCTCCTCATCTGATGCCTGGGGAGTTTAGGTTTGATGCTTCCTTATGGGGATGCTGTAGAGCAGACAGAACAAGCAGAGTGGACCTGCTGGTGAATAGTTCTCATTCCTAGGAAGTGAAAGAAGGGTTGTAAAACCTGGAAAAGGGGTTAGGGAGGGTTTTAGGTGGGGGCAGAGTCTCTGGAGCCAGAGGAGTTGGTCATGAGTCCCAGGTCTCTGTCTTGGGCATCAGGGGCTGGTAGTTGATTGACTGACTGGTTGGTGAATTTGTGTATCTGATCTTGCAGGAACTTCTGTAGGCAATTTAATAGATATGGTCCTATTAGGAGAAACATAAAGAGGACTACTAGGGGTCCTGTGATGGGGAGAAGCCAAGGCCATACTTGACTGAACATTCCCCATCGAGCCTGTTGGCTTAGTTGCTGTTTCCTCTTTTTTAGCTGTTCTTGTCTTTCATTACTCCTAGGAATGACTTTTTGGCTTAACTGTTTTTGGTAGGTGTTTAAGATCAAGCTGGTCAAAATTAACTTTGTATCTATCTATTGTTAAGAGTCAGCCGAGTTCCCTTAGGGGTCACTTATGGGGGAACTTGAGAACAGCTTCTTAGTTCTGCTAGTGCCATTTGCGCTAGGATGGGTCCAGGTCTTGCTTGACCATGTGGCTTCCCTTGGAAGCATCAGGGATGTCTCTTGTCTCCAATGACCCTCCTACTCACAGCAAGTGCACTGATTGGCTTTTCATTCTCCAGTGGTCTCAATAATCTCCCTGATCAGGAGGTTATGTGGCCCAGAGTTGCAAAGCTCTTTAGAGAAGTTCCCTGTTCCCTGGATTCAGACTGACTCAGAGTGCCAGAGCCAAATATTGGTTTTCTTGGCCTTTTTAATTTAACTTTAAGTCTTGATCTTAAACATCCAGCAAAGTCAGTTTCACCTTAAATTAAGAGTACTGGGCTTTAGCTGAAGTTTGGCCTACTTTGGAGTCATTCTAACATGTAGTAAGATGGGAGGCATAGCCTTATCTCAGGTAAGTCAGGGCTCTTTATAAATTTTAGGTAAATTGTTCTAGTATTGAAGATGATCTTTGTTTTTAAATATCATTTTATAAAGTTTACATATATTGTTGCTTGATGTCATATGAATACTAGCTAACATAATATGATGTTACATTTAAATTGTACCCAGTGTATAGAACTTTATATTAATCTTATTGATAACAGGTCCAGTTATAGAAAATTAAATTATATAAATAAATCTCCAATATGTTATTTTTATAAGCCTAAAATTACCATGCAACCTTTTAGAGAACATCAGCTTGATATATTTTTTTAAAGCTTCTATCTTAATAACTTATATACCTGGAAAATATGAACACATTTAACATACAAAGAAGAGTAATAGTACCACAATTACTATTGATGTTTTTGTATTAATCAAGTTTAGCTCTTAAAGAAATAACATATTACAATATTGCAAAATAACAGTTGTTGTTTAACCATAGTTGTATAATTCTTAATTCCTTCAAGATTACTTGCTCAAAAAATTTACATATATAACCAACGTATATAGACTTTCTTTATCACTTAAACCTATATAGCCAACATACATAGAACTTCTTTATCACTTGCTTAAACCCTCTTATTTACTTAAACTCTCTTATCCAGAAACACCTGTTCCTTCTACTAAATCCATACTTAGAACCTTTTAATTTCTCTTTCCTATCTGTTAACTCCTTCTTTATTCACACTTTGAACTAATCCTTGTAAATTTCTGAATTTAGGCAAGTTATTCCATTTCAATAAGAGATATTTTGTTATTTGCAGTACACAATTAATCACATCTGTTTACCATTTCATGAAAACATAAACAATGTTTAAGTCTATAGAATTATACCGTTGTAGGGACGGACAAGGCAAGGCACCTAAGATAGCACCAAAGATAGGGAAACAGTCTTATTTGGTTGCAGCAGATTCAGAGGGCACAGCTTCTGCTGTAATCAATTAATACCCTGAACTGCAAGTTTAGGTAGTTTCAGAATTTTGCATCCAACATGTAAGGGGAGGGGCTCAGAAGTTCACAGTCTGCAGAAGTTCACAAAAAGTAGTGTTTTTTTTTTCTTTTTCTTTTTTCCTGTTCTGGGCAAGTTAACCCTTCAAGGACACCTGGGAAGGGGAGAGCTTTTTCTTCCCTTTCTTTCCTCCCCTTGCCAGCTGTATACCATGGAGCCCAGTTAGTAACTCCCTTATCTTAGAAATGTAGTCAGCACTGTGAAGTCCAGCTCAAGGCCAGAGGTCTTGTTCACATATCTTGTGAAAAACTAGTAAGGGGGTGTCCAGCACCTGGAGAGCTGATTTTTCCCAGACAGTAGCCAAGTAAAACAGGGCAATATGAAAATAGGAAGTTTATCTACACTGAACTCTTTTGAAGAGATTCTTTTGCTGAAAGTCCTAAAATCAGCCATGGTGAATATTCTGGAGAAGGTCAGTTAAGACTTTTCTGTGGGCCTGGGTAGGGAGGGGGAAGATGGGAAGGTGGGGCTGAGAGCAGCTCCAGTGGATCTGAGAATGAGGAAGGAGATGTAAAAGAATAATGGGAAAGGGGTTTGGGATTTTCCTAGCAAGGAAACTTGAGCAGTAGGACAGGTAGAGCAGAGGGGAAGACAGGAATGAATATCCCAAAAAGCCTATAAGGGACTTTAATTCTTAATAACCTGTTTTTAGTGAAAAAAAAAGCAACTTTAAAGGCCATTTTCATCAGATCTTGGATAGGGGTCTGAGGGCTCTCCTCAGGTCGTCTGAGCTTTCGGTTAGCTGGTAAGAGGACCTGGTGGGACCCGGTGTAGGTGCTAACAGTAGAAGAGAGGAGTGAGTGGGTGGAGGGATTCCTTCAGTAACTGCTACCTCAGCAAGGGGGCAATGGTCTGAGGAAGGGTGGTGGTGTAGGTTTTGATCTAGTAATTGGAGGGGAGAAAGCAGGTTACTGAGGTGGAGGTGATGGCAGAGAGTCTGGGGCAGAAGGCTGAGGGTGAGGATCTATTCAAGCCAGGCGATAGGATGGAGGTTCATTAGCAGGGTTAAAGTAGTGGATGAGTCCGGAGGAGGAGAAAGTTGGGGGATTGGTGGTTGGGGGAGTTGGTTTGCAAGCTGGAAGAATTTGTAGAGGTTTGCAAGAGGTGCAGAGAGCAGGATTGGATCGGAGCAAGAAGAAAGTGATCTCTACCCATTTTTTCGAACACTCACAGTATCCCTTAGAATGGAGGGATCTAGGGACCCAAAAGGGGGCCATCTGCTTTGGTTGTCTAAGGGATAAGTGGGCCAGGCTTGGGTGCTATATTTGAACAATTTTTTGGGTTTGATGTCTGGTGTCAAGGAGAGGGTTTTGGGGTTATCCAACAGGCATTGTAGGGGAGAGTCGACCGGCAGAGAGGACACATTACCCATGTCGCAAACGTAGTATAAGGAGGAGGGAAGAGGACGCAAACGTAGTATAAGGGAGAAGGAGACGCAAACGTAGTGTAAGGGAGAGGGAAGGAGATGCAAACGTAGTATAAGAGAGAAGGAGGAAACTGATTTATTGGCAAAAGGGGCGTCCCTGCTAGAGCCAAAAATCAGGAGTGCCTTAGTGGCAGGTTCGAGCTGCAGAGATTGGTCGTCACCGAATCCTGACAGTCGAAGCTCTCGTCCTGGACAGAGCCAGAGCCGTGGGAGACCTTGGCCAAGGCTTTTCGGGACCCCTCCTGGAGAGGTCGGATACTCCCAGGGCCGGAAAGAGGGGAAAGAGAGAGACAGGGGAAGAGAGAGGAAGGGGAGGGTAAGGTTCTCTCTGGTGGCCGAGTCTTGAAGGTGAGGACTAGGACTTTAGGAGAGCCACCAAGACCGTGAAGGTCTGGGTGGATTGTGATGCTTGGTTCTCTGTTATGTGTCCCCAGAGGTTACACAGTCCTTTGAGGGAGACCTACAAAGCCTATGCTGGTAAACTACCAGCTGGGAAGGGAAGGGAATAATTTTGAACCCAGGAGTCTAATCTGCCCAAGGAAGGAGTCCCTGAGGGCCACCGTAGCCTTGAAGGCTGTGGTGGGGTGTTTTCCTCCCTGCAGGTGGGCAAAGAGGTTTGCCGGACAATCAACGGTCAAATCCTCCTGACACCACCATTGGGTTTAGGACTCCAGGAAGGGGAAACTCACCAATCGAAGGCTGGTGGTGGATGGAGTTCTGGCAATCGAGAAAATGGGTTCAGGTCATCCGGTGAGTGGCACTTCCGAAGGAAGAGGGACCCAAAAGTGGGTTTTAACCCTCTCCCAGGTTTTCGGCACCAAATGAAAGAAAAGTGACCACAACACTCAGAGCAACCTAGAGATCTTTATTGCAGCAGTGCAACAGAGAAAAAGAGAGAAAGAGAAGAGAGAGAGAGAGAGAGAAATAGCAAGAGAGAGAGGGGCCCAGCAGGAGGGAGTTTTTATAGTCCACATCTAATGAGGTCTCTGGGTCTGCAAGCTGCCTTGTTGGCACAAGGTGGGTTACCTGTTTGGCCTTGAGCAGGGGGTTGAGTGTTCAGCCTTGAGCGGGGGGCTTGGGCGTTTGGGCTTGAAGCAAATAGTTGATAAAGAACCAGACAGAGGGTTTGAGAGGCCAGGTCATCCTGCAGCTAACTTTGTTTGGCATGCCCTGCAGACAGCTTACTCAGCCTGTCCTGCACCTAACAGTAAGGAATTTCAAAGAACCAGAGACCCATTCATTTACTGGAATTGCACGTGTAAATTAGCATGTCCCCCAAACACCACCTCTCTTTCCCACCCACAGACATCTTCAAAAGTGTGATTAACCTGTGTTAAATGTAAGAATGACCTTCTTCCCCAGCAACTCATTGTTATCTGCCCTTAGTCTTGCTCCCTAGGAGTGGGTTGTGTTCCTAAAGTTTGTTCTTTGGTTGCTCTTGAAGTTTATCAATTATTTTCTTTTTGTTCTCTTCTGTGTTGTGGCTGACCCATGAAATCCGAGAGATCAGACAGTTTCACTTCACTGGCTGGCCGGATTACGGGGTCCCCCACCATGTCACAGGCCTGCTGAGATTTGTCTGGTCAAATCCAAGAGCCTGCCCAATGCAGGCCCATCGGTGATGCACTGCAGATAAGCAGAGCTCCCAGCGTCTCTTAAAGAAGTATACCATGGGTTATGGTTGGGAGATGGTGCGTATATTTTGGAGCTGGACAGAGGTGACAGTTGGACAACATTGTGAATGTGCTAAATGCCTGAACTGCATGTGTTTTAGTGGTTAATTTTTAAATGTGAATTTGACCTTAACAAAAACTTTTAAAAGTATCAGCAGCTCAGTGGTCCTTTTACCTCCATTGATGGACCCCTCTTTTCGTGAAGTGTTGGCGCAGGAAGGACGGCTACTTCATCGTCATTGACATGATGTTGACCATGGCCAAAAGGGAAGGGATGGCCGACCTCTGTAACTGCGTGAGGGAACTGCAATCGCTGAGGATGAACATGGTGCAAAGAGGTACTGCAACCTGCCCTCCATCCTTTTGGCCTGTTCCCGGCCTTTCCTCTGCATCCCACCTCCACAGTCCGAGGCAAAAGAAAGTCTGCCGACTCTTTCTTCAAAATCTTCTAGAATACCTGGCGATAACAGCTAATAAAATTGCACAGTGTTTTGGGGACTGTGCACAGTGAAAGTAGGGAAAGGAGTGAAAAGAGCGGATGGAAGAAATAAAAGACAAAACAGCTAACAGAAGGAAACAGGGAAGCAAGAGCTGGAGAACAAGAGGAAGCAGGAAAAGGGCAGATGGGGTGGGTAGGAGAAAGCCCAAAGTCTTCAGAGCAGTCCGCAGTGGTAGCGCTGTAGTCCTGCGGGGAACCCCTTCGCGGCTCCGCCCTCCAGCGCCTGCGCTTCCTGCTCCTCCTGGTCCCGAGCGGAGTTGCTGCTTCCTTTCTTCCTCTCCTGGTGGCGGCGGCGGCCAGGAGCAGGGCCCTGGGATCAACCAATGGCGCAGCTGCAAGTGGTTAGACGCCAATCTCAGGGCTGAGTCCCTGCGCACGCCAGGCAGGCGGCCGGGCGGGCAGGTGGCCGAGCGCAAGCCTTATGCGTGCTTGGATCCGGGCGCTGCGCTGCAGAGGGGGCTGGGGGCAGCAGCATCCCGGGCGCTGGCTTCCTGGGCGCTTTCTGGCGGCCAGGCGCGTGGGAGGAAACAGCCCCCCAGGCCCGCGGACTTCAAGCTGCAGGTCATCATCCTGGGCTCCCAAGGGGTGGGGAAGAGAAGCCTGACGGAGCGTTTCACCGACGACACCTTCTGCGAGGCCTGCAAGTCCACCACCTTTTGTAAGGAAGCTATAGCGTGTCTTACTTAGAGGACTTGACATTGAAGTTTGTCATGTGGTGTGGACAAACGTTGTTTCTATGGAAAACCCCTTAAAAGCTGCCAAAGGCAGGGGAACTCTGTGAATGGGATGTCTCTTCAGAATAAAGAGCAATGGTCGGCAGGAGGGATGTGGGGGGTGTCCAAGAAACATTGAATAGTATGGAGATTTGATATGCAGAATTAAAAGTATCATTCCACATACTGATACATATATTTAATGAGTTGTAAGTAGAGGTAGTTCCCGTTTTGAGATGAATTGGATTTAAAGAGTTATGTAAGAAAACATTATTGCATTTAAACTGTCTTACTGGAAAATTAAGGCTCCAATTTTTTAATTTTTTTGTTTTGCTTTTGAGAACTTCCTGTAATGCTTTTTTAGAATCAGTCATTTTGGAACTATTATGCTCTCTATACCCTGTTTGTTTTTAAATGTTAATATTGGGACATGACTTTAAAATTCAATAGGATAAATTATAGCTGTTTCAAATACCCAATCTTAGGTTATAAGAGTACAGGAAATGAGTTTTATGTTATTTTCATATCTGACATAAAGGTAAGAGCAATTCAGAATTACTCACTTTTAATAGCTTCATACATACGTATAAAAATGAGATAATAAAGTTGTATTGTGTGCTTAAGAGAAATGAATGCAGTTGGAACAGATGGATCACTGTGAAAACTTGGGTGCATGAGGGTGAGCTGGGAGAC
This sequence comes from Marmota flaviventris, assembly GCF_047511675.1. Classification (NCBI taxonomy): domain Eukaryota; kingdom Metazoa; phylum Chordata; class Mammalia; order Rodentia; family Sciuridae; genus Marmota; species Marmota flaviventris. The sequence continues at coordinate 58,330,724 of NC_092513.1, forward strand.
GAATGAAGTTTGCTGTAGAATGCGTGAGAAGTGAGATGATGAATGTTTTCTAGCTGCACCTTCACTTCTGGGAGAGGTTCCTTAGAGACCTTAGGGCACCGACATGAGTGTGGATCCTTGGAGGCTTAGATTGTCATCCTGAGAGAATGTGCATCTGGAACAGTAAAGGTCTCTTAATAAAGCATTGAAACAGTGAAACTAATTTGGGATTACACAGAACATTTGGGAATGAGCAAAAAACCAGGAGGCAAGGAGACCAGCAGTTTGTTTCACTGTTCCCTTAACAAACGTAAACACACACACAGATCCCATTACCTATGTTCCCACACTGGTGTGGTTGAGTTTTCCTCTTGCCAATTTTTGTTTCCTCCATATGTAGCCTCTAGTACTTGATTCAATAAATGTTTCTAATTATGGGAGGTTCGGAGAAAGAAGACAATCCATGGCCCGGTCCAGACCATGAACACATTTTAAGAAAGCTAACAAGTACCCTTATGTTTTCTGCCTCTGAGTCATGTTTTCCTCCCAGTGATTAGGTTGTTTGTTGAGCACCTACTATGTGCTGTGTGTTATTCTGTCCACTGGGGATTCAGTGGTAAACAGGACATGGGCTTTGCCTACAAGTGGATCAGAGCTCGTGGGGAGTTAAGGGCAAGCACAGGTGAGTAAGGACAATGTTAGAGATAGCCATGGAATAATTAGGGAGCCTCCTATTTAAAGCACCTCCTATTTGGGACTAAGGATAAGGAGTGTTCAGAGAAGCCTTCATTGGAATGTTGTGAAGAAAAATTCATTCCTCAAGTTCCTTTAGAAAAATGCTACTTAAATACAGTGTTGGGTGTGGTGTAGCATTGTGGCTACCTTTTAAGCAGTTAGCTCATAGGGTCCTTCTGAGGCTGGTTTTTCCAGTTTCATCTCCATGCACTAGAGTGAGCTTCACTTAAAGAAGTATTTCTCTTTGGTGGTGGCAGGGCTTGTAGATTTCTGCTGTTTATGATAGCACAGCCTGGAAACAACCAGGTCCCTATGCCTATCTAGACCCCTGTTGCTGAGGCAAAGGCATCTGTAAATTCAGAACCTAGATAAGTATCTCCTTAAGTGCCATTTTAAAGTGAATGAGACTTCCTTAGGCATTCTGTAACAGGTTATAGTGGAAATCCTCAGGGATTTGAGATGTAGGTCTATTGTGTAAAATGATGAATGAGCAAAATGTTGATTTTTTAAAATTTATAATCAAATCAGAAACTGATTTGGTTTAAAAGATACCCAAATTCACAGGGTATGAAAAGCTACAAAGATTGTTTTTAATCACTGATTTATTTCATGGATATTATCTAAATGGAGTGTGATTTTCAAATGGATTTTGAATCCATGAAATTGAATTACTTAGTCTGATAGAACTAGCATAACATGACAGATTATTTTATAAAATACAGGAGTAGTTTTTAAAGTTTGAGAAATGGTGGGAGTATAAGCTAGCTTGCTATAGAAATTTGCAAGTATCTAACTTACCTGACTTATTTTTCTCAAAGCAATACCTGTGTTGTAAGCATACTTAACTATTGATAGTAGGAATCTGAGTACATGTGTGCAGATATACATTCATGACATATTTTTCTGAGTGGAATATGCAGAAACCATTTCTATCTACCAACACTGAATTCTCAAGTCTTTCTCCTATTTGACTCAATTATATTTAGCATAAATAAGCTTTTTAAAAATATTTCAAAATAAGCAATAAAAATATTTTTTATTTCTACATTAACTATTGGAAGCTAGCTGTCAATTTTGTTTAGATTGAAATGGTTTTATCAGGTAGGACCCCAGCTTTTTCCAACAGTATTGCATTCTGGAGGACATAAGTAATACTGAGGAACCTGGGTTCTTATTTTAGTTATCTTAGTTTATGACTTTGGAAAAGTAATTTAGTTGTCTGTGCATATAAAATATAACATTCTATTGTAGTCTTTGCTATTTGATGAGCATGTATGATGGACCAGCAAAGGACCTCACCTCAGACCTGAAAGTCATCTCATCTCACAAATGAGGACACAAAGTCTCAAGGAGATAAAATCTATCCATCACATAGCTGATCAGCAAGTAGTCAGGGGTACAACTGAGTTCTTTCTGTCTCTTCCTTAGATCACTATAGGATTTAAATTGACTTTCCTTTGTTGAAAATACTGATGGTTCACACACATAAATTAAGATATTCAAGCCCTTTTTTAGTTTTCTAATTTGGTCTTTTCCCTGTGAAGATAGTGATGTAATTGTTCTGTGGTATCAGTTGACCTTCATTAACAATGCCCCTATCATCATTTGTCGCTTGCCTTTTGAATGGCAGAATAACACTCTTAAGAATTACATTTTTTCATCTAGACAGGTAGAACATCCTAATTTGAAAATCCAAAGTTTTGAGTATAGGCATGATGCCCAAATGGAAACATCACCTGACCTCTCATATGAATCACAGTCAGAAACATAGGGACGCCAAAAAATATACTATAAAGTTACCTTCAGGCTCTATTTATAAGGTATATGTGCAGTATAAATGAATTTTGTGTTGTGTGTAATTTTTATATTTTATTTACACGCAGATATTCCAAAATCCAAAACATTTACATGGGGATACTAGACCTATATATTCCATCATTCAAATATAAACCTTTTACATATTTATAAAAATTTCCCCAATTAAAATATAGGAAAATTTGCTATAAGGCTGTCTAAACCAGAATTCTTATTTTTCTAGGCAGTAAAATTTCCTAAATGCTAAAGGCCAACATAGAATTGCCAGTTTAATTTTGTCCAAGGAGCAACATTGAGGGGAAATAAAAATCCACTATGGCCAACTTTCCAAAAGTTTCCAATAGAATGAAATGTGTGTGTGTGTGTGTGTGTGTGTGTGTGTAGCAGGACATGATAGCTCACACCTGTAATCCCAGGGACTTAGAAGACTGAGGCAGGAGAATCATAAGTGCAAGACCACACTCAGCAATTTCGCAGGAACCTGTCACTAAAAGACTGGGGATATAGCTCAATGACCCTGAATTCAGACCCTAGTACCAAAATAAATACAAACATACACACACACACACACGAAAGATAAGATACTGGAATTAAAAGGTTCTTTAATTTTTGCTCTGAGAATATTAATTCTTCCTCTTTGTCATTTACAGCAGTACATTAAATTTCTTAACCTGGCCCCTGAGAGTGCCTGGTTTTAGAAGATAACAGTACTGTTAACTCAGTTACCAGCCATAGCTCCTGCAGTGCCCTTTCCTGTCTGTTCCATCCAGTCTCTGTAGAGATGAGGGTGCCTGTTCTGAGGGCGGGGCCCTGCAGGAGATACGCCTTCTGGGGAAGTGGTGGGTGCAGGTCATTCCCTTTCAGCCATGTCAGCTGTTGACCTGACAGCAGAATTGAAGGGATCCAAGAACAGGTGAATGTAAGTCCTCTTTGGAAATGGCCATCTGTGGGTCTTCCCTAGAATGTTAGGTGACATGATGGATAAACTATTGTCACAAGTTTCTATACCTGGAAGCAGCAGAATGACTGTTAAGGGAAATTGCTTGTACTGTATTCTGGAAACCTAGGGCAGAGATTTATGTTAGAAACCTCAGAAGAAATGTCTGATTCTTAACTGTGTATTTTATTTTGCTCTTGGTATTTATATGCAGTCTTCCAAGCCATGACCAATCTGCCCAAGTGTTTCACTTAAGAAAGAATTAGAGAAAATTGTCCAGAATTCCCACTCCAAAAGCCAGACACCACAGTTGTTCCACCCCTCCTGAGAGAACCTCACGGGCTTCCCTGCCAAAGTTGGGGTGGCTTGTTTCCATTGAATGGGACTCTGAAGTCCTACCTCCAAGTGCATTCTGCCTTCTCCTCACTGCTTCACAGTGAAGGGGAGGGGATTCCTCATGTTTGATAGAGATCCACATTCTTAGAGATGGCCCTTCTTTCCAGTGTATGGAATGTGCCAGAAACAGTCTGTTGATAGATCCTGCTATAGGAGGGAAATAGGTTCCTTTGAGAATGATAGATCTGATACTCTCTAGCCTAGGGTGCCAGGTACATTGTTCCAGTTAAGCATTGGTATGAACTAGTAAAGAAAACATGGCTTTCTACAGTTGTCACTCAGTTGTTTTTTAAGAGGTTCCTATTTATGTAAGACACCATTCTGCTAGCCATTTTATAGGGTGCAAAGCTTACCTGCCTGTCCCTTTCAAGGAGGGAAGTGAGTCATGGAGGGAGACATAATGAAATGTTGGAAAAGAGGCGAACACCGTTGTACTTCAATAAAGAAACTGTTATTCTCCCCTTGTTATTTGATTGCACAACTTTGACATTTGGAAAGTATTTCGAAGACCAAAAGTACAGACCAAAAATACCGCACTTAATTGAGTGTGATGATGATTATTTTTTTTTATCTTTATCCTTTAAAGCCTGGAGTAACAATGCAGGCTTAACAAACACTATATATTCCTTAGAAGACCTTTTTCCCTGTTTCTCCCCCAAATCTGATAGACTCCACTATTTGCTTTGTAGTGCTTGTATAATACCTTTTTTGTTTACAAAACAAAACAGACTACCTCAGGCAGGTGTGTGAGGAAGGAGCTGACAGTGAAGGCTGTCTGGGCCCTTAGTGCTGAAGCCTGGTTGCTGCAGGCCTGGATGGGGTGAAGGTACAGGGCCCTGTGGCGAGGAGCTGTGCTGATTTTCACTCTCTATCTCACCTGTCCTCAGGCCCAACACCCTATTGATTGGCTAAAGAATCACACACCCCAGGGGCTGGGGTCATGGCTCAAGCAGTAATGGGCTCTCCTGGCATGCGCAGGGATCACTGGGTTGAATCCTCAGCACCACATAAAAATAAAATAAAGCTATTGTGTCCACCGAAAACTGAAAAATAAGTATTAAAAAAATTCTCCCTCTACTCTCTCTATTTTTTAAAAAAAGAATCATACACCCACAATATTCCCTTCAAATATTCCCTTCCCTTCTGATCTGTCATTCTGAAAAGAAAACACAGCTTTCTCCTTGGCCACCACAGCCTTTGCCCTCCTGGGTGGTGTGGGTGGGAGGTATAGGTGCTGGAGGCAGGCAGGCTGCAGTTCTAGCCTCTGTACCTTGTGTCCTTAGACAGGTGACTTAACTCAGGTTTTCCATTCATAAAAGGGGGTTGGAGTGGAAAACATGAGGCTTATATTGCTTTCCTCTCTCATGGTACAGGAATAAATGGGGATACAGTATCCCAGGTTGTTTATCATTCTGTTCTCCTCATTTGTACTATAAATGTAAAAACTTTGAAACACCCCTCTCCAAAATCCCATCCTTTAAAGACAGTGATGCATGAATATGAAATATCAAAAGTGAACCTCATGACCTCAGTGAAATATATAAATATACAGTCTTCCTGACAGCTTTTGTGTTGTCATGGACTCATTCTGAGTTACTACTACTGTAACATTAGTATTTTTTGTATTTGAAGAACATGTTCATGATCCCTGTTTGAGCATCTATCTCCCACCCATCATGGACAACTTTTTCTTCTTTTAATATTTCCTTTATGATCAGGAGCTGGACATGATGAGTAGTGGCCTTTCAGACAGAATCTTTCTCTAGCCTAGGAGAGGATAAGGCCTCCTGGTGCAAGGACAATCTGGCCTTGCAAGCCAGAGAAAGTAAAATCTACATTATACTTGCTTAGCAGAGCACAGTTCTTTTTAAACGTTTATATGTATCCATACCCATCTCCCTTTCCTCCTCTCCTTTCTTATCCATATGGTGAATGGGATGAGTGCACCCTAGAGGCAGATAGCCTAGGTTCCAATCTTCACTCTAAAGACTTATCAGGGCCAAAACCTTGGGCAGCCTTCACACCTCTCTGACATCCATCTTTTCATCTACATAAAGGGGACAATCATAACCTCTACCTCATAAAGTGGTTCAGAGAATGCACTGCAATGGGATAATGCACATTAATCTCTTAGAATAGCACCAAAAAAGAGTTAGTTCTTAGTCTTTTTATTTATGAAGGCAACAAACACTTTTCTCTGAAATTCTCTCATAAACATGTACACTGTGTGACCTTGACTCATTTCTTAGTTTAGTTTCTCATTGACAACTCATGAAAATGCTTGAAATTCTCTCCTTAAGAAATATCATGTCCCAAACTGGATGACATTATGTAAGATACATCCTTGGAAGAAAGGCCACTGTACAAACAGGATGTTTACTGTAGATGATTATGTAAATTGGCAGTAACTTCATAAACCACTGTTAGAGCAAAGACCTACTTCAGAGTCTAAGAATCTGAAAGTGTTAAGTCTGGGGCTGGGGTTGTTGCTCAGCAGTAGGGTGCTTCCCTAGCATGTACAAGGCCCTGGGTTCGACCCTCAGAACCACATAAAATAAATAAATAAAAATAAATATATTATGTTCAACTACAACTAAAAAATAAATATTAAAAAAAAGAAAGTGTTAAGTCTGTGGTCAGGTTCCAGGTCTTTCGTGAGGGAGAAGGGAAATGGGCCTAGAAGAAAAGAGGGAGGCTGTCCATTCAGCTGTACTCACAGACATGGGCCATAGTGTTATTTTTGCTGGAAAAGGATTATGAAAAAAAAAGTGTTTGCTATTTTCATTTTTGTAACTTTTTATGGCCAGAGAAAAAAAAAACTAGTATTTTGGAAATGTTTGTCTTGAGGGTGACTGAGAAGTCCTGTCGCTGCTATACCAATTCCTCATGCTCTTGCAAGATTTATGGAAGACAACTAAGAGGAAGGCAAAGCAAAGATTATGATCATGAGCCATTTGCAGAATGTTTCACATTTCATTTTTTTCACCCATCTGAGTTTTACTATGATATTTGATAGTCTTGATTTTGTAGCCCCAACCAAGATGGCAAACCATAATAATGTAATAACGCCTTAAATTTGCATCCCACATATCTCTGAGGAACTAACAGAGTTTTTCCAATCAATTTTGAAATCTGATTAATTTCTATCATCATCCCTGACAGGCAGGCACTGAAGAGATGGGGTCTTGGCACAAGCCCTTTCTGCTAACCAGAGATCATGTCTCCAGCACTGGAAGCTTCCCATGAGACCACCTTTCCTCTCTAACTTAATTCTGCACTGAGCTGTGGTATTCTGACCCTGCTGGAGGGTCAGGCTTCCTCCTGGAGGTCATCTTTCATTCCCCCCCCCCCCCCCCGCTAACTTTCTTATACAGTGAAAACAAACTAATGCAGAAAAACATTTATCATAACACCCTCATTTCCAAGTTTATCAGTGCTCTGCTTTAATTAAACATCATCTTCTTTTTTTTATTTTTTTATTGTTGGTTGTTCAAAACATTCCATAGTTCTTGATATATCATATTTCACACTTTGATTCAAGTGGGTTATGAACTCCCATTTTTACCCCGTATACAAATTGCAGAATCACATCAGTTACACATCCATTTATTTACATATTGCCATACTAGTGACTGTTATATTCTGCTGCCTTTCCTATCCTCTACTATCCCCCATCCCCTCCCCTCCCCTCCCCTCTTCTCTCTCTACCCCCTCTACTGTCATTCATTTGTCCCCCTTGTATTATTTTCCCCTTTCCCCTCACTTCCTCTTGTATGAAATTTTGTATAACCCTGAGGGTCTCCTTCCATTTCCATGCAATTTCCCTTCTCTCTCCCTTTCCCTCCCACCTCTCATCCCAGTTTAATGTTAATCTTCTTCTCATGCTCTTCGTCCCTACTCTGTTCTTAGTTACTCTCCTTATATCAAAGAAGACATTTGGCATTTGTTATTTAGGGATTGGCTAGCTTCACTTAGCATAATCTGCTCTAATGCCATCCATTTCCCTGCAAATTCTATGATTTTGTCATTTTTTAATGCAGAGTAATACTCCATTGTGTATAAATGCCACATTTTTTTTATCCATTCATCTATTGAAGGGCATCTAGGTTGGTTCCACAGTCTTGCTATTGTGAATTGTGCTGCTATGAACATGGATGTAGCAGTGTCCCTGTAGCATGCTCTTTTTAGGTCTTTAGGGAATAGACCGAGAAGGGGAATAGCTGGGTCAAATGGTGGTTCCATTCCCAGCTTTCCAAGAAATCTCCATACTGCTTTCCAAATTGGCTGCACCAATTTGCAGTCCCACCAGCAATGTACAAGTGTACCCTTTTCCCGACATCCTCGCCAGCACTTGTTGTTCTTTGACTTCATAATGGCTGCCAATCTTACTGGAGTGAGATGGTATCTTAGGGTGGTTTTGATTTGCATTTCTCTGACTGCTAGAGATGGTGAGCATTTTTTCATGTACTTGATGATTGATTGTATGTCCTCCTCTGAGAAGTGTCTGTTCAGGTCTTTGGCCCATTTGTTGATTGGGTTATTTGTTATCCTATTGTCTAATTTTTTGAGTTCTTTGTATACTCTAGATATTAGGGCTCTATCTGAAGTGTGAGGAGTAAAGATTTGTTCCCAGGATGTAGGCTCCCTATTTACCTCTCTTATTGTTTCTTTTGCTGAGAAAAAACTTTTTAGTTTGAGTAAGTCCCATTTGTTGATTCTAGTTATTAACTTTTGTGCTATGGGTGTCCTATTGAGGAATTTGGAGCCCGACCCCACAGTATGTAGATCGTAGCCAACTTTTTCTTCTATCAGACGGCGTGTCTCTGATTTGATATCAAGCTCCTTGATCCATTTTGAGTTAACTTTTGTGCATGGCGAGAGAAAGGGATTCAGTTTCATTTTGTTGCATATGGATTTCCAGTTTTCCCAGCACCATTTGTTGAAGATGCTATCCTTCCTCCATTGCATGCTTTTAGCCCCTTTATCAAATATAAGATAGTTGTAGTTTTGTGGATTGGTTTCTGTATCCTCTATTCTGTACCATTGGCCCACCCGCCTGTTTTGGTACCAGTACCATGCTGTTTTTGTTACTATTGCTCTGTAGTATAGTTTGAAGTCTGGTATCGCTATACCACCTGATTCACACTTACTGCTTAGCATTGTTTTTGCTATTCTGGGTCTTTTATTTTTCCATATGAATTTCATGATTGCTTTCTCTATTTCTACAAGAAATGCCATTGGGATTTTGATTGGCATTGCATTAAACCTATAGAGAACTTTCGGTAATATCGCCATTTTGATGATGTAAGTTCTGCCTATCCATGAACAGGGTATATTTTTCCATCTTCTAAGATCTTCTTCTATTTCTCTCTTTAGGGTTCTGTAGTTTTCATTGTATAAGTCTTTCACCTCTTTTGTTAGGTTGATTCCCAAGTATTTTATTTTTTTTGATGATATTGTGAATGGAGTGGTTGTCCTCATTTCCATTTCAGAGGATTTGTCGCTGATATACAGGAATGCCTTTGATTTATGCGTGTTGATTTTATAGCCTGCCACTTTGCTGAATTCATTTATTAGCTCTAATAGTTTCTTTGTAGACCCTTTTGGGTCTGCTAGGTATAGAATCATGTCACCTGCAAATAGTGATAATTTAAGTTCTTCTTTTCCTATTTTTGTGCCTTTAATTTCTTTCGTCTGTCTAATTGCTCTGGCCAGTGTTTCGAGAACTATGTTGAACAGAAGTGGTGAGAGAGGGCATCCCTGTCTTGTTCCAGATTTTAGAGGGAATGCCTTCAGTTTTTCTCCATTCAGAATGATGCTAGCCTGAGGCTTAGCATAGATTGCTTTTACAATATTGAGGTATGTTCCTGTTATCCCTAGTTTTTCTAGAGTTTTGAACATAAAGGGATGCTGTACTTTGTCAAATGCTTTTTCCGCATCTATCGAGATGATCATATGGTTCTTATTTTTAAGTCTATTGATGTGGTGAATAACATTTATTGATTTCCGTATATTGAACCAGCCTTGCATCCCAGGGATGAATCCTACTTGATCATGGTGCACAATTTTTTTGATATGTTTTTGTATCTGATTCGCCAGAATTTTATTGAGGATTTTTGCATCTAGGTTCATTAGAGATATTGGTCTGTAGTTTTCTTTCTTTGAAGTGTCTTTGTCTGGTTTAGGAATCAGGGTGATGTTGGCCTTGTAGAATGAATTTGGAAGTTCTCCCTCTTTTTCTATTTCCTGAAGTAGCCTGAAAAGTATTGGTATTAGTTCCTCCTTAAAAGTTTTGTAAAACTCTGCTGTATACCCATCCGGTCCTGGGCTTTTCTTAGTTGGCAGTCTTTTGATGATTTCTTCTATTTCCTCAATTGATATTGGTCTGTTTAGGTTGTATATATCCTCCTGACTCAATCTGGGCAGATCATATGACTTAAGAAATTTATCGATGCCTTCACTATCTTCTAATTTATTGGAGTATAAGGATTCAAAATAATTTCTAATTATCTTCTGTATTTCTGAAGTGTCTGTTGTGATATTGTCTTTTTCATCCCGTATGCTAGTAATTTGAGTTGTCTCTCTTCTTCTCTTCGTTAGCATGGCTAAGGGTCTGTCGATTTTATTTATTTTTTCAAAGAAGCAACTTTTCGTTTTGTCAATTTTTTCAATTGTTTCTTTTGTTTCGATTTCATTAATTTCAGCTCTGATTTTAATTATTTCTTGCCTTCTACTTCTTTTGCTGTTGTTTTCCTCTTCTTTTTCTAGGATTTTGAGATGAAGTATGAGATCATTTATTTGTTGGTTTTTTTCTTTTTTTAAGGAATGAACTCCAAGCAATGAGTTTTCCTCTTAGAACTGCTTTCAATGTGTCCCATAGATTCCAATATGTTGTGTCTGTATTTTCATTTATCTCTAAGAATTTTTTAATTTCCTCCTTGATGTCTTCTATAACCCATTGATCATTCAGTAACCTATTGTTCATTCTCCAAGTGATGCATGATTTTTCATTCCTTCTTTTATCATTGATTTTCAGTTTCATTCCATTATGATCAGATAAGATGCATGGTATATATGATCTATTTTTGAGAAGGATCCATGTGCTGCTGAGAAAAAAGTGTAACTGCTTGATGTTGGGTGGTATATTCTATATATGTCAATTAAGTCTAGGTTATTAATTGTGTTATTGAGTTCTATAGTTTCCTTATTCAACTTTTGTTTGGAAGATCTGTCCAGTGGTGAGAGAGGTGTGTTGAAGTCTCCCATGATTATTGTATGGTGGTCTATTAGAATCTTGAACTTGAGAAGAGTTTTTTTGATGAACATAGCTGCACCATTGTTTGGGGCATATATATTTATGATTGTTATGTCTTGTTGGTGTATGGTTCCCTTGAGCAGTATGTAGTGTCCCTCTTTATCCCTTTTGATTAACGTGGGCTTGAAATCTATTTTATTTGATATGAGTATGGACACTCCTGCTTGTTTCCGAAGTCCATATGAGTGATATGATTTTTCCCAACCTTTCACCTTCAGCCTATGTATGTCTTTTCCTATCAAATGTGTCTCCTGTAGGCAGCATATTGTTGGTCTTGTTTTGTGATCCATTCTACTAGCCTGTGTCTCTTAATTGGTGAGTTTAAGCCATTAACATTTAGGGTTATTATTGAGATATGGGTTGTTCTTCCAGCCATATTTGTTTATTTATGCTACTAAACATGGTTTGTTTTCCTCTTTGATTATTTTTCCCCCCTTTACTGACCTACCTCCCACTGTTGGTTTTCATTGTTATTTTCCATTTCCTCTTCCTGTAATGTTTTGCCGAGGATGTTTTGAAGAGATGGTTTTCTAGCTGCAAATTCTTTTAACTTTTGTTTATCGTGGAAGGTTTTAATTTCATCTTCCATCCTGAAGCTTAATTTCGCTGGATACACAATTCTTGGTTGGAACCCATTTTCTTTCAGTGTTTGAAATATGTTATTCCAGGATCTTCTAGCTTTCAGAGTCTGTGTTGAAAGATCAGCTGTTATCCTGATTGGCTTACCCCTAAATGTAATCTGCTTCCTTTCTCTTGTAGCTTTTAAAATTCTCTCCTTATTCTGTATGTTGGGCATCTTCATTATAATGTGTCTAGGTGTGGATCTCTTATGATTTTGCACATTCGGCGTCCTGTAGGCTTCTAGGATTTGGGATTCTGTCTCATTCTTCAAGTCTGGGAAGTTTTCTTGTATTATTTCTTTGAATAGATTGCTCATTCCTTTGGTTTGAACCTCTATCCCTTCCTGTATCCCAATGACTCTTAAGTTTGGTCTCTTGATGTTATCCCATATTTCTTGGATGTTCTGCTCATGGTTTCTTAACAGTCTTGCTGAGCTGTCTATGTTCTTTTCAAGTTGAAATACTTTGTCTTCATTGTCTGATGTTCTATCTTCTAAGTGTTCTACTCTGCTGGTAGTATTCTCAATTGAGTTTTTAAGTTGGTTAATTGCTTCCTGCATTTCTAGGATTTCTGTTTGTTTGTTTTTTATAACCTCTATCTCCCTGTATAGTTGATCTTTTGCTTCTTGGATTTGTTTATGTAATTCATTGTTGAAGTGATCTTTCATTGTCTGATTTTGCTGTCTGATGTCTTCCTTGAGACTCCAGATCATCTGAAGCATGTATATCCTGAATTCTTTATCTGACATTCCATCTGCTGCAGATATTACCTCTTCTAATGTTGAGTTGACCTGCATTGCTTGTGGTCCTTTCTTTCCTTGTCTCTTCATACTGTTCGCATTACTTTCTGCTTGGTGAAACTGTTTTGCTATTGAATTTTCCCCCTATATATTTATATTGGTCTTGTATAGTTGCAAAGTCTCCCTCGCAGGCGCGGGCGGCGGCTCTGCCCCTCCTCCAATTGGGGCAATGTGCGTACCACGCCGGCAGGCCGCTGGGCCTGTTCTGCTGGTCGGTAGCAGGTCCACCTACCTTGCAGGCGCGGGTGGCGGCTCTGCCCCTCTGCAGGCCGCTGGGCCTTTCTGCCGGTGGGTCGCAGTTCCGCCTACCTTGCAGGCGTGGTTGGCAGCTCTGCCCCTCCGCGGGCCGCTGGGCCTGTTCTGCCGGTGGTCACAGTTCCGCCTACCTTGCAGGCGCGGGGGGAGGGGGCGACTCTGCCCCTCAGCAGGCCGCTGGGCCTGTTCTCTAAACATCATCTTCTTATTGACTGAATGCTCCTGGAATTTTCCAGGGTCACTTTGCTTTCTGTGTCCTTATTTCCTTCTTCCACAGCATTAATAAACATGTAATCTGTCTTCATCATCCACATTCATACTGCTGAGATCAAGATCAATTCTTGTGGGACACTATTCAATAAACTTTTCAGGAAACCCCACTATAGGTATAGCCTTTACTGGAAGGAAGCCTGTCTTCAGTGGGTAAATTAATTTGGCCCAAATTGAGAGTTGAAATTATCTCAACCTCACCTGTCAAGGTTTTTTGTTTTGTTTTGTTTTGATTACAGATAAGTGTAATCTTCAAGGGATTCATGATATAGTGCAGCATAATGGGACTGATTTTCTGTTGAAAAGATGGCAGACCAGAATATCTAGAAAGAATCATTTGGAGAAAAAATGTCCACAATCCCCTCAACTTGAATGGGGTATATTAAAATTCTCAATTTTGTTCAATATTGAGAGATATAAGAACTCTGTTTAGGGAATCATATAGATCTAAAATATAAAGCCGTAAAGTGGATGAAAACATCTGAACATAGCAATCTGAAAAATGTACATGTAATCAAACTGCAATACAAGGAAGCTTTTCCCAAATGATAAGATAAATGAATAAAAGAAAGAGGGGAAATGGAAGCGAATATCTGTTTGCTTCCCTCAATTGTGGATGGTATTATGTGCTCAAGAATTCCATCATTATGTGATTTCCAAAACCCATTCTTTCAATTGATTTGGTTTTTCTTTGATCCATATGCATCAGTGTCATACTACTTTTATACTCTTCACTAGGTAAGGTGGCTATGCATCAATTTCACTGCAAAAGCTCAGCTTGATGATGGCAGATTGTTGAAATTGCACTCGAATCTCAATGTAAATGATTGTTGTATTTTTAATGATCAATATCAATATTATCTCTGTCACATAAAATTATTTAAATCTTCAGATGGCCAGGAAGAACACAAATTCTATCATTCCAGACAGTAAACCAGCACTGAGGAGAAAATTTTAAATCTGTTTGTGGATTCAATTTTTTTTATCTTTAATAAGACAGGAAAAAGTTTAATTTTTTTTTACTCATTTAGAATCACCTTATTTCTCTCCTATCCACTCCACTGTTCATTATGTGTAGACACAGTCCAACAGAGAAAACCCTCATAATTTGGCAATAAGGGAGCAATGCTAAATAAAGGACATATTGTATGCAAATTATTGTCCTTTTCTTGCCCCAACAAAAATCTGCCCCTTTCTCTCATGAAAACACATACACACACACACACACCCCAAACACAGTACATAAGTATTAATATATAAGTAGTATCCATTAATGATATTTTCTACCTTCTGATACTCTACAGCCTGAGGCTCATTCATATTTGGGGGCCTTATGTGATAGAGTTTTCAAACGAATCATGCTTTCATTCTTTTGGCAATGTTGCTTTAGTATGTTCATAAATGTTTTGCAGTTACATGTCGTCTTAGTTAAAATTCTAAAATTGAATATGCTACATAAATCTGCTGGCATTTATTTCAGTGGACTTTTAAAAGATTATCATTTTAAGTATGTACTCATTCTCTGGTTCATTCTTTCAGGAGAAACTGAGTGAGTGGGGAACATATGTCTTTACAGTGATCTGCCCCTGAGGATGGGGATGTGAGCAGCAATCATGCCAACAGCCACAGCTTTAAAACTGATTTGCAATATGTGGGTTTTATTTTAGTGGGTATGACCACTTTATCTTTCAAATGATAGCTTCAATTATTTTAATACTGTGCTTTTATTGTCGCTGGTAACTTCTCATAGTATGGTTATCCTTAGAATTGAATGCTTCCTCAGTATATTCAAAGAGCAATTTGTGTATCATTTCTGTTGCTGAGAATTATAACAGTTAATAAGAACTTCATTGCATCATGAATGGGAACAAGATGAAGGTATAAGGAATGAGAGAGAGATTTTGGCTTTCTTTTTTAAAGCATGTGTGCTAGGTAAGTAAGATTTCAACCGAGATAATAAATATTTCTTTGGGGAAAGTATAAATGTTTTTCCATCCAGAATCCTTCTAATTAAAAATCTGCAACACAAAATATATAGAAACATATAGAAATCATGAATTTATTATGTATAATGTGTCCAGATTTTTATTAAATTTGATTGTCTTTGATTGCATTATCATAGTTGGCTTTAAAAGTACTATTTTCATTTATTCTTCTATTAGATTTTTTCTCATGCTGCTTTACAAAAACGTGCAGATATTAAAACTTTATTGTTAACTTTAATATTTCCTCATTTACTCCAAGTACTCACCAGATATTCTTTTATAACCATTTTGGCAGAAATTAAAAGTGGATTAAGCATGGTATAGTTTTACTAGCTTGTTGTGTTTTGAAAAATCCATGCTCAATTCTTGCAATGCTATAAAGAAGAGGTTTTCATTCCATTGAGGAAAACTAGTCAGTAAAGCAATTGGATTTATTTTCAGAAAATGTATTATACTTTCTAGAAGTTTTTGATTTGATCCTGGGGCTACACAGGAAATGAAATTGTTTCTCCTGTGGGGCATCAGCCTTCTGCATGTTCCCAGCTGGTTATCAGACAGCCACTTCTGTTAAGGGAATTCAAATTCAGCACAAGAGTGTTTGTGAATGTGAGTCACCTCAGAGGGGAGAGAAACCAGGACATTGCTAAATTGCATTTATTTATTTATTTATTTTAGGAATGCCACTTTTATTATTAGTGAAAGACAGGAGATAATAATATATTATGTTTTCAAAAGCTCCCTATGTAAGAAATTATAATTGCTGGAATGAGTTGATTATGACTTATAAATTAGAGTTCGTGAAGTATGAAACAGATATTTAAATAAAAATATTTTAAACCTGTAATCCCCGTGGCTCAGGAGGCTGAGGCAGGAGGATCCTGAGTTCAAGCCAGCTTCAGCAAAAGCAAGGTGCTAAGCAAATCTCTGTAAATAAAATTGATCCTATCTCTAATAAAATACAAAATAAGGCTGGAGATGTGGCTCAGTGGCCCAGTGCCCCTGAGTCCAATCACCAGTCTCAAAAAATAAAATATTTTAAATCAGTTGCAGCCTATTTTCTTGTTTCACTGACTTTACATCCAAAAAAATAAACTTTAATATTATTAAAACCATCTTCTTGAACCTTCTATTATCTTCTTCATGCAAGGAGCCTTTGAGCATACCAACAATATATGGCTCTTTTGATGATTAAATGAGCCAATATATTTTAAAACACTTCACACTTTGTACTTACTAAATGGTGTGTAATTGTTTTCTTGTGCTATGACCCTCCTCACACTATATCACTGTTTTTTGTGCTGTTTCTGATCATAAGTGCAGCCCTGGTCCTTTAGCTTTTCTTGTGTTTGTCTTATTTTGTTCGGATCTTACAAATCTAATTTTACACAAAAATGAAATTATGAATTTGACAGTTGCTTCTAGCAGCAAAACAATAAGTAGAATTCCTGTAAGTTCTGATTTCTTTATGTGTTTTGAAATTCAGTTACATGTGGTTGGTTACCTGTTTATTTGTGCATTTGTGATTTTTTCCAGGAATTGATCATATAAACATAGAGTGAGCTCTATAAAACAACTTTTTACTGAAAGGTTAGGTGCCCTCCTGTTGATCACTGAATCCTAGCTATGATTATCTACTTGTTGATTGATTGATTCATTCATTTATTTGGTGGTGCTGGAGATGGAGCTCAGGGCCTCATGCATCCTGAGTAGTCACTCTATTCCAGAGGTAAAGCCCAGGTTCCCGTAATTATAGTTATTATCAGCTCAGCTGAAATAAACTTGGCCATAAAACAAAGGAAACGAATCATCTGTTTATATCCACTCCAAAAGACCACTGGGTGGTACAGTAAAACTCACAGTGTGACATGCCTAAAAAAGAGCCAGCAGCACATGTCATTTGACTGACTCAAGAAAATCAAGTTCTCTATTCACCTGTCATGAATCTGGCTCCTCAGTCTAGGTGTCCAGTGGGAGATGAATGGATAAAGAAAATGAGGTATACATAAGCAAAGTAGTTTTATTCAGCCATAAAGACGAATTGAAATTATGTCGTTTGCAGGAAAATGGATGGAACCTGATACCTTTATATTAAGCAAAGTATGCCAAACTCAGAAGGTCAACGATTGTGTGCTCTCTCTCATATGTGGAAGCTAAAGAGGGCAAAGAAAAAGAAAGTTGTGTGTGTGTGTGTTGGGGTGGGGGGGTCTCATGAAAATGGAAAGGAGACAGTAGAGTAGAGGAAAGGAGGCAGGAGGGAAGGGAAAGGGAACATATTGGGGAATGACATTGCCAAATTGCATTTTGATATTCTGTGCATGTAGGAATATGAAATAGTGAATCCCTTCATTGTGCACAACTATAATGCACCAATAAAAAGTATGGGGGTGGGGGGAATCTGTTTCCTTCTCTACTTTCTTAAGAGAAATATATTTGTGACTCAAGTGACATTTTTATGACTACTCAATCTTTATGACTAAGTTAGAATTTACTTCTGAAATTCTAGATTTTGTCTCTTCTAATCAAAATGGTTTTGTTCAAGAGTTTGTCCTGGCTTAAAGGAGCCAGTTAAATAGTGATTTGAAAATACATTTTTTGTTATTACTCACACTGTTGTTAATACCTTTGTATTATTTTCCTTTTGTAATGACAATATTATTTTGAAAAAGGGAAATCTTTAGTCAGACCTCAGAATACCAAGTTCACCATATCTAAAGACTCAATCCAATGACTATGTATAACTGTAAAGCTCTAATTAAACACTAAGTAAAGTTTCTGTGATACAGATTTGAAAGTGACTTCACTTTCAATCAGCCTACTATGAATTGGCATTTGATTTACAGGTCTAAGCAATATTTTTTCTCTAAGTTAATTAGAAGCTACTGAATCTATCAATTATAATCAAGATCTTCACAGTCTAAGACACGTGATAATGTCAGGTGACACCCACAGGTGTCACCCACAGTCTCCTTCAGCATATTATAGGGAGGAAATTTCTAATATTCAAATAATTACTCAGCTATATACATTACTGTTGGGAGGCCATCCTCGCACGTGATTTGAGTTACCTCCCTGGCTGGGTGAGTGCACTTAGACACAGCTGTGTCAGAGCTTTCCCCACCCTTCTCCAGGTCCCAGGGCTTGTCCATGCAGAGGCGTGTCTGGCCACTGCCCTGAAGACCTTGGGATGCTGCCCCCTTAATTTTCATTGGATGGGATTTTCCCCAGAATTTCTTGTTCCCCAATAAATGTCCACTCCCTGGCGTTCTCTCTTCTCGCTAGCCTCTTCAGTAAACCTCGCTGCCACATTCGGTGGCTGGAGGCTGGAGCTAGGAGAAGCTATCCTGGAGTTGGTTTTAAAGGTAATTAGAGTCTTGTCTCTTCAATTCAAAACTCCCTAGCGTTTTCTCATGGTTTGAACCTTCTTTCACGAAGCCAGCGCGGGTCGCAGGCTAGACATTACATAGATTATGAACCTAACTTTTCAGATAAGCCCCATGATAACAGGAAATTTAGTTTTAGATTCAAACTTTGTCACTAGATAGTTATGTGACCATCAGAAATTTACTATCTCTGAGTTGTGGCTTTCTCCTCTTTCCAAGCCCAGGATATAAAGGTTTACTTTTTCTCTTAAAGTTGTGTCAGTATCATGTGTATTTTTTACTCACTGGGGACCCACAGTCAGCAATTGTTGGCTCTCTTCTCTAGGGGCTAGCAGTTTAGGTGGGAGACATATCAAGATGTGATCTGGTCTCCTCTAGTAGGGATGAGGGCCAGGACCAGTGGGAGAGCAGGGGTGGTTGATACAGAGGAAGGTCAGCTTAGGCTTGGAGAGGAGGTAACTCAGCCAAAAAGCTGAATCTCACAGATGGATGTTGTTCAGGGAATACATGTGATATGGAGTGTGTGTGATTTGTGATCAGAGAGGTTAGTTATGTGACAGGGAATTAAAAAGGAGAGAGACAGATGTTCCAAGAGGGCAGCTGAGGACTGCACAGGTGAGTCTGACCTGGAAACGAGAAATGTTGTATAATCAGAGAGGAGAGGATGGAAGGAGAGGATGGAAGGAGAGGGAAGGGAGATTGAGCTAGTCTGGACGGCCTTGTACTTCATACTGAGGATTGGCCTCAAGGGGAGATTTGGTAATGAACAAGTAAAGAAGGACTGCAGTTGCTCAGAAGAGCTTGAGAGGGCCTGGGGCACTGGGAAAGCAAATGGGAGAGTGGCAGGAGGATAGGACTAAGGAAAAGGTTGTCTTCCTTGGGCTCAGTTAAGACATCTCTAACCTTCAGGGCATGAAGGGACAGGGATCTCCTACATGCTGTGTGTCGATGTTCATTAGAAATAGGGTTTAGAGAAATCAAAAATACTTAGTCCTTTGTAGAAGAAATGAGTCTATAGTGACTAATCAAAGCAATTAATGACAATAACACTGTTTAAAGTCTCATTAAAGGAAATACTAAAACACTAGAAATTGAAAAATGAGCTTAGAAAGGAATCTGATAATTTATTAGAAATATCTAATTATATGATGTTAAATCTGTTTTTATAAGCCATACAAATATGTGGTTTTATTAATCCCTGTTCATAAGAACCATCTGGACCTTTCTCTTGTGCTTCTCTCTGCCTTTCTGGCACTATGTTGCTCTCACCTCTTCACCCAGAGCCTGTGCTGGCCACTTGTGAGATTATTATGTTTTGGGGTGTCTGCAATACCTGCTGAATGGATGCAGATAATGTCTTTGTTTACTGAAAGCCAGAGTATGAAATGCTTCTCTGAGCTTGGAAAGGAAGGTCAGCAGTCTGCTTAGTGGATGACTGTGGCCTGGAGCCAGGGTTGACCCTGGCTTTAAAACTTTTAATCATACCAAGTTTTTAATCATACTGCTTGGGAACTCATGTTTGTCTCTGAAAAGATGTATGTCTGAAGTTAGAGCTACAGATTACATGAAAGCCCCTAAGTGTCATTTATAGTGGAAGCTATGTATTACCCATGGCTGCCTCCCCAAAGTGAGGGTGGGGTCAGGTCCTGTGTTCCCCTCACACTGACCCAATTGCCCAGAAGCCATTCCTCAGGGTGGAGGGAAGGAGGTGTAGAGGTTGGTTGCATTTTCCATTAGCAGTCCAGGAGTTACAGGCTGGTTCTTCCCCCATATATCTGGACCTTTTCTAAATGTTAACAACGGAAGAAATTAGAAGTAGCTTCAATTATAAACCCAGAGTGCCAGAACAATGTATTGTCTCAGTTATGAATCTTAGAACTGCTTACACTCTTGGATTGTGGAAACTCCTGGGTCTTAATCACAATTGGTTGATTTCAAGAAGTTGAAGGGAGGCATTTCTAGGAGTGTTCCAATAAGACTGAGAACCTTTGGGAGAGATTATCTTGGAAATTTTGACAAAGACTCAACAACTTGAGTATAGATGCTTCACTTTCATCTTTTAAAGTGTCAAAACTTTCACTCATATATATTTGAGTGAAGATTCCAAGTTTGTAGAGGCTGACAAAATCATAGGGAGAGATAGTGACAGCTAGTGTGGTAGAATTCTAGACTTGCAAAGCTGGAGTGACCTATAGGCACACCATGCTCTCTACTTGTCATGGTGTTTCTGGATCCTATTTTAGGTGACGGGGCATAGCTATATAATGAACTCTGCCTTTTATCATTAGCAGAACATTTTGTCAACCAGCTCTTACAGATATGCACAATGTAATCATTTATTATGAGAACACTAAAGTATACTAAAATATGTCTTCAGTTTTGTTGGGTGCAGAGCAGGCTGAACTCTGTTGTCTGCAGGGCAGGCTGAACAGATGTTGACTGCAAGATAGCCCATGCACTCAAACCCCCTCTATCTGGTCCTCTATCACCTGTTTGCCTCAAGTCTGAACATTCAACCCTGCTTAAGGCTGAACACTTAACCCCCCCTTGGGCCAACAAGGCAGCTTGCAGACCCAGAGGCCCCATTAGATTTGGGCTATAAAAACTCCCTCCTGCCAGGCCCCCCCTCTCTCTCCCTCTCTCTCTCTTGCTCTCTCTCTCTTGCTCTCTCTCTCTTGCTCTTTTTCTTTCTTACGCGCGCTCTCTGTCTCTCTCTCTTGCTCTTGCTCTCTCCCTCTTCATCTCATCTCTTCTCTTCTCTCTCTCTTTCCTTCTTTCCTTTCTCTTTGTTGCACTGCTGCAATAAAGATCTTTTGGTTGCTCCGAGTGTTGTGGTCACTTTCCTTTCAAGTTTCATCCCAAACTATGTTATTATCTTATGCTTCAGTGCTTACCTGCATGAGGTTTTCAGCTACTTAATTAAATTAATATTCAATACTTTCACCTGTTAGATAGTACAGAAACTAGGAAGAGGTGTTTATTTTTACTCTGTATCTTCATGGCCTTTTGTGTTTTCCTCAGCTGTATGTCTAGTTCTTACACTTCTCTATTTTTACCTCCTGTTTCCCTGTCCAGTATTAGCAAATTTTCTGCTCAATAAGTCATAGAAAGAGCTCTTTCCAGTTACCAGAGACTAGTTAAAATCCTCCCCTAACAACATTGGAATGTATTAAAGGAAATTTTAGGGTTGACAGTTGGCTATTAGTCACTCATTAGTTCATCATTCACTCCCCAGGTGTCTCTAGATCACCTATTATGTTCAATTCATTAGGCTAGGATTGTGATAAATGTTGTCTAGAAATATCCAGGGTACTCCACAACCTGTACCAGGAGGAGGGACTCTGCAAAGGAACCAGGAGTGTCTTCCTGAGAGTGTGATATGGATGCTGAGACCTCAAGGGAAGTCAGAAGTGAAGGGACAGGTCATCCATCAGGTTCATTGATGAACTGAAAGGTGCCGTAGGTTCATTAGGTAGAAGAGCAACTTACAGAAAAGTCTAAAGATACATAAGTAGTGGTCATCCTAGTTAATAAGATTGAAAACTCTCACAGGAGATTTGGCCAGCACTGAGGAGCATTAATTAGATTTATGGACTTAATGTTCGGGGTGACTATTTTCCTAGGCTAAACAGTGTGGAAAATGTACGTAAATGTAATAGGAAATGCAGAAGGCTCACACCATGAGTTTCATAATTTTGTTTCTGAATATCAGTCAGTACCTCCAATCTAATTAAGTGTGCAATGAATGCTTATTGAATTGAACCTCAACCTTTTCTTGGAGGCAGAAATAATTATCCTGAAAAGTTTTACAGACAAGAAGACACAGACCCAAGACCTATGTTTAACGGTTAGACTGTCAGGAACAGATTTTTGAACCTATATTCTTATGCCTAAATAAAAGTTAAATATGATGACCCCACCATAGAGTGCAGAAGCATAAAAGAATACCTTGACATTACCCTAGAATCAGTTATTAATTTTAAGAAGAGAAATTCAGAAAGATTGCTTCAAATAAGTCATGGCCATACTTCAGACTCCATCAGGAAGGTCACTGTGATGCCTCCTTTGAACACTTTTCTAGCTTCTCATCTCTTAGGGTCAGCAAGAACAGCTCCCCACATGCCCTTTATCCTTCTCATTCCCTCTCCACCCTCAGTCATTGCATTGGTCCACACTTGTGTCTTTCTCAGATCTCCTACACACATCCCACACTGGCTGTAGGAGCTTTTATTTTCTTGCTTCACAATGGATCCCAGCCTGTAGCCATTAACATAAATCCAGACTTCATTTAAAATGCAATGTCTAGGCCTTTGTTGGGGCAGCCCCCCCACAAGCCACACTCCAGCTTGAAACTATGTAAATAGTTTTGTCCTACCTTAGTTTTGTCGTACCTTAGTGTTTAGGGCTACATTCCAAGCCCCCCATGGAAACCTGAAACTACGTGTAACATTGAACTCTCTATATGATTGTTTTTCTCTATACATACATGCCTATGGTAAAACTTAATTTAAATGAAGTATAGTAAGTGATTACTAACAATAATAATATAAAGTAGACCAATTATAACAATATACATTTATAAAATTGCCTTGTACATGGGAGCCCTTATTAGATAAAAGCTCTGAGATACTGCGACAGTCAATCTGATAACTAAGACAGTTTCTAAGTGACTAAGGGTTGGGTAGCATATACAATACGGACACACTGGACAAAGGATGGTTCGCATCCTGGGTGGGATGGTGTGACAATTCATCATACTCCCAGAACAACATGTAATTTGAAACTTACAAGTTGCTGATTTCTGGAATTTTCTATTTAATATTTTCATACTGCTGGTAAATGAAATCACAGAAAGTAAAGCTGCACATGAGGTGGGACTAATATGTACATTTAGTACTAAGAATATTCTGGAACCAGTTGTGACACATGCCTGAAATACCTTCATATTGGAATATGAGGCAGAAGGATCCCAAAGGAGACCGTGTCTCAAAATGAAAAAATAAAAAGAGCTGGTGTAGCTCAGTGGTAGAGCACCCCCTGGGATCAATCCTCAGTACTGGGGAAAAAAGAAAAAAAAAATTGCTGGGTTCCTCCAAGCCATTTTGTTTATTTTGTATTTGGTATTCCCTAGTGGATTCTTCCCTTTTCTCTCTCTTCTTCTCTCCTGCCTCCTGCTCCTGCCCCCAACATACCAGCGCTCTCCCTACTTCTTTCTTTCTTTCTTTCTTTCTATCTATCTATCTATCTATCTATCTATCTATCTATCTATCTATCTTCAACCACACTCCATCTTTTGGCCCAGGTGATTGCTTCCTTGGGCCTTCCCTGGCCTCCCAGCCTGTCCATGTCCTACCTCTCTCCCAGCCCAGCTCACCCTGGACTTAACACACTGCTCAGTGATGTTGGCCCCTCTGGGCCATCAGCCCCTTCAGGACAAGGACTGTCCTCTGTGATTTTACTTCTGTATTTCCAATCCTGGTTCTCTGCCAAGACCTCAATAAGTAATTTTTGCTTGTTTTTATTTTTCATAAAAACAATTAAACTCTGGAAAGTATTGAATGTGGAAAAACAGGACTTGATTTGCATATGGGACAGATCACTGAGGCAGAGACTCAGTAAATGGGCCCCTGTGGGCTTCCAGATGGAAAGTGGGTTGTTTTCAAGTGGATACTCCCCAACTTCTTCCAAGTCATGAGCTTTTGGGTGGGAGGCAGCTGACTGTGCTCAAGAGTATTGTCCCTTAAGTTCTCTCCAAATGACCCCAGTTTCAGCAAGTGAAGTCCAGTCTCTCAGATGAAATAGTTCATACAACTTAATGTCTTAGAAATGTGGTATCACACCTTCAAAGAACACTTTGGGCTTTTTTTTTTTTTTTTTTTTTTTGACTAATTGTGTGCCCCTGGGTCACCCTGAAAACTCTGAGTCTGATTGTTTATCTGCAAAATTTTGCATCAAATATGCAGCCTTCCTTACAGGTTAGGAGGTATACTTGACAGTTGAAGGAGCTGCGGTTTGGGAAGGTTAACAGACTGGCCCACTCTTACCCCAAAGCCAGGAGCTTTCTGAGTAACACTAAGTCCTGTGCTCAAATCTCAAGTCTCATGACTCAGAGACTCCTGCCTCCTCCTCCAAACTGGATCCTTTTCTTCTCTGGTACTCTGTTGTCCCCACTCCCTTGGTCAGGAAATCTCTTCCCTGCTGACTTTTTGCAACCAATGTGCTCACATCCTCCATTGCAGACAAGGACTCTTCTGTGAGTTAATATCTTTACTATTTTTTCTTATATTTAGAAAACACAATGGAGCTTTGCTTCTAGATTATTATTATTGGGATCTTTGGGGTTTATCTTTGTGGCTTAATTGTTAGGAGAAGTGTTTTCTTTGGTGTTACGTTTAAGCTATTTTTTCCTCAAGCCAAGGGCCATTACAGCCTCCTAAGTGTTTAGGCATTAATTTTGAGAACTTAGGTTTGACAAAATTGTTTTAGAGAATTGGATTATTTTAATCAAACTTTTCAGTCTTTTGTTGTTGGTATTGATGGTCTTTTTCCTTGGCCATTTTAAATTGTCTTCAGAGGATCAAGAAAAGAAAGTACCAGTTCTTTTGAGATGCTTTTAAGTAGCTTTTTAGCTATTGAAGAAATGTGCACCATATGAGCATATTAAACAATTTGGGCTAAATGCTCTTCTGTCCTACTTCTGAATCCTTGCAGGAAAGCTTCTAACACTTGCTAAAATTGTTTCAGGTAAGGAACTCTTGACTTCCACCCTAATCATTTTCACTTTGCATTGGGGTATACATAATCACAAAGATTGAAATGCCATTCAATGTTAAAACTTTAGTTCTTATATCTGGCATTACCTTATTTTATTATTACTGTGGCTGAGTTGCCCCAGTATGTGTTAACAGAAGGTGCCAAATCCCCCCCATACCCTCCACGTCTGCCACCTTCTTTTAGGTAAGTTTTATTGTATTGAAAAAGTAAGATTCTGGATTCTTTTTTTTTTTTTAAACAAAACCCAGCAAGTTTATTGCAAGAGCAAAAGGTAACAAAGTAATAAACGTATCCCAAGAGAAGGGGAGTCAACAGGAAATACTGACTGGTTCTTTTTTTTTTTTAGCTTTAAAATTTTTTTTTATTGGTTGTTCAAAACATTACAAAGCTCTTGACATATCATATTTCATACATTTGATTCAAGTGGGTTTTGAACTCCCAATTTTACCCCAAATACAGATTGCAGAATCACGTCGGTTACACATCTACATTTTTACATAATGCCCTATTAGTAACTGTTGTATTCTGCTACCTTTCCTATCCTCTACTATCTCCCCTCCCCTCCCCTCCCATCTTCTCTCTCTACCCCATCTACTGTAATTCATTTCTCTCCTTGTTTATTTTCCCATTCCCCTCACAACCTCTTATATGTAATTTTGTATAACAATGAGGATTCTTTTATTGCCAGGAAACAAAAGATCATTTTCATTAATGTTGCTTCTTGGATGACAGTGTCAGTCATCTCTTTGAAAATTCATTTTGGAAATGAAGTTTGTTCCTCAAGCATCCTTATAAAGAAGCTGTAAAAATGGCAGGGAAAAGATAATAATAGAGTAGAGGTATTAGAGCATTTATACAAGGAAACTTAGTTTACCTTCCTTCAAACTTGCTTTTGTACATGAAAGTATGCTGCATAATTTTCCTTCCTCTATTTCTCTTTTTTTTTCAGTCTCCTCTGAAGGGTTCTGTGCATTAGATCAGAGGTCTAGCTTATTACCAGTGCTTTCTGGCCAGGTGCACTGGTGGCCCAGGCCCCATACTAGGGTCAACAGCCCAGACCTCCAGTGGGGGAGGTAGGATGAGAGGCTGCCTGGAAGCTCAATATTGATCTTGGGGCCAAATTTCCCCTCCCTACCATCAACTCCAAATGTGTGAAATACTAATACAATATTTTGAGTTGTCAAACTACCCCATTTACGATAACTCAAAAAAATAAGATACTTGGGAATCAACTTAACGAAAGACATGAGAGATCTATACAATGAGAACTACAGAACCCTACAGAAATAAACCAAAGAAGACCTTAGAAGATGGAAAAATCTACCTTGCTCTTGGATAGGCAGAGTTACTATTATCAGAATGACCATACTACCAAAAGCACTATACAGATTTAATGCAATTCCAATCAAAATCCCAATAGCATTCCTCATAGAAATAGAAAAAGCAATCATGAAATTAATCTGGAAAAATAAGAAACCCAGAATAGCTAAAGCAATCCTTAGCAGGAAGAGTGAAGCAGGTGGCATCACTATACCAGACCTTAAACTATACTACAGAGCAATAGTAACAAAAACAGCATGGTATTGGCACCAAAACAGACTGGTAGACCAATAGTACAGAATAGAGGACACAGAGAATAATGCACAAAATTACAATTATCTTATATTAGACAAAGGTGCCAAAAACATGCACTGGAGAAAAGATAGCATCTTCAACAAATGGTGCTGAGAAAACTGGAAATCCATATGCAACAAAATGAAATTAAACCCATATCTCTCACCATGCACAAAACTCAACTCAGTGTGGATCAAGGACCTAGGAATTAAACCAGAGACACTGTGTCTAATAGAAGAAAAAGTAGGCCCTAATTATAATCATGTGGGATTAAGCCCCATTTCCTTAATAAGACTCCTATAGTGCAAGAATTAAAACCAAGAATCAATAAGTGGGATGGATTCAAACTAAAAAGTTTCTTCTCAGCAAAAGAAACAATCTGTGAGGTGAACAGAGAGCCTACATCCTGGGAGCAAATTTTTACCCCTCACCCATCAGATAGAGCACTAATCTCTTGGGTATATAAAGAACCCAAAAAGCTAAGCACCAAATACAAATAATAGGCCAAGGACCTGAACAGTCACTTCTCAGAAGAGGATATACAATCAATCAACAAATATATGAAATGCAAATCAAAACTACTCTAAGATATCATCGTCCTCCAATCTGAATGGCAGCTATAATGAAGACAAACAATGGTAAGTGTTGGTGAGGATGTGGGGGAAAAGGTACACTCATACATTGCTGGTGGGACTGCAAATTGGTACAGCCAATATGGAAAGCAGTATGAAGATTCCTTGGAAATCAAGGAATGGTACCACCATTTGACCCAGCTATTCCTCTCCTCAGTCTATACCCAAAGGAATTAAAAACAGCATACTACAGGGACATAGCCACATCAATGTTTATAGCAGCACAATTCACAATAGCTAAACTGTGGAGCCAAACTAGATGCCCTTCAGTGGATGAATGGATAAAAAAAATGTGGCATATATACACAATGGAATATTACTCAGCATTTAAAAAGAACAAAATCATGGCATTTGCAGGTAAATGGATGGCACTGGAGAAGATAATGCTAAGTGAAATTAGCCAATCCTAAAAAAACAAATGCCAAATGTTTTCTCTGATATAAGGAGGCTAACTCATAATGGGGTAGGGAGGGAGAGCATGGGAGGAATAGATGAATTCTAGATAGGTCAGAGGGATGGGAGGGAAAGAGAGGGAGCAGGGGATTAGCAAGGATGGTGGAATGTGATAGACATCATTATCCATAGTACATGTGTGAAGACATGAATTGGTATCAGCATACTTTATGTACAACCAGAGATATGAAAAGTTGTGCTGTATATGTGTCATAAGAATTGTAATATATTCTGCTGTCATTTATTTTTTAAAATTAATTAAAAGAATAATAATTATAGATGAAACCGATAAATATATCAACTACATATTCTTGCTCTTAATAACTAAATTTAGCAAATGTTTTAGAGGTTTATATTTAAGAATTTTCACAAAATGTTGTACAAGAACTTATATGAATTTCATTCAAATAGCTTACTCTGCCTTACATTAAGACATTTTTATGCTATGTAATTTTTATTACAAATTCACCCAATAATCTATGAAATTATCTGTATTTTTTTAAAAAAACACAAGTTATTAAAGTAAAAAAAATTTTTGAGTTGTCTTTAATGTTGAAAATGGATATGCAATGAAAATCAAAATTGAGGAATTATGGATCTTGTAACCTGAAGAGTGATTACAGAGGTAGAAAGCATAGTTACAAATTGTCCTACAACCATTTGCAGAAGGGAACTGACACCAAGACCATCCAAGACCATCAAGCTTATTTCCCTACCTACCCCAAATACCTCCATGCCTGTATTTCATGGTGGCTTTGGGAGGAAAGACTGTTCTTTGAGGAGCTGGAGAGTATGTAAATTGAGGAAAATACTTAAACTGTTAGGTTTACTCATGGTAAAGTCAGGATGGGGGATTTTTGGGGAATACCTCCAGCAGGGTCCAGGTAATGACCTTCTGTCTGCTGTGCTACTGACAAAGGGCTCTCGAAAGTGATCGGAGTGAAAGGGGCATATATCGGGGATCCAAAGGCACTAGCTTTTTTGTTTGTTGCTATGGTGTTTGGAGCTTTTTGTTTTTTGAGACAGAGCCTTCATTTGGTTGCCCAAGCTGGTCTAGAACTCCTGGGCTCAAGCAGTCCTCCTGCCTCAGCCTCCTGAGTTGCTTGCAATGCATCTATTCTTAATGGTGCCCTACTATGTTGTTTTGTGTTCATTTTGAGAACACTGGTGACATATGCAGTAGGGAATCAGCCTCCAGGTGTCATCAGCAGGTCCCAGGCAAATGCTTTCCGTGTAGTAGATGCTGAAGAATTTTTTTTTTCTTTTTGTACTAGGGATGGACTCAGGGAAACTCAACCACTGAACCACTTCCCCAGCCCTATTTTGTCTCTTATTTAGAGACAGGGTCTCATTGAATTGCTTAGTGCATCACCATTGCTGAGACTGGCTTTGAACTCTTGAGCCTCCTGCCTCAGCCTTCTGAGCCAATGGGATTACTGGCATGCACCTCCTCGCCTGGATGCTGAAGAGATTTGATGTAGATTGTCACTCCCTGTGGGTCCTGTAACTTTGTGCTTTGTACAAATCCTTTCCAGCTCCTTGTCACAATAGTTCTTCCTTGGTGTGAGCTATTTCTAACATGCTTCCAATGGACTCCTCAAGGACAGAGGCAGGCTGTGCCTGATATCTCTTTTTATCCTTCCCCTGAGCCTGGCATAAGGCCTGATATGTGGTGGGTACCTTGGAAAGACAAGATGGAGAAAACAAGAATAAAATCATTTTATTCTCATTTATTGATGTCACAATTTGCCCCATCTTAGGAGTCATACAGTACAAGAGCTTGAAAGACCCTCCATGGCAGTTGATGATTTATTGGTACCTTTGGCACCTGGCACTTGTGGGTCATGGCTCCCACTTCAGTGTTCCCTCAGTGTCATTCCTGTTAGGTGCACCTGTTCCTTTGATGGTCACATCTCTTTTCTAGTTCACCTGACCTGCAGCAGTAAAGCTTTTATGCAATGGATAGAAAGTAAGCATACAGGAGCAAAGATACGTGTTGATATATACCAAGGAATGGGATAACTGGGTTCAATTCCAAGTTTTATGAGAAATTTCCATCATGCTTTCCAGAGTAGTTGTAGCAATTTGCAGTCCCACCAGCAATGTACGAGTGTACCTTATTCCCTACATCCTTTCCAACATTTATTGTTACTTTTATACTTGATAATTGCCATTCTGACTGGGATAAGGTAGAATCAGACAAAGGGAAATGAAGGGAAGGGAGAGGGGTTAGGAAAAAGAAAGACAGTGGAATAAATCTGAAATAATTTTCCTATGTACATATTTAAATATACTGTAGTGAATCTTACCATCATTTTACAGGAGCAAAGATACATGTTGATACATACCAAAGAGTGGGAAAACTGGGTCAAATGGTGTTTCTTCAACATGTGTCTTTATTCCTGCCGCATAAGAATTGGGTCCTAACTACACTAACATATATTCTGTGCTTGTACAATTATATCAATGAATTCTACTGTCATGTATAACTAAAAAGAACCAAAGGAAAAAAAATACACAAGTTGAATATCCCATATCTAAAATATTTAGCATCCAAAATATTTCAAAATTTGGATTTTGTTACATTGGGTATTTTGTATAGACTTTGCCAGTTGAGCATCTATATCCCCAAATCCAAAATATTGCACAATCTGGAACTTTCTGAAAGAATGTTCTCAATCTTTATTTGGTATGGCTTTGGTTATATTTTATTTTTATTTCAATCACTAAGGCTTTTTGGGGTGTACCAAGGATTAAACTTGGGGCACTTGAACACAGCCACATCCCCATCCCTATTTTGTATTTTATTTACAGACAGGGTCTCACTGAGCTGCTTAGTGCCTAGCTGTTGCTGAGGCTGATTTTGAACTTGTGATCCTCCTGCCTCAGCCTATCAAGCTACTGGGATTACAGGCGTGTGCCTTCACTAGAGCTTTTAAAGGGAACATACTTCCATATTAGTAACTGACCTCAAACTGTAATTTTTATAAACATGTGTTTATTATGAAATTGGTATTATGAAATATGGTTATTATGAAATATGGTTAAATTATGATAAACAGGTGAATTAGGAAATATAAAGGAAAATGTCTTCACTGTTCAAAGCAGGAGAAATCCCTCTTAAAGATGTCCTATCTAGGACTAATTTACTCAAAATGTAGTGTGTGTTGTGAAGATTAATGACAGGTAGTGGCCTTTTGCAGAGCTTTTCAGCCTGAGTCTAATGTGCTGGGTTCTTTTTTATTTTCCAAACCTGCATAACTAAAGGATTTTTTCACCCTGTCCTTCGTTCACAATATGGGATTGTAATTGAGTTCATATTTCTCACCCAACCTTTCAGCTGTAATTAGTATTTTATTATAGCAGATTTTATCACTAACTAGCAGAGCAGCAGGGTATTAAACTGCATGCTTGCATGTGCACACGTGCACACGCACACACATCCAGAACAGTAGTGAATTACTGATGCCAGGAAAGCTCTTTGTTTTGAGTTATGACTGAGAGAACATAAAATATGCTAGTGGTGGCCTGCAATCCTTCCACAGCAGTTTATGGCCAGCCTTAGGATCACAGCAGAACAAAGAGAAATTAAAGTTGCTCACACAAACTCTTCAACCCCACTGGCAGTGTGTTACCAAAGTCTGTGTAACACTAGTTACCAGTTTTCATTCATAATTTAATGACCAGGGCATTGTTAGGTCAGCTGCTCTCAGCACCAGTGCTTCATGCAGAACTCTGAGGGATCCTAGCCATGATGACAGCATGTTGAATTCTCACCTAGTTTTAAACTGGTGATGTACTTCTTAAAACTTAGTTAAATCTTACCAGGTTGTTTGGTGAATTTGGGTACCATTTCAGTAAGGGAAGGGGTACATCTGAACAAAAAACAGGGCGAGCAGAAATTCTGTGTGGTTACATGGTGAGACACTTTAGTTATATGGATTTTAAAAAAATTTTTTTTAGTTATAGGTGGACACAATATCTTTGTTTTATTTATTTATTTTTGTATGTGATGCTGAGGATCGACCCTAGTACCTCACGTGTGTGAGGCAAGCGCTCAACCACTGAGCCACAACCCCAGCTTAGTTATATGTTTATTTTGCATGTGATTAATATTTTGATTTTCTCACGTCTCCTACAAATTAACCTTCAGAAAGGTTATCAGTACTCATTTCTCTTCTTTTTAATACGTTATAGGATATATGCTTTGTATCAAAAATTGCAAAACAAGATAAAAAGTCACTCTTAGGCTCCCTGAAATGATCAGAAGTGACTATTTTAAAGGAATAAAAAAAAGCAGCAATGGAAGAATCATTCCATTTCTGCTTCTCTCATTTTCTTCTGTTAACGAGCTGGGTAACCCTCAATAAAAAAAAAAAAAGGAAAGAAAGAAAGAAAAAAAAGAAATAGAATAATGGGTAAGAAATATGGACTTAACAACTAAGATTTTAATCATGCAATGAATTAGGACAAAAAATTGAGTCAATTTCAATACTACTTCAAGCTTCCTCTCAAAGACCTCAAAGTCAGAAAAAAGCTAAAAACATATTTTATCAAATTTGAACTTATAAGTTAAAAAAGTACATGCAAGTTGTTCAGATGTTCTTTTCTAGGTTATACATCATGTGCTATTCTATATACATGCAGATTTCTTATTTTCTTTGTAAAGGCCTTAGAGTTTTGCTATAAGAAAGCCTAGCATAAATTAAACTTTAAGTTTCATTCCATTTGCAAGTTCTGATAGAAGTGATGGTACATTTTTGATGGATTCATTTTTTACTATGGGTTGTACTTTAATATTTCAAAAGCAGTGGGAAGATTTTATGTTACTTTAAATTCCAGAATAGTAGTAGACCAGCATTAGGAAAGGTGCACGTTTATTTTTTATAATTTTTTTTTTGGGGGGGGGTACCGGGTACCACTGAGCCACATCCCCAGCCCTATTTTGTATTTTATTTAGAGACAGGGTCTCACTGAGTTTCATAGCATCTCGCCATTGCTGAGGCTGGCTCTGAACTCGCCATCTTCCTGTTTTAGACTCCGAGCTGCTGGGATTACAGGCGTGTGCCACTGCTCCTGGCCAGGAGTGGTTCAACTTTGATCAACAAAAGAAGCCTTAGTAATAAATTGAAAAGGTGGTAGAATTTTAATTCAGCTCACTAAGCTAGAAACTTCTGATTGCCTTCCTTTCCTTGAGAATTTACTTTTTTGTTTTTAATCTTTTTAGAAAAAAAAAACAGATGGTAGATTTTCAAAGCTAGCTTTGAGATTGGAAGCCAATGATTGTTGATGGGAAGATTTTATGAAATTGATTAGTGAAATGATGTTATTTGTACAGATGAAAAACACATAGATCTCGCAGTTCAGTCAAGGTACTATTGACCTGGGTGCTACATGTTAATTTCCATCAGGGAGGCAGCGATGTATGGCAGTTGGACAGCAGAGAGGATTTAGCTATTTTTCATTAGCACTTGGACTTTGATAAAGGGAGATAGAAAAGAGCTGCTTGACCTTTCAGTGCTTAAATTATTAAAGAGCAAATAGATTTGAGGTCTGGATGCTTGCAATCTAATTTGTCTTGTGGAGCAAGGATGAAAAGACATTTGGAGTTTGAAATTGCTCCAGTCAACCTAGTTCTTTCTTTAATATATCTGGAGATGAGTAGATGGTAACCATTTAAAAAGTAATATATCTGGAGTAGAGTGTATAATACAACTAATACCAGCGGACAAAAAGGGAGGCCCATTAAGTGATCATTTCATTCTCCTATTTTCACCTAATCCTCATTAAATTGCTGCTTAGGAAAAAAAATACTTTTTCCTCCATACTCTCTTAGATGGTGTATAAATTACAGAAGGAAATTTTGTTTCATTAACAAATGTCTCATTAGGGAACAGTAGATTGTATATTTGAGTTACTGTCAGGCATTACCTGGCACAGAGTAGGCACTCAAAAATATTTATTAAATTAATAAGTAAGTGAACACACACATAGTAGCAAGGTTGGAGAAGAGAGGAATGAGAAGTGAGAGATGGAGTTGAGAGAAGGGGTAGAGGAGGGAGAGATGCAGCCTTTGATTCCCTCCAGGTTCATTATTTGTTGTGGGTCATCCAGGACAAACTTAAATTCTGACCGGCACCCTCTTATCACAAAACTTTTTTCTTCATAGCTCTTATATTCAGGAAATAGATTTAATGTTAAATTTTAGTTATGCAAACACACCTGTAAAGAGCAATTAGCTTCCCCATTACCAGCACATATAATGTGTAATGTACCCCCAAAACAAAATAGACATGACTTTGGATTATATTATGATTTCAAATATATGCACTTTATAGCCCACTTCATTCCAAGAGTTATGAGAAACAAAAATGAATAAATTGTACCCCTCTTCCTCTAGGAGCTTACAAGACTTCTAAAAATAATGATAAACTGATACCAATGACTATCAGTCTTCACCAAAAAAAATATATATATATACATATATTTTTGTGAGTTTGGAGCAGCGTAAGAACATCCCAAAGTGAGGGAATGATTGGAAGCCACTGGAAGAGGGGTCAAGGAGGGTCTCTGTGTTTTATGAGAAAGGTTCCCTGCTGAGTTGCCCAAGTGTCCATCCTGCTGGGGAGAACAGCATTTAAATAGCCCAGGCCAAGAAGGAATAATAGAGACACAGAGGTTTGTGTCCAATTTCAGTATCTTGGGAGCATGAAAAGTCCGGAAGTGGCTGTATTGATTTTTTTACAGAGTAGATTTAGAATCACCATGTCCCTTGCATGGTGAGAAAGGTGGAGATATTTCAGCAAGTTCAAAGTCACTGTGACTCCAGGAGTACATCTTTCTCTGAAAGTGATTCATACCACAGATAGAGATGTCAGAAGGGAATGAGGTCATGTTAACATTACCATCTATAGCTCCCTTGAAATCATAAAAGTGAAACAATCTTTACACAATGCTCAAAATAAAGTGATTATGGAAAGTAGAGATCAGCTTGTATACTGGTTGCATCTGCAGGGTATTCCACTCAGGGCAGATGGCTCACATCAGTGCCTTAAATAGTACTTGTGAAGAAGGAAAGCATCACCTGGCCCAGTTATTTAGAACATGATGTGAACTGGGCTCCCCTGCCACTTCAGTAGAATAGCACTTCACCTCAGGACCTTGGTCTTCACCTCAGTAAATTGGAAAAAATGAAACTTAACATATACATGACTGGGTACTGGATAGAATAATTTCTGTAAATTATTTTTCACTTCAAAAAATTTTTTCGTGTTTTTTTTCTGCTTTTTTTTCTGGTTTGTCTTGTGCAGGAGTTTCTGAAAAGTTATTTTTAAATTGAAATTTTGAAAATCATGTCATGTAGCAATGAACCAGAAAAGCTGACTCTTTAAAGGAAGCCATTGTTGAAAATTATTTTATCAAGTTGGGAATTTCTTTACAAAGCAAGTAATTATTCTTATGGGTTGTTCATTTTGTGAGAGCAGTTCTTATATGGTGAATAAGAATTCTGGACTTGTAAAATGCACATTAGAGATCCAACTAATATTCTCATTTCATTGAAAAAAATAAGACCCCTCAAAATCAATTAAAAACTCCAGTTATTTGCAGAATTAGAGTTAGTGCCGGGATCCATGCACTGACACACCCCTATAAAAGCCATTTCAAGAAAATGTTCATGCTTTCTCAATGCTGTTTTTAAAGACATTTTGAGTAAATTCCTTCCATAACTGTCATCTGTGATTATACTACTAAGCAGGTGGCATTTTATCTTTTGCTTTGACCTTGACACTTACTCCTGCTAATTTATTACCTAATAGCAGATTAGTACTATAGCCCCTCCCATCTGCAGCAGATACAGTCCAAGACCCCATATGGATGCCTGAAGTTACAGTTAGTATCAAACCCTAGATGCACTGTTGTTTTTATACACACATATTTATATAAAGATAAATTTGTAAATTGGACACGCTAAGAGATTAAGAACAATAACTAATAAGCTTATAGAACAATTATAACAGTAAACCATGGTAATTATGTGAATGTGATCTATCTCTCTTGAAAGAATCAAGACAAATGTTAATATTTTTGGATTGTGGTTGAGTGAAACCACAGAAGGCAAAAAAGATAAATATTTTGGGGTTGAGGGTAACCGAAATCACAGAAAGCAAAACCACAGATGAGGGGGAATACTTACTCTATTTGCTGCTGTATCAAACTACTCCAAATTTAGTAGCTTAGAACAAACTTTATATCTTGCCATGATTGTGTGGGCCAACAGAGGATTGGCTGGATAGCGTCTGCTCAGGGTCTCTCTGCTGGCTTGGCTGGTGACCTTCTGAGGCCACTCACACACATGGCTGCTGCAAATGCTGCCTGTGGGCTGGGAGTCCTTGGGACTGCCAAGCAGTGTGACCCCTCCAGCTTGGCAGGTTCATGCTATGGGACCATTTTCTTGGTTGGCTTCTCCAAGAGCAGGCTTCCCAAGGGAACTAGGGGGAAGATGCATGTGTAGTGACCCTTCTGCCACATTCTGTTGGTTGAACGTGAGTCATTAAATATAGTGAAGCCCACTTCTTGACCGAGAAATGTCAAGGTCTTTTTAAGTAAATCTTTATATCACCACATCCAAGTATCTGTAGATGTAAGAAGTCAAGAAGGATGAGAGAAATCAAAGTCTGCCTTATCTCTTTATGCATCCTTTGTCCTTCCTAAATACTTTCTTTCATGTTGTGTCTGTTATGCAGGGAGGATCTACCAGATTTGTTGGACCCTCTTACAAAACAACACCCAGTATCAAGTCCCTTCCTTCCTTTCTTTCTTCCTTCCTTTTTTCCTTCACTGGTCGAAATGTCAAAATTCACTTTATTGTCACACTGTAAACCTGTTGGAGTACCTGTGTGCTGAGAAATCACTGTGATATTGAATTGTAATTAGCCAGAATTATAAGTTGAATGGCGACACTCACTTTGTGACTTATTTTGCACCAAATGGTTGTGTTCATAGAGTAAACGTTTGCCTGAATGCAGATTGTGAGTTCACACCAACAAGAACCATGAAGAGGCCGTCCCTGAGGAGGTTGGGATGGGCTCCCACTCCTAAGCTTCTCTCTTATCATTAATGCTCAGCTGTGCTCAGAAACTCTTGAATCACATCATTTTTGTAGGGAATCAGGGTGCTATTCTGAACTATAAGTAAAAGGCACAGGGTTCTGCTCTTTAGGGGACACGCCATCCTTGCAGATGTTGTTGAAGCGTGCTTTCCCATTCCTTCTTTATATGTGATTCAAGTGGCCTTGTTCATGATTTCCTTTTCCAAGTCAAATGGAGTTCCAAAACTTGGCTTTTGAAATTCCAGTCCCTTCATCTCTGTTTTTCCTCATGTCCTCTCTTTCCACTGACTGAATATGGTCAAGGGCAAAGGAATGTAAAGAAAAGATGGGAGCCGTAAACCTCAGTTAAGATGAATCACTGTGCATTTCTTTTGTGACTTGTTAAAACTTCTCCTGTGGTCATACAGATGCCACTGAAGAGAATAATGCATTCATTGCCTTTCTTACAAACCTACTGTTAACATACTTTCATTATCAATGAGTTAAAAATCATTGTGAGGTCTGTGTGAGAAAAGGATTATGTTAGTGCCCTGCATATAAATAGCAGTTTCTAAACATTTTAAATTATGGTGAGTTTTGTTTTTCTCAGTAAATTATTTTGGGTTATTTTGGGTGAGATAGTTCTGAGGGACAGTGTGAACATTGTCTCTCTCTCTTCTGATGAGCAAGCATCAAGTGAGTGGTCCTTATGTACCAGGAATTTATTATTGACTGTGTTCAGCATGTTTCTTATTTTAGAGGTGCTGGTTGGTTCCCTGCAGTTGAAGGCAGAGGAGATCAGATCAGTTAAAAGATATCATTTATGATTCCCCCCCACACACTTATTCTCCTCTAGTGTCTATCAAATAGTTGTTGAGGAAGAACGTCCTCGAAGAATTAAAAAGACAACAGAGGTCTTGAAGTGCTACCCAGTGCCTATTCACTTCCAGAATGCTTCCATCCTGAACTCACAGTACTACTTTGCTGCAGAATTCCCATCAGACAGCCTCCAAGCTGCTCAGCCTTTTACTATTGGTAACAAGACATTCCATGGATACTGGAACACTCCCCTCCTCCCCCATAAAAGCTACAAAATTTATTTCCAAGCTGCTAGTAGAGCTAATTGGGTTAGTTTTATAGATGACTGTTTACTAGTGCTATTTTGTGTTATTAATGTGAACATAGCTTAAGTAAGATGGTAGTAAATAAATGAAGTCATGCATTTGTGTGTTTTTACTTGTAAACAATTTTGTTCTCCTTTAAAATT
The DNA here is from genome assembly GCF_047511675.1 of Marmota flaviventris. Classification (NCBI taxonomy): domain Eukaryota; kingdom Metazoa; phylum Chordata; class Mammalia; order Rodentia; family Sciuridae; genus Marmota; species Marmota flaviventris. Next base: position 58,369,039 of record NC_092513.1, read on the forward strand.
ATTTTCATCTAGAGAAGTTTATTGCAACAACTGAATATATTCATATCATCTTTTTTTTGAAAGTGTAGTGTCAACAATGATGGCTTTTATTTTCAAATGTTCTTATTACCAAACATTGGCTAGACATTCTGCTTAGCTTACTATTTTACAGGAAAACAGTGTAGCTACAACACATACATCCAGCTCATTTAATGTTTTGTGAGATCCACAACATCTGTCTTTTCAACATATTCTGTTCCATTTCTTTAATTCCACAAGACTTTATGATCCTGTAGCTATGGCTAAATTAGATGTATTTTTTTCCTCTTAAGAGAAAACAACTTTAGGAAGATGAGATAGAACAAAATGGAAACTATCATTGAGTCCCACATCTGTTCCCTTTCCTGTTCAGACCAACTAGAGCTCTGGTAAAATTTTAAGTCTCATTATACAGCAGGAAACATTTTCCAGATTCTTTCATCAATTCCCTCCCTCATGGCACAGGTCTAGGCTTCGCTGGCTACTTAACTTTTGCCATTAAAAGGAAATATCTGGGCTGGCAGGGGAGCTACAATCTTTTCACAGTAATGTTTGTACAGGGCACAAGGATGGGTGTGGGGAAACATTCATCATCCAACAGGTAGAGATCATTTGTGTTTAACTCCTTCTTCCTCATGGGGTGTAGCGTTCCCCAACACCATCTGCACTGGAGTCAGAAAATGTATATGAGCGTGGTTCAGAAAGTGAACTCAGTGTGATGAAAGCCATATCTGGAACAATGAAGTCTTTCCTTTTCAGTGTGATTCAACTCAAACTGCAGATAATTCTGTTGTTTTAAATACAACATGAATAATAAGTTTCCACTTCTCTATTTAATATAGGAAATTAAAAACGACTGTGTCCACGTGTCCACAAAAGGTAGGTTGAAATTGTGGGAATATCTTGTCGCTATGTCTCTTAAAATTTACTTTAGACTGTGTTTCAAAACTTTCTTCAATGTAACTTCATTGAAATAAGTATGTGTGGGTTTCAGTTTGTATGTATCATATCTATATGTGTGCATGTATCTCTGTATAGATGTTTTAGGATTTATGGCAGTTAACACTATTTCATGTAAATACGTTTCATAATTACAATCCATATTGCTATGTTCCAAGCAGTTTTCAATGCTTATCTTTTAAAAGTTGTTCTAAAATATTTATTTTTATATGATGTCTATACATACCATACCTGTTTAGATCAATCATAGTGCACCATACCTGGTAAAACTATATTTAGAGAGTTTTCATATACAAGGAGGTAAAATATTTATGCTTCCACCTTCTTTAATGAGATGAGACCTTGCTGTGTTGCCTATCCTGGCCCCAAACCCCTAAGCCCAAGTGATCTTCTTTTCTCACCTCCCAAATAGCTGGGATTACAGGTGTGTGCCATCAGGGAACACCTGCTATTTTCAGCAGAGATCTAACTATAATAGCCCTACAAAGTCAAGTCTTCATGGGCTTTTTTCACTGATGATGCTTGAGTCCCATTCCAGGAGATCTTATTACAGAACTTCTGTTTCTCAGACCTGGTTAAAATTCTGAGAACTGTGATCAAGGATGAGCTATAGATAGGGGGAGTCACCATGTGCTGCCCACACAACACCTTTCAAGAAGAAGGTGCAGATGTGTGTACTTAGACGTGAGCAGTAATCTCTCATTGGTCTTAAGGTGATAAACATTACATATGGAAGTGCATGAGAAAATGCTTTGAGAAATATGCCTTCTTAAAATGAGGCACTATAAATTAACCCTTGTAGTTAAATATATTCTTTCAGACCATCATGATAACCATGAGCATGAAGAGGTTGTGTGTGATTTAACTTAGAAATAATGAGAAGACATCACTGGGTCAGTGGTACAAGATTACATCAGTTCATGCTGGATATGTACTGTTGGATAAAATTATCATTTTAATGTGTTTAACTGTCAAGAAACAGTTTGAATATGCCACGAATAGGCATGTACATCAAATCTTCATTGCGTTCTTGCTTCATAAAGATACACGACTTTGCATTCAGTGTTAACAAATGTTTATCCTTTGCATGTTATGTTCAGGCATTATGGAAGCTACTGACCTCATTGGTAATTTGTCCTCATGGGCTTATTTAGGTCTATTTTTGAGAATCTATTTTTGTTGCTTTTAAAACCTTCAGTTCTGTATATCATATTGTACCTGGGTGTGAATAACTTTATTTATAGGAGTAAGTTAGTAGTAAATGAAACTATAGTTAAAATGTTTCATAAGCTATTTTCAGTTATCATCATATTACAAAGCCCTTGAACCAGGTATCCATCCAGGATCTTTGATCTGCAGCTCATGGCCTGTGCTTGAGCATAGGACTTGTGAATTCATTATTACATTCCACTTACCCTCACAGTCTGAAAAAGTGAATCTAGTTTCAGGGTGCCTAATTTATAATGCCTTGGGTTTAACATTACAGTGGAAAGTTTTGAAATCACTTTCATACATGTGCTCTCATTTATTTCTTCACCACTAGTATGAAAAAGGAGACAGGTTATTCTGCTCTTATTTTTAAAATTTATTCTAATTTGTTATATATGACAGCAGAATGAAATTCAATTCATATTTTATACATATAGAGCATTTTTCATATTTCTGGTTGTACATAAGGTAGAGTCACACCATTTGTGTCTTCATACATGTACTTAGGGTAACAATGTCCATCTCATTCCACTGTCTTTCCTATACCCATGTTCCCTCCCTTACCCTCCCTCCCTTTTGCCCTATCTAAAGTTCATCTATTCCACCCATGCTCTGCTCCCCATCCCCATTATATATCAGTATCCTTATATCAGAGAAAACATTTGGCATTTGGTTTGGGGGGATTGGCTTACTTAGCATTATATTCTCCAACTACATCCATTTACCTGCAAATGCCATGATTTTATTCTCTTTGAATGCTGAGTAATATTTAATTGTGTATATATACCATATTTTCTTTATCCATTCATCTACTGAAGGGCATCTAGGTTGGTTCCACAGTTTAGCTATTATGAATTGTGCTGCTATAAACACTGATGTGGCTGTGTTCCTATAGTATGCTGTTTTTAAGTCCTTTGGGTATAGACAGAGGAGTGGGATAGCTGGATCAAATGGTGGTTCCATTCCCAGTTTTCCAAGGAATCTCCATACTGCTTTCCAGATTGGCTGCACCAATTTGCAGTCTCACCAGCAATGTCTGAGTGTGCCTTTTTCCCCATATCCTTGCCAACACTTATTGTTGTTAGTATTCTTAATAGCTGCCACTCTGACTAGAGTGAGATGAAATCTTAGAATGGTTTTGATTTGCATTTCTCTAATTGCTAGAGATGTTGAAATTTTTTTCATATATTTGTTGATTGATTGTATATCATCTTCTGAGAAGTGTCTGTTCAGCTTCTTGGCCCAATTATTGATTGGGTTACTTGGTTTTTTCGTGTTAAGATTTTTTAGTTCTTTTTATAACCTTGAGATAAGTGCTCTGATGTGCATGTGATACAAATTTGCTCCCATTCTGTAGGCTCTCTATTCACTGATTGCTCTTATTTATAAGGTGAAGAAAATGTGTGTATTTGGAGATGAGTAGACTACTGGGCTCACTCAGCTAATAATCTGTGGGTCACAAATACAGAAATGCCTGGATCTGGACCTTCTGTTTAGTTAGTCTGAGGGGGAGTTGGGATCTATCTGACTCTAAATCTTCCCATGTGTTGGAATAAGCAATTAGGGCTGAGCACCTGTTCAAAGCAGTGCTTCTCAACTGTGGCCCCATGGCAGGATCAGCATCCCTGGGTATCTCTTAGAAATATGCATTCCTGAGCCCTAACCCATACCTGACAGATCAAAATATGTGAGTGCTTGTACATGCCCTCTGAAAGGTTCCAGTATACCCTAAGGTTTGAGAACCACGGGCTTAAAGGATCTGAAAGGGAACAGCAGAGTTCCCTAGTTGGAGTTAGAAGGGATCAGTGTGATGTGGGCAGCTGACAGGAATTCAGGCCACTGGAGTCCAGGGCCTGGGAAACTATGGAACTGAAGAGCTTTTTTTTTTTTTTTTGATTGTCAGTGGAGAGTGGACTCAAGTGCCATAGGCCAGGGACATAAGCCTTCCAGAGATGTGTGGGAGGGAGGGGAATTGCTAAAGGGCTAGGAAAACTGGATGGCGGGTGCTGTGAGCAGAGGATATTGGGTGAGGAAGCTAGGGTTCCTTAGAAACAAATGTGAGGAGCAGGAGAAGCTGGCCCTGCCACTGAGCCCTGTGATTTGGGGGTTACTCCTTTTAGAAAACTGCAAAGGAAAGAAGACGCTCAGCAAGAGTCAGTGCCAGGTATCACCAGCAGATGGGGAGAGTCTCCTTAGAAGGCCGTTGAGGATGTTAAGATTTTTCTCTCCTATTAAGTCACCAACCCAATGGTTCCTTACCCTCTTTTGCATACGATAATCACCTATGGGCAGTTTGCAAACATATCCCTGTACATATCCAGCTTATACCACAAATCTATAAATCATAATTGCCTTCTGTGCCTCTAATGGGTACCCAGAGGTCTTCTGGTGCTAGGGCAGGGTGGCTGGAAAGAAAAGGTAGGTCTAGGCCTTGCAGGACTTCTGCTGTCCCACTTACATGGAGAGGTGACCACCTGCTCCATTCCCCATCTAGAAGCTCCCGGGAGGTCTGCTTCATCCTCTGCTAACTCTGCTGGGTTTCTCCAGGACCAAGTGATCATGTGCTAGACCTCAGTGTTGTGACAAGGACAAAAGGTATCTTTGCCAAGAACAATCCTGCTGATGCACACACAAATGTTGCCACTTATGTTACCACAGCACTGTACTAAGTTTGTTCAGGAAAATTCTGTTTTCCATTAGTGAAAACAGTGCTGCCTAAGCACCCCTAAATTACCTTCACCCTTGAGATCTTGAGTTAAGTGCATTTCAATTGAATCAGGCTATAAGGAACCATGGGTTTCTTGCTGTTAATGGGACATTTATGAAAAGTGCAGTGAGGAAATATCTTTGTGGGGTTGATAGAACAAAAATTGTTCCATGATTTAAAACATGGCTTATTTCCCTCCATTTAAACAATGTTTATAAGAAAAAAATGATGTTGTCCCGAACAGCCATGTTAAAAAAAATACCTATTTGCAGATATACTTTTCCGTAGTGTTGGTGTCCTATTTGTTAATATAAAAAGTCAACTAATAATAAATTAAGAACCTATTTTCTTAATCGCATAAAATCTGGATGGGGACTATCATTTTTACCAATAGCGCCATACATGGGCCTGAGTGAGTCATTCCCACCAATCCACAGTTCCCCCGACGTCCATGGAATTTAACCACCTTTGCTGTAGCTAAAGCGCCATCTTGTGGTTCTGGACAGTATTAGTTACCAGAAATTGAACTGCTCTGAGCAAAATCCTTGTTGGTAATCACTGAAATCCCTGCGTTCAAAAGGCATGGTATAAGTGTTTTAGAACTCTTCTAAAATGGTGGGAGTGAAATGCTTAAATAACATGTGAAGAGGAGGTCAGGTTTAAGAACTGATCAGAACTTTGGGAAATCTCTGTGGCTTAAGGAAGAACCAGTTCAATCTATTCCTGGTCCTATACAACCAATTAAATGGGTAGGCCAGGATAAAGAGCCATCTAGCCTTTTCTATGTGACAAGAAAACAGTAACAATAGATATGAGAACTTTCAATTGTCATGACACTTGAGGCCTGAAGCTTGGCTATCTCTGGGAAAAGAAATCTCAGTAGGATATGAGAGATCACTCTGTGTTTTAATGTTTCTGTCAGACAGTGTGGGTCAATGTCAGTGTTCCAGGATGCAGTATTTATAGGTCTCCCTCTTGCCTGGCATCATCTTGCTTCTCAGGGAGACATGCATAGGACTGTCTGCGAACATGCTCTGTGGCCTTTGGGTTTGATGTATTCTGGTTTGAATGACAGCTGGGTTCATTAATTATGACTTCTATGTACATGGAGGAAATCCAATAAAAATCCTTATCAAATCACGTAAAAGAAATTGTATAGTGACTTCTTGAAACATTTGGAATAAGCTTGAGACCTCTAATAGAGAATGCATAAGGTTTAACTTGAGACCTGCAATCACTCTGTAGGTAGATAATGATGATCATCGGGTTTTTTTAACTAACTTTTGAAAAAATTCAATATTTGATATAAATGCTTAAAAACAAAAGTAGCTAAAAATTTTAAAAGGCCCTTAGAATTCTGGGATATCTTTTAAAAGGTTATACAACCTTTTTGAAGATTGTAACCTTCCTGACCTGATTTTAAAGGTTCTGATCTATTGATGCTATAGGAGTTTTTCTTGCAAGCATTTATTTTATATTACATTAAAAAGTGATAAATGTTCATTACACAAAATTGGAACAATATAAATATAAAAATATAAATTACTTGTATTCCTACTGCTGTTAATATTTTATGTATTTGTTTCAGTTTTCTTTTTTGTCACCTTATGTACTGTGGTCCTCCCTTAGCCTAGATTTCACTTTTTTACAATTACCCACAGCCAACCATGATCCAAAACTATTAAATGGAAAATTCCAGAAATAAACAATGTTTAAGTTTTAAATTGCATGCCATTCTGAACAGTGTGATGAACTCCTGCTTCAGCCGCTCCATCCCTGCCCAGGGCACAAATCATCCTTTGTCCAGAATATCCACGCTACCTGCCTGTTCATCACTTAGAAGTTATATGGATGACTAGGTCAAATGTCATAGCATCAGTGTGTATGTTCACATAACCTGTTTGGACTTAATGGCCCCAAGTGCAAGAGTAGTGATGCTAACTAAATATGCTACAAAGAAGCCATTAAGTAGTTCCTAATTGAAAAGTTGAAATTTTAAAAAAGATATTTTTAAAGAAAGATCATATGCATATAGCATTTATTACAATATGTTATAATTGTTTTATTTTCTTATTAGTTATTGCTCTAATTTGGATTTTGAATGTCTTCCAAAGGCCACATGTTGCAGGCTTAGTCACCATGGTGTCACTATTTGGGAGGTGTTAGTATCTTTAGGAGGTAGAGTCTAGGGGAAAGAAGTTTGATCATGGGAGTGTGCCCTTGAAGGAAATATTGGGACCCTGACCTCCCCACGCACTTTTACTTCCTAGCTGCTGTGAAGGGAGCAGCCTTCTCTGCCATGCACTCCCACCATGGTGTGCTGCCTGGCCACAGGCCTAAAAGCAACAGACCCTTTGACCATGGACTAAAAGCCCCCAAACTGTGAACCAAAATGTTTCCTCTTTTTAAGTTGATTATCTGTGGTATTTTCTTACAGGAATACAAAGTTGATTGATACAGTTACTGTTTTCAGCCATCCACTGGCAGTCGCAGGACCTATCTTCCATAGATAAGGAGGAATGGCTGTAGTTTTTAAAATATAGGTCGTGATAACAACAGGTAAAGTTTTACTTTTCCACTAACATTGTAACATAATATCTCCATGTTACCAAATCTTTAAAAATATTTTAATACCATATTACATTTCTAATAGACAAAATTATGCAGAGATACATATTTATAGTTACATTGTTAGAAAAGACAAAATTATGCAGAGATATATATTTATAGTTACATTGTTATAAAATCATGCCCAGAAGAAGAAAAGTAAATATGTAACCAGTATTTTTTCTTATTCCTTCACATTACAAATAATACCGCCATGGAAAAATCTATCTATATTTCAAATTTATTGCTTCAAGATACAGTACCAGCAGTGAAAAAACTGCATCAAAGGGTGTCAACAGGCTCAGTCACTAGGTTACTTTCCATGAGGGGGACCCATCAACACTTCCACAAACAACATTGGAGCATACTTCTCATACTCTGGTCTTTTGTACAGGATGCATGATTCACCAAGGACTCAGAATTATCCTCAGGCAGGGTTCCATGTTGGAGCTGGTGTTCTCAGTTTGAATGTCCAGCTCTTTCATGATAGGTACCCACCACCCCGAAACTAATAAATACAAGACAGAGTTTCCAACTTTATTCCTGCTTGCACCCCATTTCTTCCCTGGTCAGTCTAGGTGCTTCCCAAGCTCATGGTCAGATTTGTTGTTTCAATATTCTCTACAGCAGATTCAGAGTCTCTAGAGATCTGTAGGTTAACAAAGCAGTCCCCCCACCCTGCCCCACCTTCTTCTGTCTTTTGCAGTGCTGGGGTTTAACCTGGGGCCTTGCACATACCAGGTAAGCACTCTACTACTGAGCTATATCCTCAGGTCCAAGAAAGCAGTGTTCACTGTGCTGTTCTCTCACTTTCTCTTCTCCAGCTAGCCAGCGTCTTTACATTCTTCTGCTTGTGGCTTGGAATGGTGGGTAATCTCCCCAGATTATGTGGCTCCACACATAGCCCCCATTTCCTCATTACAGGGCCTGGCTCAATTCTGTGGGTTAAAGTGTAAATGGTGTTTCTCGCCACCTTTTAAAATGTGAATGCTCTTGGGAAAGGGAATTCACTAAACTGTTATGGATCGTAATTAGCTTAATAGGAACTAATTTATCAGGTCCCTCTCTCTCCTTCTCTTCTTACCCTTTTTTCTCTGTATTAGTCAGGATTCACTAGAGGAACAGGACCATAGGAAATGTATGTAATGATAAAAAGGGGTTTATTATCAACTCACATGGTTTGAGGCTGGGTCATCCCACAGTGGCCATCTGTAGGCAGGGAGCCAGAGAAACCAGTAGCTGCTTAGTCCAAGACAAACAAGAGGGACAATGGTACAGCCTCAGTCTGACTAGGCCCAGCAGATGCTGGCGGGCTAGAAGGGCCAAGATGGCGTGATGGGGCAGGAAGGGAGCAGCAGCCCAGGGGGCATTAATTAGGAGCTCCCTGGCTGTTCAGGGGTGCTTCATTATCAACTTTCTGGGAGGGGCAGTATTGGTGGCCACAATCCAATCTCCCAGGGGTGGTCTCCAACTTCTGGGGTCTAAATCAGCCAGCAGCCCAAACCAATAGCCTCCGCTTCTTGTCCTTCTTCCTCTCTGGTCTGTTTTTCAGCCTCTTCCTGAATAGTGGGTTCACTGCCTTCTTGGCTTCCTCTTTCTTCACTGGGCCCGGGGCCACCTTCTTCCCCTTGGCCTTTCTTTTCAGCATCTTGAATGACTGGAGGAGAGAGCGATCATTTTGCTATTTATTATTTTAATTTTACTTCACAGAGAGGCCCTTTCCACCTCCCACTGTGGGCCGTCTGGTCAGAGGTGGTGACTTTCTCTGGTACAGACAAAGGCTCCAAGAGGCTACTGCCATAGGGTGAGAAGTAGAAGATAACTTACTGGCCAGAGGCACCAGTGTAGCCCACGTCCTCAGGTAAACAGACCTTGACATCATCAACATTTGAAATTGCCACTAAAAATCAAACAGAAATCATTTACTGAGGCTTTGCTCTATTAGTGTCCTTGGGAGCCAGACCTGGAGGATTATGTGGGAAGTGACACCCTGATACAAGGAAGTCTTCTGTTAGGATTTAGATGTGAGGTGTCTCCCAAACACTCATGTTACACAATGCAGGAATGTTCAGAGAAGCAATGATTAGATTAGAAGAGGTATAACCTCACCCGTGGAGTAATCCTTTTGATAGATCAATAATTTGAAAGTATTGCTCTACTGGGTGGTAACAGTAGGCAGGTGTGGGAGACCAGCCTTGCATGTGACTAAGTCACACTCTCCGGCTGGGTGCTGAGGCGCTCAGTCACAGAAATGTGGCAGAGCTTTCCCCACCCTTCTTGGGTTCGAGGGTGTCTCATGCATGGGTGTGTCTTGCTACAGCCCCATGGGTGAAGTTATGCTCACCTTTTCCTTTGTAATATAACCCCTTGCCCTGTTTAGGATAGAATCTTCTATGGAAGTGCCTTGTGTGTGTCCCCTTCTCTTTCTGTGCCCTTGGGTGTGGCCTAACCAGATGTCAGTCAAACTGCTGACAGTGGACATCATGAAGATAGACTCAGCCCCATGAAACCTGACTCCTTGCCTCTTTTGTATAGCTTCTCTTCAATAAAAGGGGTCAGCACATGCTCTCGCTCTCTGTCTTCCTGTGGACCTTTAAGGTCAGAGGAGCTGTCACAGCAACCCCAAAGATAAAGGTATTTGTGTCTCTTTTGTGGTTATTTCACGCAGCCCAATTAGCCCAGCTTACCTGGAGTGACCCCTGAAACCCGGCAGGTAGGGTAGGGTGTGGTGGAGGAGTTGGGGGGGGGGCATGCCGTTAGAGTTTACATTTTGTGCATTCTCTGGTCCCTGGCTGCCATGAGCTAAGGCACTTTTCTCTGCTACACCCTTCTACCATACTGTGCCCCTTCACCTTGGGCCCAGAGCAATGGAGTCAGCAGACCAGGGACAGAAACCTCTGAAACAGTGAGGCAAAGTAAACTTTTGCTCCTCTAAGGGTTCTTGTCAGGTATTTTGGTCACCATGACGAAAAGCTAATGAACACATTTCCTCACCATTTACATGAGTTCTCCACCTTGCATGGGGTGTAGGAGGAGCCCACAATACCTGAACCACCTTCTCCCATGACTTTGAATTTGTGCTCACTTATAAGATGATGCTGAAGGGAAGGAAACGCCACTCAAAACTCTGTCCTCCACATCACTGCCTCTCATCTCTGATGAGCTCTCTCTACTGTGGATAGTGCCTGAATAGAAATAACTCATCTTCCCTGTTTACTTAGGGATCTAAGATTTCAACCTCCACTACTTACAATTAGCTGATCATTTTATGTGATGCCAAAGCAAACATAAAGGGGAAGAACCCCAGGTAATAGTGGATTCTCTCCCACCCAGTGAGGGAAGATTCAGTTACAGATGAAACCCAAGCAAACACCAAGTGACCAGTGCGACTCTGAGCAATTAATGCAAAGGTTATGCTTGCCAGCACAATCAAAGCACACCTGAAAGAAAAATGTTAAATACAGTTATTAATTTATATTAGCCAGGTGTGTCACCCAATAGGACACAACACCTGTCTATCTCTAAAGCTGCGTAATCTTCATAATTTAAACTTCAGTTATTAGAAAATGTCTCATCTTTTTTATTGACACATTGCATTATGTATAACAGTGTGATTCATTGTTAACTTCGTGTCTGTGCACACAATATAACAACACAATCTTGTCAATTTTGTTCCCTAGTATCTCCTCTTGCCCTCCCTGACCTTCCCCTGATGCCCTTCCTCTATTCCAGTGGTCTCCCCTCTATTTTCATGAGATTTCAGCCCCCCTCCCCTCCCCACTCTTTCCCTCTCCAGCTTCCACATATGAGAGAAAACATATGACCCTTCATTTTCTGAGTCTGGCTTATTTCACTCAATATAATTCTCTCAAGTTCCATTCATTTCCCTGCAAATGCCATAATTTTGTTCTTTATGGCTGAATAAAGCTCCATTGTGTATATATACACTGTATTTTCTTCATCCATTCATCTGTTGATGGACACCTAGGCTGGTTCCATAACTTGGCTATTGTGAATTTTGGTGCTATAAATGTAGTATGCATGTACTGCTATAGAAATTTTAATTCTCTTGGATAAATACCTAGAACTGGCTGGGTCATATTGGTTTTTAATACTCTAAAATGTCAATTTACTATAATAATATGTTAGATGTAAGTGTAACAATTCTGATATTAATAGTAGATTGATATATTTCATTAATTACATATTATATTGTTCTGTATGTGTTGTTACACTGGGAATCTCATGTAGTGAACTTAGGTTTGTAAGCCATTTCAATTATTAGTGATCCAGGAAGCCTTGGCAAGGATCCTGCAGTCATGTAAATGAGCACTGCCCAGGGATGTGGCCAGCTCTTACTACCACCTGGGTGATGGCTGTAGCCCACATGATGGGCCCTTCTGCATTTTCTTCTCTCTTCAATGAGAGAAGGGTGTGATAGCCAGATGGTCTCAATGATTCAATGATTCCCATCTCCTGGAATTTGCTCAACTTTGTGTAATCTCCACCCCACTTTACCAAGGTGGTCAGTGTGACCAATACCATTTAGCATGTGGTAGAAGTGACTCTGTCACGTTCCAGATCAGGTTATAAAGGACTCTGTGACCTATCCCTTGCCCTGCAATTGGGTCATTAGCTCTGTATGGAACCAGTTACAATGTTTTGGAGACTCAGACAACCCTGTGGAGAGGCCAGTGGGCAGTGAAGGCCTGCCCACACCACTCAAGGAAGGGCTCAGATGACTGCAGCCTCATGAAAGACCAGGGGCAGGGCTGGGGATGTGGCTCAAGCGGTAGCGCGCTCGCCTGCCATGCGTGCAGCCCGGGTTCGATCCTCAGCACCACATACAAACAAAGATGTTGTGTCTGCCGAGAACTGAAAAATAAATATTAAAAAAAAATTCTCTCTCTCTCTCTCTCTCCCCCTCTCTAAAAAAAAAAAAAAAAAAAAAAGACCAGGGGCAGAATCAGCCAGCCAAGCCACCCCCAATTCCTGACCCTCAGGACCCATGTGGGAGAACATGTTTGTTGCTTGTTATGGTTTGGATCTGGAATGTCCCAAAATCCCTTGTGCTGAAGGCTTGTCCCCAGTGCAGCAATGTTGAGAGGTGGGGCTTTTGGAAAGTGACTGAATCATGAGGGCTCTCATCTCCTCAATGGATTAATCCATCCACAACTGAAAGAGCTCCTGGAGGTAGGGGGACTTGGCTGGAGGAAGTAGGTCACTGGGGTGAGCCCTGGAAGGTGTTTCTTGTCCCCTGCTGCTCCTTCCTCTCTCTTTCTGCTTCCTGGCAGCCATGAGCTCAGCAGCTGTCCTCTGCCACGCCCTTCTGTTTCTGCTTTGGAGCCAGCTGAGTGAAACCCTGTTCTAAGCAGCCAGGTTTGGGGGTAAATTGACACATAGCAATAGATAACTAACATGGGGCAGTGTTCATCTGTGAAAGGCTCCGCCCTTCCCTCCCTCTGCCCCCTCCATTCTGTCCGGGTCACTTTAAGAAATCTCCAGCACGCAGCTCATGACCAAAAATGAGTCCTCTGCCCAGTGAAGGCCCTGAGAGCTCCTATGGGGCTGGGGCTTTCCCTGTCACTAGGCATTCTTTCTTTATCAGCACATTTCTTGGAAAATGCTCAATGAGTGTTTGCATAGTAGATCTGGGTATTTTTGTTTCTTCCACAGAGCCTGAGAAATCGTGTTTTGCTCATAATAAGCTCTCAGTAGACATTTGTTGATCAAGTAAACAACCTACAAAACTTATTGCCAGTTCAAAATTATCACTCACTCCCCCCCCTTCTATACTGACATTACTCAAATATTCTTCATCTGATATTCTGAGCATAAAAGTACTTTAAAATATATAGTACTAGACATGGAAGTTAATATTTATAGTTAATTAATATCAGAACAACTATACTTGGAATTCTACAATCAGGAGAACTGTCTTTCATCTTTTCCAGGAAAATATACAAATTTTAATATACCTTATAAGGCAGAGTCACATAAGCAAAAGTTGTCCAAATTATAATCAAGAAAGGTCTGGCAAGGCTGGGCACGTGGCACACACCTGTTATCCCAGCAGCTTGAGAGTCTGAGGCTGGAGGATCATGAGTTCAAAGCTAGCCTTAGCAAAAGCGAGGCACGAAGAACTCAGTGACACCAATCTCTAAATAAAATACAAAGTAGGGCTGGGGATGCGGCTCAGTGGTTGAGTGCCCGCCTGGTACCACCCCCCTACGAAGAAGGAGGAAGAGGAGGAGGAGAAAGAAGGGAATAAAGAACTGGCTTCTTTCCTTTTGTGGGCAGTAAAAGAAACACAACATGAGTGGCATTTCTAAAGCCTGTCACTGTTAGAAGCTCACACTGATGGTCGTGTGTGTGTGTGTGTGTGTGTGTGTGTGTGTGTGTGACAACAGGTATGGCAAGGGTCCAGTCAACTCACTTTGGTGTCTGCTGACTGCCTGCTGTGTGCCAGATGCAAGGACAGGTGTTGAGGTCCAGAAGAGCAAATAGTGTGACAGATTCCACAGATACACACTAAGCCCACTTCCTGCCAGGTGCTGTGCTGATATTTGCAGATCTCACGATGCAGTGGGAGAAACAGACATGGACACTCAACCACCCTGAGGTAACAGCCGTGTGAGTAAGGAGCCTCTTCTGTGGGGCACCACACAGTGCCACTGACAGCTGAAAGATGCACTTCCTCCAGAGGCTGCCTGTGACCCCCCACATGCTCACTCAGCTGCTAGTTGCTGCGCACTCACTATCCAACACTGTCCTTGGCACACATGAACTAGATGATCTAAAGAAAAATATATTGTTTTTCTGCAACATTACCTGGCCTCAGTATGCGCTTGATGGTCAAGAGGGACGACCTCTTTGTTTCAACACCATTTACAGCTAGGTTTCTACCACAAAAGACAAAGAAATGGACAGAAGCCCTTATGTGCAGGTTTCTAGGGCCCTCCATCAGGATACAAAAAAATCACAAAAATATGCAAGTCAGATTCCTATGGCCACACTGGTAATGGGAATACCCTGATTGTCCCCACTTGGGAAGACCTGGGCACCCTCATGTTCTCACCAGAAAATAGTTTCTACATGAGGTGACAGAGTCCAAATGCCCATAGGGGTCCAGTTACCCAGATTGTTGTCACATCAGAGGAACCATGAGTCACATTTGGCATGGTGGGTGATTCACATGCCTAATTTAAAACATTTCTTAAAAACAATTTAAAAGTTGTCCTCAACTTGCAATTACAGGGATCACCTACAGGTTTTTGGTGATTTTTCTCTCTTCTGATTCTCTGCTTGTCCTAAAGATAAAGGTGTTTTCTGAATTGTTAGCACATATTTTTGTGCCAGCCAAGGTTCTATTTGTCTTTGTTGGATGTTTGAGGAATGCAATGACTATTATTTTCTCTATTTCAGGTTTGATGCCTCTTATTGTTTTCTCTAACAAAGAAACAACTTGTAATGAATAATACCTTGATTTTCATGGGTAATCTACAACCACTAAAAATACATTAAATGTAAGATAAATATTTGTAAAAACACTTAACATATAATTTAAATTCTGAAAACTATATTATAAGTAAAACAGCTGAGTCATTTGTAAATAAAGATGTTGAAACATCAATTGGTAATTATAAATTCAGGTATTGTTGGCTTCTTAAGGTCTATTAAAAGACAATATATTTGGGTCTCTTAAATGTGTTTTCATAAATTGTTGTATGTAAAAAGCAGTAAAAAATTATTCATATGTGAAAGAGTAAAAATATGGCCTTCTTCCTGGGTCTTCATTCAAATATAAGATTACTAAGAATTAAAATCTAATTAACATGTAATTAATTCACATGAAATTCAAGACCCTCAAAAAGTAACCCCCTGAGGGACTGAGGCTATAGCTTAGTGGATGAGCATTTGCCTACCATGTGTAAGGCACTGGGTTCAACCCTTAGCACCACATAAAAATAAACAAATAAAGGCATTCTGTTCATCGACAACTACAAAAAAAAAAAAAAAAGTAACCCCTGAGGATCCTTGACTGATCTTAACAGTAGGCATTGCACTATCTACTCAGTCTTGAATGTCCAACAGGAAAGTATAATCAAAGACAAATGTTCTGTCATACGGGTAAAAGAAAAGTCATATGCCAAAAACTGGGTTTAACATTAAAAGTGGGGGCCCATCCCAAGACCAGTAACTCATTTCTCCAAACAGCTAGATCCTGTGAGTCAGGGGTTACCAAAGTGTTTAAAAGCAATGGCCACGACTCCTTTGGTTGTTAAGGAGGCTTCTCAATTAACCTTGGGACAACATGGAGGTTCAGGTCCTCCCACCAAATACAGAACCAGAACATCACTGGTTCATAGGAGGAAGACTAACAAAATATCAGTCCTGCCTGTGAGACATTCCTGACATCAAACATTTGCAGATATATCAAACTTCAAATCTAGCTACCCTATTCCCAGACTTGGCCCCTTTAAAAGACCAATGTGTGGAGATTGTTGAACAAACTTTATAGCCAGCTAAACCCAACAGATATGGCTCTTGATAATCCTGTGGCTAAATTTTTCACAGGTGGAAGCAGTTTTGTTTAAAAAGGTACCACAAAAGCAGGGACTGCAATAGTCAGTCACTATGACACCATAGTAGCAAATGCTCTTCACACTCACACTAAACTGAGCAACAAATAGACCACTTAGGGTTAATTTTGAAGTCAATGTTAGGTTTTTAGAGTGTTTTTCTTTTGAGAAAGGTCATTGGTGAATGATGAGATCATTTGAAATATTTAAAAATTCATTGTGAAAACGACATAAACTTTGCTGCAAAAGTTACTTTCACTAAACATTCAAACTTTGCCCCAAAGCAAAACTCATCATTTTTATTCAGACCTTACAATTAAAACAAGGAAAAAATCTTGAAACATCCACACAGATTCCATATATAGGTTTCTAGTGCTTCATGCTGCTATCCAGAAAGAAAGGAAGATATTAATAGCTAAACAGATCCTAATAAAATATATAGATCCTCTGGGTTTTCTGTCACCAAATTGCTCTTTTCTCCCCTGCATCTTGCAGGGCTTTAACTTCTATCCAAGTTCAATGACCACATCCTCCCTGGCGCTATGACCGGATGTATGGGTCACTTCTAGGGCTTCAGATGGTGTCTTAATTTTGGTGTGCATTGGTAACCCACTCTTTGGAGGGGACTGGTTTCTTTTTTTATATATATGTTGTCCTGGCATAAATGACAATCTATAAGAAAACAAGGGCCTCAGGACACCCTGGCATAAGCATGCTAGAGGACAAATTCTTGTAAGAGTCATAGGGGCAGTCACATCTCTTGTTCCCTGGAATAGTGTTTTAGTCAGATTTTCCATCACTGTAACAAAAAGAGCTGACAAGAACAATTTTAGAGGAGGAAACGTTTATTTGGTGCTGATGGTCTTAGAGGTCTCAGTCCATAGACAGTCTCCTATATTAAGTTATGGCCCAAGGAGAGGCAGAACATGAGGGTGGAAGGGTGTGATGGAGGAAAGCATCTCAGGACATGACATCCAGGAAGAAGAGACAGCTCCATTTGTCAAGGACAAAATATGTACTCCCAAGGCACACCCCAGTGAACCACCTCCTTCAGCCATAACCTACCTGCTTACAGTTAGTCCTAGTTAATCCTTAGCAAAGGAATAATTCATTGATTACAAAACTCTCATAACCCAATCATGTCACCTGTGAACTTTCTTGCATTGTCTCATATATGAACTTTTGGGGGGCACCTAATATCTAAACCATAATAAACAGCTTCACCTACCTTGAGGTAACCCTAATATTGTGAAAATAGAAGGGCATTGTATTTCTTATTGGTTGAGTAGGGAGGAGTTTGTGCACACTTAAACTCCACCAGTTGTACTGGGGTCAACCCCTCAAGATACATAGTGGTTAATATTAACCCATTATGTCAGCTTTCCTGTGTATTAGTTTTTAGAGGTGTCCTATACATTAAACTGAGCAACCAATAGGCCACTTAGGGTTAACTTTGAAATCAATGTTGTTTTTAGAGTGTTTTTCTTCTGAGAAAGATCATTGGTGAATGATGAGATCATTTGAAATATTTAAAAATTCATTGTGAAAACGACATAAACTTTGCTGCAAATGTTACTTTCACTAAATGTTCAACGGGACACTATTGTGCACATAACTGGTGTAAGAAATGCATTCGTGAAAGTATTTTCTAAAAGTAGGTTGCCATTTTATTTAAAGTAATGTGCTATATTTCAAATTATTGGTGTTTGAAAACAACGGTCCTATAAACAGAATACTGGGACCATGTATATTGCTTAGTAATGTGCAGTGTGTCACACTGCTGCCTGGCAAAATCTAATGTGTTGTTCCTTGTGTTGGATTGTGGGGAAAAGTGCTCAAGAAATATCTAACAGTGATCTTTAGCATGCAAGTAAGGCAGTTCTCCAAATGCTTAAAGTGGTAAAGAATTCACTAATCACTGGTTATGACTTGTTGACATCCCTTCAGAAGACTGCATTCCAAGGACTGGTTGGAAGAGGCAAAAAAAGACCACACAGGTATTATCTGAAATGACAATAATGATGAAAAAACAAGGTTATATGATTAGATTTGATACTAATAATTCAATTCTCTTTGTAAAATGATAAGATAATAAATGCTTCATCACTGCAACAAACCATGATACAATGGAACCATCTGGCAAAGCTGGATCATGAAAAAAAAAAAAAAATGAAAGAGTGGAACCAATGGGCTTCAACCAGAAGTAGTGGGTACCTTCAATAATCTCAATGGTGCTATGGATAAACATGATTGGTTGGTTTCCAAAAGGTATTAGTCTTTGTTCACTCATATAACTGACGTGTGTATTGCAAATGCATGGATTGTTCACAAACTTGTGAACGAAGGCAAATATCTCATAAATTGGTTGGATTTCAAAAGAGACATCTGTTTAGCCTACCTAGAACAATGCAGTGAGAAAACCATCAAAAGTAAGATAGTGTAATACTCCTAAACCAAGATGATATCATATTTTTTTATTATTATTATTATTATTATTATTGGTACTGGGTTCACCCAGGGCCTTGTGTATGCTAGGCATGCACTCTACCAACTAAGCTATATCCCCAGTCCCATAATATCAGATTTGACAAGAGAAATCATACTGTTCTCAAACAGCAAGAAAGATGAAGGTGTCAAAATAAGCCATGTCATGCAAAAATGACAACATATTGTCAAAAATTTAATGTAACCCTTTGAAATGCATGGACAAACGGGATGACCATAAAAATGCCAGCCCTTCCCAACCCAGCCACTCACTGGAAGCCTGGCACATTCTGTTTTTATCAATCAGGGCTATTCCCTTTATTCTCAATGTAAAGTCCCCCCCACCCCATTAAAGTCTCACCTACTCATGCTCATCTGAGTCAACCCATTTTACCTGAATGAGGTAAAATTTCTGCTGAATCAGACATTCTTATTTTCAGTATCCCCAGAAGCATGCATCTTGCCTGTCACTGCTGCATAAAAGGACCCCAAGCCAACCAAGTTCTCCCTGCTTACCCTGGGGTCACAGTTGAAAAATACCTTTTGTTGCTGGCTAATGAGTCTCCCTGTTTTTATCACCAACAAGAACATACAGGTTAGTGAAACTGAGCTTCTCCAGGTATCCCAGGCCAGGTACTAAGCAGAAAATGACCTGTGAGTCAAGCAGGGAGGTGGTGGACCAGCAAAGTGCAGAACTGAGGCCCCTGGAGGGCCTCTCACACAGACCCAGGGGCCAGGGACAGCTTCCTATACTAGGTGATGTCTGTGTAAATCTTTCTGCTTGGAGGTCATTGCATGCTGAATTATTACTTCCAAATTACATCAATGAACACTGTTCCCCACTTACTGGGTACCTGCTATGGGCCAGGCATCATGCTAAGTATTTCATACTTCCAAATATTGCCAACCCCCTAGCCAGTAGTGATAACAGCTGTTCCACAGATGAAGCAAGAGAGGCTTAAAATAGTTAGAGAGTGTGCCAGGATCTTGCAGCCACAATGGCTGGGCTGGAGCTGAAGGCAACTCAAATGCTTCCAGGTAGAACAGTCTCAATGGCAGAGCTCAGACTCTTAACTTTATCAGGAGATGGGTAAGTGTTGATGACAATTTTTTTTTCACCGTGAAAGGGGAAATTGTTCACCTTAATTATAAATAATAAAGGGATAATAGAGAAAGCGATAATGGCTAATCTGTGTTGAGAATCATCCTTTGGCTGATTTGAAAGGGTCCAAGGCAGTGGACACTGGAGCGCACACAGGAAGTGGGTCAGAAAAGGGATCTCTCATATTCTCCTTTTCCTCTGTCTTCAAAACTCCTAGCCAAACTCTTGTCCATTTTGCCTTTTCTCAGTCTCTACCCAGCTGATTGTGCAGGATTTTCTATTAGAGCCAGCTGGAAGCTCCTAGAGAACAGGATGGATTTGCACCTGCTTTTGTAGAAAAGGGCACAGTCCTCTTGGTGGCATGGACTGTGGCACTCCTGAGTCTCTCTTATGCTGAGCTGAGTCAGCCAGGTGAGGAGGAGCACTGTGGGGAGGTCTGGCAAGAAGGCAATGGTAGCAGTGGTGACCCCTGGAAAAGGGACAAACTCACAAGAAGGGGAAGGGGACGAGGGGGCTGCAGCACCAAAAGAGTGTCCCTGAGGCCAGAGTTCTGGACAGGCTGAGATGACCCCCTCCAATGGAACCCAGAATCCAGCTGAACATCCACAGACCCCCAAAGGTAATTACCCTGGCAATCTTTTCCAGAGACCGGGTGTGATTTCCAGCCTCTTGCTAATGTGTGGGGACAGATCTTGGACCCTGTCATCAGTTATTCCCTTCAGAGACTCCGAAAGCCCAGGTGTGGCCCAGCGGGAACTCTTCAGCAAGGCTGGCAGCTTAGCAGTGCATCAAAACACAGGCTGAACCTGAGCTATGACTGTGTCCCTCAGCAGCCTTCTTTGGAGGCCAAAGCCAGCATTTTCTCAGCCCATTGAAAGTGACATCATGTGCTCACTTCTAAGAATGTACACATGCACACACGCATTATTACATCAAACATCAAGGATTTATTTTGAGAACCTAACACCATGGATAGTTGAAAGACGGTGAATACTGTCTCCCAGTTGAGTGGGTCTAAAACCCACAAAGGACCAAAATCTGGAATCTCCCAGTAAGTCTTATATATCCACAGGAGAAAGACAGGGCCCTGCAGGAGGCTCAGCAAAGAACATGAACTTGAAATTTTAGGATTTAGGTAGCTCTTTGTCCCCTAAGGCCGGCAAACCCTAGAGAGTGGGAAATGTCTAGTTTGGGGGGCAAAGGTGATCAGATAACCCTCACTGTAAGGACTGGTGGAAAACAGAAGCCAGACTTCCACCAACAACCAGGTGACAGTTAGGTCATTAAGCCCACATGTACCCTATGACTGCCTAGCAATTTTGCTGCAGACTTATATCCCCACAGACATGTTATCTTGTGTCCCAGGGCAGGCAGGGGACTACTCCCTGGGGAAAGCACATTTCACCATGTGGCCCAGCAACGCGGTCCTATGAGGATGTGTGGGCCTGGGTGGACACTTTGCAAGCTGAACAGAAACAGGAAGGCATAGGATGCAACATCATGTAGGTAGATAACAAAGACTTGCCTGTTAAACAGGGATGCAGTTTACAAGAACACATGCCAATAAACATAATATTAGAAGGGAAATCCTGCTTGTTCTCCCATCTGGGAGCCACTTGGGCCCTTCCAAAAACAATTCCCATAGTCACAGTTTTCTTCAAAGCTAATTCAAACCCTCTGGGATCCTCTCAGCTTGACAGAAGATGCCACACAGCTGCCATTTTAGAAACCTTTAGGCAATAGGTGCCAGACACTGTGTTGTCATCAATTGCATCATAATAGAGCATTTCTGAGTTTTGCCAGGTGGAGTGCCTACAGCTCTACCGTGTCACCTCATATCATATTATGACAATTGCAGCCAGTGAACATGAGTGTCTCTGATTTGCAGAAAAGGAAACAGGTTTGAAAAGGTGCAGTCACCAATGACTAGGCAGCTATAAAGAGACAGCCCACCTGTGGTGGCCCCCTCAGGCCAAGATCAGAGAAGATGCAGAGATACAAAACAGGTGCCCAGGCTCCATTTCTCTTTCTGCTATATGCTGACTAGGCCCATCCCAGGAACCCCAGACCTGCACACTACTGGAACAGCTCTCCATGATGCCCTGGATTTTGCCCTCAGAATGGCTAGGCCCTTTATCCTTGACCCTGAAGACAAAAGCCCACACCTTCCCCTTTACACCCTCCTGAGAAAGTTTCAGAGTGAGCCTGCCATGCCACACCAGCCAGCAGAAGGAGCAGTTCCTGGCAGTGTCCCTCCTGGCAAGCCCACAGATTCAATCAAATATTTTATCCAAAGCTGATAAAGGATTGCAAGAAGCTCTAGCAACCTCTCCATCAGCTTGGAAGTCAAGGATGAAAGATGACCCTTTTGAGAAATGTGTCACATTAGATTGGGTAGAGAGAGGTGTTGGGAGGGGAGGGGAGGGGAAGGGGGGATAGGAAGGGCAACAGAATAAAATAGACACTAGTATTGCTGTATGTATATACGTGTCTGTATAACCAATGTGATTCTGCAACCTGCACACTTGGAAAAATGAGAAATTATACCCCATTTGATTCAAATGTATGATATGTCAAGATCATTGTATTGTCATGAGCAACTAATAAATAAATAAATATAAAAAAATAAAGATAACCCTTTTGAAATACCCTAATTATAGTCCTGCAGATGCAACAAAATGGGCTAAATGAGATTCTGATATCTTGTTCAAATCCATAGGCCATCCCAGTCCTATTTAATGAGGCTGCCAACCACTGACTCTTGCAAGGGGAACTGCACAGAAATGGCCCTAAGCCAATTATGTGGGACCTTGTTCAAGTCTGTCATCTGCATATTTCTGTCCGTTTGGTGTGGTGAGCCGTTCCTATAGACCATGGCCGCCATTAGAAGATGGCGCCGGCTTCCACTGTGGCCTGTGATAAA
The DNA here is from genome assembly GCF_047511675.1 of Marmota flaviventris. Lineage (NCBI taxonomy): Eukaryota > Metazoa > Chordata > Mammalia > Rodentia > Sciuridae > Marmota > Marmota flaviventris. The sequence continues at coordinate 58,391,631 of NC_092513.1, forward strand.
CAACTCCTTTTTTGGAGAGTTGGCACGTAATCCCTTATCACCCTATGAGAAAGCTCCACGTGGCAGCTTTGCATTGGGGCTTGAGATGCTTTATTAAGGCTGGGAGGGGCATCCGAGAGAGAGAAGAAGAAATATCAAGGGCCTGAATAAACTGCTGAAAGAAGATTCCTGAGTTGCGTCTTCCTTGCGGGCAAGGGGTCGCGACAGTTTGGCTGTAAGGTGGGCGCCGAAACTGAGCCATACACACTGAGTATAGTGGGCTTGCACTCTAGGCAGGGTCTCTTCCCCTTCAGCAAATTCTTGGCCATCACTTGACAAGATTCTACATCTTGCTGGCTATTTCTTCATCTTTTTCATGCAGAGAGGGAAGGAGAGAGGCTTAGATGAATTTACAAAGGTTCTTCACAGTTCCAGGATCTAAAACTGACTGGATCTGTTAGTGCTGCCAGCTGGCCTGCTCCCCACTGAAGCTTTCCTAACTCTCAACTTCCCAGGGTCTAGCAACACCCTCCTGCCACTTATGAAGATTTAATAAACATCTGCTGTGTTCATTAAAGGATATATGAGGCAAAGGGATGTAATGTGCACAAACTGTTACTCCTCTCATGGGACTTATGGCCAGGTGAACAACACACTTATCTGGAGCTCAGACACCCAAGCTCCATACAGTGCCTCCCCTCTGTGAGGTCTTCCCCTGCAGTCCATCCCACTCTGGTCACCTTGAGTGGACTCTGCTGCCACACAATAAAATGTTCTAAAGTAATTGGTTTTGAGGCTGAGAATTGTACCTTGATTCTTCACCATTCTCCATCCCAGCACACACAGGGAACTTCATCACATCTACCCAGAGCCCAGATGTGCTGGGAGCTGGGATTCCCATTCCACACGAAGAGGAGGAGACCGAGGAGTTGCTGAGAGCTCAGAGGCATAGACAATGAAATAAACTGTGGTCTTTATCTTTCAAGTTTTTAATCCAGTGAGTCACATGAACTCTTCCCACAAATCATTCAAAAGAATCAACTCTTGGTGTACCCTCATAGTGGCTCCATGGTGGCAGATGAGCAGCTCCCTCCCTTTCTGTCACATGACTGGTGGAGTAGCCTAAGCACAGACCATCAGGACCTCATTGTCCCCTAGCTGCATCCTACAAAACTTCTGGTGAAGTTCAGGCCTTAGTTGTTTGTCCCCAAGGCTACCCATGTCCCAGACAGGCCAGGTAGGCTCAGGAGTGAGTCTCTTCTCCCCAAATGAAACCTGCAGTGTCACTACCTATCTCAATGGTATCCTCTGTGCACCTGGAAAATGGCCCCATCACAAGTATTGAAACAAGAAGGAAAAGAACAAGCCCAAGATGAATTTATGACATTGACATTTCCTTAATCCAAAAGGAAATAATATTCCTAAATGCTAAGACTTTTCTTTCCCAGAATCAAACCACTGGACTTTTGAAAACAAAGTTTCTTTGGGCTTTAGGATCCTAAAGAATATTGTGTTAATTTGGACACGTGTTTCCCAGATGCTAGAGCTTCTGGGTAGGTGACAGTTGGCAAGAGCAGCCCCTGGCCCCTCTCATCCTTCCTGGAAGGCAAGACTTTGATGGCCCCAGTGGCCTGCCCCACTGTGTTCTGCCCATGATCATGCCATGCCTGGCCTGCAACATGTGTGCCACCCTGATACCGGTTGGCTGTATCCTGGAAGGCACATGATTGTATCTGGCTTCATGAGGTTGCTGGAACTACCTAACAACTCTGCCATATTTAATAACATTTCTCTACTCAAATAGATGTACAGTTTGGATTTTTTTTTACAGATCAACAATCTACTGGCCCAGTGTGATCCCTACGAGTACCTGCAGGATGCTCGCACTGTTCAAAGCCAGCCTCAGCAATTTAGTGAGGCACTAAGCAAGTCAGTGAGACCCTGTCTCGAATAAAATACAAAATAGGGGGCTGGGGCTCAGCAGTAGAGCACTTGCCTGGCATGTGTGAGGCACTGGGTTCGATCCTCAGCACCACATATAAGTAAATAAAATAAAGGTTTACCAATAATTAAAAAAATAAATAAATAAAACTTTTTAAAAATACAAAATAGGTCTAGGGATGTGGCTCAGTGGTTGAGTGTTCAATCCCTGGTATGCCCCCAGACACTGCAAAAAAAAAAAAAAAGATTCCCAAAAGATAAAAACAAAACAAACCAAAAATTCACCTCCATTTAGAATCTCTGGTTGCCAAGCAAGATGACCAAATACTGTGTCCTCTTCTTAGTAAGCAATTAGTTCTTCTGAAATCCTCTCTGCAAGATCTTGTTTAGGCACCACCTTTTCAGGAATCCCTCTGCTTATGTGCCATTCTCACCTTCTCTATCACAGGGTAGCAGCTGAGCACATAGGCTCTGGAGACTGACAGAGTGCAAACCTCAGCTCTGCCACTCACTAGCTATATGACCTTGGAAAAGAGACTTCATGTCTCGGTGCCTCACTTCCTCATCTGTGAAGTTTAGATAATTATAGTATTGCTTATTTTTCTCTTCAGAAACTAGATAAGCTAATATCTAAAAAGTGCATTGAATGTTGCCTGGCTCATGGTAAACATCACACAGCTGGTCTTGTCCATACTGTCATCATGTAGCCCTGACATGCTGGGTTGTGCTATAATTGCTCACCCAACTAAGCATCAAGCTCCAGAGAGCGCCTCATATATCCTCCCTACTCCTTGGCATACATAATAGGTATCTGAATATGGGCTGTCTTCAAATATGTGCCAACTTGAAGCCTTAAGTACTCAAACTTGCTTGTCTGCCTTACAACTTTCAGTTCTGAACTATCTTTACAAATATTAAATCAAAGATTTCTCTAAGAATGTCTTAGAACTGAAGATAAAAACCAAGAATGAATTGTTCCTGAACTGAGCTGCTGGGAATTCTCTTGAGGGAAACTTGGACTTCCATACCAAAGTTCTGATGATGACAGCTATGAACACATCCAAGGAGCCTTGAGAAGAAATGTGAGCTCCTCAGCCCCTGTTTATTCCTGAGTGAGAAGATGACACCCTGTAGGTAAGGTCTTATCTTTCACTTAGATTAAGAGAGATCTGAGAGCTGAGAGTGCTAAGAGAAAAGTAAAGCAGAGAAAGTAGGAAAAGTTGCAGAATCAATGTCACAGTAAGGAAACAGCTGCCATGGACCAACAAAGCAAAGGGGGAGACAGGTTTCTCACAACCCAAACAATCCTTCTACGAGTCAAAACATAACCTCCCTAAAAACTGCATGTATTAGCTCCATTAATGGCCACTAAAGTCATAAATTTTTTATAGGTAGAAGATATTTCTAAATAGATTTCAGAAACTTAGACTCAGTGCGGACTATCATGTTATCATGTTCCCTATCTCGTCTCCATTGTCTAATCTCACCAAACTATTGAAGTCCCTTTGCAATGTCACCTACTCTTTTAAACTTTGACTTTCCAACCAGAAGTGGGTGCAGTAGTTTCCATCTCTTTTGCAGAACCTTAGAGTCTGTCTTCCCATGTATGTCATATTTAAGCCTGTCCCTAGCCCCAATCCAATAAGATCAGTGTGGAGATGCCTTTCACCTTTACAAATCTCAAGTAATACTTAAAAGTGAACTTGAGAAGAAATAGCTAGAAACTGATCCTCACTCTTCAGCATCATTTGGTATTTTCTCTTGGCAAGGGCTCCCATAAGAGAAATCCCAGGAAAGGTCAGTTTGGCTGGGAGCATCCTTGGGGCCAAGTGGTGGTAGAGTTTGTGTTCTTGTCAATTAGATAGATTCAGTCTGTCCTCTATGTTACAAATATCAAGGTACCACAAGAAATCAAACACATGCTCAGAGGTGAGTGGGCAAGGCAAATTTTACTCCTGCCATAAGGTTTGCTGTCTAACTTGGCTAGCAAGCACACCTGGGCAGGCAGTCCACCTTTTATCCCTAACACAGTGCTGCCCTTCACCCTGATTGAAGGAGCTTGGGGTTACAATCTATGCCACTGGCTAATTTTAAAAGTGGAGCAGGCAAAGGGGAGGACTATAGTTAAAATGGCTACAAATGGATCCAATTAAGGGCAAATGCTATATTCTGAAAACGGGCCACCTAACTTTCTATTTGTCATATTTCTATTTGTCATATCACTCTCTTTTTAGTACGAAACTCTTGGATTCAGCTATGTCTGATGTCTCTAGTTCCAGACTTCCTCTAGTTCCATTTGTCTGCAAGCTTTCCACTGAGGCTGGGAAGAGGGTGCCAAGATCACCCACTCAACTCATGGAGTGGGGAGGATGTGTGGGATCATCCTTTTCTGCCCAGTTTCAAACAGCCCTGTTGTTGTGTCCACTTGTTTCCCAAGGTCCTGAGAGCTCCCTGTTGCTTCCTTGCACCCCTAATGATAGCAGAGTTCTCTGCTCCCTCTGGCCCTTGTTATCCCTTTACCATCTACTTCCTAGCTTTCTAAAATTTTGATGTTGTCACCTCCTCTTCTGATTTCTTTTTCCTTGTCGATTTCTGGTGAGGGGATACTCTGTTGTTTGCTGGTCAGGGGTTTGGATCTCCACACATATACTAGAGAGTCAGTCTGGTCCTTCATCATGCCAAGAAAACAGGGTTTTAATGGAGGTAAGAGGAGAGGAGACATTAACATTAGTTCCTGTCCACAGAAGGTGTAGGGAGGAGTGTCTGAAATCAGGGGTCCCTGACAGCCAACAAGCATCCTGTACACCACAGTTTCACTGAGTATAAAGGCTGTCAGGAGGGAAGAGACAGGCAGAAGAGTAAGGTGAGAGAATGGCAAAGAGGAACTGTTAGCTCAGATGGTTGTGTTAGGTCATCCAGGGCCTCAGTAATGCAAGGCATTAATTAACAGAGGCTCCAGCCACCAGAAAAGGCTCTGGTTTTGAAGTGCAGCAGGTCTTGTCTAGAGTCACAGTATAACAGAGTGACAGAACTGGAAAGAACACTGGTGGCCATCCTTTCATTCCCAGGTGCAGGGCTGCAGGGTTGTCTGAGTTCACAGAACTAATGGATGACCCAGTGCTGGACGTGACCTAGGCAAGCATGATGCCTCATAGTGGCACAGCATTCATGCCACTAGCAGAGGGACATCACCTCCTGCTTATCTGGCACAGGACAGCTGGTGAATTGCTTGGCAGTAACTGTACCCCATTATCTCCTCATTGTCCATTCTTTGCCATCCTAGGGTCCTCTTGGCTCTGCAACTTCCCATCACTTATGCTACTCTGAGTCTTAAAGATACTATACCCTTAGGTCTTCTTAGGTTCTGAGTTGCATTCTAAGATGGTCACTGTCTTAGTAGGTTTTTGATGGCTATCACAAAAATACTTCAGACTGGATAGTGTATAAGGAATTGAGGTTTATTTAGCTCACAGTTGTAGAGGCTGGAAAGCCTAGAGCATGACTCTGGCATCCAGTGAAGGTCTTCTTGCTGTATCATAACATGACAGAGGGCATCACATGGTGAGACAGAGCAAGTGTGTTCCCTCTAGTCTCTTCCTCTTCTCATAAAGCTTATAATGCTATTACAGTGGTTCTGACCTCCCAAAAATCCCACCTCTGAATACCATTGGCATACAATTTGAGGATTAAGTTTTTTTATATGTGAACAAGTGGAAGACTCATTCAACCCATAATTTTTGTAGTTTTTTTAATATTTATTTTTAGAAGTAGTTGGACACAATCTTTATTTTATTTATTTATTTTTATGTGGTGCTGAGGATCGAACCCAGGGCCTCCCACGTGCTAGACAAGCACTCTACCACTGAGCCAAAACCCCAGCCCACTTTTGCAGTTTTTTAGTGAAAAAGTTGGAGCAAGGTGAGACAAGTGGTTCAAGCAGTTGATGATAATGGCCTAGACAAGGTAGAGAGGGTGGCCAGAGAAGTGAACAAACTGAAGATATTCTTTAAGAAGGAGAACTGAAAGGACTTGCTGAGGTATTTACTAATGAAACTGATAAATCAAGTCTAATTTCCTACTTTCTGGCTTAAGTGGGGAAATCATGTTGCCATTTAATGCAAAATGAAAATATGGGGAGGAGAGAACTGGTTGGGGAGAAATTGAAGAAATTTTGGGGACATGTTAATTTTGTAGTGTTTCTAACAAATGTAACTGATGGTGGTCTGAAAATACAAGCAGACATAATCCCTGAACCACTATAGGTCTCAGATTCCTCCTCTGGGAAATGAAAAGAATTGGGTAAAAAAAATTAGTGACCCCCATCATTGTCCATATCAGCCTTCCTTCCATCTGTTCTGTTTGAGGTGTCCCCTAAAACTCATGTGTGAGACAATTCAAGAAGCCTTTGAGGAGAAATGATGGAGGTGAATTTTTGTTTATTTTGTTATCTTTTGGGAATCTACTTCTTATAACGTATTTCTACCATTTTCTACATGACCAGGAAGTGAATTTGTTATGAGGTTATGAAAGCCTTAACCCAATCAGTGAATTAATCCCTGTTGGGATTGAGTGGCAGCTTAAGGTTGTAGAGTGTGGCTGGAGGAGGTGGGTCATTGGGGGCATGCCTTTGGGGTATATATTTGTTATCTGTTGAGTGGAGTCTCTCTCTCTCTCTCTCTCTCTCTCTCTCTCTCTCCTTTCTGATCATCATGTGAATGGCATTCCTCCAGCACACTCTTCTGCCATGATGTTCTGCCCTCACCTCAAGCCCCGAGGAATGGACCTGGCTATCTATGGATTGAGACCTCTGAAATCATGAGGCCCCAAATAAGCTCTTCCCTCCTTTAAAATTGTTCTTGTGAGGTTTGTTTTTGATCATAGCAGCAAAAAAAAAAAAAAAAAAAAAAAAAAAAAAACTGAATAAAACACCAACACACCACTCTAGGGTGGTGTCTCTGACCTGTTGATTTATTTCTCAGTGGAAAGATCTCAGTAAAGACATGCTTTTGGAGACAGAAGCATAAAGATAATCCTTTAGGGGAACTTAGGCAGTCATCTGTGAAGAAGACATGGGAAGAAAAGAGAAGATGGTAGCATACTGCCCGATCCTTGAGGAGCCCCAACATAAACTGGTTGGGGAGAGAAGAAAGACCCTGATAGTTTCTGTCCTTTTAGCACTTCCCAAGGACGACAGGCAAAGCGACAGAAAACCTGTTAAAGCTTAAAAGACCCATATTTTCCCTCCAGTTGTAAAGCATATCTGCTAGGGAAAAAAAAGACAACAAATATTAGCTAAAAGCCAGTGTATTCAACTGGGAAATTATTCTGTGAGGACTGTGACCCTGTTACATCCAGAGAGTAACTGTAAACCTAAAGGAAAGAGTTTTCTAAATAAAGACACTCTTTATTTACTGGAGGTTGGGAAGCAGTGGGGTAGGTAAACAGAGGTTAGATTTGATTATTGCATGTGCGTACATGTAATGAATTATCCTACTGTACCCCATTAATATGTACAATTAAGACATGTCAGTCAAAATGTATTTAATTTTAGAAAAAGCTTTGAAAACTGAAGATATGATTTCCTGTAGTTTGACAGTTGTTTCTCTAGCACAGTTTCTTATGGCACATAAGCAGGAAGAAATAATTCAGTGATGGAAACGTAATGTTTTTTGAAGGAAGGAATTAGAGGAGGCTACTTGAGGCTCCATAACTCTTCAGGTGTTCCCAACCCAAGCTCAAGGCAAGTTTGCCCACGTCCAACTAAAAGTCCAGAGTGTAGATCAACGCAATGAGCCCAAAATATAGAGCTCAACACGTCCAAATTAAGTTATTCATACAAGAAGAAATTTGCTGTCATTTTTTTAAATATAAAATTGTGTGTAGTTTCCCAATTGTTTTTTCTCATCAAGATAAGTAATTTTTCTGCCCCATTGGGTATCAGGTTAATATTCAGCTTTTTTGTATATTAAAAGTAAATTTAGATACTACAATCAGATTAAAAAGAAGACATGCTGCTTACTCATGCACTTTCATCTTAATCTATTTAATTTCTGAAACTGCTACCAAAACGAAATTGAACAGGTTTGTGTTAATTTTCACATTACATGTTTCTAAAAAACACAGCCCAGTAACTTCCAGCCCAGGAAAGTCCTCTGACTATGAGACATAACTAATCATTTGTGACTGTGAGAAATGAAGCTTTAAAATTAAGATTTTTTTTCAGACTGTACTAAATTCTGCTGTTATTCATTGTTCAAAAACAAACTTGGTTGCATTATGTCCATCAGGATGATACATAATCTCCATCTCCAAAATGAGGCTTATCAGACCTTCCAATAATCTAACAGAAACAAGTGTACTTTTCATGCATATAATTGAGATTTTGAAAGATAACACTCTATTTTCATTGCATAGCACTTTCCTACCATTAGTCTATTGAAAATTAGAATATCATATTATATAAAAATTATTAATCCAATAGAAACACTTTGGGTAGTTTTATTGATTGGAGGGGAAGATATGTTACATGATCATTGTATAATAAAATTTGAGCAATATGGAAATGTACAAAACAAACAAACAAACATGTAACTGTGTCAACATCTAGGGACAGCCATAGTTAATGTTTCATATCATACTCATGGTCTTTTTCTCTGTGGATGCTCACGTCCTCTATGCCACCTACACACTGTATCCCAGACACACAAATTGAGATTGTATTGCACTGCTTTGTGATTTTTTGTCTTTAGTATATCATAAACAACTTGTTTTATGATTTTTTAATCTGTTCATGATTATCAAAGTCTACATAGTATTCCATCCATCACACAGCCATTCCAACACTTAACATTCTCAAACTATTGAACACTGAATATATACTAATCCAGTTACAAATAAGGGTGCAGTGAACAATCTACACAACATTCCACATTATCAACCTCCCTAAGCAGAGCAGCCCATTATTTGTAATCAGTGAACCTACAATGACACCTCATTATTATCCAAAGTCCACAGTTCACATCAGGGTTCACATTTGTGCATGCTGTGGGTTTGGACAGACAGGAAATGACACGTGTCCACCATGCCATGCAAATATCATCCAGGGCAGCTTCACTTCCTAAAAATCCTAGGTTATACACATTTTTCAAGGCAAATTAAATATTCCCAAAGACTGGATCAACTGATTTCCACCAGCATGTATGAAAGTGTCTGTGTCTGAATTTTTGTAATATTAAGAATTACAAGAAAGAAATACTAGCCCCCATTTGATAGCTGAAGGATGAAATCACATTCTGAATTTTTAGTGAGTTACAGAGAGTCATATGGTTGTTGGTTATTTGAATCCTAGAAGATGTTGGTTCATGCCCTTTGCCTATTTTAAAATTGAGTATTTATCATTTTATTTTTAATTTATGTGAACTATTTATATCATTTATTTTCAGCTATGTTACAGATATTTTTTCTCAGTTTAGAGATGGCCTTTATGTTTTCATATTTAATGGGAGTATTTTGTTAGTTTTTGACATACAGATGTTTTACTCCTTATATAGTTAAATACATTGAAAATTAGTTTGTTCTGATTATATAAACTAGAATTTCTGAATAGTGATTTTTAAAAGTTAATTAAGATCACCAACACACATCAAAAATGCATATCTTCACAATCAAGGAAATAAAATATAAAACAATAACATTACATTTTAATCTATTATATTTAGTAAATATTAAAAGGCATAATATTATTTATTGATTTATTGACAAAGAATTGATGAAGTGCTTAGTATGTGCTAAACACCATCCTAAACATTTCACAACTATAAATGGATTAAATCCTCCTAACAACCTCAATCTATTAGTATACAGAAGATTCAGAAACTGTAATTACAATCAGCTTTAAAAAGAAAGAAAGGCAGTCTCTCATGTAATTGCAAGTCCAGAGGTTGGAAACCCAGATGTGGCATGAGAAACAACTCAAATATGTCATCCAGGATCTAGGTCTTTCCTCACTCTGCTCTGCCATTTCTTGTCTCAGCTGAGTCTTCTCACAATTGCAAGATGGCTACATGTTTCCTTGAGCCTGTCCAGAAGGAAAATGAAAAGAAAAGGGCAGAATTTAGCTCTCCTCCACCAAGCACGAACTCCAGGCCCCATCATCCAATCTAATGTATGAGCTTAGGTTATGTGTATATTCCTGACCAACACCATCACCAGGATAAAGCCAAGTTCTGATGTGCTTACATGAATCAATATCCCCTTCTGGAACCAGGGGAAAAGGCATAAATAACTGAACATAATTGCGATTAGGTTAAGATAAAAAGGGGAGAAATGTTATGAAATGTTAAGAACAAACAGTACCCACCAAACTGAATATCCACTAATAAGAGATTGGCCAAATGCATTCACAGTGCATCCTTGAAATGAAAATTTGTATACCATCAAAAGAAACCAAGTAATATATATATGTAGTTACATGGAAAAATCTCTAAGATACATTACATTTTTAAAAAACAGTAAAAGAGTAGATATCACAGGCTATCACTTAATAAGAAATAGATAAATTGATTATTGATTATTAAATAAATAAATTGATTATCCTTGAATATGCACTGGAAGAATACTTTTAAAATGCCTTTATTTATTTATTTATATTTTTATGTGGTACTAGCCCCTCACAGGTGCTAAGCAGGAGCTCTACCACTAAGCCACAACTCCAGCCCCTGGAAGAACACTTTTAAGGAGTGAGATTAAATGGAAAAGAAATAGGAAAATAATGATATATAAATTCTGATTTAAGATTTGAGTTGTTTTTGTTTTTGTGGTGTTGGGTTTTTAAACATAGGATCTCATATATGTGAAGCATGAACTCTACCACTGAGCTACATTCCCATTCCTTAAGACAGCATTTTGGATTTCATAAAAGGATTTTTTCATAACTGTGGTAGGCAGAATAATGACCTAAGATATCCAGTCCTAATTCCTGGAACCTATGAATGTATTAACTTTCATGGCAAGAGGGATTTTTAAATGTGATTACATTAAGAATCTTGAGATAGAGTATCGTAGATAACACAGGTGGATCCAATATGATCATAGGGGATCCTCATAAAAAAGTTAGAAAGAGCAGGGGTCAGAGTCAGAAAGAAAGCCTAGAAGATGCTACATTGTTGGCTTTGAAGATGGAGGAAGGGGCCTCAAGCCTCAGAATGCTGGTGTTCTCTAAAAGCTGGAAGAAACAAGGAAGTGATTATATACGTTACTTTGATTTTTATCCCAATAAAACCCATTCTAGAAATCTGACCTCAAAACTGTAGTTATTTTAAACCACAAAGTTTGTGATAATTTCTTATAGCAGCAATAAGAAACTGATACAGAAAGAAATTTCATTCTCACTCTATTGAATTAATTTTAAGATAAAGGATTTGAGAAAATACATTACTTGCCTCTGAATTCCTGCTACCAAATACACATAAACACTTTTAATAGTGACATAAAATATATTAACTCAGTATTGCCTTGTCTTCTGTGTGTACAATGGTTGTTGAAAAGTAAGGGCTTTGGAGTTAGACAAGGTTCCCATCCTAAGTTCACACTTTAGTGTCTCTGTGACCTTTGGAGAATTATTCATCCTCATTTAGGAAGATGGACAGGATAATGCTTCCTTTGCAAGACTGCTGTGACAATTTAATGAATTTTTGTTTAGTTCAGGTATGGTAAGGCCAACAGATCAGAAGACTGTCACCGAAAAGATGATTTTATTAGATTTCTTAGGGGAAGGGGCACAGTGTTCCATAAAGGGACACATAGAGAAGCACCAGGGCCAGTCGGAGCCAGGAACAACGAACAGGGAACTGCTGGGAATACTTGATTGGTTTTCTTAGGAAGGAATGGGTATGGGGGCATGGAAAGGGGGCTCCCTAGTTAGGACTGGCTAGTTTGACTAATCCTAGTAGGCTCTGGAGTATAGGGGGTTGCCCCTGCTTGTATGATGTCTATCCTTGGGATGATTAGGGGAGAAGGTGAGGGTGAACTAGTGTAGCATAAAAGTAAGAGCCAGATAATGCAGGTGGGCAGGGGATATGGGCTCTGATTAGCTGGTTTATATATTAAAGACATGTTCTTGGCACAATTTTTGGTTGTCTCTGGGAATTGGTTAGACTGGGAGGGGCAGGCTCTCCCATCAGCAGGTCTCCAGATGTCAAAACATCAGTTACAAGATGGGCATGGTGCTGCATGCATGTAATCCCAGCAGCTCAGGAGGCTAAGGCAGGAGGATTGCAAATTCAAAGCCAGTCTCAGCAACTTAGCAAAGCCCTATGCAACTTAGTAAGACCCCATCTCAAAATAAAAATAAAAAAGGACTACAGGTATGGGTCAGTGGTTAAGCACCTCTGAGGTCAATCCCTAGTACCAAAAACAAAACAAAACAAAACAAAAAAACCTACCATCACCAACAACAACAATAACAAAAAATACAAAAGTTAGAAAATGTGGTTAATACACATATGAAAATATATCTAGTACTTTTGTGGCACATAGCAAATGTGTTTTCCCTGCCACTGTGTCCCATCAACCAATTACATTTTTAGCATATGTAAAGTAATATTTATAATCTATCTGTAAAATTTGAGTCATGTAGTATGTATTTAACATATAATAATAAAGCCCTGTTATCAACTGCCTGCCATATATAAAGCACTTTATAGTCATTCCTTCATGTCTCTAAATTCCAAACCCAAAGATTCAGCCAACCAAGGATTAAAAATATTTGGAAGAGGGACAGAATTGTAGCCCAGTTGTAGAGCGCTTGCCTAGCATGTGTGAGGCACCGGGTTTGATTCTCATCACTGCATATAAATAAAATAAAGGTCTATCAACAACAAAAAATATATATATTTTAAAAATATATTTGGAAGAATAATTGCATCTATTCTAGACATGTTACTGACTTTTTTCTTAGAAATAATCATTTCTAGGGGATTTAAGATTATTAGTTTATTCAACATTATCAGATATCAAGAATATTAGATTATTCAAGCTACACATCATTTCCCAGGGACTTTTGAGAACACCCATACTTTGAAAGGAAAAGGAGGAAGAGGATGTTGGGCTGAGTCTCTAAGAAGCAGAACCTAAGAGTTATGTAGTGCAGGTTCTGGGGAGCAAATTGTAAGGGAGTCCAGGCAGGGCAAAGAAGGATACACATAAGAATGTGATTTCAAAAGAAGACTGACTTCAGCTTATCCTGAGGGAACTGTGGAGAGTGAATCCTAATAGGAGCTTGAGGCAAGTGAGTGGACCTTTTATTTCTGAACTATGGACTGCTTGGGGGTAGAAGTGTTTGCAGTATAACTCCCAGCCACCAGGAGAGGTGGATTTGATTGCTTTGGGGCAAACCTTGGGAAAGATCACAGGTGCAAAACAGCTGGGAGGGGACACAAATAAAAGGCTGGTAAAAAAGACCCCAGAGAATCTGGCAGAGCACAACAGTATCTAATTATACAAGCCTTGCCCCACCTAGATCTTCTTGCCTTAAATCTTAGATTTCTTCCATCCAGCTACAACTCTAGGACGCTGGTTGCTCTCAGAAACCGGAAACTTAAAGATTTGAGATAAGGAGCAAGTTAGGATCTCCATGGTGCAGTTGATCCCAAGGTTATCACTGATAGTCATCACAGCTAACTTCTACTGCCCATTTTCAATTCCCCTTGCTTACTACCCTCATGACCATTAGTGACTCAGGATTTCTAATACCTTTTCCCATCATTAACCTTGGTCCACAGAGGAAAGGCCTCACTAAACTTCTCAAGAACAACAACTGTCTCCTCTCCAGCACTGTCAGTATTCTATTGCTCCATAAGTGACCACAAACTTAAGAGCTTACAACAACACACATTTACTATCTCAGAGTTTCTTCAGGCCAGAAATTTTAAAACATGCCTAGATTCTCTGCTCAGAGTCTCACCAAGATAAAATCAGTGTGTCAGCTGGGATGAGCTCTCATCTGGCACTTGGGATCCTCTTCTGAGCTCCTTGGGTGCTGGGAGAATTCAGGTGCTTGTGGTTGTAGAACTAAGGTCCTGCTTTCCTGCTAGTTGTGAGCTGCTACGAGGATTTTGGCACTGGGAAATGGGGTGCCGTTGTAACAAATACCTAACAATATGAAAGTGGCTTTGGAATCAGGTAATTGGCAGAAAATTGGTTGTTGAAATTGCTTCTGGTGAGGACTAAGATTGAAATGAGGAACACATTATTGGATACTGGAATAAAGGTGATCTTAGATACACAGTTGCAGAGAAGAGGAGCCAAGGCACCCCAGGAGGCACATCTGCCAGATTATATCACTTACCACAATGGGATGGGTCTTTACTACCATGTGGCTGGTGAGTGACACAATAGAAGCTACTGTAAATATTGATGTGGTTGTGTCACTGTAGTATGCTGATTTTAAGTCCTTTGGGTATAAATCGAGAAGTGGGATAGCTGGGTCAAAGGTGGTTCCATTCAAGTTTTCTGAGGAATCTCCATACTGCTTTTCAGAATAGTTGCATCAATTTGCAGTCCCACCAGCAATGAATGAGTGTGCTTTTACCCTCACATCCTTGCCAACGCTTATCATCGTTTGTATTCTTGATAAATTGCCATTCAGACTGGAGTAAGCTGAAATTTTAGAGTAGTTTTGATTTGCATTTCTCTAATTGTTAGAGATGGTGAACACTTTTTCATATATTTGTTGATCAACTGAACTGAGGTGTCTGTTTAGTTCCTTAGCCCATTTATTAATTGGGTTATCTGGGTTTTTTTCTTTCTTTCTTTCTTCTTTGGGTGTTTTTTGAGTTCTTTATATATCCTGGAAAGTAGTGCTCTATCTGATGTGCCTGTAGTAATGATTTTTGTCTCATTCTGTAGGCTCTCTCTTCACGTTTTTGATCATTTCCTTTGCTCAGAAGAAGCTTTTTAGTTTAAATCCGTCCCATTTATTGATTCTTGATTTTATTTCTTGTGCTTTAGGAGTCTTATTGAGGAAGTCGATTCCTGAGCAAAAATAATGGAGAGTTGGGTCTACATTTTCTTCTAGTAGGTGAAGAGTCTCTGGTCTAATGCCTAGGTCCTTGACCCACATGACTTGATTTTTGTGCAGAGTGAGAAATAGGGGTTAAATTTCATTCTGTTACATATGGATTTCTAGTTTTTGCAGAACAATTTATTGAAGAGGCTATCATTTCCCCAATGTATGTTGATATGAATATTCTTAAGTTTAATCAATCATTCCACAGCCCAAATATCATATGGTTACAACAGAAAATTAAGGAAATTTTTCATAATTAATAAAAATCAAGTCAAGTGGGTTCAATTTAGTGGTTATTAATTATGAAAAATTTAGGATAATAAAAATGTTTAGTTATCAGAAGTTCAGTGGCCAGATATTTTATTATTTGAATCTTATGTTATTCCAAAAAGTGTATAACTAAATTCAAGTAATTTATTGGTATATTAAATGATAATGGTAATTACATGATTCTGTTATAATGCAGAGAAGTGTACTACCTTAGACAGCTTTCCATCACTATAACAAACATCTGAGACAATCGACTTATAAAGAGGAAAGTTTATTTTGGCTCAGAGTTTCAGAGTTTCAGTCTATGACTGATTGACCCATTGCTTCTAGAATTATGGAAAGGCAGCATGTCATGGCAGGGAGCACGTGGTACAACTGTTCCTCCTGTGTTCTGGAAAAGAAAGATAGGAATAAGGGGCTGGGATCTCCATATCCCTTTAAGGACACACCTGATGACCAGAATACCTCCTCCTGCCCTCACCTCTTAAAGATTCCACCACCTCCCAATGATACCATGGATTCGGACCAAGTCTTCAGCACATGGACTTTCAAGGGCACTTGTCCAAACCATAGCAAGAACTTATCCACAAACTGTGGGGGTCATATGGAGGTTTGAGAGTGAAATTACACCCACATCCAGTCTTCATCTCCCAAGATTAGTAGGAAATTTCATCCCAGACATTATCAATTTCTCCCCCAGCTCAGAAAATTACATGCCCACCCACACAGTTACTTAAGTCTATATGCAAGTTATATTTCTTGATCCCTGTCTCTTCTCCACCCTCCCACATTACATCCAGGATCATCCAAGCCCCCCAAACCCACCACAAAGCTGTTCGGGCCCCACATCCCTAGGTGACCTGTTATTTTCATCACCCTGGACCACTGGCTTCCTCATTCCACTTGCTGTCCCCCCATCCCCTGCAAAGCCTTCATAGAGCATCCAGGGCATTTTCAGAGTAAGACAGGTTGTGTCCCATTCCTGTGACAACCCTCCATGACTCCCCATAACCATGGGATGACTAGTCTATTACCCCCAGTTCACCCTGGCTCTGGCCCTGTCACCTCTTAGCCTCCCCTCGCTGCCCTCTCCATGGGGTCCTTCTTTTTGTCCACCAGCTTGGGGACATCCAAGTTTGCCATCCTAAGGCTTGTTCCCAGGTGTTCCTCTGCCTGGGATGACCTCCCTCAGGGTCATCCCTGGCCAGCACTTGAGCATGAGAGTCATTTCTGCCAAGGCCATGCCTGTCACTTCATCTGATTTTCATTCTTGGCAGAAGAAAAGCTGTCAGAGCACTTGGTTGTAAGCTTGATGAATGAAGGGACCTTGTCCCTCTTGTTCACCACTGAATTTCTCACACGTGGTGCCATGAACTGCTTCTTGAATAAATGTTTCCCTGCAGTGTGCTCAGGATCCCAGCCTGCTTGGTCCCTTCTGACCCAACCTCTATACCACTTTGGGGGCTCAGAAGGCCCAGAGGAAGCAGGGAGGCCTCTTACCATCCTCCAGCCTCCCTAAGTGCCCTGTGCAGAAACTCTTGTTCCCTGCAGTACCATCACCTCCCCAGGAATTGCCACTGAGCAGGATGGGGCCCTCCTCTCCCCACCCCAGCAAAATGAGTCTCTCCTCAGCTCTAACCGAGCCTGACCCTTCAGACTGAGCAGGGTTAGGGACTGATCAGGCCCAAAGTGGGAGAGTTGGAGCCCTGCTCAGTCTTCCCTGCCTCCTTAGCATTCCCAGGGCTCAGCTGAAGCTCCTCAAAAGCGTCCAGAGGGAGGGGTTATTTGTTTGTTTTATATACCCATAGCATTTAAGTAGCTTTTTTTTTTTCCCCTCTGGGAAAATCCTTCAGGTTGAGAGTAGGAATACACAAATAATGAGGGAAAATATTGAGCAAACATGAATTATGCTGCCAAGAAATGCTAAGTGAAAACTCCTGAACACAAAATTATATAAAGTGGTCGATTATGCTTTTTAATGCACAGACAAAACACTGGATCTCTAGGTGTAATCACAACTCTTTTGACTTTTTTCATATTTTCTACATTTCAGGCAATGAGAGTATGTTATTTTTATAATTTTTAAAGGTTTTTAAACTGTGTCTTTTAAAATATTTTTAAGATTGGATTTCTACACCTGGCAATTTATCATTTGAAAATATTCAAATGTGCATATAAATTTTATTACAAGAGTGTTCACTAAATAATTTTTCATGATAGTGAAAAAGGAAAAACAAACTAAACATAAAGAGATTACCGATAATGATGAATTATAGACAGACCTTTAAAATCATGGTTTTGAGGAATACCTCATATTATAGGCAAAGGTTCGCTATGTGGATAGCTTGAAAAAAAAATTGAAACAAAATGTGAGCACATTTTTTCAACTATATAAAAATACTTAAGGGCTGTGGATGTGGCTCAAGCGGTAGCGCGCTCGCCTGGTATACGTGTGGCTTGGGTTCGATCCTCAGCACCGCATACAAACAAAGATGTTGTGTCCGCCGAAAAATTAAAAAAAAATAGTTAAAAAAATAACACTTGAGAGGATAAAGCTAAAGTTAGCCTTAATTATTTCTCAGGTGTAATAGGCAACATTATTTTTTTCTTTGTACCTAAGTTTATTTCAAAAATAGACATTATGTATTACTTTTCCTGTAAAAAAAAAATCACTATGGATACTGAAGGACAGTTGTACCGTGTGCCCAGCGCTGTATGTGGGTTTTAGATAGACAAGACACTGAAGAAGAGGCCCCACTCAGAGGACATGGTAAGCCAGCTAGGAGTGGCTGGACCTCGCACAGGCCAAGCACTCCTGTGTCAAAATAAATGCCAGCACAGAAATAGAAAGCCAGGTAGACAGGTCCCAAGAGAGGGATTACTGCCTTCTCATCTTTATATTTGGATCTTGTGCCAACACAGGGACAAAGTAAAGCTATTGCTCTGTCCTGTCTGGGAAGGGTTCAGAGTCCAGGTTTTGCAGAGACTGGAGTCAGCTGCCCACTCAGCTCTGAGACTCAGCCATGTTGCTTGATCTCTGCGTTCTCAGTTTCTAGGGAGCCAGGACATTCACTTCAGACCTGTTTCTGTTAACTTAGTAGCTCCTGGGATGTTTTAGTGGCTCTATTATTTATGGAGGGTCACAGGACAATGATAATGGCCTGATACTCTGGAGACATTCCCAGGGACCCTGTCCCAGCACAGGTCCATGACTGAGCAGGAGCCACAGTGGTTCTCAGCACAGCTACCTCCACCAGCTGGAGACAGGAAGAACAATTTCTCCCTGGGTCTCCAAGGTCACCTTGAATGTGGCCTCCTGGGGGGAAAGCAGAAAATGTCTCAATAGAGTTACAGAGCAGCTGGATAAGCCAAGAGACAGAACAGGAAGCTCCACCCTTCCCAGGCCTGGCTGAAGCACTGCTGGCCTGTGTACATGACATGCTGACATTAGTCTGTGCTGCCAATCCATTCAGGCATCTGAACTCTTCTGTGAATTATAGCCTTCTGAGTTTCTGAGCCCCAGAGATAAGACCAGCAGTTGCCTCAGCCTCTCCCCAGCTTACCTTGGAGACTTGCCCTGGCTTAGATGTATCCCTGGGCTCAGAGACTACCAGTGCAATCTTACATGCTCTGCCCTTGTCCTTGCCTTTGTGTCTCAGGCTACTCATCCCTGGTCACAGTCTGTACCATGCAGTGGAGGTGTGGGCATTAATGTAATTCACAGATCATTACCTGGGAGGTTCTGCCAAATGCTGCCCTATGGATACCACAAGAGGCACCTCATTTTCCACTAGCCGTAATTTCTTGGGCTGCACTTCACAGGATTTTCAGTGTGTGGTGTCATGGAGACAATGTAGGCTGTGGGAAAGCCAAACTCAGATTTGAACTTGCACTTTGCTGTGTGACCCAAGGTGACAAGCACATTGCTTACTTCACCTCAGGGTCTCACAGTCCCCACCTTCAAAGGAGTAAAATATTACGTGTCACATGAGAGAATTAAATGAGATGATAGGAACATACTTAGGGTGATGGCTGGCCTTTAGTGGGTGTTGGAAAAATGCTTTTTACTTCCCAATGAACTTTAGAAGACCCTTTAGAAGTCATTATCTAGGATGTTACCTTGGACCAACCAATCTGTCAAGAAAAGTTGTCTTTTCCTAATCAGAACTTTAATGTAACTGAGAGAAATGAGTGGTGAAGCCTGGCAGTACACAAGGGTTCCCAAGGTCCTGCTTTCCACACCTCTCTGTGGAGGGCTCAGAGTGACTCAGCCATGTTCCAGGTAATCCTGGCTTTGATGGTGTAGACAAACACCATCTGGTGTGGCATTCTGGCCTTCTTTGCACTTGTTGAGCTGAATAATCCCCTCTGGTGATGTGGATGTGAAGGGCAAGTAAACAACTTGAAGGATCCAGAAAAAACAACTTAAATTATCCTGTGCAGCTGCCTGCACATTGAAATGATTTCTGCCAAACTTCCAATTAGCATTCACTAGAGCATGTTCTATGGAACCTGAGTTCAGAGGCATGTAAGTAACAACTTTGTGGAGGAGGGAAGGATGCCTCTTAACACACTGGGGGGAATGGACAGAAGGTTAGAATGAGCACCTTTCTTTTTTTCCATTGTTTATTTTTAACATTTTTAATTTTTTTTCTAATTAGTTATATATGACAGTAGAATACATTTAGTTTAATTGTACACCAATGGAGCACAACTTTTCATTTCTCTGGTTGTATATGATGTAGAGTTGCACCATTTGCACAATCATACATGTACCTAAGGTAATGATGTCCGTCTCATTCCACCATCTTTGCTACCCTCATGCCCCCTCCCTTCCCTCTTCCCCTTTGCCCAATCCAAAGTTCCTCCATTCTTCCCATGCCCCCCCCCCCCAATTATGGATCAGCATCCACTTATCAGAGAGAGCATTCAGCCTTCGGCTTTTGGGGATTGGCTGACTTTGCTTAGCATGATATTATCCAAATCCATCCATTTACCTGCATGTGCCCTAATTTTATTCTCTTTTAATGCTGAATAATATTCCATTGTGTATATACTCCACAGTTTCTTTATCCATTCATCTATTGAAGGGCATCTAGGTTGGTTCCACAGTTTAGTTATTGTGAATTGAGCTGCTATAAACTTTGATGTGGCAATGTCCCTGTAGTGACACATTGCTGATTTTTACCAATGTGTGTACACTGAGGAATGGGATAGCTGGGTCAAGGTGGTCAAGAAAGGTGCTCATTCTGTGTTTTTGTATGTGATTTGCCAGAATTTTATTGAGAATATTTGCATCTATGTTCATCTGGGATATTGGTCTGAAGTTTTCTTTCCTCAATGTGTCTTTGTCTGAATTAGGTATCAGGGTGATACTAGCCTCACAGAATGAGTTTGGAAGGGTTCCCTCCTTTTCTATTTCATGGAATAATTTGAGGAGTATTGGTATTAATTCTTCTTTGAAGGTCTTGTAGAACACAGCTGAGAATCTGTCTGGTCCTGGACTTTTCTTGATTGGTAGGCTTTTGATGGAGTCTTCTATTTCATTGTTTGAATTTGATCTGTTTAAATTGTATGTGTCCTCATGATTCAGTTTGGACAGGTCATAAGTTTCTAGAAATTTGTCAGTGTCATTTATTGGGCCATAAATTTTCAAAATAGTATCTTATTATCTTCTGTATTTCAATAGTATCTGTCATGATATTTGCCTTTACATCACAAATTTTAGTCATTTGAGTTTTCTCTCTCCTTACTTCCATTAGGGTAGCTAAGGTTTTATTAATTTTATACTACAAAGGTATAGTAACAAAAATGGCATGGTATTGTAAACAAAATAAACATGTAGACCAACGATATAAAATAGAAGACACAGAGACAAACCACATAAATACAGTTGTCTTGTACTGGACAAAGGCGCCAAAAACATACATTGGAGAAAAGATAGCCTATTCAACAAATGGTGCTGGGAAAACTGGAAATCCATATGCAGCAAAACGAAATTAAATCACTATCTCTCACCATTCACAAAACTCAAAGTGGATCAAAGACCTAGGAATTATACCAGAGCCCTGTTTGTACTAGAAGAAAAAGTAGACCCAAATCTTCATCACATCAAATTAGGTCCTGACTTCCTTAACCAGACTTCTAAAGCACAAGAAATAAAATCAAGAATCAATAAATGAGATAGATTCAAACTAAAAAGCTTCTTCTCAGCAAAGGAAATGTTCAGTAACATGAAGAGAGAGCCCACAGAGTGGGAGATAATCTTTACTACATGCACATCAGATAGAGCACTAATTTCTAGGACATATAAAGAACTCAAAACACTTAAAACCCAAATAAAAAATTAATAAACAGACTAAGGAACTGAAGAGACGCATCTCAGAAGAGAATATACAATATTTTGACATTTATATGAAAAAATGTTCAACATCTATAGTAATTAGAGAAATGCAAATCAAAACTACTCTAAAATTTCATCTCACACCCATCAGAATAGCAATTATCAAGAATACAAGCAACAATAAGTGTTGACAAGATGCAGGGGAAAAGTTACACTTACACATTGCTGGTGGCACTGCAAATTGGTGCGACCACTCTAGAAAGCAGCATTGAGATTCCTTATAAAACATGGAATGGAACCACCATTTGACCCAACTATCCCCCTCCTCTTAATGCACTGGGGGATGGATGGAACATTAGAATGAGCACCTTTCTTGACCAAAAAACTTTGTCTTTTTAGATCTAGATGTTCTCATGTGGCTGGTCAGTCCCCCTGTGGAAGATGGATGGTCAGTGTTTCCCAAAAACACTTGACCATACAGCTCCTCTTTTGAGGAATTCCATAGCACATTACAGAAGCAGGATTCTTCTGAGAAATATTTCTAGATATACTGTTGGGTTTTTTTATTTTACAACTTTATTGAAGCATATTTTGCATATCATATCCAGCTGTATGATTATTAACATAAATCAGTTTTAGGACTTTCCATTGACCCAATGAGATAAATCCTCCTGCCCATTAGCTGTTAATCCCTGTTCCCACCCCATGGAGGCAATCACTAATTTACTTTATATTTCTATAGATTTTCCTTGAGAAACATTGTTATTTGGGAGAAGGTAGTAAAATATACATAACACTGAATTTACCATTTTAGGTGTACAATTCAGTGGTGTTAAGTACATTCACACTGTTGTACAAACACCATCATTCTCCAGAACAGGTTCAATATCCCAAACTAAGACTATATCCATTAAAAAAACAATTTCTAATCCCTTGAGGCCCTGGTAACTTCTGTTTTACTTTTTTTCTCCATAAATTAGACTACTTTTTTACCTCATATAAGTATAATCATGCGCAGTATTTGTTCATTTGTTGTCTGGCTTATTTTACTTAGTATGATGCCCTCAAGGTTCATTTTTATTGTAGCATGTATCAGAATTTCATTCCTTTTTTAAAAAGTTTTTAGTAGTTATAGATGGACACAATGCCTTTATTTTATTTGTTTACTTTTATGTGGTGCTGAGACTCCAACCCAGTATCTCACGCATGCTAGGCAAGCACTCTGCCGCTGAGTTACAGCCCCAGCCCAAATTTCACTCCTTTGTAAGGCTGAAAATATTCCATTGTATTACATTTTGTTTGGCCATTCTTCTGAAGATGGATACTCAGGTTGCTTCCATCTCTTGGCAATAGTGAGTAATGCTGCCATGAGTATTGATGTACAAATGTCTGTTTGAGTCCCTGCTTTCAACTCTTTGAAGTAGATCCTAGCAGTTGAATTTCTGGGTCACATGGTAACTTTATATTTCACTTTTTGAAGACCCACCATATTGTTTTCCATAGTGGCTGCATTGTTTTACATCCTCATCAGCAATACACAAGGGTTCTAACTCATCATCAATACTTGGTATTTACTATTTGGTTTTGTCTCTTTGTTTATGACTGCCAATTTAAAGAGTATGGAGTAGTATCTGATTGTGGTTTGAATTTGTATTTCCCTAATGAGTAATGATTTGGAGCATCTTTTCATGTGCTTATTGGCCATCTATTTATCTACTTAGGTACCTATCTACCTGAATCCTTGGCCTGTTTTCTTATCAGGTAGTTTGGTTGTTTTTGTTAAGCCATGGGTATTCCTTTATATAGTCTATTCATCGCTTGTCACTCACACGATTTGCAAATATTTTCTCCCATTCTGTTGGTGTTCACTTTCTGGATAGTGTTCTTTGATGCACAAATGTTTTTAATTTTGGTGAAGTCCAATTTATCTATTTTTTTTTGTTGTCTGTGCTTTTGGTGGGAGAACTATTGCTTTTGCTTTTAAAAGATCAAACAGAAAAAGAGAGCCTGTCCATGAAAATTAAAAAAAAATGCCTGCTATCCTTATAGGTATTCTTATTATTCCCTAGAAATAGTTCTTTTTTATATAAAAACTCCCAAATATTCAAGTCTCAACTGTGTTTCTTGGCATATGATTAAACAGCAATTGTTGTTCTTACTGAATATTCATTATGCACATGTCAGACAATCAGAGACTGAAATATCAGCTGTTGTTGGTTCCAGAGCTCTATCCTGAGTTGAGAGGCATATGTATTAGTAAAGACCCAGTTGCAAGTGACAGGGAACCAATTTGAAAAGGCTTAGATAGAAAGGCAAATTTACTGGCTCATGCAGCCAAAATGTCAAGGAGGAGTATAGTGGTTTTAATTAGGTCTAAAGGCTATATTCTTCTATATTTTATTGTTCCTTCCTCCTTATTCCTGATGTGGCAAGGCAGTATGTGAGGACTCTTAGTCTCCTTGACCCAGAGCTCCTTAGTGATCTTCTAGTTTTTCACCCCTATTTCTCAATGATGGCCTTCTTGCCAGATGAACAAGGCAAAGTAGTTTGGAGGGTGTATTAGTCTTTTTGTCTGATGCTATAACAAAATACCCAAGGCTGGAAAACTTATAAAGGTAAGAAGTTTATTTAGCTCTCAGTTTTAGAGTCTTAAAGTCCACACATTATGGCACTAGTTGTGGTAAGGACTTTGTGGGAGATGGCATCATGGCAGGGTTCATGCAAGAAAGATCACATGGTGATTTGGAAAGCTAGGGAAGGGGTAGTCTTGCTTTTATTATTACACCCTCAGAAGAACTATCTGTGATTCCATGAGAATGATTTGAATCCCTTCTGAGGGCAGGAACCCCAGAGACCTAAAGGCCTCCCACTAGACCCTTCCTCTTAAAGTTCCCACCACCTCTTAATGTCAACAACTAGGGAACTGGCTTCCAACACATAAACCCAGTGGATAATAACAAACCATATCCAAACTAAAGGCAGAGCAGGCGAGGACACTGCCCTCTAGCAGACATGTAAGGGTATGCGCAGCAAAACCTTTAATCAACATCCAGCTCTGTTCCCAGGGACTTGCCAGGCACAAAGGTTTGCAGATTGATGGGCTGATGGGCTTAGGTTCCCCAGAAGTAGTGCAGAGATCCCATTTCACTGACTTCACATCTTGACTTAAGAAGAACTATTAGATGTCAAAGACACACTCCAAACACACCCTTTTTGAAGGATGTGATTTATTCTATTATTTTTAAAAATCCAGTCCATCCCATTATATATTATATTTTTATCATTGATTATATTTAAGCATATTCCTTTAGTAGACTTAGAATGCTTTAATTTGATTCCCTTGATGAATATTCATTTCAAGGTAATAGCCAGATGGGCAGTAGGCAGGAAAAAAACAGTTTATCTTCTGAGCAAATTTCTTATTGGTGCATTTCCTTGTATGTTGTCATAAAAGCTAATCCCTCACCACACATTAATTTTATGACTTTGTGAATGCCAAACTCCAATGCACTTTTCAATCTACTCATGGACTGAATCATCTTATTTTTCCTTTGCAGAAAGGAAATATCATCTTATATTAGGCATGAATTTATAGCAGGCTTAATATTTAGCTTGTTGGAAGCTTTCTATCAGGAAGCAAAGTTTGTAAAAGACTAATTCAGCTTTGTGACAGAACATGAAAATTCATATTTCCAACCAATGGGTTTCCAATAGAAGCCTTGCTTTGATTTGTTACGCTATGTCTTTATTTATCGGCTGTGTTCAGACTAACTATAATACCAGTGTCCCATCATCCTCACGCCAGCTTGTCTCCATAGCTCATGTCCATTTTTCATTCTCATTCTGCTCCATAGTTTGAGTAATGATGACAACAGTGATGAATGTAATAGAAGTGATCAGTCAGTGGCACCACAGTCCCTAGGGGACCTCCGGGTGAGTAATGGATCACCCACCTGTGTACAGATGCTTTGAATGCATCATTGACTCCAGAAGCAGCTCTCAGGGCAGGGGTCTGTGGGTCTAACTTTGAATTTTATTTTTTCTTCCTACTCTAATCATGATGAACGTTTCTTTTATTTATTCACCAGCTTCTGATGCTTACATCAATAATCTGTACTAAGACACATGAATAGTATTTATTATTAAAAATATGATGCTACCAGATGCAGTGACACATACCTGCAGTCCCAGCTGTCTATGAGGCTGAGGCAGAACAACTGCTTGTGCCCGAGAGTTTTGGATCTGTCTGAGACACATAGCAAGACCCTTTCTTTAAAAAAAAAATGATGCTAGGTTAATGACATTGACAGGCACAGCATACCATTGCACTTGACTTGGCATTTTTAGTCCTGGGTTAAGTTATTGTCATTTTCCACTGAATCTCAATGAGTACATGGACCAGGACATGGTTTAGACATACCTGATCAAGGGGGCAGACAGAGAAAGTCTAAGTTTGATGAAGAGATCAATACAAAATCCTTGTTGAGGGCTTTGAAAAGGACTTATCCTGTTATTACCATCAGAGAAGATCTGACCAGACCAACAGAGATTCCCAAGCCACAAATCCAGCATTAAAAATTTATGAGTTGATTTTCTCAATACCCTGGTGAAGTCAATATCCTTATTCACTGGATTAAGAAAATTGAGATCAGAAAGGTGTAGTGATTTACCTTACAACTCTGGCAAGGGGTATTGTCTAAATTGGTTTATATGGATTGTAGTTACTTTGTTAGAAACTAAAATAGAAAATGAAAAATATTGAAAAATATCATGTATTTAAGATAACAATAATAAATATATTTCAAATTTAAAAATATTGATACCGTATGTGAGAGAGCCACCTAAAACCTTAAAATCCACAAAACTAAATCATAGGACAGTTTGTTCTTTCAGTATTTCAGCTGAACCTCCTCTGGTCAATGACAGCTTGCCTGTGGGGGCTGCTGCTCCTGTACAATTCCAGAAGGAAGGAGATATACACAAAGCCATGCTCCCCTCCAGCTCCCTCCCTCTTAGCACTTAAACATCCAAATCAGGCTATTTCCTGAGTATGAGGGCAAAGTACAAATATGGATGAAGAGTTTGAACCAGTCTGGGAGTTAAAGAGGATTTACTCAGGAAGTAAAATGAGAATGAAAAGATGTAAGAAGGGATGGGAAGAGAACCTCCTGAGCCAGTCCATAGGCTCATCTCTGGAACAGCTTCTGTTTGAGAGTTGAAATGGATGAGGCTAAATGAACAAAAAGAGTGGGATCCCTTGGTGGTGGCCCAGGTCTAGGCAGGCTGCAGTCTCAATGGACTTCAGGTAATGGTTCTCTCTGGTGATGAAGGGATTGACATGACACTTAGTCACCAGTCAAGGTCAGGTGGGGGATATAATTATGAGAACCAGATTGGCTGGGTTATTGGTCCAGGAAGCAGGGGCAGCTGAGGCTGGAAAGGCAGCTAAGGCTGAGTGAACCAGGTCCACCAGCATGGAGCCGTGCTGGGGGCTCAGCCTGCTTGGCCACATCTACTGTGAAGTGCCCATCCAGAATCCTTACTCTGGCCCCAACCAGATGGGTCCAGATTTCTTTCCAGAGATCCAGACCCTACCTCTTCTGGATAAAAAATAGCCTCTCTAGGGTATAGAGGCTCCTTAGTCAGGAACTGGAGTTAGTGAAACTGTTGTGGTTGCCAATATGACATCTCCAAACTGGTCATTAATAGACAGTAAACCTAAGCTTATTTTCAATTTAAGAACAAGGTGTTCAATGCCAAAAACATATTTCTGAGCCACAAATGGTCACAGGAAACCTCTCATGCACCTTTGGAACTGCACTCAATTCTGTAAGCAATCAAGTAATTAGGGATTTCAGACTTGCAATGTATATTTCTACACCTTTTCAAGAAAATGTTTTGAGATGAGCAAAAATAATATCTTATTTTTGTAAACAATTTGCATATGACTTCGTTTGACTTTACAATTATTAATGAAATGAATAATAACAGAAAGGCAAAATATCCTCATTTCATAGATAAGAACAAACTGGGTTAATGACCATTTCCAGATTCTCTTAAAATCATTGACAGTAAGCATAGTTGAT
The DNA here is from genome assembly GCF_047511675.1 of Marmota flaviventris. Lineage (NCBI taxonomy): Eukaryota > Metazoa > Chordata > Mammalia > Rodentia > Sciuridae > Marmota > Marmota flaviventris. The sequence continues at coordinate 58,419,316 of NC_092513.1, forward strand.
CTGGGTCTAACAATTGCTTCAAAGTCATTTGTAGCACATGCTCATATATACGAATTCCTTAAAAATGAATGCAGCACCAGGCGTGGTGGCATAAGCCTGTAATCCCTCAAATTTCTTGCCTGAGACTTTACAGCTAGGTGTAGTAGGTCATATCTTTAGAACTTACCCACCTTACTCTCCCACCTTTGGTCTCTTTAGGCTGGTCTTCACTTCCCAGTGTATCCCTTCAACCTCGAATTTTATATTTTTGTTTCAGTGGCTCAATCATGAGATCATGGATCCAAATTGTAGTAGCCCATGTTTTCTTATTTCCCCCCCATTTTTTTAAGTGAAGTGCATGTCTTAGGTTGTTACTGTTCAAAGCTCCTTTTTTTCTTTTCTTTTGTTTTTTTCACAATTATTTACTTTTATTAGAATGCAGAACAGAATGTCCAGATTTACACACAAAAAATCTATTTCTCTGATTTTTCCAGATGGAATTTTTTTAAAACATTTTAAACAGCCTTGGTCTATATTTATTGCTGTGGAAAGGTGCTTGAGATGTTGCATTTCCAAAACAATAACATCCTAAGCACTTATTATAGGATAAGATTATGCCTCTTAATATCAGTCACATTTTGTCTATGTGGTGAGTCCCCTCATTTAGGTTTCCATTTTGTAGTAGAGAACACCAACACAGACAAATTGGGTAACTTTTCCAAGGTCACAGTGTGACAGAGCAAAGGTTTCACACAGCGAAGGTGTGTGTGTGTGTGTGTGTGTGTTTTAATTTGTTATATATGATAGCAGTAGGCATTGAGTTGTGGTCTCATTCTGTTACCCAGGCCGATGTCTAGCTTGTGGGCTCAAGTGATCCTCCTGCCTCAGCCATCTCAATAACTGGAACTATAGGCATAAACTGCCATGACTCTTTGAGTTTTATTAAGGAAATTCTCACTGCTCAGCTTCATATGGAGTCTAAATGATCATGATCAGATTCTCTTAAAATCATTGACAGTGAGCATAATTGATCTGGGTCTAACAATTGCTTCAAAGTCATTTGTAGCACATGCTCATATATAGGAATTACTTAAAAATGAATGTGGCACCAGGCGTGGTGGCATAAACCTGTAATACCAGCAGCTTGGGAGACTGAGACAAGGGGGATCACAAGTTGAAAGCCAGCCTCAGCAAAAGCAAGGTACTAAGCAATTTAGTGAGACCTTGTCTCTAAATAAAGTATAAAATAGGGCTGAGGACGTGGCTCAGTGGTCGAGTGACCCTGAGTTCAATCCCTGGTACCAAAAAAAAAAAAAATGAATGTGGCTTCAGTTTGGTTTTATGTGATCTGTCAGAGATAGTCAGATTCCCAAGTTATCCTTCTCCCCTGTTATGATGAGGTCTGATTTACAGCATTGACCTCTACCTCCTTACATGTTCTGGAAATCTGCCATGTCTGTGTAAATCTGTATTCTTCAGACAAAACCCCAACTAATGGAAACGGGTTGCTTCAGTTGGTCATAAAATTAATACATATAGTTAACCTTCCTTATAATTATTCTAAAATTTTAAGTGTTTAATGGAAACCTAAAAAGGAAAGATGGGGACATAATAGAGAGTTGCCTGCTCATCATACTATATAAATAATCAATCTCTTTCATCACTTGCTCAAAACTATTTTCCATCTAGAATTCTTGAAACTTAAATGATCATGTTGAGATACTCCTAAAACTATCACCTTAACATCAACACATTTTAATTTTCATCTTCATAGACAATTTAAGGAAGAGAAATCTCTGCAGCCACATTCATGTTTTGATGGGCTCTTATTTACTTCTCCATACAGTGATGCAGATGTGCATATGTTTGCACCTTCTTATCTCAGACTCAAGTACATCACATAACCCATCGCTACAGGACCAGATTTGTCCCAGCCCCTCTTGGCACCTCCCCATCCTGCTCTGTGTCCACAGAAACTAGGATTGACTTGTGAGGATGGCATGGACCTGTCTCCCTGGCTGTCTGGCTTAGGCTCAACCAAGAAAGGGAGGGCCTCAGAGGTCAGGGGACCTAGGAGAGCGAGGACAAGGTATGGATTCCCAACCAATTGCCTTGGGTGATAGTATCCTTCTGCAGAAAGCTCCTATCTGGCATCCCTGGGTTCTGCTATCTACTTCCCTTTGAGCCTTCAGACCAGGGAAGGGTAACTGCTCCTGCCATATCTTCCTGCCCTACCCATGCATTTAAAAATGGTGTCTTTGGCTTTTGCCTCACAGAAGCCTTTCAGCCCAAGCACCAGCCCTTCCCAACAAGGTCCAGGTCCCCACTCCTCTGGCGTCATGGACCCAGCTGGATCTGGACCCGGGCACCTAGCATTCAGGCATGCCCCATCCTACAGGTTGGATTTGATTCTGAAAGCCAGAGACTGTGCTGTTTTGAAATGGACAATAGAAGCCCTGCTGGACAGGGGAGCCATAGGGAGGAACTTGGAAAACCTGGGTGAGTGAGCACTTCCTTATATGATCTCTACCCCAGTCAGCAGCACAGGAAAGGGGAAAGTCATCCATTTTCAGTGTGGTCTTTACTGCTTTCTGTGAGAATTGCACTGTTCATGTCACCACCATCACTGTGGAAGAGTTTCCCTGGACCTGTGGTATTTCTTGGTTGATTTTTATGCACCAACAACAGCTGTTGAAAGTATAATGGAGCACATGTGTCAAGACATTCATTGTGATCAGACCAAATGTTGTAAAACACCTTCTGACCCAGGAAGTAAAAGAATGTGAAGGCATCATTCCAGTCCCACTTGAGGAAAAATTATATTCTGCAAAGAAGAGGAAGTGAGAAGATTGGCCAGATTTTAGCCTTCAGTTGAATTGTCTGGGGCCTGAGCAACATGGGTGAATGGTGAGAAGCTTGGCCTTTATATGGGGGTGGTGTGCAGGTGTGGATGGCTTTCTCTTGATTCTCTTTGCTGCAAGGAGGGGAGAATGGCTTCCTGAGAGCTGCTCTGTAACCTGTGGATTCTTCTTGATTTCATTTGCATTATGTAATTTCTTGGTCAGTGAGAACTTTCTTCTTAAGACAATAACACAATTTTGAAGAGAAAAACATAGAACTGTCTTGGATTGTTAGCTAGTAATTCAGACTGAATAACCATGCAAAAATAAAAATTGAAGGCCCATGTATTATGTGGAGAAGATTTAATCAGATAAATAAACATTTATAAACTCAAAAAAAAAATAGTGCTTCTATTAAACTCTTCTCGGATCACCCAGTTTGAGCATGCTACTTGATTCATCCAAGAGTTATCTCATCCTTGATTTTCTTCTCCATAGATGGGATGTGGTTAGAGTTCCCATTACTGCTTTGAGGCCATCGTGAGGATCAATTAGGATTTCAGATGTGAAAATGTTGGATGAACTGTAACAAGTTTTAGCTTTTTCAGTTGTTCGAATGGTCATTAATCAACTCAAAAAACTTCTTTCTCAAATACATACCCTGAAACCTTTATGTCCTTTATACAGAACTCCTTATAAGGAATGCTATTTCCAGTACTTACATTTTTAGCACTATACTCATGGAAAGATGTAGCAAAGTTATACCCAAAGGACTTAAAAACAGCATACTACAGGGACACAGCCATATCCATGTTTATAGCAGCACAATTCACAATACTAAATTGTGGAACCAACCTAGATGTCCTTCAGTAGATGAATGGATAGGGAAACATTGGTATTTTAATACACAAATGAACATCACTCAGCATTAAAAGCGAATAAAATTATGGCATTTCAGGTAAATGGATGGAGTTGGAGAATATAATGCTGAGTGAAGTAAGCTAATCCCCCCAAACCAAAGACCAAATGTTTTCTTTGATATGAGGATGCTGACTCATAATGGCAATGGGGGGTGGGGGAGCATGGGAGGAATGGAGGAACTTTAGATAGGGCAAAGGGGAGGGAGGGGAAGGGAGGGGCAAGGGGGGAGGAATGATGATGGAATAAGTTAGACCTCATTAGCCTAAGTACATGTATGAAGACCTGAATGGTGTGAAAATAATTTGTGTACAACCAATGACTTGAAAAAATGTGTTCTATATGTTTTATATGAAATGAATTGCACTCTGCCATCAGGTATAACAAATTAGAATAAATAAATGATTTAATAAAGATGAAAAAAGAAAGATGTAGCCAAAGAGGGCTTAAATAATAGTGTCACTAAGTTACTTAAGTTTAGCATTTCATAAATTTTTTTTCTTTTATTGCTTTCTGTGCTACTGGGGGTTGAACCCAGGGCCTCACAAATGCTAGGCAAGCACTCTACCACTGAGCTACATCCCCAATCCTTTTTTATTTTATTTTGAGACAGAGACTTGCTCAAGTTTCCCAAGCTGGCCTAAAACTTGCAATTCTCCTGCCTCAGCCTCCTGAGTATCTGGATCATGAAAATTTCTATCAGTTTACACCTTGTGATTATCTTGTTGTGATATAGGAATCAAACATGAATTCATCATCTGTGCTTCATTCCAAACTGACTCCATTCTCAAAGATGCCATACTAACTGTTCCCCTTGTTGCTTCCCCATGTGAAAACCAGATTGCCATCCCCTCTGATTTGGACTCCCATGTTACTGATATTATGGGCTTTCATGACAATGAAACAAATACACCATATGGAAAAAAATCCCACTGAGAATTAAAGTAATAAGTGTGGACCTAGTGGAGAACAAACCAGGCACAAGCGACCATTTTCCACTAAAGTGCAGGTAGCTCTTAGCCATCCTCGGAACTGAGGAAGTAAAGAAGTTCATCACTGTGGAGATTTCCTAAGAAAAGAAAGAGCTTCTTTTTCTCATCCCATACACCTGTCAGGGCACAGCCTTCAGGAGAGTTTGGTATTTTAACTCAGTTTCTAGTGTTGCAGCAGATGTGTCGTGTGAACTGCTCTGTTTCCTGTGCTCCAAGGACTAATTCTCCTACATGAAGCCATTTGCATTGTTCACAGCCAAGTGCTTCCTGGCTCTGAAGAAGAAGGTGGTTTCTGCTGAAATTCAAGGTGAACTACACAGAGATGAGGTCCTCAAGTGCCAAAATGTTACCTACCACCAAAGCCCAAGTCAAACCACTCCTATTGCATAAGGAAATTTGCTGGAATTGGTTTAAGATTCTGTACCAGGGAACCTGCCACGTCACAAGATTTCCATGCTACATCAGGGTGATCAACCCAGATCCTTCCATGGTCATGGAACTGAGGATCTGAGAGTTTAAAATGTCCTTATTGAGCCCATTTGGAAGAATCCCAGCAGAGAAGACAAGCTCAAAGATGAGAGACTTTGCCCCGCGCGACCAGCGCGCGAGCTTCATAAAAGAAGGTTCGAAGCATAGAAATTTACTAGTGAGTTTTAAAATTAAAGGGACATACTCTCATTACCTTTAATTCCCATCTCCAGAGATGGCTTCTCCTAGCTCCCGCCTCCAGCCACCTAATGTGATGGCGAGGTTTACAGAACAGGCTGGCGAGAGAGAGAGAGAGAGAGAGAGAGAGAGAGAGAGAGAGAGCGCGAGAGCGAGCGAGAGCATGCCAGGGAGTGAGCTTTTATTGGGGAACAAAAAATTCAAGGGAAAAATCCCATCCAATGAAGGTTGAGGGGGGCAGCATCCCAGGGTCAGGGCCAGTTATTGGGTCTTCGGTTCAGTGGCCAGGCACGCCTCCACACGGACAAGTCCTCGTACCTGGGACAGGGTGGGGAAGGCTCTGACACAGCTGTGTCTAAGCGCCTCTCACTCAGCCAGGGAGGTAACTCAAATCACGTGCGAGGATGGCCTCCCACAAGAGACATCAGAAAGTGTGGCTCTCTAGGATATAGAAGAGGTCACTGAAGAGGAGTCACTGACACTTGGCAGTTATTTGATTGTTCCCTGCCCATTGCCATGCTTTTCTAAGCCCAGAAAAATTTCTTTAATTTTACTTATTTATTTATTTATTCTAATTAGGTATATATGACAGCAGAATGAATTTTGATTCATTGTACATAATTGCCCCACAACTTTTCATTTCTCTGGTTGTAAACGATGTAGCGTCACACCATGTGTGCAAGTCATATATGTACCTAGGGTAATGGTGTCCATCTCATTCTACCATCTTTCCTGCCCCCTGTCTTCTCCCCACCCCACCCCCCAGAAACTTGTTTTAAAATAGAAAATGTGACCATTTGCCCTGGCTCCTCTCCAACAAACAGCATCTTCCTACTCAAGACCTCAGCATTTTGAGGTTGCTGGAAAATGAAAGCATTGGGCCATAGGAGCTGATTAGATCAATTTGAGAAGAAATCAGGGATATTTAAAATTACTTGTCATTCCTTCACTCTTAGACATTTGCCAAAAGTTGTGTTAGTCAATTTTCTGTCTCTGTGACAAAATACCTGAGAGAATCAACTTATAAGGAGGAAAGTTTATTTTGGCTCAGTTTCAGAGGTTGCAGTCCATAGTCATTTGGCCCTGTTGTCTTTGGCTGGTGGCAACATGGCACATCATGGTGGGAAGGGTGTGGTAGAACAACCATTACCTCATGGTAGCTGCAAAGCAAAAAAAGAGGGTCTGGATCCCAATATCCCCTTCAAGGGCATGCTCACCAGTGACCTAACTTCCCCCTCGCCTACCGAAGTGTTCACTACCTCCCAATAGTCCACAGACTATGGGCCAAGCCTGTAACATATGGATCTTTGACGGGCACATTAAAACTACCGCAGTTTCATTTAGTTGACATGTATTTGCCCTTGGTGTGTGTGTAAAACATGGCCACATTATTCTTTTTTAAATTAAAGTGAAATTACATTTATTCAACAGAAAGATTTATTTGTTCTAGACTTCTGGGTCATGAGACCCATTCTTCATTCCATATAGCCCCAGGCTTAGAATCACACTTCTCCAGTTGACCACACACTGAACAATATCTGGTATGTAGTACACATTGAAAGAAAAAAAATTGGGGATGAAAGAACAAATGAATGTTTTGGTCTTCTAGCAGCTATGCTTGTAACTTGTCTTCCTGCTTGCTCCTCCTCTCCTTGGGACAGAAACCGGGACAACTCTCCCCTTGCCTATCCAATCAACCAAGCACCATGTCCCGCCAAGTCCACCTCTTCTTTCTCTCATCCTTCACTTTTTCTCAGTCCTCACTGCCATGCCCTTTGTTGAGATCAATATCTTTCCCTTCTCATCTTATCCATTTTCCCAGTCCTGCCACTTTCCAATTTATTGTCTACTCTAACCAAAGAGATGTCTTAAAACTGAAAGAAATTCTTATTTTTCAAAGCCCTTCAAAAGCTCTCTATTAAGTCCAGATTCTTTTTTAATTAATTTTTTTTGTTTATATATGACAGCGGAATGCATTACAACTCACATTACACATATAGAGCCCAATTTTTCATATTTCTGGTTCTATACAAAATATATTCACACCAATTCGTGTCTTCATACGTGTACTTTGGATAATGATGTCTATCACATTCCACTGTCATTTCTAACCCCATACCCCCTCCCTTCCATTCCCACCCTTCTGTCCTATATGGAGTTCCTCTATTCCTCCCATGCTCCCCCTCCCTACCTCACTATGAATCAGCCTCCTTATATCAGAGAAAACATTCGGCATTTGTTTTTTGGGGATTGGCTAACTTAAAAACAGCATACTACAGGGACACAGCCACAACCAATGTTTATAGCAGCACAATTCACAATAGCTAGACTGTGGAACCAACCTAGATGCCCTTCAGTAGATGAATGGATTTAAAAATGTGGCATATAAACACAATGGAATATTACTCAGCAATAAAACAGAATAAAATCTGGCATTTTCAGGTAAATGGATAGAGTTGGAGAAGCCCAGATTCTTTTTCTTTTAATATTTTTTAGTTGTAGATGGACACACAATATCTTTGCTTATTAATTTATTTTTATGTGGTGCTGAGGATTGAACCAGTGCCTCACACATGTAGGCAAGCACTTTGCCACTGAGCTATAGCCCCAGCCCAGTCCAGATTCTTTAACCCAGTGTCTGGGGCACTTCATGAGCTGGTTTCTAGCCTGTGACATCATCACTCACCCCCAGCCTGCCTCCAGTTTGTTTTTCTAATACTCCAAGCAACAAAGGAATTTCCACACCTCCAGCATGGCTTTGAAGCTAAGGACACACTATGACCAGGAATGTTCTTTCTTTCTACTTTCTTAGGGATAACTTGTGCTCATTCTTAGTTCTTCCCATTGATATCAATCCTTCATCACACCTTCTCTGAACACCAAGTCTAGCTTAGTCTCTCTTCTGCATGTTATAGAGCTGAGTGAAAACAGAGGTTCTGCAGTTAGAGGAACCACATTGGCAACTTAACCTCTCTGGAGTTTGGTGTCTTCCCTGTAAAATCTGGGAAATATCTATTCCTTTCTAATTGCTGTTGTAAAAATTGAAGGAGATAATCTATAAGCACAGTACAAATAGGGACTCCATAGATGCATACTCTCCTTTAGCCTGTGTTTCCAGGAATAGGAGGCTGGATTAGTTAATTGAGTTTCTTCTGTTGAGAATTCATGGCTGTATCTTTGCTCATGTTGACTTCCTACTGTGAAGTGCCCCCTTTCCCCACCCCACCTACCCTCAGGATCCTGTTCCAAATACCCCTACCTCTTCCATGATGATGCTGTCTCCAACTGACCCTTCCATTGTGAGTTCTTAGAATATTATCCATATATTAATGATAGTAGGGCTTCTATTATTGGAGACCTCCTATGTGCCCCACACTATAATGCATGATTGGCATCTGATATCTATTTAACCCTCCACTGGTCCCAGAAGGGATGAGCTCTGACTATCTCCTCTTCCCTGAATAAATGAGGCTTGGGTAAATTTTCCTTGTCATGAATGAGAAAGCCGAGATTTGAATTCTTCCTGACCCCGTGGCACAACCTGCCACTCTTCCTGGTTATCAGGTACACAATAGTTGTGGGTAAACTCTCTTCCTTCCCAAAAAGAGTAAAAGCACTGTGGTGATAGAGAAGGATAATCTTGTTCTCTAAAGTATAGTGAATGTGAAGCCAAGAGCTCTGGACGCTGTCTAGATATGATAGATCCAGGGAGATGGAGCAAGAGGAAGGTGACGACTGTGATGGAGGGACTGATTCTATAGGATATTGCTAGAGTTGCCCTGCTTTAAACTTCTGTGGTCTATGACATTGAGGGAAGGGGAAACCGGAAATTCCATTTACCAGTCTAATAACAAAAGAGGGTCAAAGTTTATTTGGAAGGGGATTCCAGAGGAATAGATGAATAAGCCAGGGAAGGGAAGAGAGCTATTCAAAGGCTCTAATGAGCAGATTACTGCTGCAGGCAACCAGGGCTGATCTCATTAGGGATCCTGGGAAACCATTTAGACTGGGGTCAGAAAATTACAGCTGCACCCAGCCTGTTAGTTTTTTTGTGATTCACAAGCAAGAATGCCTTTATGTTTTTAAATGATTGAAATATCAAGAAAATAATTATATTTTATGACATTAAAGTTCCTGAGATTCAAGTTTTAGGGGTGATAATGTTTTCTTGTTATAAAGTCTTGTCCACTAATTTACATATCATCTGTACAATGACTGCTTGAACCCTAAAACTGCTGAACTGAGTAGTTATGGTGGAGACCAGATGATCCACAATAATTAAAATATTTACTCACTGATTCTTCACAGGAAAGGTTTACAAACCATGGTTTAGATTTTCTTTTTTTATGCTTCCACATTATCTCTCCCAAAGGACAAGGATCCTTCTGGATCATTGTTACAGGGATATTCCCAAGGGCTTTAACTTTTAACACTTGTAACCCACTCCTTGTCCATTCAGCCACAGAAACTCTCCAGAAGAGTCCCAGTTCTTTATAGTAAGAGGCTGATTGCATATTTGGAAACCACTGGGAGCCAAGGTGATCCATGTAAGGTACAGAGATCTCCTGATAACTGAGCAATTTCTCCAAATTGAAGAATTCCCACAGCCCATTTTTATTGGCTGTCAACCATCGTACATTGAGGAATTAGCCTCATGTAAAGATATAGGAAGGAGCAAACATCCAAAGACAGTTTGTCAAGAAATTGTCTCATTATGATAATTTCTCTAAAAATGGAAAAGTATAACCAATCCCCCATTGAGATGAATGTGATGGATCACTATGTGCAGTGAAGGTGAAGACTGCACCAAGAACCAACTCACAGTAGCAAGCTCCATGCAAGCAAGAAAGAGTGTGGGGGGTTAAAACAGGAGATGGGGGAAGATATGGGGAAGCCATTTGTGCTTAGTGCTTCCTGCCTTAAATTTCTGTATTCTGAAACTTTGGAAGGAGGGACAAAGGAAAAAATAGAATTTACTAGTCTGGGAAGAGGTCTAGTAATAGGATACTCAAATTTACACCTGAAATTGTGAAGAGTAGTTGATATCACTAGATATTCTTGGTCCTTACATATAAATGGGAATATACTCATTCATGGAATGAAATGGGATGTCTCCTCTAGGGGAAAGTCACTGGCTAGTAAGTAACAGAGTGGATATGAAACCTGAGTTTTCTGTCTGTTGACCCTTGAATGTCACCATATATGGTGACATCTTGACTCCCTGTAGCAAGCTGTAGGTGACACAGAGACATTACTCTATGGGTTTAGGGACTGGGATAGAATTTCAGTCAGAAATTTCTAATGGAATAGAATTCAGTCAGAAAAAGACAGCCCAGTAGAACAAGACAAAATGAGCAACATAGAGAAAACAGAAAATCAAAGAAAATGAAATAGGAATGAACAATACAAATAACGTACACCTTAACTAGGAGTAGTTCTGTCCATAGATTTCTATTAATGGGGAGAAGCATTAGATCAGAGCCTGGTTCACTGTTTTCATCAAGAAGATATTTTCTATAATTCTGGAGAGAGCAGTAAAACGTTCTTCCTATTTTTCCACACAGGTGGAGATAGGGAGGAAGTTGTTGGAAGGATAGCTGTAATCTGAATTGCCCTTTCTTAAAAAGGATATTTTTTCTTTCCAGGGAGCTCTTGAAGTGCTTTTCTAGTTAAGGAATGTGGAGGTTGAAGTGGGGGTGTCTCTCCAAACCTGATTCAGAGATAATGACTCTGAGTCTTCAGGGAGGTTGCTTAAGAGATGATCTTTATTCCATCTAATTTAGTTCATGTAGGCTCTGACAGCTGGAGACCTTTTATATTATACTTCTATATCCCTTGGGTACAGCATATTTTGCCCATATGAATGGCTCTCTCTTTGAGCACCTTGCAGCCCTAATATACTCTAATAGGTAAATATAGGTGACCTTCTGCTCTTAAATAGGTTCCTGTCCTCTAAGGAGCCAGAGCATGTATATGACCACCAGAAAGCTCTGCTGTTACTCATTTGACTGCTAAGAGCCTCATGTGAACATGGAAGAAACAGATGCAGTTGAGATTTGTGAAATGGTGTCATAACTTGCAAGCTGGCTTTCTATGTCCTCATTACTTAGACTAGGGGATCTGACTCCAGGCAATCATATCTTAGTTGTATATATATCTTTATTTAGCAAAAAGCTTATACAACATTTGCCTTTTCAAATGAACATGTTTTAGATAATTAAGGTGGAGCATATTTAAAACTTCTGATTTAACAAAATATACCCTAAACAAAATGGAAAGACACACGCCAAACTGGGAAAAATACTGTAACAGTTATGACAGGAAAGAATTAATATGAAAAATATTATAAAGAGCTCCTGGTTAACTGGAAAAAGACAAAAAAATAGTAGCAAAAATGAACAAGAGAAAGAAAACGGAAAATCAAAGAAGAAAAAAATAGATGTGACCAATAAATATACTAAATAATGCTCATATTCACTAGGAATAATGGAAATGAAAATATTTAAAAGCAAGATGCAATTTTCACCCAATGTAATAACAAAAATTTAAACATTTTATATTAATGCTCAAGTGGAGGAAAGGGAAAAGATATTCTCAATGTTGCTGGTGGGAAGGCAAATATACATGTCAACATTAGAGGATAATCTGGCAGTATCACAATTAAAATGAGCCTGTCCTCATGGCCAACCATTCTGCTCTAGGTATTTAAATCAGAGAAATACTTATGGAGGCAGAGGCTGCCAGTTATCTCCACATCTGTTCCTCATTTCTTTTGTTGTAATAGGATTGTCAGACAACCAGCAAGGAACTACATTTCCCAGCTTTCCTTAAGGCTAAATGTGTCCATGTGACCAAATTTCAGCCAATGGGATGTGAGAAGAGGCTGCAATTTTTAAAGACATTTCTTTATTGGAAGAAATATACCCTCTCCTCCTTTTGTCCTTTTTATCCATGGCCTGTATCCTTAGGAGGGAAGAGAAAGGAAATAAAAGAGACATGCATGAGGCATAGACATGTGAGGGTGGAGACTGACACTAGAGTAATGCATCAATTAGTCAAAGAATCCTGACAGCCAGCAGAAGCTGGAAGAAGTAAGGGTGTCTCCTAGAGCCTTCAGAGAGAATGCAGTCCTGCCAACGCTTTGATTTTTGGATTCTGTGTAAGAATACTTCCATTGTTTTAAGCCACTGAATTTCTGGTAGTGTGTTATAGAGTCCAGGAATATGAATATACCATGATATATACTCATTTCATAGAATATTTTTCAGAAGTTGTAAAGGATAAGTTCCACTCATATGTATTGGCATGGAAAGATCATGAAGATATTGGTGCATGATTAAAGCATGTGATAGAATCATATCCATAAAAATAGCATTTACATTTATGGAAACCATAAACAAAGCTATGCTTTCTATGGGAACAAATAAAAACAGAGACACATCTGATGTAGATCAAGTGAAGAACAGTGTTGACCTTTGGGTGGGATGGAGAAATAAGAGAATCAGAATTGGGGAAGGTAGTCAGAACCTATTAGCTTTATGAAAAATGATTCCATTTTTACAAGATGAATATTTACAATTGAATTGTGTAATAAATAATATAAACCCCAACATGGCACTCCAGATCTGGGAAAATGAGTGGCAGAGAAGATCCTTGTTTTGGCCACTGTTTCCAAGGTCTTGGAATATTTTGGGGAGTCTGCCTTGTCCCACCTGCTTCCTCCAAATGTATGCATGTTCTTATCCCAGAACCTGTAACTGTTACCTTATACAGCAAGAGGGACTTTGCAGATGTGATTAAGGATCCTGAGATTTGAATATTATCCTGATTATCTATGTGTATTTGATTTAATCACGGGGTTCTTCGAAGGCAGGGTCAGAGAAGATGTGACAATGGAAGCAGAGGGTGGAGTGAGGCACTTTGGAAATGGATAAAAGGGATCAGCTAAAGAATCCAGGTGGCCATGCACAGCTGGAAAATCAAGAAAACAGATTCTCCCTAAGGTCCTACTAAAGAAACCAGCAGGCCAACACCTTGACTTTAGGCCAATGAAATAGATCCCAGACTTTAGGCCAATAAAATAGATTCCAGACTTCTGACATCAAGAGAATAAAGTTGTGTTGTTTCAAGCCAGTATGTTTGTTGTAATTTGTTATAGCAGCAACAGGAAATGAATATACTTTTCTGTCCTCACTATCTATGACTGATAAACACAGCAAACCTTTTTTTTCTGTGTTTAGAAGAAAGAGTTTAACTTTGGGGGCATATATATTAAGTAATATATATTTATTTTGTGCTGATAGAATAAAATACAACAGAATGGATAATTTGTAAATAATAGAAATTTGTATCTCACAGTTCCAGGGGCTAGTAGTTCATAAACAAAGCTCCAGGAGGTGAAGCTTCATCTCTGCTTCTAAGATGATATCTTGTTGTTGTGTCTTCTGGAAGGGAAGAACATTGTGTCCTCACATGGCAGAGGACAGAAAGGGCCCAGCTAGTTCCCTCTAGTACACATATAAGGTTGCTCATCACCTCCTAAAATCTCTTCTTTTTATTACTATCACCCTGTTGATTCAGTTTGAACCTGTACATTCTGGAAGGATGCATCCATTCAAACCATAGCAGTATTTGTCTGAACTACTGAGTTACAACATGCTTGCTTTTCAATGCTGACCTTATTAGAGACATGCTGGCTTACACAACCAGGTTTAATCATCATTTAACTAGCCTGTGTAAGAAAAACAGGACTCTTCTCTGTTTCCCCTGACACTATCTATGTACACTAAAAACTTCTTAGAAGCCAAGATGGTACCTATTTAGGATAAGAAAGTCTCTGAATTTCAAAATTTTGTCCGATGAGTCTTAAATTTCTGGTTACAGTGATAAGGAAGACTTTTCATCTTCTAAATTTGAATTCTAAATGTCTTCAGCTATTTGAGCTCTGCTCTGGAAACCACAGCAAGCTAAGGATGTAACTGAAATAGTCCATTTTTTACCCCTTGGGATATGCCAACCAAATTAGAAATCAGAAAGCCCAGAAATGAAGAATGATTGTATTAAAACTCAGACACAAATGGCTAAGGAACTCTCCTCTCATAAACAGAAACTCCATGCTATGTATGGCCTCCCTCATTACCAGGAAATTCCACTGGATGAGAACCCTCATTGGGAAAAGAGCTGACATCTCCCCCACTAGCTGACCCTGATGTGCTGGGTGAATAGTAGCTGGCTAATGGCTGTCTACTCATGAAAACTGTCAACACTACTCCCAGAAAATAGAAGACAAGGAGATGTGTACTGCAGAAGCAGGAGGAATATTTCGTCTTTACAAAGCATTATCTTAACCCTAAAAAACAGTTTTCTACAGAAGACACAAATTCTCACAGAAGACACAAATTTCCACAGAAGAAACAAATTCTCTCAACTGAAGTTCTTGCAACTTCTTGTGCAGGAATTCTATGGATTTATCATCTGATGCCCTGCTGGTAGTGAAAAATAGGAATATAGTAACATTATCCCTATGTGCATCATTTTTCCTCTATGGTTGTGTGTAAAGAAGTGAAAGATACAGAGAACTTGAATATGATCAATCATTTTCAGAATGTTTTGAAGCGTTGAAACAGACGACTTTTAAGCACAAAGTACAAACTAATTTTATGCCTGCATTAAGGAAGAATCCGGAAGAAAGTGAAAGCTTCCAGATGAACTTACAGAGAATAATGTGCTTCAGTGGACCACCTCCTTGAGCCAATTCTCCCTCTGAGATGTTGACCATTTTGAACAAAGAGGGTTCTCTCAGATCCACCTCCACACATAGGTTGCCTTTTGGTCAGAGAAAAGAAGGTCATCTTGAAGGCAGAGGGTGTTTTGGCCAACTTCTGTTGCTCTGAGTTCACCCTCAACACATGGAATACATGAGAATATGTTGCTTTTCAAAGTTCAGACTGAAAACCTGCACACCCTACTCCACCATGAGGTACTGCTTTTACTGAAGATCAGGACACCAGCCCCGTGACTCTTGGGACTCATCCTGTCATTGGACAGGAGTCATTCCTGATGGGAGAACTCACAGCATTTTTCCGTGTGCCTGTCCACAACTCCATTTCCTGATGGGTGGAAGGACTCAGCTCTGAGAGATGACAGATGTGTTAATCAGCTTTCCACTGCTGTAACAAACACCTGAAATACTCATAACTAAAAAGAGGAAGGTTTATTTTGGATCACAGTTTCATAGGTTTCACTCCACGTTTGGTTGACCTGTTGCTTTGGGGTCTGTGGCAAGGTGGTGCATCATGGTAGGAGCAAAGGAAACTCATCTTCCTAGCAAAGGAAACAGCTCACCTCCTGGACCCAAGAAGTAGAGAGAGAGAAGGGACTGGGGTCCCAGAATCCCTTTCTAGGGCATGTCTCCAGTGACCTAACTCCCTCTAAATAGGTCCAGCCTATTATAGGCTTCACCATCTCCCAGTTGTGCCATAGACTGGGGACCAAGCCCTGAACACATGGCCTTTGGGGGACATTTCCGTTCCAAACCACAGCAATAGAAGAAAAAGTCCAGGGTTGTCTTGTCTTTGAAGAAAAACTGAGAAGGAAGAGAACATATCAACCCTTCTCTGACTCCTTTTGTCATCCAGCTTGAACAAATCCATCACCGCTTCTATTAAAGTTAGATTCAATTGTAGGGTAAATGCTTATGTTAGGAACGACTTGTCTTCCAGACCCCTCCTTATCCACTTGGTTTCCCCAACCACATTTCCTTCCCTTTTCCTCTCACCCTGGTCAGAATGAGCAGGTTTTCAAGACTGTTGCCTCCAGAAAGAGGAAGCACTGAGTTAGATAGCTCTAGAATGAGGCACCAAGAATTAGGAACGTCTACTTTTCTAGACTATTCCAAATGTTACACAAGAGTTTGTTGTGCCTACCTGTATGAAGCCTGTATAGACACATGACTGCTATTGTTTGGATGTTGGATATCTCCCAAAGGCCCATGTGTTAAAGCTTTACTCCCTAGAGTGGTGCTGTTTGGAAGTGGTACAGCCTTCAGGAGGAGCCTAGTGAAAGGCCTTTAGGACATTGGGGTGTGAACTCAAAAGGGTTAGTGGAACCCCAGTCCCTTCCTCGTTCTTTATTTGCCCTCTGAGATGAGCAGTTTTGCTCTGACACATTTTCTTGCCATGATATGCTGCTTTGTCATAGGCCCAAAGCAATGGGGCCAATTAATCATGAACTGGAATCTCTAAAACTGTGAACCAAATAAACCTTTTCTCTTTGTAAGTTAATGTCTTCAGGTATTTTATTATAGTGATGGAAAGGTGAGTAACACAAGAACCATGCAAATTTATTTTTTATAGCTTTATTGAGGAAAAATGGAAGTACAATAAAATGTGCATTTTTGAAGTATGCAATCTGATCAGTTTTAACAAGTATGTAACTAATACAATCAATATACAAAGCATGTCTTTACTTTTCTTTAAAATTTGAAATCATGCAGACTGTTCCTTACATGATTTATTACATTAGAAATCAATCAGCTTAAGATACATAGAACCCACCCCAACTTCAACTATTTCAGAATTAAATGGCACACATATAAATATCTCTGAAGTGATGGAAGAAAGCACTAGAAAAGTAAATAGAAAGTGCTTTGCACTAAATGATAAAAGCCTAAAATATCAGGATCTCTGGGATGAAATAATACTCAATAACATTTTTAACTTAAAGTACCTGTAAAGAACCTGTATAACTAAAAGTACCTTAAAGAAGATAGAATAACAGATTATTTTCAAATTAAGTAGTAGGAAGGAAAAAATAAGAGTAGGAAAAGAAATATAAGAAATAGAGAAGATATGATACATCTAAAATTTGATAAAAATCAAACAAGTCTAATCAAGAAAGAGAAAGAACACAAAAATTAATATCAATGGAAAGGAAGCTATCAAAATAACCCTACAGATGTTAAAAATATATTAAGGTCATATTACAATTGTATTACAACATACGTGATAGCTTACGTAACATGGTCTGTATTAGAGAAGGATCCATGTGCTGCGGAGAAGAAAGTTTATTCAGTCATTCATGGATGAAATAGTCTATCTATGTCTGTTAGGTCTAAATTATTGACTGTATTATTTAGTTCTATAGTTTCTTCATCTAATTTGTGTTTGGAAGATCTCTCCAGTAGTAAGAGAGGTGTGTTAAAAGTCACCCAGCATGACTGTGTTGTGGTCTATTTGATTCTTGAAGTTGAGGAGGGTTTATTTGATGTACATATATGCTCCATTGTTTGTGAAATAAATATTTATGATTATTATGTCTTGTTGATATATATGCCCTTAAGTAGAATGAAATGTCCTTCTTTGTCCCTTCTGATTAACTTTGGCTTGAAGACCACTTTTTCTGATCTGAGGATAGAAACCGCTGCTGTTTAAACAATCCATGATATGTATTTTCCTATCCTTTCACTTTCAGTCTGTGGATGTCTCTGTCTATAAGGTGAGTCTCTTGGAGACAGCATATTGTTGGGTCATGATTTTTAATCCAATCTGCCACTCTATGTCTATTGATTGATGAGTTTAGGCCATTAATGTTCAGGGTTATTATTGAAATTATGATTTGTGTTCCCAGTCATTTTGGTTTATTTCTAGTTTTTAAATGGAATTAGTTTTGCCTTTGATCGACTGTTCCTTTAGTGTAATTCCCCCCTTCGCTGGTTTTCACTTTTGTTGTTGTTGTTCATTTCATCTTGATGGAATATTTTGTTGAAAATATTCTGAAGTGCAGTCTTTCTGGTTGTGAATTCTTTTAATTTTTGTTTATCATGAGAGGTTTTTATTTCATCTTCAAATCTGAAGCTTAATTTTGCTGGATATAGGATTCTTGCTTGGCATCTATTTTCTTTCAGAGCTTGGTATATTTTATTCCAGGACCTCCTAGTTTTGAGGGTCTGGGTTGAGAAATTAGCTGAGGTCTGTATTGGTTTCCCTCTATATGTAATCTAATATTTTTCTCTCTTAGCCTTTAAAATTCTATCCTTATTCTTATGCTAGGCATTTTCATTATGATGTGCCTTGATGTGGGTCTGTTGTAATTTTGCACATTTGGGGTTCTGTAAGCCTCTTGTAGTTGATTTTCCATTTCATTCTTTAGATTTGGGAAATTGAAAAGATTGTGCATTCCTTTGGTTTGTATCGCTGCACCTTCATCTATCCTGATAAATCTTAAATTTGGTCTTTTCATGTTATCCCATAATTCTTGGAAGTTCTGTTCATGGTATCTTAACACCTTCTCTTCATGGTCTACTCTGTTTTCAAGGTTATGTATTTTTGGGCTGGGGATGTGGCTCAAGCGGTAGCGTGCTTGCCTGGCATGCGTGCGGCCCGGGTTCGATCCTCAGCACCACATACAAACAAAGAAGTTGTGTCTGCCGAAAACTAAAAAATAAATATTAAAATTTTCTCTCTCTCTTTCTCTCTCTTATAAAAAAAAAGATTATATATTTTGTCTTCACTGCCTGAGGTTCTATCTTCCAAGTGGTCTAATCTTTTGGTGATGCTTTCTATTGAATTTTTAATTTGATTTATTGTTTCCTTCATTTCAAGGATGTCTGGTTGTTTTTATTTTCTCAGAATCTCTATTTCTTTAATGAAGCGATCTTTTGCTACCTGTATTTGCTCTCTTACATCATCCTTTAATTCGGAGGACAGTTTAACCATGTACATTCTAACCTCCTTCTCTGACATTTCTTCTACTGTGGTGTCAGTGGATTCTGTTATTGCAGTAACATGGTTGGGGTGATTTGTTCCCTTTTTTCATGTTGTTAGTCTGTCTACACATTTAATAGTATGGATCTGAGGCAGTAGAGTTTCTACCCTGTGTACTTACAGGGCCGCTGAAGGTTTCCAGTACCTCACTGTTTAGAGGGAAACAAATAATTACAACCAATGCAAACAATTTACAACATTAAACCAAATAGTTCCTACTGCAATGTCTACAATGTTAATTATCAAAATTAACAGAAAATATATGATCAGTTATTGCCTATAATAAAATCAGCAAGTTTGCAAAAGGGTTTACATTTTCAAATGGTGGACAGGGAGAAAACAGAAGTGATATAGGATGTGATGATTATGAGGGAGGAGGAAAAAACACAAAAGAAAAAGATTAATGGAAGAGTGAAAGAAAGAACAATAGAGATTGACTATTAGCAGAAGCAAAGAGAGAATCAAGGGAGACAAGTAGGAGAAAAAAATATATATAAAGAAATTTTTTTAAAAAAAAATTAAAAATAAAAATAAAAGTATGCAAAACAAAACCAAAATATACTAATCAAACATCCTAGTTCTTAAAAAACTAATCCATGTAAAATAACTGGCTTCAAAAATGCTAGAGATGAGAAGAAAAGAAAAAAGAGGAGAGTGTATAAATGTCCATGTAACATTAAGGACACAATTAAACAGTGAAAAAGAATTTTTGAAAAAAGAAAAGGGAAAAAAAATTGATGATAAGTTAAAGAATTCTTTCTAGTGGAGTTCAAAAGATTCACAGTTTCTCTCCTCAGCAGTTTTAGGTGAGGTCTTCTGGAGAGTAATGCTCTACCCTCTGAATTTCCGGAGTGAGAGAGGTAATCCTGCAGGCAGAGTTCCTGGAGGTGGGGTTTAGGCTTAGGTGGGCTCCAGGCTCTTGGCTAAATGCCAATTGGTCTGGAGATTTTAAATCAGCCCACTTCCAATGCCCAGTCCTTGCTGGTCCACACTGGAGAACTTTTCCCCAGGGATCTCCCCTGGGCTCCACTCGTGTGGTGGGAGAGTCAATTCTTAGTTCCTTACATCACCTGCAGACCCCATGTTTCTTGATCTTGGGTTCAGTCTCCAAACAATTTCTTCCACTTCTGCCTTTCCAAGTTCCCTGCCAGATGCATCTCTCCCAACCAGTCCTGCAAGCACCTAGACTGGAAGGGGAAGGGTAGAGCCGGATGGGTTTCTGTGACCAGTTTTCCCCTGTGTAAACCTCTCTCACGTTTGATTTTCTCCTGGTCACTTAAGCACACTCTGTCACACAGCAATTGTTTACTAGGCCTGTATTTTGGGTCAAACTCCGGTTTACCAGGAATCAGCCCCCTCAGCTGCTGGCTATGCTTGTAGAAGCTGCAAAATGGTTTCTTGCAGGCCACCTGGAGAGATGGCAGCTTCTTTCCCCATACACAGGTATCTTGCAGTGAGTCCTTCAGGCTTGCCAGGCAACGTCCTTGATCTCTAAAGTCTCCATACCCAGACAGGCCTTGGGCCTCCCCAAAATGCAGGTT
Source organism: Marmota flaviventris (assembly GCF_047511675.1). Lineage (NCBI taxonomy): Eukaryota > Metazoa > Chordata > Mammalia > Rodentia > Sciuridae > Marmota > Marmota flaviventris. The sequence continues at coordinate 58,440,015 of NC_092513.1, forward strand.
CCTTTACTTCCCTTATCCTACCACTGTGCTCACAAAGGAACCACTCTGACTGGAGCTTCTGGCCTGGCTGTGGTAACGGCTATGCTGCTGGGGATTTCTTCCTTATTTTATTATATCCAAACTCCTGAGTCAGTGATGTGCTTTGAATGTCTCCCCACTTGTTTTGTTCACCCACCTTGCTGAGAAGCTGCCTGTTGCTTTTCTTGGTTTCACTTCACAAAGCAGCCAGGAACACAATCTCCATCTTGAAACACCCCCTCCACACCATGCACATTTTAACCATACTTGTCTCTACAAACTGATACAGACACATATGTGTCTCCATGAGCCCCACCACAACCACTTCTAAAATAAAAAATAAAAGAGCAGGTATACACCCATACCTTCAGGTAGATCAGGGATGGATGAGGAGGGAACCCCTTTAACTTTGACAAAAACCTTTCTCTGTTGTAATATGCCAAAGTATACACATGTGTTATATTAACATGTACGTGTGCATAATGTATATGTGACACTGACATCGGTGACAAGTATGTTTTGGATGATGTATCTAAAAGTGATCTACCTCAGCTGGAGTAATCTACCTCAGCTGCCAGTGTCTGTGTAAAGCCAGTGATTTCACCGCTGCCTTTGCACTTGGAAGTTGTGTTTCAAGTGTTCTCAGCAGGTCCAAGTGTCTGAGTGCCCTCTTGTGGGAGAGGTTCAGCGGCAAGTGGAAAAAGAGTCTGTGGCTAAAATAAATTTAGGAGAGCAGACTGTACTTGGCCCCTCCAACAGTAGATAGCCCAAGCATCAACAGGTCTTGTTGTGTCTCTAAGTTTCTCACTTCTCGGGATGCTGCCAAATGTATATGAAAGAGATCTCATACCTTGCTAAATATCAGTCAGTGATGAGCAGAGGTAATGGCACATGTAGGTTTTTAGCACCTTCCTTTCTCTAGACACTAGAGAGTTTTGGGTTTTGAATGGCAAGTCAGCATCTTCTCAAGACTAGGCCTTGTTTGGTCTGTGCCCATTAAGGAGATATGTCTCCAAGATTCCTGGCTCTTCTCAGAGCACAATGTGTGACAATCTCCTCTATGTAGAAGACAGGAAGGGTGTTGGTGTTTGGTATTTGAAAGTAGTAAGATGAGTACTCAAGAAAACTGGTCGTCTTTTTGTATGTATGTGATCAGGGATGGATGATTGAACCCAGGGCTTCGCACATGATATGCAAGCTCTTAACCTCTGAGTTACATCCCCACCTCTCAGCCATCCTTTTGAGTGAACATTCTCCTGGCTGAAGAGAGCATTGCACTTCTCATCTGAAGTGATTTCTCTAGTATATATCTCTATTCTTTCAGTATGCCTCAGTCACTTATTTTTTTGAAACTCAGTTGTGGGATTTAAAAGAAAAAAGATAATAATTTTTTTGAAATGTTAAAATTTGTTTGGTTTTTGGCATGCTTTTAAAGTTTTCTCTTTTTTATTTTAAATTTTCAAAGTAACAATAAATAAAGTCACCCCAAACTCATCAACTGCTGGTCCCTTGCCATGCCCTTGTCTCTTTCTCTGCACACACCGCCTTCTTACAGAATCATAGGGAGGTGGGCACAGGTACCAGGACAGGCCCCTGCATGCAGCCCCACAACCTCTGTATCCTGAGGAAGTCAATGTATGAATTCCAGAATAGTATTTTTTTCCTTTTAGCTCAGAATAGAGTTGAAAATTCACACATTTGCATTTGGTTCTGACATCTTGGTATTCTCCCCTCCTGAGGAATAGTCCTGTCACCTCACTGTTCTTCGTGACAACAAGTTCTTTGAAGAGTTCCTGCAAAACATCCTACATTCTATATTTGTCTGATTCTTTCCTCATGATTTTATTTAGGTTAGACATTCCCACCAAGAATACTATTTTGTGAATTTGTGAATTTCTCACTACTTCACAACAGGAACACACAGAACAGTAGGTATTTAAAGTCAGAGTAACAATTCAGTAGTGCAGGGTTCTTCTGTAACTCCCCTCATGCTGTTTTCCGCAGAGATAATTCTGCCTCCCCCCCCCCCAACATAAACAGACAGTTGGTCCTCTATGCCTTTTGGATTCCACATTGCAAACTCAACCAACCATGGATGGAAAATATTCAGAAAAAAAAATTGCATCTGTACTAAACTTGTACAGACTTTTTTCTTGTCTTTATTCCCTGAACAATAGATTTATTTCCCTAAACAACTGTTTACATAGACTTTACGTTGTACTAGGTATTATAAATAATCTAAAAATGGTGGAAAGAATATGGGAAGAGGTTCACAGCTTTTATGTAAATATCATGCCATTTTATATAAGAGACTTGAGCATCCAAGGATTTTGATGGGGTCTTGGAACCAGTCCCTCACAACTACCAAGGAATGACTATATTTACTCATGTGTTCTAATTTAGAGTCCACATGCAAAGTTTTAAGCTTAAAGTATCAGCACTGTTTGAAAGAACACATCCAATATCACAGTTAAAAATATTCCTTTGTCCTAGGTTATATGTGTCCTTGGAATATATTCCATTGAAGGTGTGCTCTCACAGAATTATTTTTCAAGTTACTTTATGTAATTATTTATTTTATGTTCACACTATAGATCATGTTAAAGAACTATAAATAATTATTATATTATTTAACAGTACTCTGTTAAAATAAATGTAAAAATGTTGTGATTAATTCCACTTCCTAGCAGAATAAGGTAGGGGAATAAGAAAACAGGAAATGCACACAGACCAAGCAATATCAGCGAATTCTTGGAGGAGAAGTGGTAACTAATTTGGCAAAGAAGAGGAAGCCACAACTCCAAGTGTGTGTCCCAGAATCACAAGTTACAAAAGGAAGTGGCCCACACTCCCTTCCCTGGACACAGGAGGCTCTGGGGCCACAGGCGCAGTGGAGAACAGGGCAGAGGCATGGGGAGAACAGAGGGGTCGGGAGCAGATGAAAGTCTTCATATGGAACAGTTGGCCTCACAGCTCCCCCTATTTGCAGATGCCCCAGAAGGCTCTCAGAGCAGCCTCCTTGGAAACCTACACTGTCCCCTAGGGAAAGACCCCTGGCCTAGCTCTTTTCTCCTGAGCCCTTCAGAATCTGTTCCTGATCCTTCTCTCCTGTGTTCTGTGTTCCAGAAAGTAAGCCATCAAAGAGTGTCCCTTGCACTTTCTCCTTCTGGCTTCTGGTAGGTTCTGCTGGGTTGGCAATGCACTGGTGTGATGATCTTGGACTGCAGCAGACAGAGGCTGTCATATTTATTGTCCCTTTTCTTCATGCCAGACTGTAGTTTGGCAATGGCTTCATTTCCCTGTGATGGCAATGGTTCCTGTTAAGGAGCCCCTCTCCCAGAGCTGAGAGCTTTTAGGAGAGTCCCAAACTTTCTATTCCACCTTTTATTTTCACACTTCAGGTGGTAGTGGCTCCCAGCTACTACCCAGGTTTCCAATCTCACCCTGAGCACTCACCCTCCACTGTTGTTCCTCTTAGGACAGGGACAGGAGTGTTACATGAAGAGGCTGTGGGAGGGTCTGAGCATGATATCTATTTCCTGCTTGGACAGGGGTGCACACAGCCTTCACAGACCAGTAATGGTTGGTGCCCTGGCAAACTATCAGTTCCACACTCAAAAAAATAGGCCTATTGGAAGCTTCCGACCTGCTCCTAAGTGACTCATCTTGGTCATTGAACGTTAAGCAACAGTATCACACAGGCAGACATCAACATGTGGTTGGCCAGATGCTCAATTTTTTTCCCTCTTGAATCTGAATGGGCAACTAAGGATCCAACTGAGGAAGACCATCATATGTAGACAAAAATAAACAAACATTAAAAAGTGGGGAACAAAGGGAAACAAACTATTGAGGTAAAACTTTGAAATATAAATTTTAAAAACTCATTCTCAGAGATGTTCAAAATGATACTGAATCCATAAATCAAGCATAAGAACATAATATTGTTATTTAAATTTTGGATATGAAGTCAAATGTATTATTGTTCAAAAAATAACCACTGCCTCTTGTTGAGGGAGAATTGTACTTGCCTACAGACTTGGTCATGTGACTTGCCTTGACCACTGAACTGTAAGCAGAAGTATCAGACCAGGCTGACATCCACGTGTGGTAGGCCAAGTGCTTGGTCCATGTGTGGATTGTGTAGTCACCCTGGGTCTCAGTGTGACAATAATGCACAGCAGAGCCAAAATCGACCTGTAATAGATGTGTAGTTTGAACTGGCAAGAAAACTTCACTGTTTGAATTCGCTGAGATTTCAGGGTTGTGACCACAATATATACTAGCCAATGCTGAGTGATACAATATGCAATATTTCCACATCTTAAAAGTGCATTAAAAGATCTGAGAAAGAAAAATTCAAGAAAACCGCTTGGAAAGTAGAATAGATAAGAAGATGGAAAACAGACAAGAAAAAAAAAAAAAAAGTAGAGATTCAACCCAAATAAAAATGCCAACATCCAAATAATATGTTTTATAAGTGAGAGAACATAGAAAATTACTGGGAAAAATTTATCCAAGAAATATGAAAACATTAACCTCAATGGAAGGATTGTGGGGTTACAAATTAATATCCATTGTCAGCCAAGCACCATCAGTAAAAAGTCTAACACCAAAGCACATTTTCAAGAAATTCCTCATCACCCAAAATGAACAGCTCTATAAGATTTTGTAGAGGGGAAAAAAAAAACAAAACAATGTTACACTAAAAAGGAACAAAAAATTCACTGAAAAAAAAATGGCATCAGGAATTTAAATGATAATGGAACAAAGATCTTTAGAATTCTGAGATATTTATTGCCAAACTATCAAAAACATATGAGAAGAATAGAATATTTTCACTCATGCAAAGGCCTATAATATTACTTTGTGAACTATCTTTCCAAGAAAACTCCTTGAGAATGCTCTCCCATAAAATGAAGTTATAAACCAAGAAAGATAAAGACATTGAACAGAAAACAATGTATCTAACCCAGGATAGCACTAAAGACAAGACACAAATGCTATCTATACTCATCTGTGAAGCAAACATTTCACATTGAAACAGAAATTTGAAGGACTCCAAATAATGTGAAATTACGGTACAATTATGAATTGTATGGTACAATTATGAATTGAATATGAAATAATGGTACAATTATGACTGCTGCTAAACATATACTAAATGATATACACTCATGCACTGCATATGTTTCAGTGAGTGACAAACCACTTATTACTGTAGTCCCATAAGATTATATTACCTAGTGACATCATAGCCAGCTTAGTCTGTGTACATGTTATGATGTTCACACAATGAAAAAATCACTTATTGATAACATTCCTTGGAAGGTCCCATCATGAATAACACATGGCTTTAATAGAAAAGTACCCTGTGCATTTCCATTGTAATAGGATGGCATAACAAAGGTTTAAATCTGCTCCAGAGAAGACGGCACAAAGAAAAAAGTTTTCCATTATTTGACAGCCATAAAAGTGATAAGTTTGAAAATATAGATGGCTAAATGTCTATGTACATCCATTCACCAGCTGTTAAAAAGAATGAGGCAGATGTGTTTGTATAATAAAGAATAATCCATAAGATGTATTTTAAATAACAAAATCAAGATACACACAAAAATCAAAACATAGAATAGCATGTGCAATATGCTACCAGATATATGAAAACACATAGACCCACAGAAATAGCCATATATACAGAAAATACCATATTTGTAATAAGGACACCAGATAAAATTTAAGAAGTCCAGATAAATTTGAATTTTGAATAAACAATAAATATTTTTATTATATTCTATGCGGTATTGGGGGAAAAACAATCATTTTTACTTGAAATTCAAATTTAACTAAGCAACTTGCATTTACATTTGTTAAATCTTCCAACCCTACTTGCAGGTGACAAAGTATATGAAAATTAGTGTTCTGCTTGCAAAAATATACACGAAGGCCTGAGCACACACAGCAAAAGAAAGCGACAGCTCCTCCAAGCTCATGTTTCTACACTGAACTCTAGCCTGCGACCCACGCTGGCTTCATGAAAGAAGGTTCAAACCGTGAGAAAAATGCTAGGGAATTTTAAATTAAAGGGACAAGACTCTAATTACCTTCAAAACCAGGTCCAGGATGGCTTCTACTAGCTCCAGCCTGTAATGCAGTAGCAAGGTTTACTGAAGAGACTACAGAGAGAGAGAGAGAGAGAGAGAGAGAGAGAGAGAGAGAACACGCCAGGGAGAGGGCTTTTATTGGGGAACAAAGAATTCTGGGGAAAATCCCTTCCAATGAATATTAAAGGGGGCAGCATCCCAAGGTCAGGGGCGACGATTGGGTCTTTGGGGCAGTGGCCAGACACGCCTCTGCAGGGACAAGCCCTCGGACCTGGAGAAGGGTGGGGGAAGCTCTGACACAGCTGTGCCTAAGCGCCTCTCACCCAGCCAGGGAGGTAACTCAAATCACGTGCGAGGATGGCCTCCCACACTGAACACAGTTTGCATGGTGTGCCCTGCTGCTGTGAGATGTGGCACCTGGTTGAATTAATAGGAGGCACTGCTTCTGGTGAAGGTGGCTCCTCACCCAAGGAAATCACTGGCACATGCTATAGAGAGCAGACTGTGTCTGCCCTTCAGACACCAATGGAGCTGAGGGCAACTCCAGACCATATGTATTGTTCAGATGCTTCAATAGTTTTCTCCTAACACCAAGATTACTCTGTTTCTTCCTGTGCCACACTCTCCCTAGCCCCACCCCAAGGCGCCACTGTTCTACCTCCCAGGTAGAATACATGCTTATAATTTCTTAGCAATTGAGTGAAAATGTTATAATATTAGGGGATTTAAAAATTCATTACATTCCCTCTGCAGTCAGCTATAGTGCGATTTTGTTTGAACTCATTTGATGAGCTCCCACTCACCACTGAGTAAATGTTAGTGACACATTTCTCTGAGGCTCAGAAATGAGTTCTCCCTCTCCTCCTACAGAGTGAAAGGAACACTTCCTCTTGGGTGCAAAGAGAGGTGAATGCTCTTTCTTAACCTTTTTCAAAAACCTCTGCTCAAACCCAGCGGACTTCTCTTTTCCATCACCAGCTGTGACTGCTAAAAACTAAGCTTTCCAGTGTCATTTATTCAACAAGAATTTATCAAATGCCTACAGTGTGCCAGGCTCTGGAGACTCCAGTATCATATTAAGGTATGTCCAGGTGCAGCCAGGGACATGGTGAGATGCTGAGCACTGCAGGGACAAGCAGTCTCCGCTAAGGAGACTCAGCAGACTGTCCCACTCCAGCCCTTATTGTCAAAGAGGTTCAGAGGCCCCAGGCAGCCTGCTCAAGGCCATGACGCTGGGTGGCAGCTAAACCAAGACTGACCCTCTGTGTATTAGACCTGAACTTTGGCATTTCTGGCTTTCTTACATTGCTTTCTTCATTCTTTCCTGGTCCACACAACCCACACCCTCCAACTCCCCTGCTGGCTTGCCTTTCCCCTTCCATACTTTAACAAAATGCCACGCACCAAGAGGACTGAATTTCTGAGTAGGCACTGAAGAGCCTGCTGCTGTCCCCCATGGAATGTATCTTGGTAACATGAGTTAGGAGGGAAATAGGCACAGAGACACCCCCATTCCCCACTCCCACTCCCAGCAGACTAAGCTGCATGAGCCTCCCTATATTACTCCATTTCTATAACTATAATGAAATACACCAGGCAGGCCTCTTTATCAAAAAGAGGTTAATTTGGGCTCATAGTTCTGGTGAAGGTCAAGGGCCCACATCTGTGATGGCCTTGCTGGTGGAGTCCCGAGCTGGAACAGGGCACCACATAGCAAGATACAGGGAGCAAGCATGTGTGCTGCTCTCTCTCTTTTTAAAGCCAACAGTATTCAGTCACGATGACATTGTCTAACTCTCACCACCTCCCAAAGGCCCCATCTCTACACACTGCAGTCTGTTTCCAGCCTTATTACCACACAATGGGAATTAAATTTCAACTCATGAATCCATGGAAGACACACTCCAGCCATTTCCAAACCAGAGCTCTCCCAGAGACCAGCGTGTGGACTCTGAGCTGCGTCTCCTTGTGAGTCACAGTGAGCATCTTCAACACAGCAAGCCTTCCCCTCATGTCACATGGTTCCTCTACTCTTGAATCTCCCAAATGATATGTTCTCCCTTCAATTCTACTTTCTGGAGGATCCAGCTGAGAAATCACTGCTAGGAGGTCTCAAAACCGAGTTTGCAAGTGCCTCAGGGCACATCCTTTATGCCTCTCTTGCCCATGAATTCTCATCTCACAAGCTGTTTCTGGGAAACGGACCTGAAATATCATTTAGTTACTAAACATTTTTTTCTGTTACTGAGAACTTGTAACCCTTCCATTCATCCTTCCCTGCCTTATTTTCTACATGGCACCTATTACCATATAAATTATTGCATTCATTTTCTCCACTGTGACCTCCCAGCTTGTGAATGTGAGCTTCTGGGTTTTGTTCACTGCTGTTTCTTCAGCACAGTGAGCAGTGCCTGCCACAGAGTGGGCACATTGTTTGTTGAATGAATAAATGCTATACACCAAAAATGAGACAATGAACAGGAAAGAAATGTCCCAAGCCCCAGGGAGCTTTCAGTCTACAAGGAAAATCAACAAAATGGACTGTTCTCCTTCTACTCTTCAGCAGAAGATCTGGCTGCCTCATGCCATGTCCTCTACCCTGCAGTTCCCTTCAGCATCTGGCTCTGGGTCTTCTCATTCTAAATGGATCATTCCAGTATGTTCTGCTTATGGCATAAGCTTGCACCAAGGATGAACTTTCCTTGTCCTCTTTGAACATCAACCTCTACCCTAGCCCATGTTTGCTCCTGACTTGTCAGATTTGTATCCTTTCCTTCTGGAATCTTGGGGTAAGTGTTTCTTTTTTTTTAATATTTATTTTTTAGTTGTAGTTGAACACAATACCTTTATTTTATTTGTTTATTTTGTGTGGTGCTGAGGATAGAACCCAGGGCCTCACATGAGCTAGGCGAGTGCTCTACCGCTGAGCCACAACCCCAGCCTGTGCAGATTGCCTTAAACTCAGTCTTTATAATGGCATACCTTATGCCCCTCAAATGTATTTTTATTTTTTAAAATATTTTTTATATCTTTATTTTTTTACTTTTATGTGGTGCTGGGGATCGAACCCAGTGCCTCACACATGCTAGGCAAGCGCTCTACCACTGAGTCACAACCCCAGCCCGCAAATGTTCTTCAAGTGAAAAAAAAAGGCAGATTGTATTAACACTAAAAGGTAAAACAGAAGTTCAACTTTCCATAACATGTACATTCTGACTGACCATCAAAATTCCTGAGATAACTAACTTATAAAGATAAAAGTTAAAGATAAAATAATAGCTCACTTATAAAAACTTACAAAAATAAAAGGGTTTATTTGGGGCTGAGAGTTTTGGAGGAGGTTCCAGTCCATGATCAATTGGCCCCATTGTTTTGGGACTATGGTGAGGCAGCACGTCATGGTAGAGCATGGTAGAGCAAAATCAGTTATATCCCAAGCCAGGGAGCAAAGAGGAAGAGGAAGGAATTGGAGATATCAAATTTTCAACACACAGAGAGAGGTATAGACATAAAGATGTAAATGTAGATGTGTATACATGTGTACAGATGTTCTCTGTGTTAAGAGGCCTGGGGACATCCAACAGCCCAATAGCGATGAGCATATGTGGTGCCCACATTATGATTTCTAAATCCCATTTTCCATTATGAAGAAGCAGGGCACCTTGGAACAATGGCTGATTCCAGAGCTGGAGCAAGGCATGTACAGAATGATCCTGGAAGAACTTCTTCTTGTGCCAGAGGTAGGACAGTGCTCAAAGAAGAAGAACTGCCAAAGGGGTGGAGCCAGCTTGAAGGGGCTCCTACTGACCAGACCTAAGACATTTTTGCACATTCAGATACATCATGATAGTAACAGAATATATAAGGCATAGAGTAAAATTGTAATCCACAGAAACATGTTGCTACAAATAAGAAAATAAGAGAGTAACTTGAAAGTTTCATGAGGAACAGGATGTTTGCATAGTATGCAACACTTTCCTCCCATAACACTTGTTATTTACTATGGGAGAAAAAGAATATCTTTAAAACAGGGAAGTTGGCAGGTACCACCTTAATCAAGTAATGAGAGTAAACATGAGCAGTAATGAGACTAACTGAAACATACTCCATCATATGTATAGCATCACTATCACATTCCTGAAAAGAGTCATAGTTGAAGTTAAGCCATGAGGTAACATCAGACCAATCCAAACTGGATTACATTCTACTAAAATAGCCCATAATCTCCAAAAGTCAAGGTCATAAGAGTCAAGGAAAAACTGTGAAATTATTCAAGACTGAAGAAACCTTAAGCTGCTTGCAATGCAAGACTTTAGGCTGACTTGTTTTGCTAAAGGACGCCTTTAAGACAAATAGCAAAAGGTAAAGGGGTTTGAGAATGAGATGGTAATAATGGGATATTATGTGGGCAAATTACTTGCAAATGAGTGAGGAAAAAATAGTTGTGTACTGTAATTACAGTTTGCCTTCAAGTTTGAAATTGTTTCACATTTTTAAACCAAAATAAAACAAATATTACAAAATAGCAATAGGAATGCAGCACGCTTAGAACAACAGGAAAAAATAAGTGGATTAAACTTTAAAGACAGCTTTACTTATTCTCATGATAATGGGATGTCATCCTGAAAACATTAGCACAGGAGAATGCAGAAGTCAGGGAACTTCTGGAAGGTCAGATTAATGCTACAAAGAGATGCTGTGCACATCAAGATTGTACATACAACTGTAAAGAATAGGGTGTGACTAAAAAGGTGAAGTAGCTCATCTGCCTCCACCAAGAGCAGCATGTCCAGGGGTCAGTTCTCTCCTCTGGCCTCACCTATGGAAGCCAAGATAGGCTGCTCCTGGGACCCAAGTGAGGTCTCCTTTTGGGAAAAGCAATAGGGAGTGGAGAGTTCATATTTTAACATAGCTTTAAATAGGGAGTTATAATAGCAGGGGGTATCAATAATTTTCTTTTGAAAGGGGGAAATAAAATTATAATATACAAGAAGTGAACCCAGGTGAACAGGCAGGGGAAATAATTAATCATTTTATTCTCTTAGGGAAAAGCAAGCAAGAGGCAGAGGATGATATATGTGAAATAGATGTTAAGTGGGCAGGATGCACTGGAGGAGGAATCTACAGCATAAAGGAAGGAGAAGTCCTCAGGATTAGGAGTAGAAATAAAAAGAGCTCTTCCAGTACACAGGAGAAACTCCATGGGTCAGCCAGTGTTTGGATGGGGGGAACGTGGGCAGGAGGTAAAACCCGGCAAAACAGAGGGGTGGTTTGTACTCAAGTGAGATAAGCCAAGGGCAGATGCAACTGAAGTTTGATCCAATTGAATGAGTGAGTTAGAGTTTCATTGGAACATGTTCCACCCTTGGTTGCCAGGCCGTGGGATTCTCTCATTATGTCAATGGACTATCATGAGATGAACCACCAGAAATAGAAGCAAACTGTAATTATAGGCAGGTCCACATGGGATCCTGGGAGACACTCAGGGGCAATTTGTCCATTAAGTGAAGGAGGAAAGGGGGAGGCTTTGGCTTATTGATCCCATGTGCTTCAGAGAGCTACAGGGTTCCGCCTGTGCTCTTCACAGACTGATGAGCCATGGAGTTGCCAATGCAGATGATCCTATCTGTTCTAATTCCTGGCCTCACCTATGGAAGCCAAGATAGGCTGCTCCTGGACCCAAGTGAGGTTGTCTTGGGTTCTGAGCAATGAAGGAAGCCACTGCTTAGGTGGCTGCCCTTCCTCCTAACCTCAGAGTGTGAGGCCAACAGAGCAGAGAACTGTCCCCTGGACATGCTGCTCTTGGTGGAAGCAGATGAGCTACTTCACCTTTTTAGTCACACCCTATTCTTTACAGTTGCACCTACAATCTTGATGTGCACAGCATCTCTTTGTAGCTTTAATCTGACCTTCCAGAAGTTCCCTGACTTCTGCATTCTCCTGTGCTAATGTTTTCAGTATGACATCCCATTACCACGAGAATAAGTAAAGCTGTCTTTCTCAAGCAGGAAAATCGTATGGTTTTTTTCCTAAATTAGAAAACTATTTACACCTCATTCATGGTGTGGAAAGAGATACCATAAAGCAAAGCAATTTTCTACTAAATATCTACCATTTTCTGTGAAAATTCTGACATGCTGGGATAAACACAAATTTATTCAGAGGTCCTATTTTAATACTAAGGAAAATTGAAAACATGCAAAGATCTCTCAAATGTTTCCCTCTTCTGCCAACATTTTTAACTGGGGTATTAGCCGTTTTCACTTGATTTTGTGTAACTGACAAGTTCAAAGTATACTGGCAATCGTGATCTGCTTTTTCTGTCTGTACCAGCATCAGCATAGAATGGTGAGGATTCTTCACACATCTGCATTCCGTATTTGTTAGCTGCAAAGAGCATTCATGCACAGCTTCCTAATAGATAGGGAGAAGATGATCTTGAAAGAATTTAAAAAGTTATATTCCATTTTACAAACACACACACACACATGTGCATGCATTTACTGGTTAAAACTAATTAATGAATTCAGCAAAATTGCAGTATACAACATCAACATGCAAAAATAAATTATGTTCATATATACTAATAATGACCTGCCAAAACTAAGAAAACAATCCCATTTTTTAACCAAAGACATGAAAAACTTGTATACAGAAAACTATAAAATGTTGCTGAAAGAAATTAAAGACGGCACTAATAAGTGAAAAGACAGCCTTGCTGATGGTCTGGAAGATTAATATTCTTATAATATCAATACAGCCCCAAGTTGCCTACAGATATATTTCAATCTCTACCAAAATTCCAATGACATTTATTTTTTGCAGAGAAAAGATAAATTCATCCCAAAATTCAGATGAAATATCAAGGGACCCTGAAAATCACCAAAACAGTCTAAAAAAAGAAGGCTCAAGTCAGAGGTTTCATACTTTCATACTTTATAGGTTTCAAAACCTACAAAGTTATAGTAATCAGAACAATATAGTTTTACTGACTTAGAAAAAGACATATAGACCAATGGAATAAAATAAAGGATCCAGAAATAAATTCACACATACACATTCAAATGATTTTCTACAAAGGTGCTAGTATGTTTCAATGGGGAAAGGACATTTTTTTTCCCACAAATATCCACATGCAAAGGGAGGAAGTTGGACCTTTACCTTACACCATAATTTATTAACAATTAATTACTAATTAATAATTAACTCAAAATTGATCAAGGACATAAACTTCATTGCATTGAATTTTACAATTTTCCTCCTAAGCTTATTGAACAATTTAACAACTATTTTTTGAACATGACACTAAAAACACAGGCAACACACACACACACACACACAGGTAAATTGTGTTACATCAAAATTTAAAACTTCTGGCCAAGTGTGGTGGCTCACACCTGTAATCCCAGCAGCTCGAGAGGCCAAGGCAAGAGGATCACAAGTTCAAAGCCAGCCTCATGAAAAGCAGGGCGCTAAGCAACTCAGTGAGACCCTGTCTCTAAATAAAATACAAAATAGGGCTGGGGATGTGGCTCAGTGGTTAAGCATCCCTGGATTCAATCCCCGTTACCCCCCACCCAAATTTAAAACTTCTGTGCATCAAAGAACAGGAGAGCATGAAAAGGCAGCTCACAGAATGAGAGAAAATATTTATAAATCATAGATCTGATAAGGGATTAATATCCAGAGTATTTAAAGAACTCCTACAACAACAACAACAACAAAAAATGAGCCCAATTAGGAAATAGGCAAAGGGCTTGAGTAAACATTTCTCCAAGGAAATATATATGGATCACCAACAAGCACATAATTAGATTCTCAATATCTTTAATCATTAAGGATATGCAAATCAAAACCATAAGAGATTCTACCTCAAATAAATCAGGATGACTTCTATAAATAAAAAAATAACAGAAAATAACCAGTTCTGGTAAACATGTGGAAAAACTGTGACTCTTAGGCACCGTGGATGGGAATGTAAAATGGCACAGTCCCTATGGAAACAGTATTGTGGTTCCTCAAAAAATTAAAAATACAACTATCACATAATCTAGAAATCCTACCTCTGGATAAATGCCCAAAACAATTGAAAGCAGAGTCTCAAAGAGATATTTGAACCCCTATACTCATATGGGTTTTACAGTAGGCAAAAAGTGGAAGCAACACAAGTATTCATCAACAGAAGAATGGATAAGCAAAGTGTGGCATAGGCATTCAGTAGAATATTATTCAGTCTTCAAAAGGAAGGAAATTCTGATAGGCTGCAATATGGTTAGGCCTTGAGGACATTATGCCAAGTAAAAGAAGTCAGATTCAAATGGACAAGTACCAGATCATTCTCCTATGAGATGAGATATCTAGAATAGTCGAATTCATAGAGACAGAAAGTAGAAATGGCAAAGTTTTGTTTAATGAACACAGATTGATGAGTTCGAGAAGATGAAAAAGGTCTGGAATTAAATAGATGTTATGGTTGCACGATGTGAACATACTTAATGCCACTGAACTGTACACATAAAAATGATTAAAATGGTAAGTTTTATGTTTTGTATTTGACCACACCAAAAATTAAAATAAAATTATATTCCTGTTAAGCTAGGTTTCCTTAATGTAATTTTATCAGAGGTTGGTGTGAGTAACAAAAGTAAGTTAACATGACACCCAATGCTCTCACTGTAACCCTTGGATTGAGGAGACCAAGGCAGAACAACTCTTATTTTTATATTTCTACACATTTGAAACTACAGGGAAGCAGATTTTGACTCAATGGAATCATTAATATACCGAAAACAAAATCTAAACCAACATATAAAGATTAATGAAACAAAGCAAATAAAGGCAAGATACTTAAGAATCACACAATGAAAAAGGCTAAATGGCAGGGAGCTAGAAGAGGATAAAGCAGGCTCCGGGTTCTCTTAGGTTTCTATAGCACAAGGCCTCAGTCTCCAGGGGTGATAGAGACCTCCCAGATGGATTCCTGCCTTGGGAGCAGGTTTGTTTGTGGCCCTTGAAATAAGGTCCACAGCTGCTTCCTCCCTCAGGCCAAGACACCATCTGCCTAATAATAAAGGCAATAGCATGGTCACCAGTTCTCAAATTTCACTGTGCTTAGGGGCAGCTGGATCCCCATGGGTATTGCTTAGTCCTCCATACAGTTCAGCACCTCATACAGTGTCTGGCACAGAACAGATCCTCAAAAAGTAGTTACGTTATTCCACAATGTGATGAATTAGGTACATATGTATGTATTGTTGTCGCCAATTTGTGTACAAGAACACTGAGACTCAGAAAGGTTAAGATACAAGCCAAGGTCAGCCAGTGATGGAGCCACTGTTCTAGCATCTAGATCCAGCTGTCTTTCCAGGGCTCCCTTGATGTCTTCTGTTCCTATGCAACAGGCAGAAGATCCCTTAAGGATAAAAATCAGATCAAGTTACTTCCTTGCCCTCCATCTTTAAAAGCTTCCCAGGCACCTTAACAGAACTCAAATGAAAGTTCTTTTGATAACCTAAGAGCCTTAGCTTATGATATGCAAGTTTCCAACCTCCTCCCCAGCTGCAGCCCTCAACTGACCTATCACATCCTGACTGCATCCTCCACCCAGCATTGTGACCTCAGGGCCTGTGCACTTCCTGTGCACTCTGCCTGGAGTGGTTTCCTCCAGAAGTCACAGTCCCCTTCCTTCATTTATTAATGATTCTGTTCAAACACCACCTCTTCAGCAAGGACTTTGCTGACCGTTTTATCTCAAGACATCACATCTCACCATCTTTATGCATCCGAATTTATGTTATATAACAAATTGCTCACTGGGCATTTCCCTCTCTGAAGAGAAGCTTCATGAATTTACATACTCTTCATATTTTAGTCACTGCATCCCCAAACTGAATATTCAGAAAATATATAACGAATGAATGAATGAATGATAGACCTCTTGATTTGATTTTAAGAACAGTAATTGACTCCACCAGGTCAACCCCTTGTTACCATAAAACTTGTGCAAATTGTCCCTTGAGCATAGAAAAACCATGTCATAAGAGGTTCACTGAGAACGGCATCCCTCCTCTGCACACAACACTGTATACCACACTATCCCATATACCTACCACATACATCCCATCTGTACACACAGCACAATGCCTGTTCCCTTCCTTGTCCTGTGCCATGTCTTGGTCCTTTCTTCCTCAGCCCCCTGGACTCCCTAACAACCCAGATTCCCAGGCTTTACACCCTTGGAAAGGTGCTAAATGAATCACCCCAACCAGCTAACTGGGTCATCCCAAAGGAAGAGGCTGTCCCATTTCAGAACCTAGGAGATGTCTTCAGGGAGAAGTACAGGGGAAGCAGAGAGAGGAGCGCAAAGAAGTATTGGTGTCTCTCCTTCACCTCTCATCTCCCCTGGACCCAACATTTTTCTAAAAATAAAATGCCATTCTCACTTGCAAAGCTGCTGCCTTTGGCCAAATATAAGGAAGAGCATATCCCTAATCCAAACTATCTGAGTGAGATGGACTTCCAAGGAGAGCTGGGGGAGTCTCTGCCCCAGGAAACCATGAGGCAGAATGGTGTCAAGGGTTTCCTGCATCAGGCAGGTTGCAAAGCGTGAGCTCCAGGGGCACTCATGTTGCTAACATGCACCAGCGTTAGCTCTCTGGGGAACTGACTGCAGCTGCTATTTTATAGGCTGCTAATTGTTGAGCACTAACAAAGCTCCATCATCATCACATAGTAAAAAACTCTTTTCTGCTTGTATTGCTTAGATTTTGCTGCATAACTAAACACCCCAGAATTTAGTAGCTTAAAACAACCACCATGTCAAGCACCACAGTGGCACATCCCCATAATTCCAGTGGTTTAGGAGGCTGAGGCAGGTGGATGCAAGTTCAAAGCCAGCCTCAGCACTTAGTGAGGCCCTAAGCAACTTAGTGAGACCCTGTCTCAAAATAAAATTTTAAAAGAGGCTGGGAATGGACTCAGTGTTAAATGCTTCTGGATTCAATTCCCAGTACCAAAAAAAAAAATGTTTTTCTGTACTAGTCCGTGGGTTCCTGTTTTAAGCTAAGCTCACAGAGGCAACTGGTCTCTATTTTATGTGATGGTAGGGGCACTTGCACGTGTATTTGCAATCAGCAGTTAGTGTCCTTATTCATGTCTGGTAAGTGGTAGAGTCAATGGGGAAAACCAGGTCATGTCTCTCTCATCTAGCAGGGTAGGCAGGCTCCTTCACAGTGATGGTTCCAGAGATTTTATGAGCAGAAAGAGGACAAGGGCCAATGTCCACTTACCTCCCAAGCCTCTGCTTGCCTCACATTTACTAACACCACACTGGCCAAGTCACATCAGCATGCCCAGATTCAAGAGGTAAAAAAGCATAGACTTCATTTCTTGCAAAACTTATGTTGCATGGGGGTTTCAACATGAATGGGAAGAATCTGCTACGAAGTTTGCAATCTACCAAAGTGTCTATCTCAGCACAATGCCACATCCAAAAGAAACGTAAGCCTAACCCCAAAGAAAGACTTTAAACTACAAAACAGCAGGAACATTTCCTAGAAACCCTTTTACCCATCCATATCCCTGAGGTCCAAAACTTCAAAGCAATTGCCAGAGCCTTTTTTCTATCTTATCCCCCAATTCCCAGTCCCTACAGACTCCCTTATTTCATGTCCCCTCTCATTTCCCACCAACCTCTTGCCCCTCACATCTTTTTCTAATTTTGCCCTTCTTCCCATCAATAACTCCCTTCCATTCACAAAACTAATCACAACCACAAATAGCCAGCAGAAGAGAAATGCAGACACAAGATCCTTCAGAGGGCTCAGGAGGCCTGGATATCTATCCATGTTGGTTTATGTATAGCTAATGAATTCAGAAATTCTAAGTGATAAATGAACCCCTCCCTTTCTCCCTCTCTACATCTTTCCTTATCCTTCTCTGTATTTTCTCCTCTGTCTCTCTCGCTCCCTCCTTACTCAACATTTTCCCCTTTTTTATTTATCTCTCTCTTATTCACTTCTCCTTTCTTCCTTCTGAGCATTCTGTTTAAGAATTTGCTATATTAATCAAAAATATAAAACTATATTTTGAGTCTTTGTAACTTCGAGTTATGTTATAAAAAAAGATGTTTACACTGATTAACAAGAATATATATACCTAAAGGAGAAAGGAAATGAGGCGGGGAGCAGAAACCATCCACCTGCACAGCCCCACCTATAGATGAAGCAGCCTGAGGTCTTGGAGGTGATGGAGCCCTTGAGCCCATTGGAGCAGTAAATTTCCCTCCCCTTTCTAAGGGTTCTGCTGGCTCATTTTCCTACTTGTTTGCTAGTTTATGTAGCCTGAAATTGTGCTCTCTAGAGAAAATAGTCTCTGTCTCCTTTCATCTCTCTTTTACTGATTTATTCAACGCCTGATCACTGAAGTCCTGGGCACTAGGGCATAGTACAGTGTTTGTAGGGGTTTGTAGGGTCTCCGTCTTCATTGACTTCATTCTTCTTTAGACTGTCATGAGACTACACCTCTGCAAATTGCCTATGCAACCAAAAGTCTTCTTCAGAGTCTTAGGAAGCTTCTTTAGCCAAAGTATTAGGCTGCTTCAAAACTTCTGCAGAAACAGTAGGATCGAAATACCTCTAAATCAACTGATATGAACCATTTGATTAGATTAATAATAGATAGGTAGATAGATAGGTGGAGACAGAGACACCTATTTTTTGAAACAGAATCACTCTTTTAGTTCTGGAAATATGAGACCTAATTTCTTTATCTCGGCCTTTAAATATTAAAAAAAAAAAAAAAAAAAACAACTTCATGTCACACTGTAGTTTCTTGCAAATTTTCCCCTGCACTGTGCAGATCCCTGCCAGGGTGATGAGGAAGCTGGCTCCAAAGGAGGGTAGTTACAGCTTAATTGTGGCTCAGGCGGGGGGCGTAATTAGTTTGTAGTCATTGTTTTTGCTTTCCCAGAGAGTGGCTTCCCCTGGCCTAATTTCTTCTGGGCCTCCAGCCCATTGCCCTCTGCTAATTAGCTCGGATATTGAAAGGCCTTTTGATGTCAGTGTTTGAATGTGTGTTGTAGTCTGCTGTTTCATGTTTTGGTCTGCAAACTACTCACTACAGCTAACGGATTTTTCTGTATTTCAGAATTAACAAGGATACTTCCACAAGTTCTCTTCATTATATTTTCAAAAGCTGTTTTGGGAATACCAAGAACACCTTCACTATAGAAATTGTTGAAAGCTATAAGCCTTTGTTCACAAGCTGTAAGATGATAAAAGTGTAGTTGTCTGTCAGTATCCACAAGAACCCCAAGATACCAAAATCCATGGAATGTTCAGGTCTCATATAATATAAAATTGTGCACATCATTTTGTATACTTTAAACCATCTCTAGATTACTTATTGTTACCAAACAAGGCCTGTTGTGCCCTCCACATGGCATGCCAATCATTGAGATGAGTTTTGCAGAAGAGTTTATTTGAAAGGTGGCCAAGCATGGAGGAAGAGACTCAAATCTCAAAATCACCTCACTGAGGAGAAAGTGTGGGTATATTTATGGAGTAATGAAACAGAGTAATCTGGGGCATGGGGAAATGTAATCAGAGGTGATGTAAATCTAAGATTTTGGCTCTCTGGTATCCAAAGGTCACCAATAGTGACACAGTTAGGGACTTCCATAAAAAACATACCCCAAATTAGAAGCTAGAAAGTGCACCAACATTACATGCCAGGACATGGGAGGCTGGGTAGTTGGTGTGGCCTTCAAAGACTGTCAGCTGCAATACCAAGAGGTCAGAGTCAAGAAAACCAAGATCATTAAGTCACACCTACTGAGGCAGGGCAATGATTTGCCTTGCTCCAAAGCCCAATTAGGAACTTTCCCCATGATAAGAAGCAAATTTCAGCGGTGAGGGGCAAAGGCACAGGTATGACAGTTACTGAAGTAATGCACAGTTGCTGTTACCTTATCAATATAGTGACATGCACGGACCTAGGTGGGGACTTAAGATTGTAATGAGCTATGAGACATAGGAAGCCTCATGATAGAGAAGAGCTCAGGCACAACTATCCCCCCACACACAGGTGATGACATCAAGAGACCTCATCCCTGCCTACCCTGAGTATGCCTTAAAAGCTATACACATTTGTCCTTTTCTTTTTTGAGCCAGACTGATACTCTCCTGATCAATGCTGTATCTCCCTTCTGCCGAAGAAAGATGTCCCAATTAAAAGTCTTTGTTGTGCCTTTATCTTATTCTTCTGTTGGAGATTAGAACTTACCAAGCCAATAAGAATAGAACATCTGTGCAGGCCCAAGTGAAGAGTGGTAGTTTCAACAAAGGTGGCCTTCAAAGTCCTTCAACATAATCTAGACAATTGCTACGATCATAATCCACATGTTACCTACACCAAAGCTAGTGGGAGACCCATGGTGTATAACTCAGCTACATGACCTCCAGAACTAGTGATTTTTTAAAAGTCAACTAAAATCAAAAATAACAAAGCAAGTGAAGCTTAAAGATGTATTTGAATTTTGCCTCAGACTCATTATGATCCCTAGTACAATGGAAATGCTATGTAAATAGTTGTTATACTGCATTGTTTAATGAATAAGGAGAAGGAAAGAGCAAGGTTCAGTACGAATGAGATATCTTTCTGGGTATTTAAGATGGATCCATGGTTGGTTGAATCCATGGCTGCAGAACCCGCTGATATGAAGAGCTGACTGTGCTTTTATTTTATTTCTAATATAGGAAAAAGACACTTATGAATTCAGATTAGCTTATCTCTGTGCTAATTGTGATTCCAAACAGCATCAGAAGCCTGACTTTGTCTGAACACGTAGCATGGATGCACTCTTATGGGAAGGCTCAGATGAACCATGCATAAAACAAAATCCTTGGTGCTTAACAGAGGCTGGGGGAGGAGAGGGGAAGGCGAGATACTGATAAAAGGGGACAAAGTTTTAGTCCAGAGGAATAAGCTTAAGTGATCTATTGCATGGCATGACGACTATAATGAACAACAATGTATTACATATTTCAAAATTACTAAAAGAGTAAATTTTAAGTATTTTCATCACAAAAAAAAAAAATCTTAGAGGTGAAGGATTTGTTTCTTAGCCTGATTTAATCATTCCATATTGTAAACATTTATCAAAATATCATGTTATACCTCATAAATATATATAATTATTATTCATCAACTTAATAACTTTTTAATTAAAATTCACTATCATGGAAATAGTGGCAGGGACCTATACCTGGATCTGCCATGGGCAGGCCATCCTCTCAGCCTCTCCTGGGTCACACCTGAACAGGTTATTCATTGGGAATGGGAAGGTTGCTTGAAGCAGGGACCCTAGGAGCTCTATACATCCCAGCAGGATGTGAAGAGCCTGGGAGGCCTGTGCCCAAGGCACCCTACCCCTTCAAGCAGCACTCAGGGAGGCACCTGGAAACCCTTCTTGCCTCCCTAAATTTTATATACTCTCTTCTAATTAGCACAATCAGGCTTTCCAGCCACACTGTTCCATAGGGTAGCCACGAGTCCTGTGTGGCTGCTGAACACTTGGCGTGTGGTTAGTTTGAATCGAGATGTGCTGTGAGTACAAAAACACACTGGATTTCAAAGACTTTGTAGAAGAAACATCAAATATGAACTATTCATCTTGAAACAATGACGCTATTTTAAAGATATAGTATGGGAGAAAATACATTGCTAAAAAAAAATTTCACTTGCTTCTTTTTACATTTCTTAAAGGGTTCACTAGCAAAGTGGAAATAACACATGAGACCTGCCTTCTGCTCTGCTGGACAACACTGCTCTGGTTGCATGATTGTGGACCATTCATTAGACCATAGTCAAGTTTGCTGGCCTGAGCACCATTCTGCCTCTCTGAGATGCACGAGTCTGTTTTGACCTGTTGTTATGTGTTTCTTTAAGGTTTCACTCAGCAGACTCTGAGAGGATGCTTCATGGGCAAGTGAGGTACTGGGGCCAGAAAAGAGGCAGGAACAGAGGCAAACCCTACATGAAGCCAGGCCCAGAGTCTCAGGCTGCACTCAGGCAGGTGAGCTGGGTTTCACACCCACCTGTCTCTTGGCCAGGAATCAAAGGTTGACCAGGACGTGTGTAAATTCCCAAGTTCTCTGGGGTCTGCTCCAAAGCAGCCTGTTGAAGTAGGGCCAAGTACGGCATTTTAGGAGCCAAAACTCTATAGAGGAAGGATGTGGGGGCTGAGGGTGCAACGTGGTGATACCATATATATTTAGCAAGAATAGGACCTGGGTTCAATCTCTAGTACCAGAGACAGAAGAGAAGAGAAATCAAAAAAAAAAAAAAAAAAAAAAAAGAAAAAGAAAAATACATGATATGTATGAATAAATTCAGAAAAGAGACAGTTGGGCAGTTGGGTTTTATTGGGAGTGCAGGCTTCATTTCCAGGACAGCAGGAATCACTAGGTCCCTCCTGTTTCTTGAGGAAGTACCCATATGCAGCCTCACTGTGGACAACAGACACCATGGAGCAGGACCCCAGCTGCCTGGAGTGGGTTACTTGTTTCTGTTCTTGGGCTTTCCTCCCTCAGGATCCACTAGGCCCCTGCACTCAGAGGAACTTCACCAACGAGCAAAAGCCAACAGACCCTGAAAAGCTCCACCATCATTTTATTGCAAATTCACCTTCTATGGACAAGCCTAGGTTTCCCTAATGCACCAGTTTTATTGAAAAGTGAGGGGCCATCAATTGTGAAAGCAATGGTGTGATAGAATTACAGCCCCCCCAAGATGTCCATGTCCTAATCCTTGGATACAAACAGGGACTCTGTGACCTTATGTATCAAAGAGGGCTTGGCAGATGTAAAGGATCTTGAGATAGCAAGATTGTCCCTGGAAGATCTGGGGGAATGTCATTATCACAGGGATTCTTATACAGAGGCAAAAAGTCAACATTAGGGAAGGTGTAAGGGCAGACACAGAGGTTAGGGTGATATGGTGTAAAGTGGAGGCAGGAGCCACAGGCCAAGGAAGGAGGCAGTCCCCAAATGTTGACAAATATGGAAATGGACTTCCCCCTGGAGACTCCAGAGAGAACACAACTCTGCCAACACTTTTAGCCCCATAAGAACCATTTTGGACTTGTCACTTTCCTAACAGTGTGATAATAAATTTGTGTTGTCTTAAGTCACTAAGTTCATGGTAATTTGTTTATAGTAGCAGTAGAAAACTAATAGTCAAATATATAAAAAATGGTTTATTATTATCCTATGCTACATAATAAAATAATGGTATCCATGTTTCCAGATTTGATGACCACCCTGTGGTTCAAAAGTTCCCATGGGGGGCTATGGCTATGGCTTAGTGGTAGAGCACTTGCCTGGCCCACATGAGGAACTGGGTTCGATCCTCAGCATCACATAAAAATAAAATAAAGGTATAAAAAAAATTCCCAAGGTTCTCTGGTGAACAAATTAGAGTGGCCCTTATGTTCAGCAGTTTCTCATTACTATAACAAAATGAATCTCCAGGCAGCAACCTGACATTCATTTTTCTTTCTTTCTTTTTTTTTTAATAATCTTTTATTTCTAGTATTGTTTAAGAGAAGCTCCAGATTGTCTTTAAAATCACTAAATCATTTTTTATCTGTTCTAATTAGTTATACATGATAGTAGAATGCATTTTAATGTATTACACATAGATAGAGTATAATTTCTCATTCTTCTGGTTGTACATGATGTGGAATCGCACCAGTCATATAGTTATGTATGTAGATAGTGTAATAATGTCTGATTCATTCTACTATCCCACATGCCCTCCCCCTCTTCACTCCCCTCTACCCAATCTAAAGTAACTTCATTCTTTCCTAGCTCCCTCCATTCCTTTTACTGTTATTAGACAAAGGGAAACTAAAATTTCTTCCAGAGTCTCCCTATAACAAAGAAAAATTCTATGAAAATCTCTATGACTGTACCCAAAAGGTAACTAAGAGCAGGATATACACTTACTCAGGCTCTGCCCTGAACAAGAACATCACCTATAAGGGGAAATTGTTCACATGAGAGACACATTAATTATTGTGGATTTGGGGGTCTTTATTATATCTTTGTCCACTTCAAAGATGGGCAATTGTGTAATTATTATGACAATTTTCCAGGAGATGGCAGTAATATATCTTACTTTAGCAAATTCAGTATACACTGACAATTTTCAAAAGACAGAAAGGTGACTTGTTCCAATAATGTAGAATATGATTCTTCATTAACTTATGAAAAAGGAATCAGTCAATAATCACAGATCCTTGATCACACCCATCTAAATAAATCTGTGCTTTTAATAAAGGACCTACTTTTCTATCTGAAATATTAATCAGTAAGCATCTTAGAAAAAATTTAAATCCACCATTGATATTAGAGCACTGACGAAAGTTTATATTTTATATTGAAATTTCTGTCATCCAGATTGTCTACTACACCAGAATAGAATAACTGAGCTTCCAATTAAAATCTACAGTACTTCTATTAAGATACAAATTATACATGACAATAGAATACATTTATGCACTTTGATATATCAGACATAAATGCAGTAGAATACATTTAAAGACACTGTCATGAATAACTTATTAGAACAAATAAAAAACTAAAAAGATAAAAATCAAATCTCTAAGAAAAAGCTTTCATTTGCAATTAATAATCCACAAATAATCTGACTTATAGTACTGTAATTGTTTAATTTGTTGCTATAAAAATTTTGTCAGTAAAAATAAGTGCTGTTAAAACCAAGAAGTTTGTTAAATAACGTGTTATGTTTTAGTGTTAAAATTTCCAAGAAAAACACTAAACAGGGCAGATATTCCTTGACTTATCATGGGGATATATTTCCATAAATCCATCATAAATTGGAAATATCTTAAGATTAAAATGTATTTCATAAACCTAAGCCACTGAACGTTCTAGCTTAGCAACACAGCACATTGTAGAACATTGGTGTTTTCCCCTGGTGATCACAGGGCTGCCTGCGACCCGTGGCTCAGAGCCCATACAACATCATGAGAGGATCAGACCACATATCACTAGTCCAGGAAGAGATCAAAATTTAAAGTTTGAAGTATAGCTTCTGAATATATACAACTTTTGTATAATTAAATATCCAAAGTCATATGATTGTAAGTCAGGGACCATCTGTAGATGGTTTCTCTTCAGATTGCAGGAGAAAAAAAATTAATCATCAGTATCAGAAAACAAAACCACAAATGATTAAAATTATTTTGATCATTAAGTAAATCTTTGAAGAAAATAAGACATGAGAGTAAAATGAAGCCACACCAGAGAAGATGCAGCTGTCTCACTGACAAGCAGCATGTGTTCAAATGCTTTGGTTCTATGTCAACCATAACTGATGGATTTCTGGGAAAACTGGAAGATTTCTTTTCTTTTTTTTTTTTTTTTTTTTTTTTTTTTTATTTTTTTTTTTTTTATTGGTTGTTAAAAACATTATAAAGCTCTTGACATATCATATTTCATACATTAGATTCAAGTTGGTTATGAACTCCCAATTTTACCCCAAATACAGATTGCAGAATCACATCGGTTACACATCCACATTTTTACATAATACCCTATTAGTAACTGTTGTATTCTGCTACCTTTCCTATCCTCTACCATCCCCCCTCCCTCCCCTCCCATCTTCTCTCTCTACCCCATCCACTGTAATTCATATCTCTCCTTGTTTATTTTCCCATTCCCCTCACAACCTCTTATATGTAATTTTGTATAACAATGAGGGTCTCCCTCCATTACCATGCAATTTCCCTTTTCTCTCCCTTTCCATCCCACCTCATCTATCTGTTTAATGTTAATCTTTTCTTCCTGCTCTTCCTCCCTGCTCTGTTCTTAGTTGCTCTCATTATATCAAAGAAGACATTTGGTATTTGTTTTTTAGGGATTGGCTAGCTTCACTAAGCATAATCTGCTCTAGTGCCATCCATTTCCCTGCAAATTCTATGATTTTGTCATTTTTTAGTGCTGCGTAATACTCCATGGTGTATAAATGCCACATTTTTTTTATCCATTCATCTATTGAAGGGCATCTGGGTTGGTTCCACAGTCTAGCAATTGTGAATTGTGCTGCTATGAACATCGATGTAGCAGTATCCCTGTAGTACGCTCTTTTAAGGTCTTCGGGGAAAAGCCCAAGAAGGGCAATAGCTGGGTCAAATGGTGGTTCCACTTCCAACCAAGAAAAGCCCGGGACCGGATGGGTATACAGCGGAGTTTTACAAAACCTTTAAGGAAGAATTAATGCCAATACTTTTCAAGTTATTTCAGGAAATAGAAAAAGAAGGAGCTCTGCCTAATTCATTCTATGAGGCCAATATCACCCTGATTCCGAAACCAGACAAAGACACCTCAAAGAAAGAAAACTACAGACCAATATCTCTGATGAACCTAGATGCAAAAATTCTCAATAAAATTCTGGCGAATCGGATACAAAGGCACATCAAAAAAATTGTGCACCATGATCAAGTAGGATTCATCCCTGGGATGCAAGGATGGTTCAATATACGGAAATCAATAAATGTTATTCACCACATCAATAGACTTAAAAATAAGAACCATATGATCATCTCAATAGACGCAGAAAAAGCATTCGACAAAGTACAGCATCCCTTTATGTTCAAAACATTAGAAAAAATAGGGATAACAGGAACTTACCTCGACATTGTAAAAGCTATCTATGCTAAGCCTCAGGCTAGCATCATTCTCAATGGAGAAAAATTGAAGGCATTCCCCCTAAAATCTGGAACAAGACAGGGATGCCCTCTCTCACCACTTCTATTCAATATAGTTCTCGAAACACTGGCCAGAGCAATTAGACAGACGAAAGAAATTAAAGGCATAAAA
This sequence comes from Marmota flaviventris, assembly GCF_047511675.1. Taxonomy (NCBI): domain Eukaryota; kingdom Metazoa; phylum Chordata; class Mammalia; order Rodentia; family Sciuridae; genus Marmota; species Marmota flaviventris. Next base: position 58,467,043 of record NC_092513.1, read on the forward strand.
ATAGGAAAGGAAGAACTTAAATTATCACTATTTGCAGATGACATGATTCTATACCTAGAAGACCCAAAAGGGTCTACAAAAAAACTACTAGAACTAATAAATGAATTCAGCAAAGTGGCAGGATATAAAATCAACACGCATAAATCAAAGGCATTTCTGTATATCAGCGACAAATCCTCTGAAACGGAAATGAGGAAAAACACTCCATTCACAATATCCTCAAAAAAAATAAAATACTTGGGAATCAACCTAACAAAAGAGGTGAAAGATTTATATAATGAAAACTACAAAACCCTAAAAAGAGAAGTAGAAGAAGATCTTAGAAGATGGAAAAATATACCCTGTTCATGGATAGGCAGAACTAACATCATCAAAATGGCGATATTACCAAAAGTTCTCTATAGGTTTAATGCAATGCCAATCAAAATCCCAACGGCATTTCTTGTAGAAATGGATAAAGCAATCATGAAATTCATATGGAAGAATAAAAGACCCAGAATAGCAAAAGCAATTCTAAGTAGGAAGTGCGAATCAGGCGGAATAGCGATACCAGACTTAAAACTATATTACAGAGCAATAGTAACAAAAACAGCATGGTACTGGTACCAAAACAGGAGGGTGGACCAATGGTACAGAATAGAGGACACAGAGACTAATCCACAAAGCTACAACTATCTTATATTTGATAAAGGAGCTAAAAGCATGCAATGGAGGAAGGATAGCATCTTCAACAAATGGTGCTGGGAAAACTGGAAATCCATATGCAACAAAATGAAACTGAATCCCCTCCTCTCGCCATGCACAAAAGTTAACTCAAAGTGGATCAAGGAGCTAGATATCAAATCAGAGACTCTGAGTCTGATAGAAGAAAAAGTTGGCTCCGATCTACATATTGTAGGGTCGGGCTCCAAATTCCTTAATAGGACACCCATAGCACAAAAGTTGATAACAAAAATCAACAAATGGGACTTACTTAAACTGAAAAGTTTTCTCTCAGCAAGAGAAACAATAAAAGAGGTAAATAGGGAGCCTACATCATGGGAACAAATTTTTACTCCTCACACTTCAGATAGAGCCCTAATATCCAGAGTATACAAAGAACTCAAAAAATTAAACAATAAGAAAACAAATAACCCAATCAACAAATGGGCCAAAGATTTCTTTTCAAGAATGCATTGAACCAAATACATTTTCTGTCCAGCCAAGTACATGGTCATGTGACCTGAATATTAAAAGCCGGGCTCTCTCGTTGAAAACTCTTGCTGGAAACATTCTAAAAGTACCTCAGATAGAAAGATTTAGAAACTTGCTACACACTATTTCTTCCCAAATGTAGAGAAAATAATCAACAGATGCTCATTAATTTATTCAACCTCAAAGACTGTATCTGTCCACACTGTGTGTTCTCTACAGCTCTTTTCTATGGGTAATGTCTAGCATACAGAGGGATAGCTTTTAAAAAAATATGAAAATGATAGGATTTTCTCCATTTGTGGCAGAACAATTATAAAATGTAATAACATCATAATGGAACACTGTCACAGAAGAATCAATGTGAAATGTTCACATTATCTAATGAATGAAACACAAAAACCACATAAAGGTGTAACAGAAATGACGAATGAAATAACTTTGAATAAAGTAAGAAATGCAGAATACTATGTATTTGTTTTAGATAAAATCCCAAATGGAGCTACATAAAGCAGATAATTATTATTGGATTTCTAGATTTTTCAAGATTCAAATACTCTATACATGACTATTTCATGGGATTTGGCCCAGAAGGCAATGTGAATAAAGAGAATCTATGCACATATTTAACAGAATAACACTAAAATAGGATTTAGACAGAAAATATCTGACAAGCCATTAAATATGCCTAGAAAATAGAATAGGCTGCAAAAGCAAAGGAAAAAAAAATCTAGGACATCCTATCTTCCTTGTTTTGCATACTTTCAAGCACACTAGTGAACACTGCAGAGAAAACACCTTTGATGACACTGAATCATATTCTAAAATGATACAGTTACTTTGCTGCTTCAATAAATATTAAAGTATATTAAGAACATATATGCCAAGCATTCAATCAAAACTGTGGTTGAATCTTATTGGGAAGGTAAGGTTAGTGCCATCAGGCCTCAGATTAACCCATATGGAAAATATAAATTAAGACACATTCTAGAATGCAAGCCAAAGATATTGTTTTTAGATATCTACTTTCAACTGCATTTTCTCAGTAATAATTTGGAATCATGTTTTAAGTAGAAAATAATGCACTGACAAATGTTTCTTTTTCTTTTTCTTTCTTTCTTTTTTTTTTTTTTGTTTCTGGGGATTGAACCCAAGGGCGCTCAACTACCGAGCCACATCCCCAGCCCTTTGTATTTTTTATTTTGAGATGGGGTCTCTCTAAAATGCTGAGGGTCTCATTAAGTTGCTGACACTAGCTTTGAACTAGCAATCCTCCTGCCTCAGCCTCCAGAGCTGCTGGAATTACAGGCTATGATTACCTATAATCAGTAACAAAAATTGAATGTGCACATGAAAGCACGAAAAGTATTAAGAAATTCTTTGAAGAAAAATGAAGCAATAATATTCTTAATATAGTATTTAGAGCAAAACAAATTCCAGTTTACTGACACTGAAACCAACTTCTCACATGTAGAAAATACTAGAAAAAGAAGGAAGAAGACTCATTTTGATTACACATCTCAGAATGTATGAACAAATACCAAATTTCAAAATTATTTATTCTTTTCTCCTTTTTAGATATAATATCCCTTTTTGAAGCTTTTTTGATATCTTAATTTTATTAATTTATTTTTATGTGGTGCCGGGGATTGAACCCAGTGCCTCACAGGTGCCAGGCAAGTGCTCTACCACTGAGCTACAACTCCCGCCCCCTTGAAATTTTTCATATTGAAAAAAATCATAGCCTTTTATAATTTATAAAGCATCCATAATTTGAAGATTAGAATAAGCACTCATTCCTGCAACTAAGTTAAATTTATAGTTGAAGTTGGCTGATAAACATGGTGTGTTATGTGAAATTAATGGACTAGCAACATGAAGAAGTATTGAACTCGGGTGACTTTTAAACACTAATATAACCCCTATGGAAGAATTGAAGTATACTGCAATACAATTTACCAGGTGCATTTCTGAATATTTTTGTAGTCTTCAAGCTATATTTAACTTTGCCATTTACAGCCACCTATAGCTTCTTAAAATTAAATATTTAAAAGATTTACTCAAGAGCTACAATGTCACTGGAAAGTCTAATGTCTATTTTTCTAGAAAATGGTGTTCTGGAGCAATTATGCATTGGATCTGCTGCAGAAACTTCCAACCGACACTAACAACTTAATGTTCCTAATTATTGATGCTGACAATTTGAATTCTATGCTATTTTATGTTCATTTATTTGATTTGTATAACTTTATTTTTATATTTTTATTAAAAATTCTATGTTTAAAGTATGTAATATGATGTTTGGTATATATCACGCATAATGTAGTCATAACTCAGTCCATCTGATGGAAACATCAATCTCTTCACATAGTTACCTTTCCTGTGTATATGTGGTCAGTCATTAAGATCTATTTTCAGGAGATTCAAGATGGTGGGTTAGAGGAACACTGCATTCCTAGTTGCTCTGTGGCTCAAGATTTAGGCAGCAGTAGTATAGCTTCTCAGTGAGGTGGGCGAAAGAGGGATTTCACTAAAATTCAATATTGGACAGTGTCTTGCAGACTCGGAAACTTGGGTGCATTGAACAAAGAACAAATAATACATTGGAGCCAAGCTGGTTGTGATAGTGTCAGTGTTGGTTCACCACAGAGGGAGGGAGAACACAGAGAGAAACACAATGGAAAGATTTGGTACAGAAAAATTGAGATCAGAAAAGCAGCCTGAATAATTATCAAGAATGCAAGCAACAATAAATGTTGGTGAGGACGTGGGGGAAATGTTCACTCATGCATTGCTGATGAGATTGCAAATTGGTGCAACCACTATGAAAAGCAGTATGGATATTCCTCAGAAAACTTGGAATGGAACCCCATTTGACCCAGCTATCCCACTCCCCAGTCTATATCCAAAGTACTCAAGAGTAGCATACTATAGTGACACAGCCACATCAATGTTTATAGCAGCTCAATTCACAATAACTAAGCTATGGAACAAAACTAGGTGCCCTTCAACAGATGAATGAATAAAGAAAATGTGGTATATATACACAATGAAATATTACTCGGCCATAAAGAAGAATGAAATTATGGCATTTGCTGGTAAATGGATATAGCTAGACACCACCATGCTAAGTGAAATAAGCCAATCCTAAAAAATCAAAAGCTGAATGTTCTCTCTGATATGTGGATGTTAAGTCACAATAAGTCAGGAAGGGAAAAATAGAAGACAAAAAAATGAATTAGACAAAGGGGAATGAAGGGAAGGAATGACATATGGGAATAGGAAAGACAGTAAAATGAATTGGACATAACTCTCCTATGTTCATATATGAATATACAACCAATGTAACTCCACACAATGTAAACAACCACAAGAATGGGACATTACACTCCATGTATGTATGATATGTCAAAATATATTCTGCTGTCATGTACAACTAAAAAGAACAAATAAAATAAATAAATAATTTTTTTGTTTGTTCTAATTAGTTAAACATGACAGCAGAATGCATTTTGACTCATTGTACACAAATGGAGCACAACTTTTTATTTCTCTGGTTGTACACAATGCAGAGTCACACCATTCATGCAATCATACATGTCCATCTCATTCCACCAACTTTCCCACCCCCATAGCCCCTCCCCTTGCCTCATTCCCCTCTGCCCAATGCAAAGTTCCTCCCTTTTTCCCTTGCCACCCCCCATTATGGATCAGCATCCACATATCAGAGAAAACATTTGGACTTTGTTTTTTGAGGACTGGCTTATTTCATTTAACATGGTTTCTGAACTTGGGTATCCAGAGGCTGCACTGTGAACTGATATCTGAAAAGTTCTGTGTTTCTCAACTGGCAGTAGAGAGCTGAGTGGGGAGAAAAGGATCTTGTGTGAGAAAAGGAATGTGAAGTTGCAGAAGAAAATTATGGTGTTAGCTGAGATCTCAAGACGAACTTCAGAGGAAAATGTTTCTTATACAAAAAAATATAGTTTGTTGATCTTTTTTCATATACCATATTAATAGTATATATCTTAGTAGAAAATGAAGCAGAAGCCTTTATTTCAAATATTGTCATCTTTATCAATCTCAGCCTATCCTATTACCAGAGATGTGATATTTGTGGAAATAGCAACCAAAAAGAATTTATTTTTAGAAATAGTTACATAATATTTTCTTAACATTTTATAAGTGTTTTAGATCATTTTCTTTTTTGAGTCATGCTCAGTCTCTGGGCCTATGATATGCTTTTTAAACCCTGTAATCTCCAAGCATTTGCCCTCTTTAAAAATCCGGTTTGATAGATGTTGCTTCAGAAGAGTTCCTTTAACATGTAAGATGCTAAATCAGTTGTGTTTCTCCTAGGAAGTATTTTTGAGGCACTCTCTTCAAAATGAGGAAGAAAATATTTCTCCAGACTGACATTCTTTATATAAGGAGCAAACCAAACTTTGTTAAGCTTTGAAGAAATTTCATACTGTTCTGTATTCAGGTAGTTCTGTGTGTGTTGCTGAGTTGCCTTTTGATGTCCAGAAACCTGTGTTTTCTCATCTCTACAATGGGAATAATTTTTGAGGACACAGATTAGCAATGTTCCTCATGCAGCCTACTAATACATGTCTGGGCTGTGATTCAGACCTAACAAAGCACCTGGAAGACACCATGAAGATTCCAATTTTTAAACCATTATCTGCCATTCACATATATCACATATACTTTCTTTCAAAAGATTGTAATAACCTTTTTACTGTAGGCCCCTGTGTCATACACATGAACAAATATAAAATGTTGAGTCCTCCATGACTAAATTCCATTTTTTTCCCTGTGGTGATTCAAAATGATACAACTAATTTCATGTTTCTCCTTGCCTTCTTTTTACTCTATGTTCCCAATTAGAGTTCTCTACTTAGAGGCATAAAGAGATATCTATAATATATAATATATATACATATATACTGTGTGTGTTTACATGCATAATAAATATATACTATGGATAGTATATGTATATATATACTATGTTTAATATATGTTTTCTATATACTATAGTATACACATGCTATTATATAAACAAAATATATTTATATTATATAATATACATATATAATACATATACATATATTATACATACACACACACACATATATATATACACCATACATAATGTATGCATATACCATACATATATAATACATAGATATATATAATATATATATCTCACTGTTTTGAATATTTATCATTAATCAAGGCCTAAAATAATAGGGAAATTTGTATGTGTGGTAGAGGTATTTGGGCTTTCAAATTAGATACAATTTTTTAAATTTATTATTTATTTATTTTTTGGTACCAGGGAATAAACCCAGGGGTGCTTTACTACTCAGTTACATCCCCAGCATTTTTTAATATTTAGAGACAAGGTCTCAACAAAGTTGTTTAGGGCCTCATTCTGAGAGTCATTTTGAAGTTGTGTTTCTCTTTGCTCAGCCTCTGGAGCCACTGAGGTTTTACACATGTGTCACCATATGTGGTGATACCTGCTTAATAATTAAAGTGTCTTTAATCATGGAAGGAAAAAAAAATGTCATAGAGTAGTAGTAATTAGGTCTAAAGTCAATTATGAAATAAGGAGTTTACCTTTGATGCTTTAAAATAATAGACTCAAAGTTGTGGTTATATGTGAAGACATGGGCACCACTTTCTGGAACTTCATCTTCTTTTGCTTCTGTCTGATATCTTAAATGAAAGGGTCAATTGCCAGCATTTGGTGGGAAATAGTCTACTTTTGAAAACTCTCCAGTTAGACCTTCCTGCTCTTATCCATGGCATTATCTCTCATATTTTTTGGACTTGAGAAGTATTGGTAAAAAAAAAAAAAATACAACCCCCACCTAGAATAAAAGAGAAGCAGTCAGGAACTTTATTTTTTTGAGGTCAGAAAAATTATAGCTCTGAAATCCGGAATGTGGTTTTATGAGCTGTGATATTCTGGGGGCTTGAAATATTGGTTTTGAGGGCACAGTTTCAACAATGCATATACTTTTAAAATAATATTTTATTTGTCACATAATTGTAATATTCCCATATTAAAATATTTATGCCATTAAAATCAATTTTTTACTATTTATTTATTTTGTGAATAGTAAAAATAATGCCTACATTTGTGTCTGATGTATTCTTATCATTGTGCTTCCTGCCTTAAAGGATTGCATTCCAGTTAAATTTTCAATGTTTCTTCAGAAGAAGAGAAAGCAAGAAAGTTAAATAAAATTTTTCATTATTGTTATTTTATTATTTCCATCCAAAATAATATACAGATTTATATAATCACAGATTAAAAAGACCTTATGTGAGAGGTTAAATGCAAATGTTCTTTTGGGTAGGTTGGGTCTCACTACTACCAGGAAACCTTAACTTAAGCCAGTTGCAGCCTGAGGCTCCGTATTTCAGTTCCCAGCAACTGAAAAAAAAAAACCTACAACCAAGAATCTGTCCTTCTAACCAAATTCTTTTCAGCATTTGATGACATGTCACTAAAACAGAAAACTCACTAGGATTAGCACGAGAGAGTGAAAATATAAGTGCTGTCCTCTTAGGTGTGCTATATCAAATATAGCACATGGCCAATGATGAGAGGCAGGCTTTGGCCATCTGGTGTGGCTTTTTTCCTCTAGAGATTGCCAGCATTTTTTTCCCTTTCAAGATTCCTCTTTATGTTCAGTGGATCTGATTTTTTTCCTTGTTCATGTGCTGGAATATTTACTGACAGAACATTGGGCCCCTCAAAAACTAGTAAGTGGTGGGTGTGCTCTGGTACCCTGACACTGGTGGGCAAGGCTTCATGAAATTGGCTGTACTCTCATAGGAACTGGCAATGTGGACTGGTACCCCTGGGTAGTCTCTAGCATCTGCAGGCCATGGTCTTCATCTAGGTTAGGTTATCTCTGAGTCTTTAGTGGCCAGTAATTTTGGGCATGTGTCAGTGATGGGGACTTTGGGAGTCCTGTCCTATTCCTGCAGAGTATCTTCCATCCTTACCTGAACTTCTTTCTGAAAGTGCAGCATTTTAGCACCTTTCAAGATTGTGTGCTGGAGTGAGCAGAGTCACCAGAATCAAAACTCCATGTGTTGTCTTCTTGCATGAGTGTGGTAGTGATCTGGAGGAGTCTCAGTTATTCCTTCCTCTCAATCTTGCTAGTCTTTCTTTTCTGTGAGGGTAGTGGTACTGTAGATTAAATTCAGAGATTCTATATCACTTAGCTACATCCCTGGTACTTTTTATTTTATTTTTAGACAGATGCTGAGAGTGGCGTTGAACTTGTGACTTAGTCTCCAGAGTTGCTGTGATTAAAGGTGTGTGTCATTCTGCATGGTTCCCCCTGAATATTCTAAATCTGTCAGTAAATTCATAAATTCCATCTTCCTGTCCAGATTCCTAATGACAATATCTCCGCCCAACAGTACTCACTTTTTTTTTCTCATACTACAGTTCTAATGGGCACAGTATTTTTTAATTTTTATGAAGAATTTGATGGACCTTTTTATAAGATTTTTTTTCTGTCTGGGTTCAGTGCCACATAACTGTACTCCCAGAGACTCAGGTGGAAAAGGCAGGAAGATTGCAATTTTACGGTCAACTTCAAGAATTTAGGTAGACTGCAGGCAAGTTAGGTAGACTTATCTCACAATTTTAAAACAAGGGCTGGGGATATAGCTCAGATTTAACATGTCCCTTTGTTAAATCTTCAGAACCACAGAAAAATAAAAAGCAAAACATTTGTTTTTTTTTTTGTTTCTGAGCATTTCACATGAGTAGAGGAGAATCACTAGACTTTCATAAAAATTTGTATATGTGTGTTCTTTCTTTGTCTTTTCCAGGACAGACACCTTGCCAGAATGTCTTTGGGATGAGAGTCCTTCTTGTGGATTTTATGTCATGGGGATATCATGCCCTCTCTGATTTTTTTTTCTGGTCCTGCGTTTCAAAACAGCCAGATATTAGTATCTCACACCTGACACATGTAAGATCTCTAAGGCACAAGTTCAAGGTCAGACTCAGTACTTGGGTCCTATTCTGTTAGAGAGGTATAAGTTTCAAACCAGCCTGAGTGCATTGTGGCTAGAAAGAATCTTCTGAATCTCCTGGTGTATCCTTAATCTAAAAATGCACTTAAGTTTCTCCCCACCCCATGTTTTGGCTTTTGTGAATACTGCTACAATGAAGATTACAATGTAGCCATTATTTGACATGTTGATTCCAGTTCCAGTGAAAATACAACCAGAATTATTTTTACTGTGTTAGCTTTTAAAGAGCTCTCATGATTTTTTTAAAAATGTGAGTTATTAAATTTATATTCTAGTTCAGTGTGAAAGTCTTTATTTTTTCTTCCATAACCATATAATTGGAATATTAGTTATCATTCAACTTTTTGACAGTAACCACTCTTGTTTTTCTTTGACATTTGTTTTTTTAGTTGCAATTGTACACAATACCTTGATTTTATTTTATTTTTTGTGATGCTAAGCATTTAACCCAGTGCCTCATGCCTTCTAGAAAAGGACTAGAACTGTGAGTCATAACCCTAAGCCCTGAGAGTAGCCATTCTAAGAGCTGTACACATCTTTAGAAGGCCTTAAACTTTGCTGGTAAACTAAATTTCTGATTCAAGTTTTTAAGAATCTATTCTAGAAATAAACATGAACCTTTGATTTTTACCCCTTTTTCTTCACTCCTGTTGTGGATTTTAGCCTAAGGAAATACTCACACATTAATGTGAAGCCACTTCTTTGTGATCTTGAAAGATTTGCACATGAGAGCTGCTGCTTTTTCTTTTATGAGCAGAGTTCTGAAGAAATTTAGAAATTTTTTCTTTTGTCTCTTCTTTAATTAGAAGTAAACCATTTTGAAATTTTGGTAGGGTATTATTAATATTATTATAAATTAATTTGGGGGTAATGGTCATCTTTATAATGATGAGTTTTGTCATCTACACACATGGTGTTTAAATGAGAGTTTTATGTGATTCTATGCATTTTTTATATTCTCAAATTTCACATATTTTCTATTTAAATATGTTTCCTATGAAATATGACATTCATATGACATTAAAAAACTTATATGGTGTTATTTTTTGAAACACAATATGTTTATTTTATTTATTTATTTTGATGTATTTCTGAGGATCAAATCCAGTACCACACATGTACAAGGCAAGCACTCTGCCTCTGAGCCACAACTCAAGCCATACTTGGTGTTGTATAGTCCCCCCCTTCTGGATTTAATGTGATAAAAAATTTGTTTCTTCTTCTAGAAACCATTATTTTCCACAGTTTATTATTTATCTCTTTCTAAATGTACTTCCTCTTTAATCAAGATGTTATCTTTAAACTTTTTGGAAAAATACTGCTGTATACATATCTATAAATGTGCTATAATTTTAGTCTGTTGCTTGTGGAAGTGTATCAGGTATCTTCAATAGAAAAACAGTTTGCACATGTGGATAGCAAAAACTAAAACTCCATCTTTCCTACATGATAATTAATTCATTCCACATCTTTGTCAATAGTTTTTAATGTGGTGTATACTGTGATGTTATTTTACATTATCTAATTTTGAGTTTTTTAGAATTATTGAACAATTAGATATCTCATATAAATTATATGTTCAAGTTTCTTGCATGCTTTTTCTTTGCAATATTTTTTCCTCAACACATAGGTTGTTTAATTATATGTGAGGAAATTAGTTTCTTTCACTCTGTCATTTCACCTTGCACTCCTTAATGGTATTTGATGAGGAGAATTTTATTTTAATATTATAAAACTATAAATTTAAAAATATTTTATGTAATTTTGCAAAGAAATAACTGTCTAATTTGTGTTGTTGTTGTTTTTTTCCTCTTTTGTGATATGAAAATTGAAACCAGGGTGTCCTATTTCTGAGCTATATCCTCAAGCTTTTTTAACCTTTTATAAATTTTATTTTGTGAAAATATTTTGCTCATTTGCTGGGATTATCCTCATAATTATGATCCTCCTGTCTTTGGCTCCAGAATACTGGATATTCAGGTTTGTCCCACCACATGAACCTTATCTCTCTTTCTTACAATAACTTTTGAATTCTTTATGTTTTCTTTCATATTTTAGTATTATTTATTCATAATTTATATACTCAATATTTACTATATAAAAATGAATTCTTATATTGTGTAAATGAAGTGTACAATAGCATTTTTGGGAGAGGGCAGAAGTTAAATTCAGAGGTCCTTAGCCACTAAGCCACATTACCAGCTTTCTTTTTATTTTTTGTATTTTATTTTGAGAGAGGGTCTCACTGAATAACCTAGGGCCTCATTGTTTATGAAGATGGCTTGGAACTATTTTTTTAATGCATTATATTTTATTTTATGTTGTAGTAATATTTACTAATAATTTTTATATAGAGCATTATATGAAAATGAGGTGCTATGTTTTGAGTGAAGGATAGAATTGCATTTTTATTGCAACACAGATGTCCCTCTGTTCTAACATATTTTTTTGGAAATAATGCCATTTTCTCCCTCCATTGCAATCTCTGAGTTTTATAGTCTATGAATTTATTTTGAGGGTTACACTAATTGTCACAAATCACAGAATCAGTTGTTGATGTCATTGTGATGTTTTGATCAGTTGTAGTCTTCATGTACAACAATGCATGTAGCAAATAGCCTGGGAATGTAGTAGTCTGTGCCATCTAGATTCTTGTCATTAAATTCAGTTGTTTGGAAAATGGCAGAAACATCTTTATATAAACTTTCCAGAATATAATCTCAACAAGTGAAACATCAGTGTATATATACATATATTTGCCATTATATAGTGTATAATTGACATGAATTTTAATAATAAAAATTTTCAGTGCTCTTTTAATTTCATTTGCTTTTTAAAAACACCAACATTGACATTTGTGATTTTTTATGTGGTATTTTTTAATATTTGCTAAATTTGATCCTTTGCTTAGAATTTTCTCTACTCTTATTTTTATAAATACACTCTTATTCCAAACTATTAAGATAAATATTTGCTAATAAATTCTTAGTCATTTTATTGCTTACTAATTTAAGTCTTACTAATTTGGGAGAGGGCAGAAGTTAAATTCATGGGTCCTTAGCCGCTAAGCCACATTACCAGCTTTCTTTTTATTTTTGTATTTTTTTTAGAGAGGGTCTCACTGAATAACTTAGGGCTTCATTTTTTCTGAGGATGGCTTAGAACTACTTTTTAAAATACTTTATATTTTATTTTATGTTGTAGTATTACTACATCTTTGGATGCAGCTTTGGATGCAAACCACTCTTTTACAGCATTGTGGAGGTTTAATTAGCACATATTAAACTTTACACTTCTTAGGAATATACTTTTATCTTTTGACATATATTCATACCCAAGAAATCAGCACCACAATAAAAATATATCATGTTTATTACTACATAGTGTTTTCTAGAACAATTTTTAATCCCTTTGTTTTTGACCTTTTCTACAATCTTTTACAAAAGAAATTTGATTTTATTGAACTCATTCAGAAAAGGACATTGAAATTATATAGATACTTGAATTACCACAAATGATGAATACTATGTACTATTGCCTACATCAAGAAATAGAACACTAATGATGCCCTGACAACCTCTTTATGTCCTGTTCCTCTTACTACTCTTCATAATCCCCAACTGTAATGACTACTTTATTTTTTCATCTAATACTATTAAAACATTTTAAAGAAATTGACTCTCTCTTTACTCATTAATAGGAAAGCCCCCCTTATAATCCTCCTCTTCCACTTCTATATTTTTCTCTCTTTAGCTTGACTTTCTTTCAATTTCCTTTCTATTCTTCAGATCATTTTCACTAAATAGAACATTGCCATCTGGTCTCCTCTATGTGATGTTTGGGCCATGTTTGGACTGGTGTGAAAACTGAGCCTCAGTGTACTGACCAAACGTCTTGCACTGTAGGGTGTGGTGGTAGATGGAGAAAATTTTTCAGTTGGTAAATGTGGCAGTTTTAGGGGCAAGTTAGAGAATTCTCATAGAATATATATATTTTTTCTCTTCTGTTCTGACTACAGGTAGAATTAAGTGTTCATTGTGTAAGCCTGAATAGATAGCATCACACCATGTTGAAACGTTGCTCTACCTTTGACCTTAGCACAGCAAATTTGACAATTTTTGTCACTTAACATCTCTGTGACCATTAGTCTCTTTTTGTGTATGTGTATTTTTTTTACAGTTTGGTAAATATACAATATTCTCTTGGCTTGAATTTTAACTTCTTTAAATAGTATAGCTTTATACTCACATATTTATTCATTTATGTATTTATTTTTCATTTTAATATTTTCTCTTCTTTGGAATATTTTTGAAACTTCTGTGTTGTACTCTGTTGTGATGTCTTTTTTCCCCCAAAGAAATGAATAGTACTTCATATATTATCAATTATAAGCACTTTATTAGAAGAGTTAACTAAGTATATCTCCCATTCTAGATCTTACCTTTGGACTTTGGAGACACACTGACTTATAACAACAAAAGTAGATTTTTTTGACTGGGGATTGAAATCAGAGGCACTCAACTACCAAGCCACATCCTCAGCCCTGTTTTGTATTTTATTTAGAGGCAGGCTGTCATTGAGTTGCTTAGTGCCTCACCATTGTTGAGGCTCGTTTTGAACTCATCATCCTCATGTCTCAGCCTCTCAAATTTCTGTGATTACAGACATGTGCTACCTCACTGGCACCAAATTAGGATTCATAGAGGCAATCTCCTAAAAATTTACCAGGTTGAATTTAGAAAGAACGAAATAACTGAATGAAATACCTGAAGTATATAAGAACCCCCAGAGATGTTATGTAAAGACACATCATATTGGGATTAGCAGGGACATCCACACAGGATGAAAATGATCTTAGTTGGGGTGATCTAGTCAATATTCACCTAGGAAAGTTTCCCAAAGTCAAGTTAAATACATAGCCAATAGCTGCTATTGTGCTTAGTGATACATATTAAAAGAAAAATCAGTTTTACCTGGACAACTTAATATATCTATCAGAAAGTATATTATATATTCATAATGCAGTATTACTCAGACATAAATATGAATAAATTGGATGATGTTTTTAAGTGAATAAGGACACAGAAATCTATTACATCTCTTATTCATGATAACTAAAATAAAATTTTGTTAAAATAGAATATTGATTACTATAGCTAGGGTGTGTAGAAAGGTAACAAAGATGGAATAAGTATATATTAATATTATTAATATCTGTGAATGTATGCATGAAAATATTACATTTAATCACTTTAATATGTATGTTTTTATGTTAAAAAATCCATCATCTCACAAAATTACTTCATTCTGTATTAGGAATACCTAAAATTCTACTGTCATTGGGATTTCCAGAATGTGATGAATTACTGTTAACTATAGTCCTGAAATACACAACATTTTCTTTGTGTGCACTCATTTTTTGTTGTTGGTGGGGACAGGGTTCTAAACACAGAGTATGCAATGCATTTCTTATTTCTTTCTGTGTCTTGATAATTTCACTTCGCATGAAGTTCTCCAGCTTCATTCATATTAATTTAAATGGTGAAAAAATAGGGAGTTTGAATTCAGGGTTGCATTTTTATTGAGGTATATCCTCAGTAATTTTTACTATTTATTTTTAAGACAGCCTCTTATTACATTACAGCCACCTACAGCATCCTTCTTTGAAAGTCAAGGTTTAGTGGCCAGCCTCAGTATCTTAGTGACATTCTCAGCAGCATAAAAGATTCTGACTCAAGAGAATTTTTAAAAACAAGAAGTTATACCTGTCTGTTTCTATCTTTGTATGTATGTACACAAATATGTGTGTATGTGTGTGTGTGTATATATATATATTTTGTATGGATATATGAACATATGAACATAAATATGTATGTGTAAATGTATTTGCTATAAATTATTTATACATTATATGTATATCATATATATATTCAGATTTTATATTTAGGGTTTTTTTTTAAATTCTACAAGGAAACAATATCTTTTTATTTTCATTTATTTATTGATTTTTTATGTGGTATTGAAGATAAAATCCAGTGCCTCACATGTACAGGTTAGCATTCTACCACTGAGATACAGCCTCAACCCTAGGTTCTTTTTATTTTATTTTATTTTATAGACATTTAAGTTTTTTATATGAAATGGCTTTTATGGGTAGTGTTTCAGTTTATTGGGAGTGCAGATATTCTTAAAGTTGGATTTTATTTTTATTTTTTGGTTTTTGTAATGGTTACTTTGAGTGGTCAACCTGAGCAGATTTAGGTATTCCTAGAAAATTGACATAAAATACCTCTGGGTGTTCCTGAGTGTGTTTCAAAAATTGGGTCAGAACCCAGTGGGGAAGAGGTGTCAGGAATGTACATAAGACCAACCAGTCCATTGTATTTGAATAAATAGAGAAGGAAGACTGTCACTGGCTTGTGCTTCTATCTTTATAGATTAGTTTTTGTTTTGTTTTGTTTTGTTTTTCTCATTTTTGTTGTGTGAGCTCTGGACATCTGACATCATATTTTTCAGTCTTTGAATGTGGACTTGCACCATTGCCTCTACATGAGCCTTTTAACCCTTCTGTCTTGGACAATAGCTGCTTCACTGAAATTGATTTAAGAGGTTTCCAATTTCTTGGCCTGTGATCTTATAAGTTTTCCTTTTTTTCCCATCTTATAGTCAGCAGCTTTGAGGACTACTCATCTCATTATCATGTTAGTTGATCTATTAAGTCTCCTTGTCCATGAACATATACATATATGTGTTCTATTAATTCTGATCTTTTGAGGACCTGGATAATACAGTTTATGGTAGAAAAATATCTGAGTCATATGGTATTTCTAGTTTTAATTGTTTGAAACTCCCATATTATTATTCATGTTGTCAGTACTAGTTTATATTTTTAGCAAAAGTGTCCAAGTGTTTTATGAAATCAAATTATTTACAATAACATCAAAATAAGAAAAGATTACCTGGCTATTGTAGGAAATCATAGTCCCAGATAGTTGGGTGGTTAATTGGGGAGGACCTCTTGAGACCATGAGTTCGAGATCACTCTGTGCAACAGAGAAAGAGGTCAATCTAAAAAAATAATAAAAATGTTAAACAGTAAATTTCATGAAAAAAGTGAAAAAGTTACATGATGAAAATTATGACTTTTTTTTATATATTTTTAAGTTAAAGATCTGAACAAATGTGAAAAAAAATTTATGTTCATGGATTGGGAAGTCAAATATTATTAAGATGCAAAACATGGTTATATTGGCCTAAAATACCACTGCTCTCACTTTCAGCATCTCAGATTGTTTCTTTATGGAAATTGACAGTCTGATTCTAAAATTCATACATGAAATCACACAGGCCTTCAAATAACCAGAACAATCTTGAATGGGAAAAAAATCTAGGAGGACCATGATTTTTCTCTATTTGAAACTTGCTAAAAGTCATCAGTAATCAATATAGTATTGTATTGACAGAAAAATATATATGTGGAATTATGGAATAGAGCTGAGAGTCTACAAATTTGCCTATTCACAAATTATTTTAAATGAATAGCTTTGAAACAAGTGTTGCTAAAATGATAGATATCTAAATGCAAATAATTAATTTGGAAATCCATTTATCCCATCTACAGAAAATCAAAATGGACCAAACACATACATGTAGAAAATAATATTAGAAAACTAAAAGGAAATATAAATATAAATATATATTTTAGAGGATATGAGGAAAGAACTAACCAGTGATTCCTGATCTCCCCATAACACTTAAAGGAATCAGTGAAAGAAGAGCTGATCTGAGAGGTGAGTGCCAAAACCAAAAGGAGATGTCAGTAGTCTAGAAATGTGGTAAGACATGGGTGAATAGAAAGTTAATTATGAAGAACCCTATGTATGCCCTGTGGTTGGTGGTTTGGGCTCTACAGGCAGACAAATATGGCTTTGAATTTCTACTCCTGCCATTTAAGAGCATTGTGCTCTTGAACAAGTCACATAACTTATTTGTGCCTCAGTTTTCTGGTTTGTACAGTGGAAAAGATAATAATATGTGCTATATAGAATAAAAATTAAATGGGGA
Source organism: Marmota flaviventris (assembly GCF_047511675.1). Lineage (NCBI taxonomy): Eukaryota > Metazoa > Chordata > Mammalia > Rodentia > Sciuridae > Marmota > Marmota flaviventris. The sequence continues at coordinate 58,484,371 of NC_092513.1, forward strand.
GATATATATATATATATATATATATATATATATATATATATATATATCACATTTTTTTAACCAATTCTCTACTGAAGGGCATCTAGGTTGGTCCCACAGTTTAGCTATTGTGAATTGTGCTGATATAAATATTGATGTGGCTGTTTTTCAAGTTCTTTGGTTATAAACAAAAAAGGAGAGCTGGGTCAAGTGGTGGTTCCATTCTCAATTTTCAAAGGAATCTGCACCAACTTGCAGTCCCGCCATCGATGTATGAGTGTAACTTTTTCCCTACATCCTCACCAAAATTATTGTTGTTTGTCTTCATAATAGCTACCATTCTGAATACAGTGAGATGATATCTTTGAGCAGTTTTGGTTTGCAATTTCTCTAATTGCTAGAGATAATGAACATTTTTTCATATATTTGTGGATTGATTTTATATCCTCTTCTGAGAAGTGTCTGTTCAGGTCCTTGGCCCATTTATTTTTTTTTTTAATTTTTATTATTGGTTGTTCAAAACATTACATAGTCCTTGACATATCATATTTCATACATTTGTTTCAAGTGGGTTATGAACTCCCATTTTTACCCCATATACAGATGGCAGAATCACATTGGTTACACATCCACTGTTTTACATATTGCCATACTAGTGTCTGTTGTATTCTGTTGCCTTTCCTATCCTGTATTATCCCCCCTCCCCTCTCCTCCCCTCCCAACTTCTCTCTCTACCCCATCTACTGTAATTCATTTCTCCCCCTTGTTTTTTTCCCTTTCCCCTCACTTCCTCTTATATGTAATTTTGTATAACCCTGAGGGTCTCCTTCCATTTCCATGCAATTTCCCTTCTCTCTTCCTTTCGCTCCCACCTCTCATCCCTGTTTAATGTTAATCTTCTTCTCATGCTCATCCTCCCTACTCTGTTCTTAGTTGTTCTCCTTATATCAAAGAAGACATTTGGCATTTGTTTTTTAGGGATTGGCTAGCTTCACTTAGCATAATCTGCTCTAATGCCATCCATTTCCCTGCAAATTCCATGATTTTGTCATTTTTTAGTGCTGAGTAGTACTCCGTTGTGTATAAATGCCACATTTTTTATCCATTCATATATTGAAGAGCATCTAGTTTGGATCCACAATCCAGCTGTTGTGAATTGTGCTGCTATGAACATCAATGTAGCAGTATCCCTATAGTATGCTCTTTTAAGGTCTTTAGGGAATAGTCCGAGAAGGGGAATAGCTGGGTCAAATGGTGGTTCCATTCCCAGCTTTCCAAGGAATCTCCATACTGCTTTCCAAATTGGCCGCAGTAATTTGCAGTCCCACCAGCAATGTACAAGAGTACCCTTTTCCCCACATCCTCTCCAGCACTTGTTGTTGTTTGACTTCATAATGGCTGCCAGTCTTACTGGAGTGAGATGGTATCTTAGGGTGGTTTGGATTTGCATTTCTCTGACTGCTAGAGATGATGAGCATTTTTTCATGTACTTGTTGATTGATTGTATGTCCTCCTTTGAGAAGTGTCTGTTCAGGTCCTTGGCCCATTTGTTGATTGGTTTATTTGTTTTCTAATTGTTTAATTTTTTGAGTTCTTTGTATACTCTGGATATTAGGGCTCTATCTGAAGTGTGAGGAGTAAAAATTTGTTCCCAGGATGTAGGCTCCCTATTTACCTCTCTTATTGTTTCTCTTGCTGAGAAAAAAAAAACTTTTAGTTTGAGTAAGTCCCATTTGTTGATTCTTGTTATTAACTCTTGTGCTATGGGTGTCCTATTGAGGAATTTGGAGCCCGACCCCACAATATGTAGATTGGAGCCAACTTTTTGTTCTATCAGACACAGAGTCTCTGATTTGATATCAAGTTCTTTGATCCATTTTGAGTTAACTTTTGTGCATGGTGAGAGAAAGGGATTCAGTTTCATTTTGTTGCATATGGATTTCCAGTTTTCACAGCACCATTTGTTGAAGATGCTATCCTTCCTCCATTGCATGCTTTTAGCACCTTTATCAAATATAAGATAGTTGTATTTTTGTGGATTAGTCTCTGTGTCCTCTATTCTGTACCATTGGTCCACCTTCCTGTTTTGGTACCAGTACCATGCTGTTTTTGTTACTATTGCTCTGTAGTATATTTTGAAGTCTGGTATCGCTATACCACCTGATTCACACTTCCTGCTTAGAATTGTTTTTGCTATTCTGGGTCTTTTATTTTTCTATATGAATTTCATGATTGCTTTATCTATTTCTACATGAAATGCCTTTGGGATTTTGATTGGCATTGCATGAAACCTATAGAGAACTTTTGGTAATATCGCTTGGCCCATTTATTGATTTGGTTATTTGGTTTTGTTTTTGGTGCTTAGCTTTTTAAGTTCCCCATAGGATTTTTATCAGGGCAGAAATGACAGAAAACAGATCTGCACATGGTCCATAGGGGGTACATAAAATGACCAAAATATAAACCTATAAAAAGCCACCACAATTGGAAAGTATTGATTACTCTAGCATAACTTCTCTTAATCCAATTAATGTATAGGTCCACTAGTGAAGTACTCAGCTAGAAAGAAAACAATATAGAAACTATCCCTGAGTTATTTGTACATCCTCAAAGAAAAGATAATCTGATTTTAACTGAAAAATGCTTACTTGATGTTCATTTCAAAGGGTACCCATTTAATTTTTTTATTAACAAGAATTACATCTTTTTAAAAAATTTGTTATCATTTTGTCTAGTTAAAACATTCTGAATCTTCTCAAGTTCTCAAACAAAATAAGAATGTCAATATTTATCTTATATATTATGTATTCATGAAAAAATATAAGAAACACAAAGTTTACACTAAGTTAAAGTAGTATTGATATGTAAAGTAATGAAATTCTTGAGTTAAACTGTAGTCTCTCCTACATAGGTCTAGATATAGATCAGGCTGCCATGACAAGTATGAAAGTGATTTTTGGCATAAAGAATCAGAATTTGGGATCTTGGTCATAATTCTTAGAAACTCTTTCTTTCATTAATTGTTTACATTACATAAACAATCTGAGATTATTCATATTTTTAGAAGGTTTTAACCTTTCAGTGTTTTACTTTGAATGTAAAGCTCAGGCATTTCCAACTTGGGGAAGCCTGGCAGATGTATACCCCTTATGGGTGATTATTGCAATACACACATCTTTTTCTTTGCTGGACATGGGCATATGTCTTATTCCATGTGTTAATAAGCTCTTTCCCTTGTCCCCTTTCTGAGCTCTCAAAAGTCATATGTACAGGTGGAGTGGGTAAAATTCTTGTAAGAAGCACAAACATTATTGAAAAATGTGTTCCTGTCATCTGGAGAAGCACAGCAGACTGAGTGTTCCCTAAAACAAAGGTGTAAGTTGTAGTTGGGATTTGTTTACTCAGGGATAACTTAGGTAAAACCACAAGTCTTGAGGACTAACCTGAGACTTATTCTACTTCTGAGACAAGATACATTCCAAGATCAAAAGAACCAAGTGAAAAATAAAATTTGGGACCCCAAATGGTTCAAATTTAAGAGGTAAAGTTTAAGAGGTAGTTTTCCAATAGCCATGTTTTTATTAGATTGATTATACTTTCTGAGAGTTTGAATATTTCTAGAATGTTTTGGTTATTGAAGCATTTTTTGGTTATTTGAGCATTCAAGTTAAAGAATGCTTAAGACACTATTGCCTCTTCCGTTTTTCCCAATGTCCAAATGCATTGGATTTTGTCAAAGAAGATAATCCTAAAATTTTCTTCTGATTCACCAAAAGAAATCCAGGCATAATTTGCCCTTTTCTATTCTTTCTTTGAAGTCATTAAAATCCAGGCAATCTTGGTTCACAGATTGTCCCCACTGTTTGTCAGTAACTATCAATATATCTTCCTTGTCTGTGCAAATTCTTAGTTCTTTTTTTTTTTTTTTTTTGAGAGAGAGAGAGAGAGAGAGAGAGAGAGAGAGAGAGAGAGAGAGAGAGAATGTTTTTTAATATTTTTTATTTTTCCGTTTTCGGCGGACACAACATCTTTGTTTGTATGTGGTGCTGAGGATCGAACCCAGGCCGCACTCATGCCAGGCAAGCACGCTACCACTTCAGCCACATCCCAAGCCCAAATTCTTAGTTCTTAAAATTACACACTTAAGATTTGTCTACTTTATATATACATTATGCTTCAATTTTAAAAAGCTAATATATTTTTGGGCTGGGGTTGTGGCTCAGTGGTAGAGTGCCTAGGTGCCTAGCATGCGTGAGGCATTGGGATCGATTCTCAGCACCACATATAAATAAATAAAATATAGGTCCACTGAAAACTAAAAAAATAAAATATTTTTTTAAAAAAGCTAATATATTTTGTTACACATATTTAATTTTACTACAACATAAACTTTTTTGTGTGCATTCAATCAAGTATGACTCCATTCGTTCATCTAGTTATTCATAATATTTGTGAGTACATATTTGTGATTCAAACTGACTTGAGTTCAAATCCAGATTCTGCGACTGCATTTTTACTCTCCCAAAGTTTGAATTCCTCATTTCTTGAATGTGATCATTGCTTATTTTCAGGGTTATTTTGAGGGTTAGCTGAAGTAATGTAAGTGAAGTACTTAATGCAGCATATACTAAGTAGTAAGTCTTCAATAAATAGTAGAATTACCATTTTATAAATATAGTGCTTCTATACAAAAAGGCAAACAGTGCTTGCTTGTAGCCACTGTGAAGTTGATCCAGGTGAACAAAGTTTTTTTTTTTTTTCTTCCAAGACAAGAAACAAATGGTACAAAAACAGCAGTGAAAGAAACACAAAACACACAAGACCTGCTTCCCTTAATTAGACAGACAATAGAAGAAATCATAAATTGAGAGTAAAAAATGGAGTGTCCAGACCTATATTCAAGCTTTGTTTTTTAAGCCTGTCATGAACATAGTGTACTCCCATACTCATTCCAACAGTTTTGGTTTTGAACTTTTAAAGTCGATTTACAAATGCATGTATTATGTGTAAGTATTAATTGATGCACTGCCTATCTCAGGACCCTCAGTAAAAAAGTTCAGCATAATAGTTTTATTACTATTATAATTCTAGTAAGCTTGCAAGTAGAAGAGGAAAGTAAAAACATGACACCCTGAGTGAACTTCCTTTACAGTGTTCATAAAATTTTGTTATTTTCTTGATGCCTATAAGACCTCACCCTAACCACTGAAGTTATTTCACAAATATTAAAATTGTCTGATGTTTTCGTTTCAAATTACTTTGTTAACAAATAAAAATTGTATAGTTTTATGGTGTACAAACATGATTTTTAAAAATATGTATACAATGCGGAATGACTGAAACAATCTAATCCTAAAGTTTTCAATAACTATGTTTAGTCTTGGACTTCAATATTATCACTCAACTAATATTAACATAAGAAAGTAATTTTTGATTGTGAGAATTTTTCACCAAAAATACGATGTAGATAATTTTCGATATACATGCAATTGTAAGAATAATGCAGAGAGAGCCTGTGTGCTCTTTACTTCATTTCCCTTATGGTACGACTGTGCAAAATTATAATATAATATTGTAATCACAATATTGATATTTGTACACCATGTTGCTGTTACTCAAACCACCTATTTTATTTGTACTCACTAGTGTGTGTGTGGGGAGGGGATGTTGTATATAGCTTGATAATCTGTATAGTTTTATGTTGCACCAAACACACTCAGGATACTGAACATTTCCCTAACTACAAGGATCCCCCGTGTTAGTTGAAGTGTAAATTTTTTTTTCTTTCTTTTTGGCCTGTCGATGTGATGAATGGCATTGATTGATTTTCTAACACTGATCCAACATTGCATACCTGAGAATAAGTACTATTTTGCCATGGTATGCAGCTCTTTTTAAAATGTTGTATACTGTTTGCTAATAGTTTATTGGTGATTTTCATGTCTAAGTTCATGAGTAATATCAGCATTTCTCTTTTTTAAAACTATGTTTGTCTGCTTTTGGTATTTGAGAAATATTGAGAAAGACCCTATGAAATTGTTTTTCAATGTTTGCTAAATTTCTCTGGTGAAGCCATCTGGGGCTGAGGATTTCTTCTTCAGGAAATTTTTAATGGCAAAATTTTATTTTTTAATGGTTTAATGGGATTTGATAGTTCATGGTTTTAAAATAATTAGTCAGTTTTATCTAAATTATTGAATTTATGAGCATAAACTTGTTCAGAATGATGATTTATTACCCCTCCACTGGTTTCAGGTCTGTAGCAATAGCCTCAATTTTATCTTGATATTAGTGATTCTTTTTTTTTTTTCTTTTTATTTCTGTCAGTCTTACCAGAGATTTACTAATTTTGTTGACTTTGTTTTTTGATGTGTTAAGTATTTGTTTAATTAATTTTCTCTATTTTCCTATTCATTTATCTTTATTATGGTAATTGACAGAGGCATATGGTGAAGTCAGTGCTATAATTGTGGAAATGTTAATTTCTCATTGTAGTTTTGTTGGTTTGCACTTCCTGTATTTTGACACTTTCCAGTTTGATACATAATTAGGACTGTTATATATTTCTGGTATATTGCTCTTTCTCTTATTGAATTGCCATTTTTTATTTCTGATAAATTTTAGAAATATACTTTGTCTCTTATTAATTCAGTTATTTCTCCTTTTTATAAAAAAAGATAATGTTTCTCTGGTTCATCTTTTACATGCTTTCACTTTTAATCTACATATGTTGTTGAACTGAGAATGAATTTCTTTTAAATAGAATTTAATTGGGTGTGTGTTTGTTTCATTATTTGCTTCATTGACCCTGCTGCCAACTTGTCTTTTCATTGATGAATTTACACTGTTCACATTTAGGATAATTAATAATAAATTAAACTTAAATCTTTCACTGCATTTTTTTTTGTTTGTGTGTCCGTTGGATTTGTTCCTCTGTTTTGCTTTCTCTGCCTTTTATGAGACACATAAACAAATTGCCCAGTTCCATATGGATTTGTGATAGTGTATTTCTGTATCAATCCTAAAGAAAAGTGGAAAGCAAAAAAAAATTGTATCCTTGAATGTTCCTTTTCTACTCCCAAGAAACCTCACCAAGTTAAGGGAACTATGAGAGCAAACCTGGGCTGGAAAGTCCAGATACCTATTATCTTGAAGGCATGGCCTTCTCTGTGAACACAGAGAGTTAGGGTAAGTTAGTGTTACCTGTAGAAAGTTACTTTCTTGCATGTGTGCAGTGATGGTTGCTCCTTGAGATTCTGGTCATAAAAGTAAGCTAATGCTGATATGTCACTGATTCTGCCTCCTAATATGTGAATCTATCTTCTGGGGAGTTGCGTGATGGCGTGAACTGGAGGCACTGTGGAAAGGATCTGTATCATTCTACACTCATTCAGCCAGCCACCATTGGACAAAGCATCAAGAGGAAAAAGAGGCTCTACCTCGGTGAAACACCTTGAGGTACAGAGGTTCTATTTGTTCAGCCTTCCACGAACTGAACTTTCTGAGAGCAGTCACTGATCTCTCCTAAGCTTTCCCTTACTAGTCATATATGTCTCATGTGGGCACTTTCTTGACTTTCCCAGAGCCCATCAGAGGGCCCTGGCACACTGGGCTGTGGACAAGACAGTCTTTTTGTATCGTTTCTGTCAGTGTTGCTCTGGGAATTACAACATATATATATGTGAATTTCAACATACATAGATGACTTCTGTTGTTACTGGGGTTTCCAATTGACTTCCCTTGCTTTGGTGCCATGCTTCCTGGTACTGTAAGTAAGCTCCTGAATCAACAAAGGAAGGAAGTTATCAAGGAAACCACTGGGCCTCCTTAGGAAAAGTGTGGGAATCTCACTTCTGGTTGCTGTCATTATCTTTTTCTTTGTCTTTATTTTTTATAAGTTTAATTTTTTTTCAGCATTAAGTTCTCTGGAATTATTTTGTTTAGAATTTATTCAGTTTCTTGTATCTATATATTTGTATCATTTTGCCAAGTTTTGCAAGTTATTTTTCATTATGTCTCTGAATACTCTTCCAAACACACTCTACATTCCCTCTCCTTCTGGGACTCTGATAACATAAATACTGAATTTTGGAATATTGTCCATAGTCCCAGAAAGTATTTAATTTATTTAATTTGTTTTCTAGTTCATTTTTCTCTTTTGTTTAAATTGAGCAATTTTTTTTAATCCATCAAGTTAACCATCCTTATCTTCTGTTATCTTCAATATATGATTGAGCCTTACAAGTCAGTTTAATAATGTTGTTATTGTACTTTTCAGGTTAACATTTTCCACTTGTTTCTTTTGTATGACTGCTAATTCTTGGTTGAAGTTTTTATTTATTTATTTATTTTTTCATTTGCTCCATGAAAGTGTATAATTGATTGTTTAAGTAAATTTTCTGACCATTAATTAAAACCCTTTGTCATGGTGCTGGCTGATTGTCTTTTCTCACTAAAGCTGTGATCTTCTTTGTTCTTGGTATAACTAGATGATTTTGAATATATTTTATTACTAGCAGACTCTGGATCTTCTAAAATCTCTTGTTCTAGTAGATGAACACTCTTCTTAGCTTTAGCACTCAGGTCCTGGCATTCTTCTGTGAGTTGTTTTTTTCTCTGACAGTTCAATTTTTAGAGCTTGTGCAGTATATTCTTGTCTAATCTTCATTCTGGTACTGCTGGGGCTTCACGGGTCTCTTCCACTGCAGATGTTTTGAAAGGGAAAAAGAGGTTTCTGACAGCAAGTACTACAAAGTATTTTTCATCAGGTAAAGGAAGTCATTGATCCTAGGATGAAGTGGCTTCTGTAGCCAGAAATTTATTGTGGTGGGATTCTCCTAACTGTCATGAACAGAGAGCAGAGTATTGTCAGTGAGCATCCTGGCCAGCACTCCTCTTCCCTGGCCTAGCATCTCTGGCAATGGCATGACTCAAACCCTCAGAAACAAAATGTTTTCCTAGGTTTGGCTGATGAGAAGACTATCAGTTACATAGGGGTTTAAAAAAAATCTTCCTATCTTCTTATGTTGGGCTGCTCAGTGTGACTACATTTCTTTTGCTGTTGCTGCCCAGTGGTTTGGTGTCTCAGGCTGATATGAAGAGTGTTTCCTCTGGCTTCTATTGTTACAGGGGTTTCTAATTGACCTCCCTTTCTGTGGTGCCAGGCTACATAGTATTCTCAGTAAGCTCCTGTACCAACAAGGGAAGGAAGAAAGCAACCTGGTCTACTCCTGGGTCAGCTTCTATTGAGCGTGGGAATCATGAGTCTTCTTACAGTTAAGGGGCTCTGCCAGTTCTGAGTGACAAACCAATTTGCCATTCTCTTACCTCCTTTCAGGGTTTTTCTTTGGTTGCTCCTTATGTTGTTCTCATAGTTTGTGGTTGTATATATTGGGGAAGAGCAGAGGCAAGTGTGTATATTGAAATCTTCTCCAGAACAAAAGCTGTAGATTATTTTTGAAAATAATTATTTTGAAAATACTATATAGTCAACAAACCATTTCAAAGTACAATCAAAACTTCCTGTTACGAATCTGATAGAAATAGCAGATAAAGTTTAGCTAGGCCATTGTACACAATATCATATGTGATCTAGACTTCATAAGCATCTACAGTTCACTTGTCTTCTCACTGAGTTACTCAAGTTATTCACGTGTTCTAATGTATCAGGCCAGTATAACAATTTTTCAAAATATAATAGGAAAGCAACCCAAAAGTCTCCTTAATTTTTAGTTGCTCCCATTCAATCATTCAACAATTAGAGGTTTATATTATAATTAATAATGCCATGTTCTGATAGATATAAGTATAAAAAATCAATTAAAAAGTATACCTCATCCTTTCTAAATTAGAAACTTTTAAAATAAAGACTAGGAAGCAAACCAGAATAAATTTTCATTTATTTATAATTTATTTTGATTACATATAAGGTTTTTAAACTATTCTATATCTACACAAAGATATATTTTTAAAGACACACATACAATGCTTTACACGCCAGCACATCTAATTCAATACATACCACACATCGTAATATGCTATGGATTGGATATAAGATGCCCCCTGGAGAACTCATGAGACAATGTAGGAGTGTTCAGAGGTGAAATGATTAGATTATGAGGGCCATAACCTAATAGGTGGATTAATTATTTTGGTGATTTAATAATGTGAAAGGAATAATGTACTGGGTAGTAACTGTAGTTAGGTAGGGCATGACTGAAGGATTATGTCATTGGGAGCATGACAATGAGGGTTATTTTGTCTCTGGTTGCTTGATATTTGCTTCCGGGAGCTTTCCTCTGCTGAGATATTCCACCATGATGTTCTGTATGACCTCAGCCCAAGAGGAATGGAAGCAACCAACCAAGGACTGAGACTTCTGAAACCATGAGCCCAGAATAAACTTTTTCTTCTCTAAATTGTACTTATCAGATATTTTGGTCACAGTGACTAAAAGCTGCTTAACACAATGTACTACAGGTAAAACTACATATATTATAAAATGAATAAAATTGTATTATTTTGATATTACAATACTTTTCCCAATGTAAATTAATAATAAATTAACATTAATGTTACTTACACAAAATGTTAATAAAACAGCAGATTCAAATAAAAAAAACTTAAAAAAATTAAAAAGCAACTTTATATATCATATTTGTATATAAAAGTATTTATGCTGTAAGGTTAATTTTATAATAGTCCAGAATATTTATTCATTTTTAAAATTCCTCCAGGGGAATTTACATCAAACTGAAATGAGATATTTAATAAAGGTAACATAAATATGAGACATCATTTAATTTTTTGCCCCATTTCCAATCTTAACATAAACCACAAAAATGACAAAAGTATGAATTACCATATTTTGCAGTTTATGTAAATTAAAAGATTAAAAAGTTATGTCTGTAGCTAAGGAAAATAAGTAAAACATTTTACAACTGCTTATCAATTCTAAAGCCAGTGATTTGATTTCAATTGTTCTATCCATAAGAATCAATAAAATACTATTTTTCAGGGACAGGAATTGAGATGAGTTGAAGATTGAAATAATGCTAAGCACCTGAATCTTCCAACAGCATAATCATACTCTGATCACTTGAGAATGAAAAAATGATTCTTAATATTTTTAGAGATTTCAAATAAAGAACCTTTGTTAACCTCTGCTTTCAATTTCTAAAAATCCAGTCATCTAACCATATTATTTATGATTAAACAGTGGAGTTTTATTATAATATTCTGGTACAGTTCACAGCATGTTTCCACACACTGTTTCAGAGGGAATCAAGGCATGAGAAAGTACTTGTCTAAAGTCACCATGAACCCAGAATGGAAAGCTTGCAGTCTGTGGTCTTCCCATCTCACCACAGTTTTTTTCTCTCTTTTTTTTATTTTAGGTGGAGAATCATGTCCATCAGAACTTTATATTTATGCAAATTAATTATAGAGTTCTGTGTTTCATTATGGCATATAAGATAATTAATCTATATTTTCCCAAACACCTCCCTTTCTCTTCTCTCCACTTTCCTCCCTCCTCTGATTCCTATACTCTACTGGCTTATCCTCTACTGGCCTCCCTTCTACTTTCATGACATTTCTTTTTTTCTTTTTTTTTCATCTAGGCTTCCATATATGACTGAAAATATATGACATATGTCTTTCTGAGTCTGGCTTATTTTGCTTAACATGATGCGCTCCACTTTCACTCATTTTCCAACAAATAACATAATTTTGTTCTTTGTTTTGGCTGAATAAAACTTCATTGTGTATATATACCACATTTTCTTCATCCATTAATTGGTTGATGGTTTAATAACTTGGACATTATGAATTATGCTGTGATAAACATGGGTACACATGTATGTATAAAGTATGCTGACTTTAATTCTTTTGGACAGAGACAGAGGCATGCTATAGCTAGATTTTATTGGTTTCTGAGGAACCTCCCTACTGATTTCCATACTGCTTGAACAAATTTACATTCCCAACAACAATGTGTAAGAGATGCTTCACCCCACTAGAACCCCCACATTCTTGCCAGCCATTATGGCTATTCGTACACTCCATGATAGCAATTTAGCATCTTAATGTAGTTTTGATTTGCATCTTTTCTGATGGCTGAAGATTTTGAACAATTGTTTTTCATAGAGTTGTTGGTCTATTGTGCTTGTTTTGAAAAGTGTCTGTTTTGTTCTTTTGCCCATTTATTTGCCTAATTATTGAATAGGTTATTTCATCACAATGTTCCTTAAATCTTAAATCATTGCTTTTACTGCCTTTTGGAATGACCATAGGTGTTTGAACTTACTTGTATATAAATACATACACATTTATGTGTGTATAAATATTCTGTATATCTATATCTATATCTATATATCTATATATCTATATATCTATATATCTCTCTATATATATACATGTCGCAACATTCTGAGACATCTTTTAACAATAGATATATCTAATAATTATAAGTTATATAAATATGAATTAGGTATTGAATTGTTTGACTTTCTAGTCAAGGCAAATGACAGTGGCTCACAACAGAGGAGTAATACCAAATAAATGCAGTAATTCGTTCCCTTTACACAAATAGCTGCTGAAAGGCAGATGGAGGTGCCAGTTGTGTGGGGTGCAGGTGATTATGGTCCAGTCCAAACACCACCAGGTTGTTGTTTTTTTCTCCACCAGAAAACTGTCCATTAACTTTCCAAAGAGCCAAAAGCATAAGGCGAGGAATTTGTGAAGTTGCTAGCCCATATGGCTGGTAGTGAGTTAATCTGTGTCTAAGCAGCAGGTAGCAAGAGCCAGTCTGTCTGTTGGGGCTGTTAGTAACCCAGGGGCAGATCAGAGAAGAGCAGGGAAGGGATCAACTCAGGCTGCAAATACAGTCAGGAATGTGGCAGGAAATTATTTCTGAAAACACACTTTGCAGCATAAGGGCAGCCATCAGATGCTACATGATAATCTAATCTGCACTTCATTTTGGTAATTATTTAGAGTTATACATGTAGGTATGAATTTTAGATAGTTGAAGATATGTAGTTATTTTTCACTTTATATAACACCTTGCCTTAAAATAATTATTTCAAGTGTCCTTGCTTCAAAATAAAATGTGCATGCAAAAAGATTTTGGAATTTTGAAAAAGAGGAATTGATCTAGATCAGCTATATTAGAAAGAGATAGGGACCTGTTCAAAAGGCAGAACCGCAAAGATAATGGCTTTGTTAAATAACCAAGAGAAAATAGGGGCTGGATAGTATTTCCCTTGATGATCTGGCAAATAGAGAAAATGAGAAATAAGTTAGTTGAAAACAACTAAAAGAAGCCTGAATTATAGGAACAACTGAGTACCGAAAATTTAAAAAAAGGAACCATGCAAATTATTATTGAATAATGGTTATTAGTATCTTCTTTCCTTCCTTCTTTTCTTTTGCTTTCTTCCTTCATCTATCAATAGATGGATCTCTCATCTATCAATGTACCTATATTAATGTTAAATCTAACATTAAGATTTGGCATATTTTTGTGTTCACAGAATTAAACCTAAACCATTTGCAAAAATAAACTAGACCAAGGAATCTGTTTACATGTAGTCTTCTTGTTTCTTAACCATGAAAATAAAGCATTAGTTTTCCTAAACTTAGTTAATATAACTTAGTTATGTTAAACATCCGTCATTAAAATATTGAATAGAAAGGTTGAAGAGATAAATGATCAAAGGGGACTGAAAGCTGAATTAAAATGGTATTCACAACTAGTATCAAATGTGACAACTAGGATCACATAGTTCTAGAAAATCCAAACTACTATTTATTTTTTTAATTTTAATTTTTTTTATTTTTTACATAAGCTCTATTATTGTTATTATTATTATTATTATTATTATTATTTGCATTACAATTCTTAATACACCTCTATACCACAGTTTATCATATCTTCATATACAAGACATGCTGACACCAAATTCACATCTTCATACATGAACTTTGTACAATGATGAGGTTCTCCTTCCACCATCCATGCTATTCCCCCTCTCTCTCCCCTTCCCTTCCACCCCTCCTCCCTATCTAGAGGTAATTTTCCTCCCATGCTCTCCCTCCTTATCCCATCCTGAGTCACGCCCATTATATCAGATAAGACATTCAGCATTTGTTTTTTGGGGATTGGCTAACTTCACTTAGCATACTCTGTTCCATGCAAATGCCATGATCTTATTCTTTTTTAGTGCTGAGTAATATTCCATTGTGTATAAATGCCACATTTTTTTTATCCATTCATCCACTGAAGAACATCAAGGTTGGCTCCACAGTTTAGCTATTCTGAATTGTGCTGCTATAAACATTGATGTGGCTGTGTCCCTGTAGTATGCTGTTTTTAGGTCCTTTGGGTATATATGTAAACTTACAACCTTTTCAAACCTTCTTTACTCATAAAGAGCTTTAAGAACAAACTCTCTAGAGGGGAAAAGAATTAGAAAGGGCCAAGTCTATGCTCAGGATCAGAATTCAAGTGAACTTCATGTTTTTCTTTCTGAGACCTATGACCATTAGTTTCAGTAGACTGAATTTCACCTTCTGTCATACCATAGCTGAAATTCTAAAACTAAAAGGTTTACTGTTTGTGGGTCTATCACCTGACCCTGGTGATAGGATGTGGTTATTTCCATAGTGAGGCATATTCTGCTTTTTTCCCCTAGAAACAAGAAAAGTGAAATACTGTTAACTCCTGCACAAAGTCATTGCTACAGAGTGGTTCCTACCATTCTTCAATAGCCAGTATATGTTATCCACCTCACAATTGTCCTCTAATGCTTACATCACTTACATAATTTCAGGTGCTCTTGGGCATGGATCTCAGAGGCCAACTCAAATTCTCTTCTCTTTGCTCCAAATTGCAAAAAACATCTCCAAATATGTTAGTGTGATCAAGGGAGGTATCATGATCAAAATTGCAGATGAACTGGGCCTCAGAGTTTTAAATAATAAGAATCGGAAAATAAATTGTTATTCCACCAAGATTGACATGCTAGACATAAAGTCATCAAGAAGGATTCCAGACTGTATCCAGGGGGAGAATGCAGAAGAGCAGGATGCCTAAATTTACTTATATAATTCCTGAAATTGTAATACACATGTCTCATGACATATGAAGTTCAAATTATGATAAATGCTAAAAATTTTATTAGATGTCAGCAAACCCTAGAAATGATGATTTGGAAGAAACTTGATTTTTTTGATGATCAAGGAAAATGACAAAAATGGCAAGAAAAAAAAAAAACTTGTACAGAGGTATCTATAACCAAAAGGCTTTAGGGTAAAATTTATGTATATATTAGTAGTATTTAGCAATAATTTGGATTACCTAAGTTTCAGAGAAAATATTAACATATTTCTATGTAGAAGGAGTTTGTATTTTTAAATGGGAGGAATTTGTATTTATTTGCAAATGCACTATATTCTATGTAGCTGTAGAGAAACTAAAAACATATTATTAACATAAGACACAGACACATGCATATCTATAATGAATTACACAGTACCCAGCAATGTCACATTTGCCACTTTCACCTATTCTTATAGTATTCATTTTCCTTAAATCATGACAACCTAATAAATCCCATTTTACTACAAAGAACAGAAGCTTTCTCAAAAATAATAAAAAATAATGTTATTCATCTATGTATCTGAAAGACATCAATGTTCATTGTTTTTAAAATTACATTTTAAATTTATTGTCAAAGTAATATGTTTAAAAGTAACTCTACTCTTCCAAGTCCACTACTAATTCTTAAAAGCAATGACATGCAGCTTACTTTTTGTATATTTCATTATCCACACCTCAAAATAACATGTGTGTATAATTTCTTAATTTATGAAAATGAAGTCACTTGTCTATTGTCTTCTGATATGACCAAAAATATTTAAAGCATTTAAACTACCACATCACCTCCATGTACTCTGGGTATGGTTACATCACTATTCTTAAGTTCTTTGGGGGTAATTTCTATCATTTGGAACTATTAGAGAGAAGGAATATAAATTAATATAATAAATAAATGTGAACATCGCCCAATTTAATAAATCTCCAGTGTAACACTTGTATCATGTTCTCCTTCCTTTCCTTGCAAATGTTAAGTTCCACTTAAATTTGGTGTTTGTTTGTCCATACAAGTACATATTCACCTATATTTATCCATATTTCCTCTTACAAACCCTTTTGAAGTTAAAGGTAGTTTGAAATTCAGAATGATTTAGATACTATGAAAACATTATCATAAAGACACTATATACTATAGAATATGTAACATCTTCTGTAGATTTGGAGCAGGCTCTATAATTAAAATCAACAAATATTTCTGAAACAGAAAGCATAAATATCCATAGCAAGTGTGATAAACAAAAGGATACAATAGCTTCATATTATTTTGGTCAGATTTTGTCAGCAAGTGAATTAAGATTACGTAAATTTTATAGCCAATGCATTGGGGGTGGGGTAAGAAATCTCATTTTTATAGCTCTTAGGATTTGGGAGTCATTCATGAGAGATTGTGAAAATACACTAAAGAATGGATTTCTATTACACTCCTAATACATTTGTTCCTAACTTTATTGATACAGATTACTGTAGTTCCCCTCTGTGAAACGCACTTATCATCATCACTTCCCTTCCAGGGACCTTTCTTCCCAATGCCTACCTTTAAACGGAGGTCTTTTTTGGTTTGATAACACTTGTATTCTGTTACAGAATGCTAACATAGCTTGTTTTCCCTGCTATGTCTGTAATTTGATTTGGAGAGGGCATGTCAATAATCTGCTTACATTACTTTGTCTAAGTGAATATGGGTTATGCAGCTCCAGGGAGCACATCCATTTTTCTGAGAGCTTTAACTCTATTTAGTTCATTTCTTTGCATTATTTTAACAAACATACCTTTCAATTTACCCACAATTTCTATCCAAATGTGTTTCCTGTCAGCTGCC
The DNA here is from genome assembly GCF_047511675.1 of Marmota flaviventris. Classification (NCBI taxonomy): domain Eukaryota; kingdom Metazoa; phylum Chordata; class Mammalia; order Rodentia; family Sciuridae; genus Marmota; species Marmota flaviventris. The sequence goes on from NC_092513.1 coordinate 58,501,329, forward strand.
TGTAAATACTGAACTCAGATCCTGCATTAAAAGTGATTTCCTTGTTGCTGTCATTGCCCTGTGTGCAAGGCAAACATTTGTTTCCAGTTTCCCACCATATCCTTCATTCTTTCTCCATCTGCTTTTTATCTTTAAAATTTGTTGAAATACATCATTTGCAAATGACTCTTGTCTTTTATATTTATGTTGAGACTATACATGTAAAAGCATAATTTTTGTAAAATACTATATATATATATATATATATATATATATATATATATATATATATATATATATATATACACACACACACACACACACAAATAGTATCAGAAAGAAGAGCAAATGAATTTATATTGCTAGCTTAACATTTGTTTCTATAAATTTTAAGAAGAAAAATGTTCAAATGATAACTATAAAAGATTATATTATCCAGGAGCAAGGTGGCAAGGTGCAGAACTTAAGCAATAGTTCTGACTTTAAAATGTCAGTGAATTCAATACACAATGTAATAAACATGCAATTAAAAATCAGGTATGCTTTTAAAATATAAGTAAATGGGCTGGGGATGTGGCTCAAGCGGTAGCGCGCTCGCTTGGCATGTGTGTGGCCCGGGTTCAATCCTCAGCACCACATACAAATAAAGATGTTGTGTCTGCTGAAAACTAAAAAATTAATATTAAAAATTCTCTCTCTCTTAAAACATATAAGTAAATGACAATAACTCCCTATATTCTCATAAGGAAATCTAAATATGAAACTCATTTTATATTCTAAGAACTGTGGTGATCTTATTTTGACACAATAGTAAGAGAGTACCAATGATTACAAAAGCATAAAGTTATGAAATAAAATATATTCCAACATAGTAGTCATTTTGTTACATGTGCATTTTATCACATCATGTTATATACCCTAAAAGATTCCCAATAAATTTATTAAAAATAAAATTTAAAACCATGAAAAAGAAATAACTTAAAAATACAATAATTAAGTAAAATCTGGTCCAGTGGCTCAGGAGGCTGAGGCAGGAGGATAACAAGTTCAAAGCCAGCCTCAGCAAAAGTGAGGTGCTAAGCAACTCAGTGAGACCCTGTCTCTAAATAAAATACAAAATAGGGCTGTGTAGCTCAGTGGTTGAGTGCCCCTGAGTTCAATTCCTGGTACTCCTCCCCAGCCAAAAAACAAGTAAATAAATAACTGATCCTTGTTACACGAACACATGACTAAGTTCATAGGTAAATTATTGTAGGTTATTCTGCAGATTTTATTTAAAGAGGTTAAGCAGTTGCTGTTGAAATTCCACTCATATTCCCACATTTTAACCACCTCAGTCTTTACTCTACACACTTGCAATTGCCAGACTGCATTTGCTTATGTGAGGCTTCCTCTGATTATTAAAGTCTTTATTTTATCCATGCACTGGACCAAAATGCCAGGGAACAAATTTCCAGAAGAAGTACTCATCTGATGATTGGTGAGAACTGGGGTATGAATATTTCAGCTTCTGTTAAGGTCTTTATGTTTGCCCTTCTCCCCTGGCCCCAAATCTGTATGTTGAAGTCCTAACATTCAATGTGACTTGTGAAATACAAATATTTCGAGTATGTGTATTTGGGCCTATGAGGAGGTAATACAAATTAAAGGAGGTCAGAAAGATGGGATCAAAAAAATCATATTTAATTTCAAAATACACAAAATATATTGTCCAGGGGGCTGTGGATGGAATGCTTGCCTAGCATGTTCAAAGACACAATTTCAATTCCTAATACTGGGTATATATATATATATATATATATATATATATATATATATATATATATATATCCATATGTATATGTGGGTAGATGTGTGTGTGTATATATATATATATATATATATATATATATATATATATATATATACACACACACACACACACATAAAGAGATAGAGACAGAGAAAGAGACATGAAGAGAGAGACAGAGAGAGAGACTCAAGATAAATATATAGTCCAAATTAATCACATTATATTTATTTGATCTTCAGAAAGGGCAGTATTTAGGGTGAAAAAATATAGTTTGATTAATGCCAGAAATACTGAAAATGATGGGGCTTTTATATAGACAACGTATTTGAGTAAATTTACATCAAGAAATTGCTTGGATAAAGTCTAGTTAAATGAGATCACTGAGTGGAACCACTAATACCACTTTAGTTTATCAATTTTATCCCTGTATTGATAAGGAATAGCTCAGGTCCTGAAGCAGCCAATGTTATCATGCTTGCTTTTCTAACCAAAGCCAGAAATTATTTCTTGTTCTCTTCATATCATTGGACATATTTCTTAGTCATCTGGAAGAAAAGTACTTTCTCTTGCCTTTTCCAATATTGTTTCTTTTATATTGTATATTTCAGAATAAATATTTGCATTTTTCATATTTGAGCGTTAAATTTAAACTTTATTCTCTAAGATTCCACGTGCTTTTTTTTCTTTATTTTTTCATGAAAACTATTCAAGCCCCTCATATTTACATTGGTTACCAGGTTTCATTTGATGAAAGAACACTATTCAAAAGCAATAAACAGAAGGTAGGCTGACTTTCTAGTTACTGAAAGAAAGAACTTGTTGCCTGTGTTCATGATTAAGTAATAAACTATTGTTGTAGAGTTTATTAATTCCATCAACTCCTTTAATATAAGCTCATATTAATTGTATCTTTAAGCTTCATTCGTCAACTGAGCAATGCTGAATTTTCCTAATTGGAATTTGGACTGTAATTATAACTCACTTAACAGGATTTTATGAAGAGTGTTACCACTTATAACACTTAAAGTTGAATCCCAAATCAAAATTTTGGAAAAAGGATTCTGAGGGAAGGTGCCTGAGCCATACATGGAAAGCTTTGTCCCTTACAGGTGTGTCATCTCTGAGAGTAAGGACATTTATACTCTTGTAATGCTGCAATGCTGTCTGTGGATAAACAATAATTTCAAACTTTTCTTCCTTTTTAGGAAAAAGCATAAAAATTCATTAACTAAGCATTGGAAACCTTTAAAAACATTTAAAGTATAATATCTTTTGGAGGACAGCATGTTTATATATTACACTTCTTCAGAATTATCTTAGGTGTGAAAATTTTCAAATGAGTAAGATGCCATCATCAATACTCAATAGTCAGTGACTTAAGACTCACATCTTCTATATCAAGTTCACACTTCAACTTCAGTATTCAGCTAGTCAAGAAGTTGAAGTCAATAGCAAAAACATCATGTATAGTTATCACTGAAAGAATGTCCATGGACACATCTGGTACCAAAACTTCAGTGTCACAGATTTGACCCCTATAGAAACATCTATAAGATTCTTAAAGTCTTATTATCTAAAATCTAGGCTAGATGAGACAAAATGATATTTTGACAAAAATTGTCAAAATAATTCAAATGTAAGCATTTCTGATAGGGTACAAATATTATATTCAAAGAAAAGTAGTAAATTTAATCTGATTATTCTAAATTTAATCTTATAGTATGTTGTGCATAGAAAATATAATAAGCACATTCAGAACTATACAATCAAAGGCAAATAGCTATTTTAAATAGGATTGAGATGTTTTATTTGTCAACTCTCTCTCCCCTCTCTTAAACCAGGAGATGGGTTGAGGGAGGAGAAGCCAAGGCTTGCTGCTGCATTAAATTTGTTGACAATTAAACTTTTATATTCTCACCTGTTGTTTTTACTAATAATAATAATTACAATTTACTGAGTTTAACTATAGACCAGCCTTTAGGCAAATCACTTTATACAACTTAATTCTAATGTTCTCTATCAATGGGTTAGACAATTAAAGTTTAGAGAGACAAACAGACTTCCCCCTCGTTACACTTTACAAGATGATGATTATTAGGGTTTAATGCAGGATTAAGAATTACAGAGAATTTTGAAAAGAATTTTCCATTAAATAATAAAATTGGCACTTTATGTATTTTGTGCTATCAAATAAAACAATGTGTCTAAGTAAGTTTTGCAAACTAGAAAGCATTAAAATGCATCATTATTATTTATCTTCCTTAACAAACTTTAAGTATACAGACCAGTAGATGAAACATGCACAGAGCCAAGATGGAGAAAGAGTCACTTCAAACATCTAAGACACTACATAAAATATATAAAAAAGTTGTTCTAAAGATATTGGACGCTGGGCAATAAAGGATAAGGAAAACTAGAGAAGTAAGAACTGCAATTGCTAAGAGTTTCCTGGCAATGATGTAGAGATGGGGGCACCAGGTGGAGTCCAGAAATCTCTCTGCATTAACAAAATAGATCCTAGAGTCCATGAAGGTCAAGGTGGCTAGAATTCAAAGGGCTGAGTGCAGGAGTGAAAAAGAACTGCTCAGTGAGAACTCTGGAGAACAGCAGAGGGTCCTCTATGAAAATTCAGCTGAGAATTAATGATTGCATTCATTTGAGGAAACTAAAATCTAAGTTCACTGAATAGAGAGAAGATTTTTTCCTCAATGGTTGTAAAAATTAGTCCTTGACTACATGTGTTTTAGTAATATCTGTCAAAACATAAAAGCAAGAGCAAAAAATGGCCAAATATTTTCCAAATAGGTTAATCAAATTCCAAAACATTCAAGGATTTTTAGAGAAATATTTTACATGTTTTTATTTTTATTTTAAAAATATTTAGTTGATAAAGATAGCATGTTTTCAATGCACACCACAGAATGATTTGATGTAGGTATACATTGTATAACTATTACCACAATCAAAATATATAATAGATCCATCAACATCCAGCTATACATGAGGTCCCTAGAAATTGTCCATTTTATAACTGAAAAGTTTGGACTTTGACTATCATATCCCCATTTTCCTCACCCTCCAGACTTTGGCAATCACCATTCTATTCTCTGTTTTTATAAGAGTGTGTGTGTGTGTGTGTGTGTGTGTGTGTGTTTTAAGATTACACATGAGTGACCAATACAGTATTGGTTTCTGATGAGCTTATTTTGCTTACCATAATGTCTAACAGAATTTCCTTTGTTTCATGCCTGAATAACACTCTAGTGCATGTGTATGTAGGTATTCTCACTGCATTCTCATTTGTATGTTTGTGTCTATATATGTATATATACATAAAATTATATTTACATATTATATATTTTATATGTATTATATGACATTTTATATGTTTATTTTATAAATTATATATTTTTCTCACACATTTTTTTATCTTTTTAACTTTCAATGTACCTTTACACTGACTCATAACTTGACTATTGTGAACAAGGCTGTAATGAATATGAGAGTACAAAGCAGATATATCTTGGAGAAGATAATTTCACAGCTCAGAGATTATAGCACTGGTCTTACAAAATAAAAATGAATAAATACAGTTCTCAAGCAAGTAAGTCTCACATCTAACCCTTGGAATCTAAACAAAGAGTGTCACTCATGTAAATCAAGGTGTTCATCAACTTTCTGTCACTATAACAAATGCCTGTAATAACCAATTTATAAATAGAAAAGGTTGATTTTGGCTTATGTTTTGGATCCGTTACTTTTAGGCCTCTGGTGTGGTGTGGTGGTAGATAGCAGTGGCAGGGAGAATGTTATACAGCAAAACTGCTCACTTCATGGCCAGAGATCAAAAATTAATCAAGGAAGGGAGTAGAGTCCCACAGTCCATTTAAAGGGCAAATTTCCAAAGACCTAAAGACCTCTCATTAAGCTCTACCTCTTAAAAGTTTCTCCACCTCCCAATAGTGCCTTTCTGGGAATCAAGTTTTACTACATGGGCCTTTGGGGGCCATTAAAGATCCAAACTATGATAAGCAGAAAATAATAATTAAGGAAGAGAATGTCAGTCACATGAAACAGACTGAGAAGTAACACACATGATAAAATTAGCAGACAAGGGCATAAAAATTATTACAAGTATATAGCATATACACAGTAATCTAGAGGAAAAAAGAAATATGTTTAGCAGAAATCTGGTAGAGATGTTAAAGAGAAAAAAATCTGACTTTGGATGAAAATTATAATATCAGAAAAAAATGGATTTGATAAATAACAGCTAATGAAGAAAATACGTTAATGATTTTAAAGACAGAGCAATTGAAACTATCAAAACTTAAAAATGTTTTTAAAAAATAGAGAATTGGTAATTTGTGGCTTGTGGTCTAACATACATGATACTTGGAGTCTCTAAAATGTGGGGCAGAGAAATGCATTTGAAATATAATATCAAATATTTTGCCGAATTGGAGAGCTGCTAAAAATTCACAGATCAAAAATGACCAATAAACTCTAATTATAAGAAGAATGAAGAAAATTATACCTATATACTTCATAACAAGGTAACTTAAATCCAATGATAAAAATATTTTAGAAGCTCAATGTGAGGGAAAAGCACAGTCCATGTAGAAAAGTAAGATGAGAAGGTGAGCAAATGCAGTGTTGAAAACAATCCAAACACAAAGGCCTGGGAGTAACAGCTTCAAGGAACTAAAGAAAAATATTGTACATCTACAGACCAAAACTAATTTTTAAAAATGAAGGAGAAGGAAACACCTTATTTTAGACCTAAAAAAGCTAAAAGAATATCACAAGCAGACAAGAAATGTAAAGGGAGTACTTCAGGCAGAAAGGAGAACTATACCAATTGGGAATCTGGGTCTGAATGAATAAAGATCACTCAAAATCATCCCCCATCCCTCTCTCTCTTTCTCTCCCCTCTACCCTGTGTGTGTGTGTGTGTGTGTGTGTGTGTGTGTGTGTGTATGTTTGTGTGCTACTGGGGATTGAACATGGGAAATCTTTGCCACTGAACAACATATCCAACTGTTTTTATTTTTTGATATGGGCTCTCATTAAGTTGCTGAACCTACTGAGTCACTGGGATTCAGGAATGTGCAATTGAACATGGCTAAATATAATAATTTTAATTAAAATTTATTTCCAAGATAATTAGCAAAAATAAAATAGCAAAACATTTCAATAAGAAATAGTTATAGAAATAAGCATGGTATTGTAAGTTTATTATACTACATGTGATGTGGTATATTATCAACTACAAGCAGACTGATAACTTAAAGTTAACTGAGAACTATAAACTCTAAAGAAACAAATTATATCACAGTATAGATAATAAGACAAATAAAAAGAAGATGGGTAATAAAAGTATATTAAGTTAATAAAAAGGCTGAAAATATCAAAAAATGTAAAAAGGGAAGAAATGGGACAAATAAAAAATAAATAAGAGTGTTTGATTTAAACCTAACTATATTAACAAGTGCATTAAATGTAAGTGTGTAATTGTCCTGAACACCACAATTATTGTAAGAATGGATCAAAAGTAAAACAAAACCATCTGATGTATGCAAGAATCCCACATTAAATAAAAAGACAAAAAAAATGTTTAGGACCAATTGAAAAGAGAAGAGCTATTGTGATAACACTGATCTAAAGAGACCTCAGATGGCTATATTAATACTAAAGTAAATTTTAGAACTAAAAGAGATAAGCAGTATCAAATCCTTGTTTCTTAAAACAAAATTAATCAGTTGAATATTCCATGATGGAGCTGTGAGGACATCACCCTCAATTTTCTGCCCCAAAGCAATGATAAAACATAATAAAATTGCCAACTTCAACCATTTAAGGTTACTGGAGAAGAAAAAAAAAGATATATAACTAATTGAGAATTAATAATTAATTAAAAAATCTAGCCAAGTTCAAGAAAGTACAATGCATTTGGTGGCTTCTTGCCTTCTTTTCACATCTTCTCCAGGTCTCAATTAGCACAGCAGCATCAAAAAGAAAACAATTCATTACATACATGGAAGCAATTATTCTATGAAAATCTGACTCTCTTGATTCTCGCCAGAAGTAATGAAGAGAAGAATGTATCCAGTGATAAAAGAAAAACAAGATTCTGGGCAAAAGCTAATTTCCAGTAAAAGAATTCTTCAAAAATGAAGTAAAAACTTTTTATGTGTAAACAAAGACTGATGGAACTTTTTCCTTGCATAATTGTCTCAAAATCCTTAGGCAAGTCCTTTGAGCTGAAATAAAATGACATCATATAGTAGGCTGAATCCAAATAACAAAATACAAAAGTGAGAACATTAAAAAAAAGGAAATTTTCTTGATTAAAAAAATAAAAGGAATGTATGTTACATTTTATAAAACAAATTGCAAAACTGTGTAATTGGTTTTATAGCATATATAATTAATATGTATGACAGTAAGAGAACAAAGTAGGTGGGCAGAAATGACTGTATTTGTCATTTTATTATTTTACCAGAGTCTATGTTTGAGTCTATATTTTATCAGAATTTTGTGTAAATCTAAGGTAGATTTTGTGTGTGTGTGTGTGTGTGTGTGTGTCTGTGTGTGTGTGGTGATGGAGATTGTACCCAGGGTCTTGTGCATGCAAGGCAAGCACTCTACCAACTGAACTATATCCCCAGCCCTAAAATAGATTATTATAAGTGAAGATGCATATCATAATGCCTACAGCAAACTACTAATAAGCTTAAAAATGTTAAAAAACATCAACAAAAATCAAAAGGATACACTAAAAATATCTCTTTATCATAAAAGGAGGTAGTAAAGAATGAAATAAAAAAAGAACAAGATGTAAAAAAGAAAGTCAAAACACAGACAGAAATCCAACAATTAGAACTATTATACTAACCATGTCATTCTAATAAAAAAGCTGAAATTGGATTAAGAAATCAATTTATAACTAAATAGAGCACCCTGAAATTCAAAGATAAGAAAAATGGCAGTATAAATGACAAAGTAGACTTTAAGGCAAAAATATCATTGGAGGAAAAAGTGGCTAATTTATTATTACAGATCAATTCATGTACATTTACCTAATAATAGAGTCCTTAAACACAGAAAGCAAAACTTCAGTACTATCTGATAGTTACATGTATATATGTTAAAATTTACAAATTGTACATTTTACATGCAATTTGTTGTTTGTCAATTAGACCTTAATAAAGTTTTTTTTTTAAGTAAAAAGTACAGAGATTGGTGGAGTACTTCCATAACAGTATAGTATAGCATGTACTGTTATAGAAGATTTTGTATGGAAAAGTAAGAGAATATATTCTGGACATAAAAAGAAAAATTCATGAACTTTATACAACAATATGCCTTGAATGATTTCATTTTTGATACTCTGAATAAGCTCTGGTAATTGCTGCATGTATAAACTCACAAAACTTCCAATTTCCCTCTGAATAGCAGAATACAGGGAAACCATCAGTTCCCAAATGCTGCTCTCTCTTTATCCCAACAGGTGCGCTCCAGGCTTTTCTTTACACCTACTTATTGGTGGACAAATCTTTCCCCCTCTGTCTAAGCCATTCACCCCTCCCTTGAGCCACAGTTCTTTAAGATGAGATGACTCATTAAGCTTTTCTCCTGGTAGGGAGCTGACACCCAATTAATGAGCTGACACTCTTCTGTGTCTGCTCTCACAAGTGCAATAAGGCTCTGTTTACAAACACAGGCTGTTGTGCCTGTTAGGGAGGGCAGGTTAAAATCTCCCTGCTGGGCCAGTTTGTTCAATCTGATAAGGCTTTTTTAAACAATGTCTTTGTGCCTTAAACATCAGACATACTGCTTTCAACCAGAAGCAAGTCACCCTCATGACAACATCCTGTTTGGCGGGAAAGTCACTAATATGCCCAGGTTTTGCATTATAAAACAATATAAATAGTGATATTTTATCACAAAGTTGTTCTCCAGACTATCTCATGGTAGATTTTGTTTACCTCTAAGAATTAAATTTCATATTTTCAATTTGTTTTTTCAGCTGAAATTTTGGGTTAAAGCTAGACACTGTGTTTTACTCCCTCCACCTGGAATTCCATTTGCCCTTCCCCCTTTGTCAAACTGTGTAACCTCAGAAACTAGCTAAAATACCATTTCTTCTGTGAAGTCTTTTTCAAAATTTTCAGGAAGAGGTAAGCTTCCATAAAATGTTCCTATAGTTTTTAAATGCCTCTACAGTAACATTGCATTTTTCCTTTTTTTAAGTCATAACAGTCCATCATGCACAGTAATCACTGACTTAGGCTTCAGTTCTGTGGACATGGGCTTCCTACAATTGTGCCCTAAACCTATTATTCCCCACAATTACTTTGTCTCATACTGGTTACTGAAAGGATATCTCCTTCTATACCATTTGGATTTCAAATCTTTCTCACCTCTCTAGTGAGTTATTCAGAACAGCCATATCTGTGTAGAACTTATGTGAAGTGCTGGCCATGAGCCTTTCTGTTCCAACTGTATAGTGTATAAATCAAACAATATATCTCAATATATTCTAGGCAGTTAAGGATAACTATAAATGACCCATCTCCAGCTAGCTTTTTCCTTTGGTTATACCTCAGCCTCTAAGGCCAGTGTCTCTGAAATTGAGAGTTGTAAAAAACAGGAACAAGAGTTCAGCAGGGCCCAAGAGCTACAAAAATTGCAGACCATGCCAAACACTATAAACTGTTTTCAAGATTTTGCTTTTTCTTTTTGTTAAGAAATGGCAGAGTTTGACAAAGGATGAATTGACACTCTTAAAAGATTATTTGCATTGTGGAGTTGGGATGGGAGGATAATATAAAAGGGTATTGGAAGACCAGTTTGGACTCTATGGAAGCAGAAAATAAGAGTTCATTGTGGCTCAGTCGAGGTTGGCCATGATGATGATTGTGATACTTGTGATAAAGGTGAGAAGGTGTGATAGATTTGAGAAGCATCTGGAAGTAGATAGTCAATGATATACAAAAACACAGTAGATGAAATAGAAAAACCAACGTTTCTTATATCCATACTTTAGTGGATGGTTTATGCCATCAACTGGGCAAGGACAGAATTATTAATATCTATTTGGGGGTGGGAGTAAAATTCAAGGCAGAGGTGAGGCTTGCTTTATGGATTCCTGAATTCATTTTTGCATATGTTGGATTCAGCATCTTCATAATTCTGATGAAAATGTTCTGATGCTGTCCATAGTCATTTTATCAAATAATTGCCACTTACTGAGAACTTCAAACAACTCCCAGTCCTTTACTGTTTACTAATGCTCTTAAACTTAAAATTCATAAAAAGAACATAAATAATCACAGAGGAAATTCCAAGTCTTCTACATGTCAAACAATAATGTATTTATCTCGATTGCTTCCCTATCTTTCTTTTCCCTTGCTTCCATTAAGAAATTTCCTTGAACTTAGAATTCTTCCTTTCCCTATCTAACATCCCTACTTTAACTATTGGACCTCATTGCATTATTTCTTCTTGGAAGCGCACATTATTAAGTGTCTCAGACGAGCTCTTCTTATATGATTTTGAAAATACTTGTCCCTTTTATTCAACAAAAGGAGGGAGAGCTGTCAACTCTACATTCTTCTCTAGCACTTCTCTTCTACCTCCCATTAAAACAAATCACAAAAGGAGAGAAATGAGAAGTTAGTGACCAATGGATATTGAATTTCAGTTTGGAAAGATTATAAGTTTTGGAGATGGATAGTCTTGATAGTTTCATAGCAATGTGAATAAAATTAAATCCACTAAACTATGCACTTAAGATGGTTAAAATGTTAAATTGTATGTTATCCATATTTTACCACAATAAAAGGGAGAAACACCCTTGTTTATGTTCAATGATGCCATTTCTTTATCTCCCACTACTTCTTAAACTTTTGCATATGTTGGATATAAAATGTTTTGAAGATATTCAATTGCAGATGCAAAAATGTAGTTCATTTTGGGATCTAGAACTCATAAAAGAGATATTCACAGAGTTATATATTCGTAATCACCTGACTACAAAAAAGGTCAAGATACTAAAATCTTTATCCTTTTTAAAAATGTTGATATTCACTGAGTATAAACCTAAGTTCCCATGTTTTCAGCAACTATCCAATGGTGCACACATATTGTCCAAATTCCCATTTACAGTGCTTATATTATATCAACAAAGCCTGAGGATAAGGAAGGAACAGGAATAGTAAAATAAATTGAAACCATAAGATGAGAAACCAGCACTGACTTGCTGTTCACTGGTTAAAAGAAAACGGGTACAGAGCTTCCAAAGCAGAAGGGAGCATATTCACTGTGCATGCACTTTGGAAATGTAAATATGTATATCTACATGCATATATACAGATACACACATACGTACACACATATACGTATGCACACTTTTTAAAAAAGGCATTTTCAGTTCACTATCTTTCTAGAAGACTCAGCAAAACAGTAAAAAGTATTTTTAAAAATTGGAATATTTTTTTCTATGAAATAGCCATGAATTCAAACTACAATACATACTTTTAATTAGGAACTAGACTAAGTTTCTTACATGAATTAATTATTTTTGTGGGTGTGTGCGTGTATCTTGGGAATCAAACCCAGGGCCTTGTATGTGCTATATAAGAACTCTAACATTGACTGAGCTAATCTCCAAACCCAATTAATTCCTTAATTCTCATAAAAAGAAGAAGAAAGAAAGAAACCTACAACTTAGATGCTATTATCACTTATTTCACAAAACAAGGGGACTGATGTAAACAAGCCTAAGAAATGTGTGTAGGATTCATAGGAAGCAACAGGTACAGCCAGACTTTAACCAGGGCAGTCTGGAAGTACAGTCTGGGCAATTTTGTGCTATCTGTCAACCACCATTCTATACTGAGAAATCTGAGAGCCATTATATACTATTTCAAACTCAGAATGGGTATACACAAGCTCCTAATAAGTGTGTCAGTCCTGATAGACCCATTCAATGATCCTTTAAGGCAGCAAGACCCCTTTCTAGACCCTGTCTCACTCAGATACTTCTATTTTAGAATACATGATGAATGAGAAAATACCATATTTATTGTCTCAGACAAAGTCTCTGATGAGAAAGATTATCAGTGTAATATATAGAGCAGGAGAAAGAGGAAGCAGAAAATTTTAGCTCTTTGATAATTTGTGGACAAAACAATTGGGAAGTTTGAATTTTGATGGAAATTTGATATATTAATTTGTGTCTCTCGGATCTCTTTTATACCTTTCACTACTAAATGTTTCTAATTTTATTCATTATATAATTCATTATCTAGAATGGCGGGCAACTTACTGATAGGCTTGTTTTTAAGTTGTTCTGCAATAAAACATTGTGGTCATAGTGTGTATATTATTTCTAGCCAACAGAAACACAAATATAAAAGCATGTTTTTGTATATTTCTTCTTCAAACCTTGTTTTTCATATAGTTCAGACACTATTAATAATTGAAACACAAAGGTCTATCAGGCATTACTGTCAGTGTATTGCAAAATTCAGAGCACTTATACATGCTTGTGTTTTTTAATATCATCAAGATCTTTGTAAGATTATTGATATTCTTATTCTATGCATAAAGGGATTGAGACCTTTATAGTCAAATATCTCGACCAAGTTCATGTAGCTGATAAGTGACTTCCTCAGAGTTTGAATCCATTTTATCTAAGTTCAAGGCTAATGTGCTTAATAATTAAAGAATATTTTCTATCACCTAACTCCACTGGAATTTATTCAAGACATATGTGTAGTTACTTGCAGCTAGTATGAAGAAGTACTTCAAATATTCTGATAGAGATCAGAGAGGAAGTAGTGATTGCTTTTTATCCAAGAGGAGAATAATGGACCTGTGTTTTGAGGAATAAATAGATTTCCCAGTAGAGAAGAAAAACAGTATTAAATATGCAAAGGAAAAAAATCAGAGAGCATGGTTAGGCTTTGAGAAAATGGAGTAAAGACAAAGAATTAATTACAAAGTCTCATGAATCATGGAAATAAAAGCTGAGGCTTGAAAAACATGTTAGAGCTAGATTAGAAGGATTCATGAATACCATACAAAAGAAGCATAACTCTCAAGGTTTTAATAGAAACTTTAGTAAATATCAAAAGCAATGTCTCTTGTCTTTTTGCTTATAATATTTATATCACCATCACCTCACACCAGTGAATTTATTCATTACTACCAGGCATTTGTTTCTCAAGACATGATTCCTACTTTTTAATTCACCTATAACCTACTTAGTGATATGTAGATGACATTATATAAATGAAATGTTGACATTATATAAATGAAATGTGTATGTGTATGACATTATATAAATGAAATGTTGTCTTATATGCTAGATCCCTGAAGATGATGCAGAAAATACATAATAGATGAATTAATCCAGATAAGCAAGCAAATACTTTGTGTTAAGTAAGTCATGGAAGTGTGCATAGTGGTAATGGACATAGCCATTAGAATTATAATGAAGTTGTAGTCCTAATAACCCCCAAATTTGTGTGATCTTGAATAAATTACTTACATTTTTGTTCCTTGGTAAGTAAAATTTTGATTATAATGCATACAGTGCTTGAAATATAATAAATGATCATTAAACATTGGCTAGAAAAATATTCTTAAGGGCAGGAAATTGTTGACAATAATGAAGATTACGTGTGCATATACAACCTATTTTGTACTGGAAACTCACCTGGCTCTAACCTTTAACCATTGGATAATGTCTTCCTTCATGAGGAGTGATAGGAGCTCTTACCTACTAAACAGGTCCATGAATTCTGGACTAGAATAGAAAAGCATACTACCAAGCAAACAGTTTTAGGATCAAATGAAAGCTAACGTTTCTGTTATTGTCTTTTTATGATTAGAACCTCCAGAGTCATAAGATATAAATGACTTTTTTTTTAATCTTGAGGGAAAGAGTCCTTCCTGGCTTTATTTAATTCAAACTTTCTCACTCTTGTTTGATTACTGATAGATTTTATTATGACACATCTGCCAGTAGTCAAAGGGATCACGGTATTTGGTTTAGTACATTAGACCAGGGCTGCAGCCATCTAAAGTAAAGACAAGGATGGGATTGGGAGCTTCCCTTTCAGAGTGGTTTTTAGGAGGCATCACATGTACTCCTCCACAAGATTGCTTGAGTGTTCTCATGACATGGCAGATCACTTCCTCCTTAACAAGTGATCCCAGAGATACACGAAGACAAAAACCAAAAGGTTCTTTAATTGAGCTGGAGTTGTGGCAAGTGGTAGAACAATTGCCTGGCATGTGTGAGGCCCTGGGTTCAATCCTCAGCACTGCATATTGGGAAAAAAAAGATCCATTTAAAACTAAAAAAATATTTTTAAAAATGTTCTTTAATCACTTAGTCTTGAAAGTGATCCAGACCCTCAATTCTAGCACACTGGGTTTACTCCAAGTGAGTCACTAAATTCAGCTCATCCTCTCATGGAGAAGCATTGAACTCTATTTCATGAAGGAAGGAGTGTCAGAGAAGTCAGGGACGGATCTTAGAAACACTGAATTTCCCTTTAGAGGATGGTAGGTATGCTCTGTCAGTATCCTGCATGCTCAGTCACCTTCTAGTTGCATCTTTGTAAGATCAAAACAGAAGTTAAAAGCATTTTATTAGCCTAGCCAAGATTTTTTCTTTTTATCTTTCTTTTTTATTTTTTTAAAGAAATGATCTCACTACATTGTCTAGGCTGGTCCCAAACTTTTGAGCTCAAATGAACCTCCTGCCTCAGCCTCGTCAGTAACTGAAACTACAGGTGTGTGCCACTGTACTCACCCAGATAATTCTTAATTTAGAAAACATAAATATCAAAATACATGTATGAAGATTTGAATTTGGTGTCAACATACTTTATATACAAACAGAGATATGAAAAATTGTGGTATATATGTGTATTAGGAATAGTAATGCAAAAAAAAAGTACATGCATAATGGCATAATTTGGCGTGAACATACTTTATATACAGAGTTAGGAAAAATTGTGCTATATATGGGTAATAATGAGTGTAATGCATTCCACTATTGTCATGTATTTAAAAAATTAAAAAAGAATAATAATAACAAAATGAAAACATTATAAATAAATACAATATGTATCATATATTTTACATAAGTATTTTTCTGATTTCTGATAGTTTTACTGAGAAAACATTTATTTACTTTAATACTCGAGAAAGCAATCTTAGAGTCTTAGTTCTAGTTAATAATTTTACCAACCATGAGTTCTTGGAATTCAGAGATAATTGAAAATGCAGGAAGTGTCATTTAAGAATGGCTCTGAATGCTAGGTCTTAAAACCACAAAATATTCTCTAGGCAAGCTTAGACTCTCTTGTTTGCAAGAAATATTGCACGAGGAACAACTTGAATTTTAAAATTTTTCACAAGAATATTGAATATTTTATTTAATTCTTCTAAAAAGATCACTATACACACAAGCAGTTTTATACAAGAAATATGACATTCTCAGATATTCTTGATTTTGGTGTCAATTGTGTGAACTTGACGAAATCACATGTGTCTCATCAGCCTGGTCCTCTTCTGTAAATAAATTTTAAAAATAAAATGTTGTTGAATTAGATGGTCTAAGTGCTATTTGATGCAAAATACTCTGGTTCTAGAATTCCAACTTATTTCTTAAGTTGAGTTTTGGTAAAAATCTTAATGCTATAATCTATTTCTATCTCTAAGATGTCTACAATGAGAATTTAAAAGATTAATGTTTTAAATGAGTAAAAATCCATGAGCTAACATTTAGGAAAGAGTATTTTTTAAATTTTTAAATTGTTTTCTAGCTTCAAAATATATAATGCAAGGGTTAAACATGAATCTATAGAAAATATGGTTGTATTCTTAACATCAATAGTAAAGTTTATATTTTTACAAGGATTAAATAGATATTTTCCCCTTTAAAGTAAGCTACCTTGTGACTAAAGTGGTTTAATCAAGCAGGAAAGCAAACCACCATGAGGTAGGTGAGTGATGTGTGCTTATTTAAGTGAGAGAGAGGGTGGGGGGAGGGAGAGAACAAACCAAATTGTGTCTCCAAGTATTAAAACCATATTTTACAATCACCTCATAATTCATAACAAAAAAAAAGAAAAAATTATGTGGATCTGGTGGTAGTTCAACGCTAAGGAATTAGGCCTCTGTTAGATCTGTAACTATTACAGATTGCCCCCAAATAGTCCCAAGAGCTAAAATAAAGGACCTGGAAAATGAGAGTCTTAAAAAGACCAAATAAATATCTTTCACTTTAATCAAGACACATGACCAAAGAGCAGTCAGCTAATCTGATCCAAAACACAGGTTGTCTCTGGGGGGAAAACCATGGTGTATATTGGCCACATTGCAGAAAGTTTTCAAAAGCTAGAAGTTCTGAGGAGAGAAGCCCCATGGGTTTGCACCTGTCTCCCTCATCTCTCATTGCAGGACTGGCAGGTCTTGTAGGTAATGCTTGAAACTGCCTCTGTCACCTAAGAGATCCAATTGAACTTCCCCCTCCCTCTGTGGATTTCTTTACCTAGGTATCTAAGTATAGTTTTAGACTTGATATATTTGGGTTGATTTTTATTGTTTCTGTGAAATTTACCCTGAAGGCCAGAGCACTTAATGATAATGACTATCTGAAAATCATAGACGTCTTTCTTTGTCTCATTTTTAGTGTACATAGCATGTAAATGTTTCCAGTTTATGTCCATTAACTCAGTTCATCTTTCTGCTAACCCTTGGGATGGGTCAAGTGGAGCAAGTGCTATCTATGGATGAGGACATGGAGACTTCAAGAAGTGAGCAATTTGTCCAAGGTTGAAGCATTAGAGCATGGTCTAAACAACCTGGCTATAGATCCTACAGTATATAATGTCCCCCTTCTGTTCTTTCTTATTCCAAGACTCCTTTGTGTTTGTTTTCAGAAAGTTGTTGGGTTTTGAATATTTAGAAAATGAATTGTAACTTTCTTAAAAATGGAATATGTTTAAAGCATTCTCAGAAAAATAAAACATTAACTGTTGATGCACACACACAGTCACTCACACACAACACTGTCCCCATGTGGTCCAGGTACTGCCAACATAGGAGTCTACTGGGTCCCAAATGGGACAAACTACTTCCATCAGGAAGTTCACCAACAAATATTTCAAAGTTATTACTGACCACCCAGTAAGGGAGGCTCAATAGTTAATTTTATATCATTGTCCATACTATTTTAAATGACCTATAAGATATTTCTACAGTCTAATCCTCAGAAATTAACATAACAATTCCACAAGGGCAAAAATTAAAAGCTATTTCACAAATTTCTTAAAGGCAAATGTTTCTCCATAGATACACTAGTCAGCCATAGACATCATGAACATTTTTTTAAATATTCAGAAAATTTAGTTTTAGAAAATTTATAAAATTTAGACAATGGTCTAAGATTGAATAAATAAAATCAATAAAATCCCCATTCATTGTGACTAATTTAAATAGAAAGCTTTATGGTCCAGAGAATACTGCACCTTAAACATTTGGGACAAAGTATGAGTACTATATACAAAACTGTAGATCATGGGAAAATATCTATTTACTACAGCTATGTGATTGAATGCCAAGAGTGTATTATTTTCCAATGTATGTGACATAAGATCACAGAATATTTTGAACTATTCACTACTAAATTTTCAAGAAATTTTTCTTTCTACAGAATATAAATATCCTCTTTATTCCTCATCAGATTAACTCACATCTCAGTCTAACATGTCTTCTCCCAATCCTCTATACACCTGCATTTTTCTCTAGGTAATTTGAGCTAATAGTGCACTTGCAGGCTTTTTGCTAAAGACTTTCCTGCAGTCCTGTTCTCAAGTGTTCTCTTATTCCTCTGATGGCAATCACCCCAATAAGGGGTGACATCTGTGCCTCGGATCATTGTGAGCCATTTCAGGTAGACCATGTGTTGTACCTTGACCTAACATCTCATTTCTTTTCCCACTGTTGTGGCCAATTAAATGGAGGCCTTTTAAGGAGACAGTTGACTGGTCTGGTCGTGTGCCTGTGCCTTGTGCCAGCTATCACCACAAGAGCTTAAGGGCCACAAATCTCTGTTATTACCAAGCTGTTGCTGCCAGAAGCATGCTGATTCCTGACAAAAAGAATAGATTAGGATCAATCAAATATCCCGCAGGCTTATCAGTGGGACTTTTAAACAAACCTTCTACCTCAAACTTTCCCCTTCACCTCCTTCCGAACACCTATGCAGCAGCAAGCTAACAAGGTGTCTGCCAAACCATATGTTCGTAATTAGTTAACTTCTTGCCTGTCGCTAGAGGCACCACTGATTCAACAACAGTCCTCAAGGGTGTTGGGCATCCAATAAGACACCTCCAACCAGCACCAGCCCCTCCCCTCAGCAGTAGGAGAAGAAGCATACTTAATTCTAGCTGTGGCATTGTTAAGTGAATTAACTTTATCCTCAATTTAAAAAGCCAGCATGAAATCAAAGCAGACCCCCAGAAAAGAAAAATAGAGAAAATTAAAAAAAAATGCTCATAGGTTAACTCAACAAGTCTGCTGAATGAAACTCAATTGGTTGGTCCCAACCAGCCAATCACTGCAAAGCAGGTTCCTGGCACCGTTGTTACTTCTGGCATAATTCTTTCTTTTATTTCCCAGTTCTGTGGTTAAGGTCTCTTGTTACACACAGAGGGGACTGATGATATAATTGTTTATGAGCCAGTGGAACACATTTTTAGGAAATAGTGAGGTTACCCGGCAATGAGAAATTAATGTTAGAAACAGCAGTGTACGATGCTGGCTAAGAAATCTCATCTCAAGGTAAGAGTTCTACATGTGAAATTAAATTTGCAATCTCCTCTCTGAGCCTATACATGTTTGATTGTATGGGTTTTCTTTATTGGAAAAAGTTGGCAAACAATGTTTTGCAAAGAGATATAAGGTAATGAGAACTCTGTAGTATTTTTTGTTCCCATTGACTAAAGAAGAAATGTCTAGCAAGTATTTAAAAATATGTGCAAGTATTTAAATATGTTTATTTAAATGAGAAGCAGTGATAAATTACTCTACTTTGAATGAAACAGTAGTAGAGATGCTCTAATAAATTCATTTGCTTCAATGAGTGAAAGTAATTCTAAAAGCATATCATGATCCTGAATTTTAGTAATCAGAATTTGACAGTGTCACTTATCATTTTAGAGCTAGTAAGATTATAGGGAATAGTTTTGAAACTTGAAAAAAAATAAGGATGTATTTTCTATAACTTAAATATTGCAAGTTCTTTATTTTAAATTTGTAATATATGCCAGTATGCATTTATATAACTACTAAAGTTGGAATGAAAAAAAATTAGTTAGAGCCATGAAAATTCTTAATGTAGACTCATAAACTGTTATAAAAGTTAGGACTGAAAACAATGGTTTATATATATATATATATATATATTTTTTTTTTTTTTTCACACAGAACCCTTGTGAGCCCAAAGTGTGGATATAAGTATGGAAGTAAACAGAAAATTTCAATTAATAAAAGAAGATTAAAGAATGCATGTGAAAATAATTATAAATAAGATACCAGCTCATTATTTTAAACAATGCTAATCATAGAGGATTATGATTTTATTGTTATAGTTCATAGTTTTGCTCAGAGGAAATCCTCTTGTGAAGCAATCTAAGAATTTTGGACAATGCAAAGATTATGACAGAAAAACTCAAGATTTAAATATCCACCAAACTTAGGTTACTGTTCCTTATGAGTTTATCAGCTTGAGATCTAATTTCATTGTCAATTATATAATCTCTGCTATTATATTAAATAACCATTGAGGTTGGCAATGTACTCTGGGGTCTTGTCAGAATGACATGTGGCTTAAAGTGAATTAAGAAATAACTGATATGGCTTGGGACTAGGGAATTAGAAAACTTAAGTCAAAGGGAAAATGCAGAAACCACAGATTGGTACAAGTTACAGGTAATTTTCTAAATAACTCCCTTTACAATAATGTTAGACAAGCTATGTCAAGCTTCTTCCCTATCCTCTATGGGACAAATCAGTTAACAATCACAGCCACATGCCTGCTTTCACAGACAAGTGTCATACTAAAAAAATACATATATTTTATAACTTAATTGTTACTAAGCAAATAACACTTTTTTAAAACAAGAACAATCTGATAAAAAATGCCCACAGATTAATACATTTATTTCTCCAGTTTAATCTCTCCAAATTTTCAAATATGACATTTTAATTAAAATAAAGCCTGATTCAACTTAAAAATGCAGTCTCATTTTCATAGCCAAGGGTTTTATTTACAATTCCATAGTAGGAGGTCTTTATTTAGCTTTCAATGTGATTAATTTTTAAAATGAGATTTAACATATAGCAAGTATTCTACTTAAGGAATATGAAGATATGCAGATTGGAAATGGGAAGCAATATTGATTAGATATTGTAAATTGATTTTGAGGAGTCTTAAAATTTTTAGGCCTACTGAAATAATAGTGAACCACTGAACAACAGATAATGGTGATCTAATATGATGAGCAGAACACTTAACAAAAAACTAAGCAGCAATGTGCAGTGCAGATTGGAAAAAAATAAGATGCATGTTGAAGAGGTGGGTTCCAAGTTAGTGCTGAGCACCTGGTCAAGGCACTGTGAATGGAACTAGATAGGGAGACAGACATAAGATGTATAAAAGACTAACTCAGATGGTTGCAGACAATGAAAGAGGGAAATGCAAGACAACAATGCCATAATCTTGTTGAAAAAAAAAGTGGCAAAATGATGTGAAGGCAAGGAGGGCAGAGCTCAGTTTTTTCGACTTGGAAAATGATGAGTCTAGTTTTAAACTGGATTTGAGGAGTGATTTGTGCAATAGGAATGACCACCTGGCAGGATAGAGCCCTGATGATCAGAGGGAGGACATCAGTTTGGAGGCCAGCATGGAGGCACACCCCTATAATCCCAGGAGATTGAGAGGCTGAGGCAGGAGAATCACAATTTCAAAGCCAGCCTTAGCAATTTAGCAAGGCCCTAAGCAACTTAGCAACACCCTTTCTCTAAATAAAATATTAAAAAGGGCTGGGGATGTGGCTCAGTGGTTAAGCACCCCTGGGTTCAATCCCTGGTACAGAGAGAGGGGGACAGAGATAGGAAGGGAGGGAGAGAGAGAGAGGAGGAGGAAAAGAGAAAGAACATCAGTAGTTTGAGAGTTATCAGTGCAATGCCCAGGAGTGTATACAGGGGAAATGCTGGGCTTTCTGAGGCAGAGAATGTGAATCCAGAAACAACAGGTCAAGCCCAGTGTATTATACTCCTGAAATAAAGGGGTCCAAGGAAAGAAGTCAAGGATGAGAACACAGGAAAAGTGTTAGGAAAAGAGTCAGATAAGAGAATCTACAAGATAATAAAATTTTATAGAACAAGAGAAAGTAAAAACATCTTGTGGAGATAAGAGGTTTAGTGTGAAAAAATAGTTAACAATACAAGTAAACTCAAACAGCACAGAAACTTCAAAAAGCTGCTCTTCAAATTTTGATATGAAGTTTCCACAAGGTTATGAAATAAATTGGGACATGTTTCTTTGTTTCTGTGCCCTTATTCTCAACAACAAATTAAGATTGTTATTTGAAAGTTTGATTAAAAATTAATTTATAAAAACATGTAATCCCAGTTTTTACTTTGGAGGAAGAATTTCAATGATTCAGTTTGTTAAAGTATTCTCATAATATTTTATTTATTAGTTTATCTTGAGTTTTTTCATTTATAAGATTGATCAAAATCACCTACATTACTAAATTCATTAAATTTTACTATTTACTGATTAATATTATGACTCTCTTCTTATTTTTAATATTTAAACTTTTTCCCCTCATAATCAAATGATTTGTATGTGTAGCTATTTGATAGCCTCATTGAAAAGTAATTAAATAAGTTCATTTATTAGTTACATATTTTTTTCAGTTCCATTTGCAGTTATCCCCATTCTTTCACTATTGTTTAATTTTTTTACTGATTTTTAAATCCCATTTTTCTCCTAGTTTCTCAGATTAATAATTGATATTTGACTTTTCTTGTTAACTAGTATTTTTATTGAAGTTTATAAATTACCATTAAAATTTATTTTGCATGAATTTTTATACAAACCTTCATTTTATATATTTCTAAACATTTTATGGCATTCAATGTAGTTTTCTTTAACATGTTAATTATTTAGGCATTTTAACATTCATTTTTAATTTTTTCACTTGTATTCACTTTGTTTTACATTATTGAAACTTCATTAAGAGGTCAATAAATTATCAGATACTACTTACTAATCTCTGAATTATGCAATAATTTAAGTGATGTTTCCTGTAAGAATAGCCCAAGACAAAAATTTATGAAAGCTAAGAGTATGGTGATAAGGTGGGGAAGAAAATAATCAGAGAACAAGGGACAAATTTTTCAGATTAAGACATCCTGTATGACTGTGAGGAAGGTGATAGTGAGAGAGCAGTGAAGTATGGCCACAGGGTGGTGGCATTGCCATTACCGATATGAAGACTGAGAACAAAGGCAGAGATTGTGTCATGTGTTGAGTGCTTGCCATGATACAACAAGGGTGATAAGCAACTATGCCAATTTAACTTTGATAATCATAGGTTTGGAATTTGATTTTCTATAATATATTCAGAATCCATATGGTTTTCAATCATCCACTTAACTTCATTGTTAATGACACTAGTTTGAGGCAATTTTTGCCTGTGTTGCCTGTGAGAGAAAAGAAGGGGATCACAAGAATATATTATATATATATATATATATATATATATATATATATATATATATATATATATATATATATATAATATAAAATAAATATAATGACTTTTCCTTAAAATAGAAAAGTTTAGGCTAAGTATACAAATTGTGAAACCATCAAGATATAGAAAGTAATTGAAATTATGACAGTGGATCAACTTGGCCATGAAACATCTGCAGCATAAGGAAAAGAACAAGGCTAAAACCTTAAGCAATTCCCATGGTCTTTAGGAAGAATAAGAGTTGACAAAGGGGATTCTGAAGCCACAGGAGAAGACTGAGGAGAAAAAGAGGCATGTGATACCTGGTAAGACAAGACACTGGACTATTTGAAGAAAAAGGAATCATGATGAGAAAATTTAATTCTTAAACTATGATATCCAAACTGTAATCCCCATTAAAACCATTACTAATAATACTTACAGGGATTTTGATACGGCAGGTAGTTCTATGAAATATACATTTTCTGCTGATAAGATTGAAAGGCAATGTCAATACACTAAGACTGGTAGAAATCAATATAACAAACTTCCATGTACTGAGTGCCTACAATGCTCCAACAAGGATGATAGGCATCTCATAGAAAATAAACTCTGAAAAATTTGTAATTTCCATCTGGAACACAACATGCTTTAAGCAAATGTATCCTTTAATAAACATATCAATGAATGATTCAGTTTTGTTTGCAATTTATAATTTGTCCAGCACCTTTCACGTGGTCAATCATCACTATTTTAGAAGGAAAAAAATTATCTTCTTTTCACAAATCTGCCTTAATCCATAAAGAGGAACAGACATTTCTGTCTACCATTCTTTCTGTATTCCTTTATTAACCAATAAGATTTCTGCCCACATAAACACAGGATAATCTTTTGACTGTTCTGAATGGGAGTCTGTTGGTTTGTACTTTGCTAGTATAAGAAGTTCCATTTATATCTGAAGCAGGGAAATGCTCTGCTTTCTGTTTACTTATTTACATTTTACTTTTGCACTCAGGTGCTGCAGTTTTCTTGGTGCTTCCTTCTCTGTCCAGAGCATACATAGGCATACAGCTGTCAGAGTCCACCCTTGCATGCAGCCCCCTACTACATTCTTGGTCCCATCTGTGTGCTGCAAGGCAAGGTTATTTAATTCATTTATATAACTATTGAGTTAATAGACTTGGAGTTTGCTCCAAAAATACTAGCCACTCCAGATTCAAAGGAAGATATCTCATTTGAACAACCAGGTAAGTATATTACTCCAACATATTATACCAGAGGAATCCTGCATTGGAGATTTTCAAATAAACACCCAACTTAACACCCACATACACACACACACACACACACACACATTACTTATTGACATATTCTTTTTATATGTGTGCATACTCTTTTGGCAGGTTAATTCAGAGAACAAGAGATAAATTAAGATTTGTATTTTATTAATATAAAAATGGGAGTCCAAAGACCTTGGTACTTGACCAAGGTGAAACTACTAAGATGTAGATCCAGGATTTAAATCCAGGTCTTCTCAGTTTTCTTTTGGTATTCTTTTACCCAATCTGTAATTTCACCTAACATATAGCCACACTGAAATTATTATTTGTTAAATTTTAGTAGTTTAAATGTATGTAGCATTTTCCCTTTCATAAAATATTGATTATAGTTTATTATACATTCATTATTAACTGCTTTAAAATAGCTTATCTGCTTCACTAACACCCAGTAATACATGGGTTATATGGATTTCAGAATGATTAAAATATTGCTTTGTCAGTGGATCAAAATAACATCTATACCAGCCTTGTAATCCTTGTCTCAAAAGGCAGCTGATGGTCTCACAGAATGAAGATGAATTCACAGTAAAAATCCTTGAGCCTTTTGAGGAGCTTGAACACTCTGGCAGAGAACAATTGGACTATGTGTCAACTGGAAAGAACAAAGGTATTGGAACAGAGGGAGTACTGTTTAAAACGTATGGATTTAAATATTATCCTATATAAGGGAAGACGCTAGAATACAAGAAGACAGATCAGGAGCCAGGTGTGGTGTCACATGCCTGTAATCTTAGCAACTCAGGAGACTGAGGCAGGAGGATTACAGGTTGAAGGCCAGCTTCAGCAATTTATCACGACCCTGTGTTGGGCTGGGAATGTGTCTCAGTGGTTGAGTGTCCCTGGTTCAACCTCTAATACCAAAAAAATAAAATCAATTTGCAATTATGGTTGTAAAAATATTTAGCATGAAATTAAAATAAACTGAAAGGATTGAGTGGTTAATGGAATGCATGGAGCTAAATTAAAGAAATGGAGGTTTGACAGATACTTACTAACACTGTGTATTAAAAGTGCCATAAATGAAAGAGAATGTAAATAAATAATTAATGAAAAGAATAATATGATACCAGATTAAAAGCTTTCTAGGGTTTCAAGCCTACGAGAGAAGAAAATTTCAACACCAAAAATATACTTAAATGTCAGACTATCAATGATAATAAGTAATAGATTCAAAAATGAATAATCAAATAGTTCAAAAAAGAAGCAAAGAATCCAAGTAACTTGGACCCTTCTTCATTAGAAATATGTTGGACTATGTAATAATTTAAGAATGCAAACTAATCATTCATCTCAACCTGCATCACTCTGAGGATGATGAAAAAAATCTTTGTGTATTCTTTACAAAACTTCCTGAACCTGATTGCCATGGAATTTAAGAGATGAATTCATAAGTTTATTGTTAAATGGGTCTTCATCAAATTGTATTTGTTTCCTTTTCTGAAAGAGATTCCTCACAAAGGACCACCACATCTCTCCTTTAACCATATTATTAAGCAATAAGTTTTCAGTTGAGAAAAATCACCTTCAGAATACTAATTTCATAAATAGACTTCTCTTCCATTGATTTCTAAAAGTGCTTCCCCACGTTTTCATAAATGTAAACAGAGGATGGAAAAATTCTAGGATTGGTTGGCATTAAATTAAATTAGCCGCATACTACAAGTCATAAATAATCTAAATGATAGGTTTATTAAATTTACATTAAATGAAAAGAGTGAAATCACACTTCTTAATTAGAATTTGTGTTTAAAAATGTATACTGTCATCAAGAGAGATTCAACCTTTTCTTCTGTTAAATGCTAGAAAGCCTTCAGGAGCCCCCTCTAGTGTCTTAAGGATGCAATAGCTCATCAACAAAGGATTTGCTCAAAAGAAAAAGACAAGAATTCTGTGTCCTGCTAAAAAAAGTCTACAGAAATCTTCAACTCCAACACCTATTCCATCCAGAAAATGGCAAGACTGAAGGTCCAGCAAGAAGGCTTTTTTCTAAGGTTTGAAGTAGGTTAGTGGTAGGTCAAGCAGTAGGACTTGATTTCCCCTACTACTAGTTAACAGAACATTCCACTGTGCTCTGTGGACTTGAATTTGGGGCTAAGAGGTCCAAAATACAATAAAAAACAGGGAATTTGGAGGATATGAGGGTTTTTTAAGTGAAAGAAGAATTATAGATATAAGGGAAGAGTCATTGAGTTAAAGGAGTAAACAGAAAGGGGAAAATGTTAGGGGTCCACAGTTCCTTATTTAATAATAGGAACTCAGAGACAGGGTAATTAAAGGATTGATTGGATTTGTGATACTTGAGAGGATACTGATAGATCAGAAACATACTCGTAAAATGAGCATGCATAAAAGTATGTATTTTATTTGTAGTTTTGAAGGTGATTAATGAAGTTTAGCTACAAATTCCCCACTTATTAAAATATGTTACTTAACTCTTATACCCTTATTCTTTTTAACTGTGTCAAAAGAAATTACATTACCAGCAATGCAGAATATGAAGTTTTCATTACAGAGCAATAAACCTTGATTTCTCACCCAACTCTAGTTCATGGTAGCAGAGTAGCACTGGAGATGTTGGTTAAAACATCATGATATATTATCCTTAAATGCAGTGCATAAATTTCTGTCTCCCTTCCTTCCCCCAGAATGCATAAAAAGCAATGCTCTCTGGAAAAAGCCTTAAGTACTATCTTTCTCAAAAGGCACAAATACAAACAGCCTAGTTAATTTAAGTGTGAGACTTTTATTTGCATAGCATTGTTAAGAAATAGTTTATGAAGAATGTTCAGCTATTTCTTTTTCACAAGTATTGAATGTGGGAATTAGCTAAACAGATAAGACATGCATTGAAGAGTTCATAGTCTGATGGGGAAAACCCAAAAGTAGAAAGGAAAGAGGGGACATATAATTTGAGTCACCTTTCAATTATCAGCCTTTAGTCATGTTTTCGATTGTGGAATGTGGTGCTGAAGGGCTGTGGAGATATGGTACAAAAGTACATGCTACCAGGCATTAAGGACACCTGATACCTGAACAACTCTTCATTCTCAATACCAGTGTAGGATATCAGACAGACAAAAAAGCTTTAGACAAGAAACTCCCTATGGAATAATACAGTGTGAACACTGAATTAAGAAGGTGCTGAGAATGCTGGGGAATGATAAGTAAGTGGATGAGAATTCCTGCATTTCTGTTGTTTAAAGGAAGGAATCACAAAACTCCTCAAGACTGACTTGTTCAGTCATTAATTGAACAGTTCTGTGCCAGACAGGAATGGTAAGGGATTTGGAAATAAATTTCTGTGAGGTCACTTTTTAAAAGTGAGAAGACTTCATAGAAATCGAATACTCTTTCTCATCAATTTTTCATGACTTTCATCATAAATAAAGGTTCAAATACCTAATAAACTAAAATATATTGAGAACCAAATTTTTGCAATGCACTATTCTTGTTTTTCAAGCATCATCTCATTGAATTTTTACAAGACACCTTCATCCCTGGGGAATTCCTGTTGGGCCACCAGCCTGGGAAATGGCCAAAGCATGACAGCATTCTCATAAAATTTCTTCATCATTTCCTTCAAGACGTTTTTATATTTAAAAGAGTATAAATGATGTTATATGTTTCATTGCTCTTTGTATTTTATTTCATTTAAAGTGTTGAGAATCAAACTCAGGGCCTTGTGCATGCTATGCAGGTGCTGTATCACTGAGCTACACTCCCAGCCTGATTCTTTTTTTTTTTTTTTTGAGACATTTTATTGATCCTCAAAGTGCTATACTTAGGAAAGTGTTATAAAACTAATGGAGATGCTGTTAAACTTTAAATGTTGGCAACATTCTAAGTGTTGTAAATATTTTCCAACCAATGAGTCTGAAATTGATTAATTCAAGAAATTAGATACTTAATAGTGAATACATGGACGTATGGGTGAACCATGGTAGTGATAGAAAACTGGACACAAAAGAAGATCTAAGTTCCACTTGTGATTCTCTGTATGTATTAGAGCTGTTCTCCAAGGCATTCTATAAAAGCTCTAATTATACAAAGTAGAGTTGCTAGTTTTTACAGTTGGCCACATTCCCTTTTTCTTTCTCCATTCAACATACTACCCAGGAGTATTCCACCACTTCTAAGAGGGCGCGGAGTCCAGCGTATTGCTCTATAAATAAGGAGTCCAAAAGAATGGCTAAAGTGAATCCTACACTGTATCCAAGAGGAAGGGATCTAAAGATACCTTAGGAACTTTCACAAGTCTACCTTGTCCCACTATCTGGCAACAAGCCACCATCCAGTAATTTGCCCACTTGACTATTTCATTTCCCCTAATCCTTTCAACCCTTTTGAAATTTCTTTCCTTTTTTAACCCAGCATTCTACTACTCCTTTACGAAAGCCTTCAAATCTTTCTCTTCATTGAAGTTCTTTTAAAGCATCTCAGCATATCCTAAAACATAGATCAACCCAGATCAACTTCTTTGCTCTCTTTACCTCTATGGTTCTGATCATATAATTCAGCTACTACATCCACAGGCTTTCTCTTCATCTGAACTGTTGAAACTGATGGTCCATTCTCTCTTTTTCTTTCCTCAAACTTCATAGCAGTCTACAAGCTCTACCTTTTTCTCTCATAGATCTATTGCCTTGTACTTTGTGGAGAAAAATAGAAATTATCAAGTGAATATTTCCTAAATTCTTTACCAAAAGATGTGTCACAGAAAACCTTCCACACCTTCTTATCATCACGTAGTCTCTCTTTCTGAAGTATATGATCTTTATTCCTTGTCTTGATGTTGAATATTTTATACTTTGGTCTCTGAAGGTAGGTATCTATTTATTATTTTTTTGCATTTGGAATAACTAAACTCATGGTTATAAAACTCAATTTTTGAGATATTAATTCTTCCAAAGATGAATAATATATGTACTATAATTCCAACTAAAACCCAGAAGGCTTTGGTGAAAATGGACAGGCTAAAACTGAAAATGATGGTCAAGAAAATGATAAGATTTTAATACTTAATATAAAACCATACTGAGTATGACTGCATGGTATTGGAGAAAACTATCAAATGAAATGAACAGAACAGAATAGGATGCAAAAAGTAGACTCAAATATATGATCTCCTGCCTTATAACAATGGTGACACTATTAAGCAGTAGAGAAAATGAATATCTATTTCATTAAGAATCCTCTATAAGGGAAAAGATTCATGGGAAGATGAAACTTAACATCTACCCCAAACAATATAAAACTCATACCTAGATAAACCATAGACATTAATGCACAAAGTAAAACAAAACAAACTTCAGAAGAAAAAGCAGGTGACTATCTTTCTTGGAGTAACCAAAGATTTCTAGAATAGGGCACATAAATAATTAATCATGAAGGAAATATTGGTTAATTGAACTATTTCAAATTTAGAATTTTAGGACACCAGAAGATACCTATAAAAGTACAAGGCAAACTATTTTTGTTTATTATGAAGTCAGTACTCAATAAGCTTTCGATAAGTTAAATGTATGATAGATAAGTTCCTGGTTCTTAATAAATATTTGGTTATTTTTAGAACTATATTTCAAGTAACTACAAAACACCAGGAACTATGTAGTGGTCTATTTACATATATTATTTAATCTATTCTTTACCACAACTGTGCAAAGTATGTAGTAATATTTACAGATAAAGAAATCAGTGTCCAGAATGATTTAGCAATTTACTCATACTTACTTCTAATGGGAGAGAGAGCTACAATTTAAACCAGAAACTTCTCTAAAAGCCAAATTCTCTCTACATTCTGTGCAGATATTTTTAAGTCAGTACCTACAGGCAAACATATTTTATGTGATATACTCAGTATTTATAGTTCATTGTAAGTTTGATTAGAAAGATATAAGTATCATCTTTATATCCCAGAACCTTTCAGTGGGTTCTTTAATTTGACTAATCTAGCAGCTAAGCAAGCTGTAGGCAACACTGAAGAGGAAGCAAAAGAGGAAAGGAGACCTCTAATGGAAAAGAAGAAAAGAGGACTCAGCAGAAGTCTGAGTAAGGAGTCATGGAAATTAACAGGTTGACATCAGGTTACCCCGAGGCAGAGAAAAGTTCATTTTGTGAAATGCAAAGAGCCCTCTGGTCCAGAAATTTGTAGAATTTGTTCAAGAAAGAACTCTGATAAGTTCTCAAGTGTGAGCCTGGAGGAGTTCCAGAATTTCTCTTCTACTCAGTTGCTCCCAGAGAAGTAATCCAAGGGTCTGAAATGTTTCTTCCACCTCTGATATTAAACAAATATCCCTGTGTATCTACAGGAGGTCCACGTATTGAGCCCAAGAATACTCAGCCTTTGCAAAATAGCTGATACCGAATAACTGTTAGCATTTAACTGACACCACATTTATCTACAGCTAATGATTTTTTTCTGTTTATTTTCCAAAATATTGATTAGCTACACCACAGTCAATGCTTTAAAGAGCTGAACTTATTCAAATCACAAAACTCTTCTTTTTCATTTTCTGTGAACTTCAGGTTTCATTTCTACCAGGTATGTGTATTATAAATCAAATTCAAGTGGGTTGAATATTACTAGACCAGTAGCACTAATTCAGTGCTCCATGTGACTCTGTTGGCCATTTAGCATGTATTCCTTTTACATATGCACCTTACCCATATGTTTCTTTTATGTAATTAAATACATTGTGCATCCTCTGGTCCACTCTTTTTTTAAAAAAGGAAGACTAAAAAGAAAAGAAAGTTGTGAATCAGCCAAACTCCCACAGAGGGCAGTATGGTTCTAGCTGTTTCAGAAGAAATCCTGTTTCATAGTAAAGAATATAACTCTAGTCAAATAAATTAATACAAAATGAAACAGTTGTATGAAAAGGTGAGATGTGGAGATATAGGTTGAAAGATAATAAAAGAGTAGGGTAGAAGACTTCTGATTGTAAATTAATAAATAAGAATCATAAAATTTTTAGAAATTAATGAAATAAAAGTAAATTTTAAATTATCCATTATCCCTAAGGTCAGACAGAATCATTCTGATGTCTGTGTATGCGTGTGTGTGTGTGTGTGTGTGTGTAAACACATACACATATATTCATAAATATATATACATATAACTTCTATCAGATTTTGCATCCTTATATTCTTTATGTCATTTAAGATTTTTCTAGATTGTATAATTTGTACACTATTTTTAATGGATGGATACAATTTCTTCATAGTTATAAATGTTAACTAACCATTTAATTCTTTTTTAAAAAAAATATTTATTTTTTTATTTTAACCAGGTATATATGACAGCAGAATGAATTTTGATTCATTATACACAATTGCAGCACAACTTTTCATTTCTCTGGTTGTATATGATGTATATCACACCATATGTGCCGTCATACATGTACATAGGGTAATGATGTCCATCTCATTCCATAATCTTCCCTGCCCCATGCCCTCTCACCATTTAGCTCATGATTCAACTTTAGATATATTAAATATTTTTCACAGATTAATGCTACGATAAATATTTTTGCTTAAATTTATATATTAATATTTAATGTTTCCTTATAACATGTTCTCCTAGCATAATGAATAGTTAATACCTATTTAGATACTAACATGTAACTTTTCCTTATATCTGTCACCAAATTGTTTACAGATATATACTCATTTGTGCTGTGTGACTATAGATAGCTTCAACAACATGTAATTATACTCATAATTTTATTTAATACTAGAAAAATGATACTTCAGTTTAATTTTTGTTATGATAAAGCATTGGTTGGGAAAAATAGTCCAGAATTCAAAATTATAAATTATATCTGAAAAATCTTGGAACAAGTGGTGTTGAAATAGAGTACAAAATCATTTCAAAGATCTCTTGGGAAAGGCAAATGAGAGAAGGGAGGTGAAAATAATTTTAAAAAATTGTCTTATCTAAATGGAAGGAAACAATAAAGAAATAGTATACCTTTCCAAGATAAATAATTGAGTCTATAAGGTAATATATAAAAATGAGTTTTGAAACTTTGGTTCGACTCAAAAATACTGAATCCATTTCTTACTATTTGCATAGCACTGGGTAAATGCCTTAATTTCTCTGGACAGATTATGCCTACTTAAAAGAATGTTGTGAGGACCTAATTAGATACTATAGATTATTATTAACACTTGACAGGTACATAACATATACTCCATAAATATTATTAACATTATTTTCTTTTAGTCAATTATCAATAGAGAGACACATGTCTAAGTATGAGCACCAGGAAGAAAAATTCATTAAGTAATTAAAAAATATAGTATGATTTCCAAATTAACAAGGTAATAATATGGAGCATATTCCAACTGTATCAAACTCAAAGAATAAGAATTGAAAGGGGAAAAAGACATAGTAAAATTAAAACTAAGCCATATATATATATATATATATATATATATATATATATATGTATATATATATGGTTAATGAAAGAAAAAATGCAAAGCAAAGGGATTTTTGAGCAGTGAAATTATTCTGAATGATACTCTAAAGGTGGATATATGCCATCATGCATTGACCAAAACCCCCAGGTTACAGCAAATCATAGAACTCAATAACAATATATCAATTTTGGCTTATCAGTTTTAACAAATGCTGCCAAATTAAAGATTCTAATAATAGGGAAAAATTGGAGATGGGGAAAATAAGCTTGTAGAAATTCTGTGTTTTCCACTCAACTTTTCTGTAAAGTTAAACGTGCTCAAAAAATTGTATATTAAGTTTAAAAATATCTGTACAAATCTCTGCTACATGAGAGATATTATTTACAATGCATTTTTGTCAACTATGAAATATAATAAATTTATATTAGTTTTTAATATGTTAAATGTTTTGAAATTAATATTTCCTTAAGGTATTATTAAGACCTTATGAATTTTAAACAATTCATATTTATGTAGATTTTTTGTCATTATAATCTCAAAAAGATATCAAAAGAAAATATTGTGTTTATGCCTTATGAAAAAATGTCTAACTTTACAGAAAATATAAGTTGTTGCGTGAAAATACAGAGTGATTCTTCTGATTATTTTATGGATCTTGGAAAGATTCATTGTTGATCAAGATGCAAAAAATGTTAAAAAACAAAAAAAAATCAAATAAATAAAAACATAAATGAAGACATAAAATAGTATATCAATCATGACAGAAATTGGGGGTGAACTATAATCCATAAAAAGTCTATGTTCATAAACTAGTTTGGAAAATGACAGCTCTATACTATTTATAAGAATCAGAAGAAAGCCAGTCTCAGGAAGTCAAGGTCATATATTTCCTCTTATATGCAGAAGCTGTAAAGAAAAATAGGAAAGAAAAAGAAACCACTTGGAAACAGAAGAGAGAGTGGTAGAATGCAGAAAGGAGGTGAGGAGGGAGTAGAGGAGAGAAAGGGGAGGTACTGAGAAAGGAAATACAGCATGTATGATGTCATACATCAATTAAAATTTTTAAAAAGAAACTATGAAATCTGAAAGTAGGTGCAAAAGAGAAAGAGAGGAGTATCAACATTAGTATCGGAAGGCTGACTGTAGGGTTGAAAGACCTACATGAATGCAAAGTAGGGAGCCATGTATCAATAAAAGACACATTTTTGAAAAAGTTATGCAATTGTCAATTTCTGTATGACAAACTATACAGTAGCTAAACATTAAAGGTAAGAACTACCAATTAGTACATTGTCAACTAGATGAGAATGTAATTAAATGAAAACTTTTAATGTTTCTTTTCAAATTTGAGTAATCTAATTACTTCATGAAAATTAACTCTATCTTCACCCTAATAACCCTGTAAAGTTAACATGATTATAAGATGTATTTTCAACTGAGGAAAAGAACAAATGATAAATAAATCACAGATTTTTGTTTTAGAAGTTCCATTGAAAATGATGACTTCCTCAAAACTCAAAAGAAAGGGAGTAAAATACACAAGATTAGATAAAACTTAACCACAGAGGATATTAATAGAAAAAATAAATGTTGTGGTACAAAATTTTAGAGAACACATTTGCAAATCAAAAGAAATATGATTTTTTTTTTTGGCGGGAGAAATAATAAATACCACAGAAGACTAAAAATATTGGAAATTTTTAAATGTACACTTTGAAAAATTTGAAGAAACAGATTCACAGGCAATTTCTATCTAATATCTATAAAAAGATACTTAAGCTGCATTAAGGCAAGAAAGTAGTATTCACTACCAAAAAACCTATAGAGATATCAAATAAGCATTTGATAAAATAGACTAGCCATTCCTAACAATAACACTAAATAAAAACAGACTGAAAAGAAATTACTTAAATTTAATACTTGGGTATTTGCAAATCACACAATAAGTATTATTGTTATAAATAGCAAATGTTTAAAGAATTAATGATAAGTAGCAAAGGCAGAAAACAATGTCATTTTAAGGTCAAAAATTGGACAGGGAAGACTGCTTTTAAGATTAGATTTCAATATTGGCTGGAGGTGCCCTGAAAGCAGTAGGGTAAAGATCAAATTAGCATTGGTATTGGAAAACAGAATTTCATTTCTTTCTTCTCTTAATATAATTTTGTACAACTGAGGAGATTCTAGAAAAATCTATCAAAGTTAATATGGGAAAAAAAAATCTAGATACAAGACACACATTCAAAAATCAGTAGTTTTCTCTTTATTTTGCCGTCACCTTTAAATGAAAAGTCTTTAGACTCTCATTCATAGGGTGTAAACACAAAAGAGAAAATACTTAAAAACTAGCAGAGTGAAATTGATTATATAAATAAAAAATATACATATATAAATTTACCAATGTACATAATAATTTGTATAATACATTATATAAAAATATGTGAAAAATCTTATAGGGCCATAAAAATGTTCTAAATAAATGAAAGAAGTTGTATAGTGCTGGTTACAATTGCAGCCAATTTAAATAAAGTCTGTCAACATCTGTTAATATTATAAAACCTTTAATTAACTCAGTATTCTCCTGAAAATCTTATACTAAATAAATAACCATTATGGATATATATGGAGAAATATTTTGTTATATAATATTTATGGAAATAAAAACTATGGAAATAATCTAAGCATTCATTAGGAGAATGAACTGTTGATTATATTATGTAATATTATGTAGTCAATATAATATTTTAGACAATGTATGGTGTTACAATCAACAAAAATAGAATGCTTTGAAGTTGTTCTAGTGTTCTTATTAGTACTTTGGAAACTTGATGAAAATATATTTACAATGAGAACTTTTAATATGTTTCTTTTGAAATTTGAACAATCTAAAAACTACATAGACAATTTATGGAGTACCTTTCTATTCCTTTGTAAAATGCTGTTATACAAAATCCTACAGGAAAGGGAGGAACAAATTATCATGTACTGCATCACAACTGACATCAAAACCAAGTGGCTTAAAGAAATGGTTCCTACATGAATTAATTTGCTTCTTGAGGAAAATGTTTGATTATCAAAGCATGTGTCTGACACAAGTTAGTATATCAAATTAGTACCACAACCCAGACATTCTGCTTCTCTTGTCCACACAGTACATGTCAAGTCAATAAAATACACAATGAGGACTGAGATGGAGCATGACAGCAATATGGTAACTGAGCTTCATAATAAATCAAGACTTAAGAAGACTGCCATCTATAGCCCACATGGCAACAGAATTTTTAATAAAGGGCTAAAATTTACTGCTTCCTCTTCCTCTTTCTCCACTATATGCCAATAGTCTTTCTCATTAAAGACTTGGTCTGAGACAGTAAAAACTATATTTTGATCATTTGTCATCTATTTTAATATAAAAGGGTTTGAATGGAACAGGGTCTGGAGAGGGGTCTTGTTGCCTTAATTAAAGGACCATTGGATGGGTCTATCAGGGATGGCACACTTCTTTAGGGAACTCTGTTTCAATTTTTAGTGAGATGAAAAAAGTATATATTTTCTCTCTGATTTCTGAGATGTATCCAGTTTAGAGTGGTGGTTGATGAGGAGTATCAAGTACCCACACTCTAGATCTAGGGTATTGTTAAGCATCCTACAATGTAAGACTAACCTTTTACAACACAGAATTGTCCTGTTCAAAATGTCACTAGGGCAATGTGAAGAAACTCTTAAAGAAATGACAGTGTTTATTAAATAAAATACGGAGCTATAATTTGGGCAGGTCAAGGTTGGGTAAGAGAGCCCCCCTCTCCTCTACTCAGTGTCAGGATAGAGGGCTTACCTGAAATCATGTGAGGCCTCTCTGTTGGAGTTTAATACTAGGTGCAAATTAGACCTGGGCCTGTCAACTGAAACAATCCACAGCTACCTTCTCCTTGTGGTCTTATTTTTGTCTTAAGGATGTAGCTAGACTCCAAGGTTGAGATTTCAAAAGAGTAAAAGAAAGAGAAAAAGAGACAAGCCATGTGACCTTTAAGAATGAGCTGCAGAAATTCACATAGGTCTACCAGATTCTTCTTGATTGGGTTAGTCACAAAGCTTTGTGTAGTTCAAGAGGAAGGGAAATAGACTCCACCTGTCAATGGGCATAGCAAGGTTGTGGAAATGTGAGAACAGAAATACTGCTGTAGCCATTTTGTATGTCTTTTTAAAATTTCTTACTGGTATATTATAATGAATTATGATTGTGGGATTAATTATGTTACATTCATATATACACATAATTATTTGATCCATATCATTCCTCAGTACCTTCCAGTTCCCCACCCACTCCTTCCACTGATCCACTTGCTTTATTCTACTTGCTGTAGCCGGTTTTGAAAAAACTGACTTCCTATTTAAAATGAGACTAATAGTGTTTACTAGAGTTATTGAAATTTCTAATTATCCATTAAAGAATAACATTGATTAATAACAAGTTTGGACAGGAGTTCAATGTTCCAGTTAATAGTTCTATATTTTTGCTAAACAATTAACAGCCTTGGTGTGGATCTCCTAAAAGTCAAATGGAAATCAGTGGAGGAAAGTGACTAAGGTGTGGGAGGAGGGAGGCAGGGAGGAAGTGCTGGGGAGTGATATTGGCCAACTTACATTGTTATACTGTGTTCATGTATAAATATGTAACAACAAATCCCATCATTATATACAACTGTAATGCACCAACAAAAAATGTAGGAAAAAACAAATACAGAAATGTTGGAAATGTTGAAATTGGAGAGAATTTAAAAATACTGTTACACAGACAATATACAGATGCTTAATGACTTAAAATGTGGGTGTGATGAGTAAAGAGATGAGAAATATTGGTGGAAAAATGCAAATATCAAGGAAATCCAGATGGAAATTCTAAAAGAGGAAAAATATGAGATTGTGGAGCTGAAGATGTTGCTCAGTGGTAGAGCATACAGTTAGCATAAGGAAGACCCTGGATTCAGTTGCAAGTACTGAAAATAAGTGGGGAAAAAAGAAGGAGGAGGAGGATGTGGAGGAGGAGGGGGAGGAATGAAAAGAAATATATAAGATCTGAATAGAAAATGTCAAAGGATAGATTTCATAGAATCATAGAATATTTCAAATCAAAGAAGAAATGATCAGTAAAATTGACTACATGGTAACAGATAACAATTCAAACATAAGCTCAGAAGAAAAAAAAAACAAAACCCAAAACAAACAAAAAAATAAAAAATAAAAACAACACAAAACTCTTTTGGGTGTGTTCAGGAGATAAGGGGAATCAGATGAATCCATAGATCTAAAACTTTGGAAATAATACAGGATCAATGAAAAAGAAAATAGTGTAGTTCTGCACAAAGTCATGGAGACCTGTATTATTGCCCAAGGTACAATTTATTGGAGAAATTACCTTACTCAATTTTGTAAACTCGAGCATCTGGAAGGTCATGATATCACTAAGTAATTGATGATTTGAAAATAAATATGACTTCACTTACCTCATTAAGACCCTTTCATTTCTTTGAATTCCTCTTAGCATAAATGCCTAAATGATCTCAACTCAGTCTGTCTCTCCAGCCTCATCATGTTATCTGTTTCTCACGTGTGTACCAGGGCCTTTGCATGTGCTCTTTGTCATTCCCGATGCATACTTCCCTCTACTCTTCACATGTAAAACTGTTTTTTCTTCAAGTCTTGGCTAAAATGTCATTTTCTCAAGCAATATAGCCTTAACAGTTTAAACACAGGTCAAAGAGGATAGCAATATAGATGCAGAAGCCCACAATGTTCTAAATTCTCCTTCCATTTCACTTACCAAAGTCTCCGTTTACACAACTAAGTGTGCAATATTTCCTCCAAAATATATAAACACCATTAAGGCAGGAATCACATTTGTTTTGTTCAGTGTTTTATCCCCAGTACTTATATAGCACAGTATAAAATGGAAGAGGAGAGTCTTGGAATGAATGTGTTTTTCTAAAAAATTAGTCACTTTATCACTTTTGATGGAACAGTTCCAGGGGTGGACATCGTACTACTCCTGAAGAAAAGTCATTTTTTTAACAATTCCATTAAAAATGCCTTCAATTATTGGCCATAAATCTGTGTCCTTCTAATTTTGGTTCTTTGGTTTCCAATTTTACATAACAAATAAGTGATTCTTGAGGGTCTTGAGGATCATATGAGACTTTTCTTTTTGAATACATTCATTTTCGAAAGATCAGAGTCACATTCCACAGTGACAAGAGGGATATTACATGCTGATGATTGCAAAAAAAATAGATAAGTGGGAGGAAAGGATAAAGGTAGAGACGTTTCACACAGAGTAAAAGTAAACTATTGCATTTGTGGTTCTTTAGTCTCAATAAAAGAAAGAATTCATTGAAGTAGCCTTCACATTTTCCTTCTTTTCTGACTGCGCTCCTTTTAGCCCATCTTCTCCTAGTATATTTGGATTTTACATATTTATGGCATTTAACATATGACTGAGGATATTGATATCCACTATTCACTGTTATTTTTTTTTTATTTTCTGGAAATATGTCTGTGCTCACACTCTGCAGTCCCCACAGGCATAAACAGAGCACCTTAGGAATAGAAATATATATAGAAATAAGGCTGAACTTGGTGACTTTAAACTTCTCCTTGCACCCTAAAGAGTTACCACACAGTGTAACATAATCTGTGAAGGTCTTGCACTCCCAAATCTTCATTGTTTGCCTCTAAAGCTTGAGCCCTTAATACCTGGGGTGGACGCTATATACCGTCTCTTTTATTATGCTGCTCCCATCTTTTCATGAAAAGTGCTATGGTTCCAGTGACTCATAAAATGGAGAAAAGACTCCACAGGAATGAGGATTTACAGTCACTTAGCCCTGCCACTAGCCTCCTCACATACGGCTGCTTTATCCTGTTTACTTGATCACTGTTATTCTACTATATTTCAGTAAAACTATCATATATATATGATATATATATTTCTATTTTTTATGACCTTAAAGCAAAAACATCAATCATATAAAGTTTCAGGAATGTACAGGATTATGAAGAATAGAATCATAATCACATTTCTCTTATGAAACAAGAAACATTATTTTAATGTCATTATGTTTATGTTATTCTACTATATTTCAGTAAAACTATCATATATATATATATGTAATTAACTTGAATACATGTTTTAAGATATATATATCTTAAAACATGCATTCAAGTTAATTACAAAGACTTCTAATCTCAGAATTACATTGAATTGCGAGTTCTTTGCATTGGAAATAATTTTAAGGACTGTGTTTTCCTGGTAGTAGCACTGTATGAACAAGCAATAAAACATCTTGATAGTCTCAGGAATCCATCCACTCTGTGAAATTGTCTAGTAACTAAGAGTTCACTACTTATGGGATAGCAAATTCTATCTTTACACATTACTGAGCATTACAAATATCCTTATTTATTTTACACTAAAATTTTACAGTTGGTTAGTGCTAACTAATGGGATTAGGTCTATTTACTCTCTTCAACAATTCTGTATTAATTTGAAGATTATAATCACACTCTATTTAATTTTCTACATCTAAGCAAAGCCTTCTTGTATTTTATTTGCACCTTGATGTCAAAGCCCCACAAAATCTTATATATAAATTACTTTTCCACTTTTATACAGATTTGCATCATTTTTAAAAACATTTTTGAGTTTTGGGTTAAAAATGAAGTAGACTATTTACCTTCTACCACAATCACTCCTCACCATGCAAATCCAACAACAGTAGGAACATACAAAATATAATCTGTCATTACTCTTCAAGGCACTCAGCTTTAACCATGTTTTTACTCCACAAAAATATATTACTTCTAATCAATTCTGTGATTTCATATATATATTTCCATTTTTTATGACCTTAAAAGCAAAACATCTATCATATAAAGTTTCAGGAATGTACAGGATTATGAATAATAGAATCATAATCACACTTCTCTTATGAAACAAGAAACATTATTTTAATGTCATTATGTTTATGCCTGTTTTTAAAATTTGTTTTAATACACTCATATACATTTCAATATAGTTAATGTCATGCTATTTTTCTAAGTTTTTAGTTTAAAAATATTTTCAATGAATACACAATCCATACTATAGACATGCTCTAATTTACTGAAACAATCTCTTATTGTCAAAACAATTTCTTATTGGCCATACTACCCAAAGCACTATACAGATTCTGTGTGATTCCAATTAAAATTCCAATGTCATTCCTTATAGAAATAGAAAAGGTAATCATGAAATTCATTTGAGAAAAATGAGAGCCCCAGAATAGATAGAGCAATCCTTAGTAAGAAGAGTAAAGCAGG
Source organism: Marmota flaviventris (assembly GCF_047511675.1). NCBI lineage: Eukaryota > Metazoa > Chordata > Mammalia > Rodentia > Sciuridae > Marmota > Marmota flaviventris. Next base: position 58,543,058 of record NC_092513.1, read on the forward strand.
AGACACCACCATATCAGACCTAAACTGTCATACAAAGCTATAGTAATGAAAACAGCATGGTATTGGCACCAAAAATAGACATGTAGACCAATGGTACAGAATAGAAAACACAGAGACAAACCCAGATAAATATAGTTATCTCATACTAGACAAAGGCACCAAAAACAAAAAGTGGAGAAAAGATAATCTCTTCAACAATAGTGCTGGAAATCCATATGCAGCAAAATAAAAATATTCTTGGTCATTTTCTTAATGTTTACAAATGTCCCTTATATTGATGTGATGAACTCAGTTGTAAATTGTGCTTAAATTTGCTCACTTCATGAATTAATTTATTTTGTGCGTGCTGGCTTAAAAGGATGGATATTTTAAAGTTCTTAAAATATCTGTAATCCCAGTGGCTCAGGAGGCTGAGGTAAGATGTTCAGAAGTTCAAAGCCAGCTTCAGCAATTTAGGAAGACCCTGTCTCTAAATAAAATATAAAAAGAGCTGGGGATGTGAGATATATATATATATATATATATATATATATATATATATATATATATATATATATACATACACACATACATACATATATATCTGTTTGCGGAAAACTGAATGTCAAATATATTACAGTTTTTCTCCTGATTACTTTTACTTTTTTATGACCATGTATTTGATTGTTTTGTATATAAATATGTTACCTTTAGCATTAAAACACAAAACTTTATGGTGAAGCTTTACTTGCATGTATACTTTTAAATAGGCTTTCTAATATGCATTTCTTATAATATAGATATAATTTATTGTGAGTGATGCTGGGGGTACAACACAACTCCAACTGGCACAGAGCTACTTGAAACTTTCCACAGGAGAAGCAGAGAGCCTATCTCATAGACACTGACATTAGTGTGGGACCAAATGCTCCTTTCCTTCACCAATCAAAGAAACTTGCATTTATGTGAATTATTGTCGCTTTATAAAAAATATAAGATTGGAGAATAACTCTTTATTTGTAAACATCTGAACATTTCCAGGTGTAAGTGTTTTAAAGCCTTGGGTATCACTGACTGCTCCAGATGCCTGAATTTGTATATATGTAAAAACATAAATAGGCACATACAATCAAGATATATTAATAAATGCCAAATAATTCATAAAAGCAATTACAAATAAAAGTTTTTAAAAGATGCACATTATGCAATTTGAGTTCCTCTCAGTTATACTCATGAACAAAAACCACTTTTTTTTCTTTGCTTGTCTTTCAGTGCTTCCTTCCCCAAAAGGAAGCTATTAAAATGTATTGATTTGTGTAAAATCATCAGCTATGATTTAGTCATGCAATGCTGATACTACCCAGAAGTGGCACCTGGGAGGCTTCTGGTTAGATAAAGAAAAAATAAAAATTATGTATACTACTATCACCAAAACATCATTTATCTAATGTCATAGAGGAAATTTGGAATTTTACTTTATTGCTTATAGGGTACTTTCTTCATCTTATAATACTTTAATTCATTCTAATTATAGTAAGCAGTATTAGTTTCATAACAATAAAAATTCTCTATATTTTTCACAGATTGCTTTAGAATATATAAATGATTCCACTGGCTATAGATTGACATTATGCTTTCATGTTCTTAAAAAAGAAATGTGGCAAACAGAAGTTGACCAGAAACATCCAAATTGCATTAATACCAATATCAAGTAAGTTTCTTTGATTTGATTGTAAATAAGATAAATTTGTCAAAAATTAATAGGTCATTGAGAAATAAGTTAACTTCACAGATTTTATAGATTACAAAAATACAGAAATATACCTTTATTATAGCTAAACATTTGTATTTAAATACATTTATTTGTCTTATTTTCATGAAAGAAGTCAACTTATTTCAGGTTCGCTAATAATTCCAAGGCTAGAAGGAACCAGTTCCCAGTTGTCCTATTTTGGTATTGAAATCTTAAGCTTTTTGAAAAAAGCAGGCCTGACTTCCTTTTTATGCATCTTCTAGACACAATATGATGTCACAGTCACTGCCGATTCACCTTTCAGGTCTTTAATGCCTGATCAGCAAGCTATCCAAAAAACTCTGCATTGGAAATCCTTGGGAGGAATCACTTGAGCAGTGAAGGCATAGAAGCTCAGTTTGTGAAGATGCTGGTGCTCATGAAGCAGAGATTTATTGTATTTTAAGTTACAGCTGCACTAGCATAACTAACTCTGATGTATATTAATCCTAATACCTGTTTTAATCGTTTTCTACTATGGTTGAGTAAAGTGTCTGGGTTGAGATGTATCTGTCTTGTTTTGTTTGAAGTTCCACATCTCTAACCTTGGTCACAATACAAGGTTCATTTCAATGTTTTGAACATATTTTCATAGTGGTATTGATATTATTTCATTCCATTTGAGCCAGATAGGTTACATGGAGCAGACCTTCCCAACTGTTGTACCCATGCATAATAGGTCACAGGCCTGTGAGATAATGATATCCTCTGTTCTCAGGGTGCCCTGGTGAGGCCTGGGGAAAATGAGAACTCCCATAACTATCAACAGCCAGGAGAAGCCTTAACAATTTATTCTAACTTGCCACAAATATTATTTTGAAGTGCTATATTATGAGAAAAGCCAGAAAGCAATGCTATCAAGTACAGAAAAGGTTTGTCTCACTTTGCAATGAATACAGATTGGCATATATTTCCTAGTTATCTCTCGAAGATGAAGTGAATAGTTTCCATTTGAAAGATATGCCCTTAGGCTGAAAATATTTTAAACTTGTGAGGATTACTATAGTATGTGATTTGCCTTGATAAAATAAATAAAGAGCTGAAGGTAGTTATAATGATATTAAAGTAAATTCTGACTGAAACTTCCAATAAAACAATATCACAAATCACACACACACACACACACACACACACACACACACATGTACACATGTGCATACACGTTTCCATACAGAGCTGATCTGACTCAGTTCCAAACTGAATATTTCATTGCTGAATGAATTCAAGGCCTTTCTCTTTTCTATTTAGTAAACTGCTAGAAGTTTTTTCAAATTTATTATTTTTCACATTTTTGTTACCAGGATTAACAATTGACTCTATTTTTCATGCCTTTTGTTCATCTAGAAACAGTTTTTATCACTGAATAGGTTATTGAATATATGCTGGCTACTATACAGATATAGTGAGTAGTAAGTCTCTATCTATATTAAAATTATTGATTTCTGCATATTATTCTGGTGGGGTGAAATTCAAAACTATGCTTCAACAAATGAAATGTGTCAGGTTCTTCAGACATGCTAAAAATTCAAATGTTAAATTTTCCAATGTAAATCATCTTCTCTAAATATACTTTATCTAAATGTAATAATTTGCTTTACAAACAGGCAAAATAAGAGGTCAAATTACCTCTTATTTTGTTATATCTTTGCCCATACAGGAGGTGGTACCCTGATTCAACAACTGGGATGTTTGGAGCCACATTCCCTTTAATGCCATTGCTTTAGGCACAACACAAAAGGCAGTTTTAACTAATTTTATTATTCACAGAAGAAAAACCATCTATGTGGGTTACATTGACATCACTAAGAAATGTGAACGTCCTTCTTTCATAAATGTGGATAAATAAGTGCCAAAGGGTTTCCCATTATGGTTTATGGGATGCAGGTTTCAAAATACTAGTCATCATCATAATAATAATAATTAAGTGTATACCGTAGTAGTGGATGTTAAGTAAGATGTCATGCATAAATCAAATCTTAATAATTAGTTTTTTCCCTTAGTTTTTGATTTGAGAATAGATTTATGATCTGATTTATGTTTAATTGTCAATAGCTCTTTGCTGTTTAGGGGTTCTCCACCATCATGTATACTGCCAACCTACCAAGCTAAAGTATTAATGATTTGCCAAATATTGTTGTGCTTAAAACCAATCAAAAACTTCTTAAAATTATGTCTTACCCTCAGAAAAGAAAAACCCTGTTTTATAAATGTAGCATACTTTTTCAGTTACTTTAATAAACAAGACACAGGAGCATATGTGTGTTCAAAGCAGAGTCCCTCACCCCTAATAGTAAAAAGAGATACTATCCATTATTTAGTCAACAAATTAGGAAATAATTAAGCATTAATAAAAATGGCTGGTTTTTCAAGTAACTTCTAATGTATGAATTACTATGCTTATTTCCTAAATAAGATAAGAGGCTTAAGATAACCCCAAGTGACTCAATCATAGCATACCCGAAGCTGAAATCTGGGTATATTTTGATGCAAAGCTTATAGTCCTTTTTTCATACCATGTTTAGTCAATTACCTACTTTGTATCATTTTGGGAGCCAAAAGAAAATCTATCTTGCAGAGGCTCCTGTATCATTTGTGAAAGTTTCCAAAAACACAACTCCATCCTCCTTTTTCTGTCCCTGCTGCTCATCACAAAATGAATGAGGGTTTTGCCAAACAGATTGTGTTGCTGGCAGGACTAAAAGCATGAACAGTTCTTTGCCTTGAAAAAGATCACTGATTCTTACGAATTAAATACATTTTAATATGTTCTCCTTACCCATCATCTCAGTGCCTTACAGCCATTACATATTTTTTTCTTGTTACAGTTAGAGCAGAGATGGACCAGTCCTTCATGTCACATACTGAAATGAGTCAGTGTTGACTGATCCAGTTTATCCACATTCCAGGCAGGGATCCCCAAACCTACTACTATTAATCTGAAAGTGTTTTTCAAATAAAGTGTTTTCATTGAAGCAGGAGAAAAGGACTGCACCAAGAGAAGCAGCTTCCCCCTCCTTTCCTTTCTTAATTTTGGATATACAGTACTTAATTAACATCCATTCTGTCCTAGTCATTTTGCTGAGTGCTAAGGGTCATGAGTAGAGTACAAAGAAGAATGAAGAAAGGTCAGAGTCGGAGTAGAGAAAGGGCTGTGCAAGCCAGAATCAGACGTTATTTTCAGTTCCTACACCTGTCTTGAAATACAGTAACACTGGGTATAGGGCTTCAACATATGACTTATGGGGAACACCACCAAGTCCATAACAATGCCCATTGATCAACAGCAATAACATGTAATAGAGAGAAGTTAAAGTCAAATGCCATAGGCATACTAGTTAGTCAGAGGTTCAAATCCAAAGCCTGCCACTTCCCAACTGTGCTAACATTGGTGAGTTTTCTTAACCTTAGTGCTTCCTTCCTTTGTGGATGTAACAAGGACAATAAGTATCCTTTCTCCTATGGCTATCATCAAGTATTTTATATCTAATTAGAAGGTAAATCGAAATGAGAAGCTACTATTAGTTGTAGATAAATAGTTTCAAAGATGTTGTTACTCTTCTTTCTATGGTAGGCATGGTATTTTAGGAATTGTGAGAATCAAATGTAAGAGAAAAGACAGGAAATTAAATGCTTACACTATTTTTTCTTAATGAATTTATTTTATATAAATATAGTTGTGAGGCTAGGCCCACACAGTGAAAGATGCTTTAGATTTCAGAAATGTGTAGCTTAATTCATTCTTTTAAACAAATCTTTACTGAGCATTTATTATGTGTCAGAAATTGTGCCAGGCATTTTGGAGACAGCAGTGAGCAGAAATCACTATTCTTGGGGAATTTATATTCTAGAATTGAAATGTCACCTCCACTTCCAGAATTGGGCAAAATAAGGTCCATCATATAAGGAAAATAAATTAATTAAAATAAATTTACAACATAATACAAGTTGGCATTAAATTGTGATCATGTGGTCAAAAGATAGATAGGCATAATACTAGCTCTGGGGCTGTAGGACTGGCTTCCACAAGTGCCGCCCCATCCCTGAAATACAGGTTTGAGACCTTGCCATCCCTCACTATAGCCCAAGCAGACTTTCCGCCCCGCCCTGCCCCGCTGCGCGTATTGTGCAGGAGGAAGCCCTGGCCTTAGGGTCCCTCAGGGCTGCGCTGCCACCTCCAGCCTCTGACGTCCTGTGCCAGGTGCACAGCCAGCGTGCATAGGCGCGCAGGTTTTGAAGCCACGCAGCATACCCGGTAGCCAAGAGCAGGCTGGGAGCCCGACCTGCAGGTCCCAGATCCTGCTGTCCTGGTCGCTGGAGTGCCAGTGACTCTGGCTTCAGCTGGTGTCTGCAAGCTCACGTCACCTGTTTGACAGCCTCCCACCAAATCAGAGGACAGCCCTCACCAGGAGCCCCCAGCGTCACAGGCTCCCGCAGATTAGAACTCGCTTCTCATAGTTCCTCCCTTCATTCCATTTAAAGCTCCCACTGGCTTTAAGAAAAAGTTAAGTGTGAGCTCAGTTTCTTCAGCGCTTTCTTACACTGCAAGATGATAAGTGAGGAACCGGCCTTTGCTAGTCCTCTGGCAAAACCTGGGGCTCTGAAAGCTAATAAACTTTGCACTGAGAATTTATTCCATTTTTGGAGCAAGCTTTCTTTGCTATCTACCAATTAAAATAGATCCTCTCCTGTCTCCTTTTTATTATCATCTGTCTTCTCTCTCTTCCTCCCTTCCTTTTCCACTGCCTTTCTCCCTGTTATTTTTATTCTTCATATTTCCCCCAAATTTCACCTATTCACCTGCACTTACTATTCATTCTTCCTCTTCTTCCAGATTATGCACATATTTGCAAACACTTGGAGTTGAACTACCATAAGAGTATTTGAGGTTTGTTTTCTTCTCAGGTGTCAATTACCTAATAGTTTAACTCGGATTCCAATAATAACCTCAAGGAAGGAGTCTGCAAACATGCTTTTAAAATGAAAACAAGAAAAATAGCTCTTGATAAACTTTTGGCTTAACTTCTTTGAAAGGTCTGCACTCCCCAAGCTGCACTTGCTTCTGAACTGGTTTTTTTTTTTTTTCTTTTCCAAGACTTAACTCACTGGGAACATTAACAAAGTGTGACTTAATTGACTCATTTTCCCTTCTTCTGTTTATGTTATGACCAAGAAATTGCTCAAGCCAACCAAAGATTCATAGCAGTCAAACGGAGTTTATCTAAACCTAGGCTCTGCTGGAATAAATGGCTTTTACCTGATTAAACATTGACAAATAATTAGGAATGGACTGTTGTACAAATTAACCTAGGAAGGCTGCATACTTGTCCTTGTTTGGAGATTTGGAAAGAGTATATGTTTGAGGTTTGAGAAGTGGCAGGCAGGAATGTACTCCCTGGATCAGAACACAGGGAGAACACATGCCAGGCAGTTAGTGGTGGCAGGATAACTTTGCAAGGACATTGAGCCCTAGTGATGGAGATATCTAGAGCTTGCAGTCTTTGCTTATTTCTTTCAGCTTTTAGATGTTTACTTGGAGTGATGTTACGCTCCTCTGACTGGAGCTGGGGCAAAGTTTATTTAATTACCTACAAGGAACAAAGTTTATTTAATTATCTATAGAACAGAGATAGAGAGAACATATATATATACATATGCACTTATGTCTATATATGCATATGTCTATATGTATGTATATTATACAAGTATGCATATGTATGTGCATAACTATATGTATGTCTCTGTATATATATGCATATGCACATATACACTATATATATATATATATATATATATATATATATATATATATATATATATTCATATACATTATACACAGCATGTCTTTGTGTGTATCTCTATTCAGATTCCCATAAGATCCAACAGAATGTTAGTTTGGAGAAGAGGAAGGGAAGCATAAGACAATTATTGATTCAGAAGTTAGTCTATAAGATGCCATATTCTGCTTTTTCATCCTTTTTAATGGGTTCTTTGTCTTCCAAGGTGATTAGAAATAGAAATATAATTACGATAGTTCTGACTGGCTGATTAGGTGAGCTAGGCATTACAAAGGAAAATATAAATATGATTCATCCAATAGTAGTCTATTCTTTGTTCAAGAGACCTGTGGAAATGTTAGGAAAGTCATAGGAGCCGATTCCTTTTTAGTTACTATAATTAAACCACTCAAAATTTAATCTGGATCTTAATTTAACACCTTCACTGTTTCTTGATTAACTGCATGTAATTTCTGTGTGTTTCTTCCACTCTTCTCTCCCTCCACATCTCCATCACCCAATCTCCTGGGACACCCCCCTCTACCCCAACTCCTTATACTGAATTTCACAGAACACCATTCTGCCTTGCCAAGACCAGCATTTTGCAGGAGACCAGAGTTATAATTGCCCGTATTCCACTACACCGTCAGAAACTAGTGTTGACGTTTATACGGAGACTTTCTGGGCTGCTGGTCTCCTGGACAACAGTGAGCCCCAACAAGCACCACAGGCACAGGGTATGTTCTGCTCTTCTGCTTTAGTGGTAGACCTGGAGCCCCTTTCAAGCAATGTGGCTGCAAAGCATCATGGTCTGGGACTCTGGAAAAAGGGATGTTATAAAAAATTTAAGTTAGTCCAAAGAGTCTTGAATTTTACAACCTTAACTTCTGCTATTTTGTACTTGCCAAATAGTGAAAATGGGATTCTTCCTCTTTCTTGCTGGACAACACGTGTTTCTCCCTCTACTATATAGTACTTGGAGTGGGGGCTGGGCATCTGGCTCAAGCGGTAGCACGCTCGCCTGCCATGCATGCGGCCCGGGTTCGATCCTCAGCACCACATATATAGTACTTGGAGATTCCCAACTCACTGAAAGAAACTTTCTGGGTCATATTTTATAAACAACATCCTAGTAGAATGTTTTTGGAGTCAAGATACTAGTTACAACATTCCTTTTTAAATTCAGGAAAGTTTCCCAAGTATGATAAAGAAACAAGAATGAATAACTTCATCTTTTATTTGATAGAGGAGATTCTATACACAATGCCTTGTAAGTAGAAACAATTATTCTCTTACACACACACACGCACACACACACACACACAAACACACACACACAAACACTCACATAAGATTTCAAAGTGGGAGGGAAGTATAACATTGATGGAAAATTATGAATGGTATTAATCTTGACTTGAAGGTTAGTGAACATTTTTATAAAATTAAATGAATTTCTGTATAAATAGTCAAGTTTCTCTAAAAAGTTTCAGATATCTTAGAATTAGATACCTATACTATTGTTTGCCATATGCTCCTTTGGTGGACACAGGGGTTAAGGAAAGGCCCACAAAAAATGAAAACCTAAAAATGTTGAAGCACACTTACATATCATGGATAAAGTTGTTCAGTTTTACTTTTTCACTATAAGCAACAGCAAAGACAAAATGCCCAAAATCTGAACCCAAACTGTTTACAAAATTGGATTCCTGTTTTCTTACTCACTACACTATTTTAATAAAAAATACTTAAGTAACAGCTGTTTAAGTAGAAAAGGGAAAGAGTCAGAATGGTATTAATGAGAGGGAATAAAGTAAAAAACCAATTAAGCATGCTCAAATGCTTTTGATTAACAGGCATAGCTTCCTGTAAAATATGAAAAAAAAAATCTTTGTAAAAGCATAAAAAATATACAGATGAAAACAGTTGAAACAGAGAAGGTAGAATTTTGCAATTTTGTATCATGGTCTTCAGAGAAACAAGGTGCAAATTATTTAAAAGTAGAAATTGCTACTAAATCAAATTCTGAATTCTATGCATTAGATTTAACAGGTAGGCAGACAGAAAAGGAAATAATAGCATCAAAAAATGTTATTAGATTATCAAGCCAAACCCTATATTATTAATGTTGAAGCTTAGAAAAATAAAATAAAAATTATAAAAAGATAGTGGGATTGCAATATTATGCCTAGTGGAAGGGAAAGGTTAATAAACATTTGAATGAATTAATGATGCAGCTGAGAGAGTCTTTATTAATTTAACCAACAAGAATATACAAACAAAGGGAAGAATGTGACCACTTAGTTCCAAAAAGAAAAAAAAATCCCACCTCTTTAACCCCTTTGGCATAGGTTGTATAAATATTTGTCTGTCACAGCTTACTTCCTTCTTCTGAAAGCTTTACATATTTTGTTCTAGTGTGAGGAAGCAACAGCTATTTTTAGAAAGGTAATTGAACCTATTGCACTTTGGGAATGGTTTGGTGAGTTCATTGCACATAAGTCAAAAGTCTGTTTTCTATAGTACCCATTTTGTATTTTCTCATAGATTCATCTTCTAATTCGAGTTTTCCTATTCTGGACTCATGTTCCTGGGAAGAAGCTCAGCTTTCCTCACAGCTCTACAGAAATACACAGGTATGTGTGGATAGTCAGAACATTGAGACTGGCCATGCATCCTGCAGTCCATTCTCCACTTGCATCCTCCCTTAAGTTCATGCTGCTCCTTTTTCCTTTTAAAATTCACATTAACTCACTTTAGAACTAAAATGAGCATGTGTCGAGAGAGAGAGAGAGAGAGAGAGAGAGAGAGAGAGAGAGGAGTTAGATGAACAATCTCTCCCTCCGCCTTCTTTATTTTCCTCTCTCTCTCTCTCTCTTTCTTTCTCAACCCCCCCCCATACACACACACTCATATACATAAATAACACTTGAGGAAGACATGAAGTCAGGCTCTGACTATATCACATTTTAGCTGTGTGACCTATCACGTCCACCTTTTCCTCATCCATGAAATTGGAATATTTATGCGGCATATCTCAGAGGGCTAATGGAAAGACCAAATGGAATCATGTAAGTATTTTAAAATGATAAACATGGATAATTGCCTGGAGAATTAATGATGATAACAAAAGTGTTTTTTTTTTCAGATATTGTTGTTTCATTTTCCATATTTTGTTCTTATTTGTTCCCCAAAAGTAATATGATCTACTTAACAAACAGGCAGATCAATCTGAATGTGGCACAAGTCAACCATCTTTTCTTTCTTTCTTTCTTTCTTTCTTTCTTTTAATGTACAAGGAAGGAGTCCAGGTAAACCTTTCTAAACACTTTTTTCTATATTTAAACAGTTGAATGCTGCTCATTTTCCTTTACACCTACCTGACTCCCTTGTGGTTAAAATTTTAAAAGTCATATAATACCCTCAAATACTTTGTAATGAATGAAAAATTCAGAGCACAAAACTGAACAATCAGGTGGTAGGGGGTTGTTGATTTCAGTCTTGGAGGACGAGAACTCCCTGAAATTTTGTTCATAAAACAAACAGAAGAATAATCAAGTTTAAGAAGGCTGAGGCACAGTGGCATTATTATAATGTTACAAAGTCAATACAGTGGAGCAACCTTCACCATTGTCTGCTTTTTGCAGCTCCAAGATACTCTGGTTCAGAAGGAAGAAGAACTTTCTAGGCTACATGAAGAGAATAATCATCTCGGACAATACCTGAATTCTGCTTTGGTTAAATGTCTTGAAGAAAAGGCCAAGGTGTGTAATAATCTTTTTTATAAGGTCAGGGCAGTGATTTAAGAAAGGAAACCATTAATGTAAAATTTCTTAATTAAAAGCAAGAAGTGTACTCAACAACAGTTCGTGGGATATGTGAGTAGAATGGATAACATTTCTTAAGGAAGTACATGACTTTCACTAGAACTTTTATGTATCATTTATTAGAAGTATCTAGATTGCAGATTCTATCCAGACATTATTACAAAAGGAGTTTCTTATATATCAAAAGCTAGGGATTGCTGAGGAAACAGGTTGATCAAAAGGAGAGTTAGGTGGAAATCAGAAATTTAAAAACTCAGTTGTTTTAATTATCTTCTTAATGTAGAAATTAAAGATTTAAAAACTCAGTTGTTTTAATTATCTTCTGGCTTTAGGAAAATCATTCTCAATTAGAAATTTGGTTACCTGTAGCTACAAAAACTAAAAATCTGTGAAAAATCTCTCTCAATCTAAGATGCTGTGATGATAACTGGAGCCTAGTATCTTGAGCAGCAATTCAGTATATACAGTTACATTATTTTTTATTCACATTTTTCTTACACTTTTAAATGAGCTATTTCTAACTCAAAGATAGCTTGCCTATAGTCTCTTTGTGTTCTTTTTTCTTTAGTTTTGTGTTTTTCCTAGTATGTGTTTGCTTCTATGACCAATTTTTACTTTACTCTTAGAGAAACTATTATTTGATATTATGTAACCTAAATTGATTATGTGTCTGCTGCTTTTACTGAATCTAACAGTTCAGAGAAGAAAAGATACTAGATTTGACTACTTTACTCTATAGTAAGCTTTCATAAATAAAGGGCTAGCCTTGGTTTCTAACTCTAGCCACCATTCCTTGAAAAAGACATTATTAAATTATTAAATGACATTAATTAGCTTTACCTTTCTTGACCTCAGTTCTCCAAGATTTAAAATAACAACTTTTTTCAAGGGATTGCTTTGAAAGTTAATGAAATAGCATAAGGAATGTTGTATAGTGTTTAAACAAGAGTTCTGTCTATATTCAGATAACTTAGGTTTAATTCTAGGCTAAGGGATTCTTAGCAAGTCACAAATATGTCTGTGCCTTAGTTTCCTCATTAATGGAGATTTTAACAGTATCTATATCCAAAGAAATATTGCATGTGATGAACTATTCATAAATTATATCAAATGATAATTTGTTTACTTTATCAGTGATAATTCAATAAACAATTGCTTTTATTGTCATCATTGTAAAAATTATTACTTCCCTGATTTGAAATCTTCAAGACATGATCTGCTTTTTTCAAGTTTCAACTGAGAGTAAGAAATGAATTCAGGTTCCTAAGAAATAAGATGTTATCATGGATTTTACTTTAGTAACAGACACTAATCTAATCCATTTTACTTGTATGTGAAAAAAATATTAGAAATTTAACCTATTTTTCTAAAGAATGAGGGTAACTAGTAGATACTTAAAGGAAGTATAGTTTTCAAATGTCACTTCTTCAGAGATTGTTGTCATCAGATGAGTTCTCCAAAGTGTGTGGAAAATTCAGAAAGGGGAAGAGGAAACACAAAGAGCAGGGATACTCTGCTGCTGAGATCCCCCATCCTAAAAATGTCAAGAGAAACCTCTCTAGTGAGTTTGCTAACTGTGAAAAACCACCTGGGCCCCTTGTTGATCCCTGGGTGCTTCAAACACTTGGATTGAAAGACCTCAACACCATTGATGACACCTCATCAGCTAACTACAGTGCCCTCTCCTCTCATCCCAGAAGAGTGACTAGCACATACTCCCATTTTCCGAGTGATGCCATTGATTATGAAAATGTCCCCAGAGAGGATGTGCCAATCAACTATGGAGGTGAAAGAACAACCCCCTTGCACAGCACTGCCAGCCATGGGGAAGACTTCCACTACTTTTCTCAACTTTCAAATCCCCCAATAGAGGTGCAAACACTTCCTTATCATCCAGCTGATGTGTCACCCAGCAAGACAGAGATGACATTTTACACATCCCTGAGTCCTCACTGTAATGTCAAAACTCATTCTTTCCACCAGGGACAAGCCTTTGTGTGTAGAGATGAAGAAGGAGGCTGGAAGTTTACCTGGATCCCTAAACAGCCTTAATGACTCCTCTTGTATCATAGAGCACTGCCAGGAACTCTGTTTACAAAGATCTCTCTTGCACTTGAACCTGACTATGTGGAGCATAGAAGCTATTGCCCAGACAATCTTTAGCCACTTTAAATGTTACTCTCAACTACCACTTAAATTTGTAGGGAATAGCTTCCAAGAATCCATATGAGAGGCATATGCTCTTCTTCTACCTGAACTTGACTAGTTTGCACATCAAGGTCTGCTATCAACTTCTCTTTGCCCTGTACTTGAAAAGGTGTTTTCCAATCTTTTGTGGATTTCTTCAAGACCTAGATATACTTTGCTTATCATGATCTGTTTAACACCTTTTGTTCTCTTATCAAGTAGTTTAAATATGTACGGTCTTTATTTCTCTCCCTCTTCTATATTTCTTTATTTCTGAAAATTGCCTTTAGAATGAGCCCTATTTTTGTTTCAAGTACTTCCTCCCGGTTGTTTAAATTGCTAGAGGTAGGGTAAAATCAAGTGTCTGCCCATCACCACTGCTGAAGAAGTATTGTGGATATAAGTAACAGTATGTCCAGGGCAGCTCAAAGAGTCAAGTGTTGCAGGGTGGCTGTAGCAAAACATCTCTAAGACAGCTGCGACTCCACTGATAAGCAATACCACTGAAAAATGACAAAAGTTAAAAAGAATTATTACTTCAGAATGTCCCAATACCTGCTTCCATTGGCATCTGGCCATTGTTTCTTTAACTGACATGGCTCAAAAATGATATTTTTGAGGAACTGTTACACAACAAATCATCATCTTAAACTGCACAGATGCTGGCAAACTGATCACTAGCCCAGCTCTGACAATGTCACACTTATTCCTTCTGTCAGTCATGTATTCATGCAATTCACCTAAAATATCTACAGAATACCTCATGCTCACTTTGTAACAGGCATTGTAATTCGGGATGGTGATAAAATGTGAGCAGTTTGGGCCCTGTGCCCACATTCATGAGACCTAGAGCCATTCATCTGCTGTCATCCCTGAGAAAGCTATTTCCCTTGTATGAAAATTCAATTTTCCCAGCTGTGGAATACAGGACTTGATTAGATAACTTCTAACATTCTATGAATGAAGGATGGATCCCATCAGCTTTATTTTTATTTGGTCATTCAAGGCCGTTTTTCCCTTAGATAGGTACTGCATATGCTAGGTAGGGTGAACTTTATCTGCAATGGAAAAAATAGAAAAATAAATATGAGACATTTGTAATGAGCATTAGAAATCATTTCTCTGATCACAGGATTCTTTTTTCCAGTATAAGCCCACTTTGCAGGTTGATTCAGTCTGTGTGTGTGAGAGTAACCTGTACCTAAAAAAAGATATATTTTAATTTGCAAGTAAATGTGAATAGATTGAATGCAAGCATGATATCAAAGATCTCTTCTTCCCTAAATTTTTTAAGAATATTTTTGGTGCTCTTAACTGTTTCCTTCCTTTCCATCCTTCAAGCTCCCTATTGTTCCCAGAATAAATTATGCATCAATGTCGGGCACCTGTGCTTTTTTGGCAACATGATTAAATTCACCAGGTTGAAAGCCATCTCCATCTATCTCTTTCTATTCTCCTCTCAATACTTCACTTTGCACAATCAACTTCTTTGTTTGTGATATTTGGAATTCTTTGTAACCAAGACATTTCTTTTGTGTTTGATCATTGCTTTATTTATGTTGTGTGAGCAAATATCTATTTTATAAAGCTTTGTTACTCATAGTTTTCTTTATAATTCATGAAGGGGAATACAAATTAGTAATTAATATTATTCTCGGTAGTATTTTAAAACTAAGGAAGAGATAGAATACGTTCTACACCCCCCATACCCCCCCAAACACAAAAAGTACCTTTTACATTCTGGTATCTATGCCTCTTGTGGGTGAAATTTTTCTCTAGAATAACAAATTTAATTAGAATTGATTATACTTTACTACACAAGGAGTTGAGTAAGCAATAGAACTATTTAAAAACTCTTATAATCAAGCTGTAAAACAAAATTTACCAGTTAACACATATTTATTTTGCAATATCCATGTGCCATGTTATATGTTAATTACCATGAGGAAACACCCAGGCTTCTCACAGTGCATTTGGTGCATAAAAATGTCACCAAAAACATCAAAGCTTTTGAAAGCTTTTAAATGAAACTTGGTTTCAGCCTGGTTAAAGAAACTATAGGACATTTATGTGGCAAATTATGATATATTCTTCTAACTCATATCATGAATGATAGTATGGAAGAAAATTACCACATATGTTTGCAATTATATTTACAAACATTTGATATTCATTTGAATAATGTATACAAAATTATTTTGTTAATGTTTGAGAAATTGGAAATTTGTTTCACTTAAGTATATGTTCTAACTTTTATAGTTTTATCATGCATTTCCAGTAAACCAGTTAATATTTTATTAAGATAAAGTGGGAAATGAAACTAAATACCTGATGATGAATAATTTTATATTGTGCATAACATTTTTAATAATGGACTTTTTTCTCCTGGATTTTTGTGACCACAATTTTTGAATCTCTTTTGTATGATATATGATATGGCCAGATTAATATCCTCAGAATTTAATGGTTTCTTCTCTCCTCTAGGATACATTAATGATTTTTCCCATGTTAGGTGGCCTGAAGAGTCAAATGCCTTAGGAGTACAGCACTCTCTTACTTAATCTCACATAAAAATTAGAATTCAATTTTTTAAAATTTGATGACACTTCCAATGTCTTCTGATACTCTGAAAACAATCCTGTGTCTTACTAGTATTTGGAAAATATGGACAATTGGAAAGTCTCAATTCTATAGGTGACGTTTAATAAGTAGGGTTACTTCAAATTGCAGTGATGTTAAACTATAATTTTGAAAAGATTAAAGAATGTGAATAAATAAAAAGACTTTAATGTACTTGATGTAATTGAAGAAAGCAGAATATGTTTTTAAATATGACAAATGGATTCAACAATAAATCGAAGTACCACAGGTATAGCAGAAAATATAGTTAATACATTTACTGAAAACTACTTTTATTTTGTACTAGGGATTGAATCCAGGCATGCTTGTCCACTAAGCCACATCCTTTGCCTTTTTAAAATATTTTGTTTAGAGACAGGATCATACTGAGTTGCTTAGGGACTGGCTAATTTGCTGATGCTGGCTTTAAACTGCCTCAGCCTGGGGTGCCTCTGGAATTTCAAGTATGCACCTGGCACTTGGCCATCCACTAATAACTTTTTAAATGTATAATTTTTTGCCTGTAAAGTTCAGGTATACAATTAGATATTTGTTTCAGGTTTACCAAAAGATTCACATATGGTTAAATAGTAAATGCCTAATTTTAATTTTTTTAAATAAAACCACATATATTTGGTTTTCATGTTAGAAGTTTATGGTATGATTATATTTCTTAACAATCTTTTCATATTTTTATCTACCTTTTTGTTACATTAACATAGACATTCAATTTTAATCCTTATATTGGATATTCTGCAAATGTAAAATATAATTCAACACTTAATAATAAGCACTTAGATTATATGTTTCTTTTTAATTTGAACTTTTTTTAAATTATGGAAGTCAATTTTGTAATGAACTTATGACTAATAAATAAATGACAAGTCATTTAATTTTATGTTCAGCTCTTAATTTGAAAACATGTTTTCAGTGAATGGAGCAATGAACTAAGAAAAAGGTTTTGTTTCTCCTATAAATCCTATGTCATAAAAATATGTATTTCAATTTACAAACGTGTTAGATAGTAGTATGATTAATAACTGAGGCAATTATTCAATAGATATAGCTGGTGTCAAGCTCTGCTGATGATATAAAGATGATGTTATATAAGAAGGATGTATGTATTAAGACTAAATTATGTATAAATGAGAGAAACATAACTTCAACATGATTGATTAAAGCAAGGGTGTAATAGGCTCTCATAATGAAAACGTCCACAATGCAAGTATGGAAATATGGTTGATTCTATATAATCAAAGTGTATTGTCAAGAATCTGGTTTGGGATTTCAAGGGAGGTGGTATTTGGGGATGGATTCTTGAATGGTGATAAAAATAAAAGCACACAAAAGGAATAAAGAAACCAGCTCTGTGAGTTTGAAAAACAAGCTACATCTCATAAAATATTTTCTATTTTTGGACATTATCCTTATTTTTCCAATTTATAATCCTGTTAAATGAGTAAAACTTGAGGTAAAGGTTCCAGACTGGTCTCACTTATGCCATGGATAGTTGTAAACATATTGAGTTATCTGCATGTGAGAATTGTGAGCAGGATTTCCATAAGGCCATTATATAGACTATGTAACAGTAAAGGGGAGAAAATGATTTGGGATTTGCATATCAGGCCATTAACCCTTTCTATTAGGACATTCTTTTGGTATCATTGATGGATAACACTGATTTTATTTAGTGTTTTTTTTTTTTTTAAACAGGGCTGTTGGATTTTTTTTTTCCTAGAGAATAGTGCTTAAACCTTGCTTGCTCTAAATAACTTTTGAATATGAATGTAGTCAATACAGATTATTAAACACAGATCATCAGGATGAATTAGATGGTGTGAATTTCATTTGAAAGATAAAAAACCTGCTCTGAAGTGTTGTGCAGGTAATAAATAATAAATAGGCGAAGCATAAGAAAAGCTCTGGCATTGACTTTAGATCTAATGCTCTTTCTACTATAAGACATAATAATCATTTTGGGGACCAATAAACATACTTATAGGCCACTGGCTATTACAGTGTATTACAGGCTTCAGATATAGAGGCCCTGCAAGTATAGAGGGGTTCTTAAATCTTTATTTTACTGTCACTGGAGGTCTATTTCATAGCTTAAAAATTCCATCATTGCTAACAGACATTGTTCACAAGAGACCTAATTCACCTTCCATCATTTTGAAATAAAATAGTGTGTAATTTGAAGCCCATTTCAAAAATTGGGATGACTAAGAGTGGGGTGGCAAAGCATGAAAAGGCATCATGGTCAAAAGTATTAATATGCTTCCTAAAGGCAAAAAGATAAATTCTTTTCCAAATATTACTGCTAATATTCATGCCTAGAGTAGCTATGTATAAGCAATCCTTGTGAAGCTTCTCTTCCTCTCGTCATAGGAAATAGACTTTATATACTTCTTCAGGTGATGGCATTACTCCCTTCCCAGTCAATCCTTTTAGGTTTAACACCAGGGGAAAGTAAAATCATGATATTTAAAATGCTGAACCCACTGGTACAGACATGCCATGGATATTCTATCTTCTCTTTTTGGAAATCACGAGTTAAATGGTAACTTTCAGGTACACAGCAGATTTTCCCTCTCATCTCTATCCAAGGTTTATAATCTGAAACCAAAAGGCAGAGAAAGTATTTCAAGGTAATTTCTCACTTCAAAAGAGTCTTTAACACCAAAAGGATAGTTCCCCTGGCATGAGGTCCAGCTCTCTCAGGAATTTTCTGAAGGTAATGTTCCCCCAGAGCCCTCCAGTTGCAGTGAATCTGAGAATAAGAGAATCTCTTTAATGAATGTGCTGTGAGAACCCAGAACACCTGGACACAATGAGGCAAAAGATCCAAACATGTCTTCCTTTCATTTTTGTCTCCTGAGATTTGCCACTTCACAGAAGCCACAATGTCATCCTCCCTCCATCCCTGGCTCACAGGGGAGATCATTCCAGATGCAATCTGAAAGTGACATCTGTACAGGACCGCCCATGGCCCCACCTACCTGGTAGAGCTGGGAGTATAGCTCAGTGATCCTAGCCTCCATTGAGAATTAGAGCACATATTGCCAGATACTTAGCCTTTTCTTCCTTTTCTTTGAAGGACTACCACTAGTCCCACCAAGTCCATCTTATTGTCCTCACTCCGAATTTAGACAATCATTTTAATTAACATACTCCTTTTTTTGAAACATTACAGAATTAATTAAGATTCTGTCATATATCCTTAACCTTCACAGAGTAAAATATAAATTTTAAATTCTCAAATGAAAAATTTCATGCTTCATAAAATATAGCATTCCAAAATACTTTACAGCTATTTCTACTGACTCAGTTAAATGAATACTCAATGTTTTCCTTTTTTGTTCAAAATGTGACCTTATATTTTAGGGACTGTAGTCCATGTCTAAAAGGTTGATAAGTAGAGAGAAACTAGGAAAGGATTCACTGATGACGTGATGTTAGAGACATTCATCAAATTATACTGGCAACAAATACAGATAGAGGTAGAAGGAAAAATAGAAGAAAAGGTATAGGGCCTATTGGGGAAATGAAAACTAGCCCAGGTGGCTGCAGGGTAGCATTTTATAAAATAAAGCATGTATTCTGGGGATTCAGCAGAAGTTTCTGTATAATGAGACACACTTCTGCTTCTTTGGATGTTCTGTAAATACAAATGGAGGTAACATTTACTGAGTCCAAAAGGGCAAGAACAATAACTTACACATGTTAGTTTTATCCTTGAAATAAAGCATCATCTCTCATGCTTATTTATACAGTTTCCATTAGAGTCTTGTTTCTCTTCATATCATATAAATCTTTCATATTTTATTATTTATACTGGTGCTAGTACAGTAATTAGTAAAAAGGAAAAAAAAAACCTTTAACTTTTATAGATTTTCTTTAACAGTGCTCCAAATTTCTTCAGACTAAAATGAAACCTTCATAGACAAACTATGGGATGTTTTCAAATCCGTAAGTTCTTTTTAAAACAAACTGATGTTTTACTTTGTTTGAAAATCTAATATGTACTGCACATACAGCATGAGGACTAAGGAGACTACATGGCAGGGGGCATCATCTTTTTGGAATATATAATGGAAGAGAGTCTATCCAAATCCCTTTCTCACTACAGGAGGGAGGGTGGGAATGTAGGTGGAGACATTCAAGAGAATCTTGTGAAGAGTAGGAGTGACAGCAAGAAAGGATATATGAATGTTTTTTTCCTTAACTAGACACTGATGCAGAAGCACAATATGCAATGCAGGGCAACAAAGATGAGACAGCAGAGTAACCTCAATCCTCTGAGTTCTTTAAGATAGGGATTCCTAGGGCAGAACAAACATTATAGAATTTCTCATTTCTGGGTTTTAAAGCATCCCAAGTGTACCTGGTCCCACCCATCTCTAAAGTAATAGGTGTAAGTAACAAGAAGCTGCAGAATCAACATCTGGCAGTGTGAGCTGAAGGTGTGGAGAAGAGGAGCAGATTGATGTGGTCAAGCCAAAACTATGTGGAAGTTCTTGGGTCCTAAAATGATGCCATAAAGGCATCCTACAAAAGTATAATTATCTAATTTATTGCCCAAAATATGACAAATAGTAAACTGGAAGGAATGCTGGAACAATCGATAAAATCATAGATTACTGCGATTAGCCAGGACATATTTCCACAATATAAAGAAAACACAGCATCTGAATGCCCGTTACAGAGAGGAAGGACACCAGCAACCAGTCATTTCACCTAGGGAGACCACAACTGTGAATAAGAAGAGATTAAACTTCATCTGGTTATGTAGATATGCATCATCTTAAAAGAAGGAAGCACATTTGTCAAAAGTGGACCTTCCTCCATTCTAATGTGCCTTGAACCACAAGTTTAGCTCAGAGGGAGGAGAATAAGTTATAAGATTACCAAATTAATCAATTAAAATATTATATTTTATTTATTTATTAAATAAATATCCTTATTATTTACTGGAATGCATTACAATTTTTCTTACTCATATAAGAGCTCTTATAGAGCACATTTTTTCATATCTCTGGGTTATATACAAAGTATATTCACATCAATTCGTGTCTTCATACATGTACTTTGGATAATAATGATCATCACATTCCACCATCATTTATAACCCCGTACCCCCTCCCTTCCCCTCCAACCCCTCTTCCCTATCTATAGTGTGTCTATTCCTCCCATGTTCCTTATTCCTATCCCACTATGAATCAGTTTCCTTATATCAGAGAAAACATTTGGCATTTGGTTTTTGGGAATTGGCTAACGTCACTTAGCATTTTAAAACTTACCTGGACTCTGATTCATGGACTAACGTGACTTAATATTTATCTTGAATTGGAAATGTAATTCAGTAAAGTTGAACTCAGACAAAGGGAGAAATAGATAGTTCATTCCAAATAATATAAATCACAATTAGTCAAGCCAATATGCCACTGACAAGTGGTGTAGAGAGTGAAAAATGAGTTGAAGAGAGAACTAGAGGGGGCTTTTTGAGATGAACTAAGGCTTATTTGCAGCTGATAATAGAAATATATAGTAACAAATTTGAATCACTAAAGTATCACTCTTAATGGTCAGAAAAGAAATAAATTGCCATAAATTAACCTATTTGATATGCATTTATACATTTTATATTAGAAAATAAGTAATAAAATGTTATAGATATGAAATATTTTAAACATTTTTTTCTTGAAATTTTGTAACTTTTTCAGGTTAATTGTTTTTCACAATATGATTTTAACTTGTTGTGGTATGGTTAATTGTGTGAATATGCTATAAGATATTTAACTAATTATTTCTCATATATGAATGTTGTTTTCAACTTTCCTTATTATACATAACGAAACTGTGGAAACACACATGTATTTTCCTTTATGCCTGGAACTGTAGTTGCATTGTGAAACAGTATTTAAACTTTTAAAAGTTTGAGCATAAATAGCAAAATGAAAAAAATGCCCTAAGCCTTATAATTCTCAGTGATCTATTTACATAAAATAAAAAATATTATATGTTGAAATAACAGTGAACAGAAAACTCTCCATCTAAATTTTAATTAACTTCTAATTTTCAAGAATTAGAATGCTTCAGAATGAAACTCCTGATGAATATTTTGCTTTATCATGCAAAATCTTGCATCAAAGATTAAAACATTTGTGAATTTGCTTTTGGCATGTCTCTCGTGCATTGAAATAAAAAAAAAACTCAGGAAAATTTTGATGGACATGGAAAATTTCACTTTCTGATTGAAGGGTAGCAAATATAATTAGTGTAATCAACAGAACTCATATTTAACTACTTTTGCTAAATATTCTCAGATACTACTTAACTCTTTTGCTAATTCTGTCAATTGATAAGAGTCTTCAATTTTGAGTTCTGAGTGTTTAATTTCATAAATAATCTACATTATTTTCTCATTATAGATGCAGCCCATGCTCATTTTTTCATGGGCCACATTTTACAGGAAACTTATCAAAGGAAGTTCTATGAATCATGTTCAAATTAGTTTTATAAGAGAGTCCCTAATATCATATTGTATGAGATTGTGTGTATGTGTATTTGAGTATTTGATGTACTTCATATTTTACTCTTCACATGGAAAAGAAAATCAGTAATATTATGTTATAAAATGAAAAATAATTAATCTCATCTTTATTTTATGAAACAAATTACTTCTAAAAAACTAAAACTGATAGAAACAATAAAAACGTTTTAAGTGGGGAGCAGTGAGAGAAGAATTTTGCATGATATTTTATTTTCATGTATATTTATGTTACTGTCCAAACCAAAAAAAAAAAAACACAGAAAACCTAAAAACCTAAAGAGATAAAAAACAAAAGTAATGACCAGAAGTCATGGTCACAAACAAGTGATGGATTTTCATCCTACCAAATCAATGAATCATCAAATACATACAAGAAAAAGAAAAAAGTTATGTGACTGAGTTAGACATTTAAGCAACAAATACTTGAGACATTTTCTTTCTTTATGGAATGACAATTTTAGTGATAAGAATTTCAGATCTTTATTTGCTTATGTCATTCTAATAGTCCATACCCAAGTATGGATTCCTAATTGTTAAAATATTTCACAAGTAAACTAATTTCAATTTTTCATTTAATGAAATTTAAATACTACTTTCTGGGCTGGCAAAAATCAAAAGTGAAAACATACAGGAATGTAGATACAAGTTTTCAAGAAATGTAAATAAATTTTATAAATTGTTATAGGAAATGCAATAAAACTTACAGCAAAAATCTGCCAATGTTTATAAAACACAATGACTAAAACCCACGTGTTTTAGTCATTGTGTTTTATAAACATTCTATAGTTTTATGTGGATGAAAATTGTAAAATGAAACTCAACTTTTGGAAAGGATTCACCAAGCTCACTTTGCTAAATCAGAAGGAACCTGATACACAATTTCTTTCCAGAAACTCAGAGAAAGCTGGGAAGTAATCTTTTTGTTCTTTATGTCATTGATTTTTACCTTAATCTTTTTAATGTGCTCTGTTCTCCCAGATTTCAATCAGAATAGAGAAAGTATAAAAATATATAACCATCTGCTTTCTCTTTTTCTTCCAGTGTGTCTATGATCAAGTCCTACAGTCCTACCTAGGATATAACTTTTTTCTGAGATGTGACTATTTTATCATCTTTCTGAAATATTATTTTAATGTTAAATCTGAATTTTAACATTTTTCTTTGTATTACAGGTTTAATAGTCCTTATCCAAAATGGTTAAAACCAGAAGCATTTAACATTTCATTTTTAAATTTAGGAATATATGCATATAAGTAAGTGAAATATCTGGGAATGGGACCCAAGTTTTAAAATGAAATTCCTTTATTTATTATTATTATTAATAGTAATAGTGGTAGTATTTGGCACTGGCAGTTGAATCCAGGAAACTTTACCACTAAGCTATATCCCCTTCCCTTTTCACTTTTTTTTATTTTGAGATAGGGTCTTACTAAGTTACTTAGGGTCTCACTAAATTGCTGAGACTGGCCTTGAACTTGCAGTCCTACTGCCTCAACCTGGTATTACAGGTGTGTGTCACCATAACAGTTGTTCATTTATGTTTTTAAAAGATATTTTTTATGTTTAAAAGAGAATTTGAGAAACATGACAAAATGCTTCATTGACTACTTTTCACAATAAAATATGCAACATATTGTTTTTTAAGCACACACTGAGGTACTCTAACAACAGATGCAAAAGCATAACAGTTGTGAGCAGACAAACCATATCCATAAAGAAATAGGTCAAGCCAGGAATAGTGGAGCATACCTGTAATCCCAGATACTTGGGAGGTTACGTAGGACGATAACAAGTTTGAGGCCAGACTCCAACTGGGAAATCTTGTCTCAAAATAAAGCATAAAAAGGGCTGAGAATGATGCTCAGTGGTAGAGCACCCCTAGGTTCCAGCCCCAGTACCAGAGAGGATAAAGAAAAAAAAGGCAAAAATAGGTCACAAAGTGATAAATACAAAATCACAAAGAGAAGTAATGTTGTGCACCTAGCTTAATAAATGCCATCATCAAATTCAGTGAAAGACACCCTACATCTTTTGAGGAGACATCAAAAAACATGATGGGTCAATATCACACAACCAATTGCTCCAAGATTAGAGATTGAGAAATTTTTATCTGTCACCAAGGTAGATATAGAAAAAAGGACATTTCTTAATTTACAAAAGAATTTTCAATTTTTTAAATGTAAAGTCACAATGCTTCCACACTAATTCAACATTGTAATAATGTACTTTTGCAGAATCAAATTTGCACAGAACAGCATAAAACAAATTATAATTCATCTAGAAGTATTTACACTATTTATAACTCCAGTATGGAAGTAATATGAAGATGAAATACATAACAGCAAATTATAAGAAATAATGTTGACAAAAATTGTGGTAAAAACCTGAAAAATTCAACAGCAAGAGATTACGGGAAATTACACAGCAGTAGTCTATAAGTACTGACCAACTTCCAAGATCATTAACAATGTTTTGAAGCCTTGCATTGAGATAAATAGCTGTTTTTTCTTAAGGCATGCTCTCCTTGAAGAATACATCCACACTCATTTTCTAGTGATGCTTCTCTTTTTGAAATTTTTCTATGATTCAATAGAGAGCAAAATAAGCATTAAAATTTCCCATTTTCTGCATCATGCTTATATGTTGTTTTGGGTGCATAGAAATCCATTTTGCATGCCTTCATATATAGACCACAAGTTTGGCAGAAAAATACTGATATGCAACATCATTGCATATCTTTTTTTCCCCACTGTTATAGTACTGGAGATTGAACCCACAGCTGTTCTACTACTGAGCTATATCCCCAGCCTTTTTTATGTTTTAATTTGAGACAGGACCTCACGAAATTGGAGAGGCAGGCCTTGAACTTGTTATCCTCTTGCCTCAGTTTCTGGAATAGCTGGATTTATAGGCATGCACCACTGCACCCAGCCATCCTTGCATTATCTTCTTTTCCCACGTGCACATAATTATTTTGGAATAAGTGACTTTGTTGGCCTCTTCAGGCAAATATGGTTTCAATCCATTAGAAAATCCTGGACGTTTTCATCCTTGCTGAATCTCATGATCAACACACTCATTTGAGTATTCCCACATGTGCATTGAGCTGAATAAAAAAAAAAAAATTATTAGTAACACCATGAAATTTTCTTTTAGAAGCCTTCTTCATACCTAATTCCAAATCTGTCATTATGAGAACTCCACTGAAACCCATTTTCTTCAGCAAAGCACACCAAATCTTCAAATAAGTCTTTTAAAAAGCACTTCACTTTTGCTCAGTCCTTAATACATAAAGGAGCCAAGCCAATAAGTTCTTGATTTTTTCAGATCCAACAGGAACATGAATTGTATGTAGTTGATAAAAAAAATTTAAAAACCGGTGGGACAGTTTTGAAACATTAGCAAAAGGGAGATATATGCTTTTTTAAAACAAAAGTGTCTATCTTCTTCAATGGTCAAATAAATAACAAAGAACAGTTCACATTTAATGGGTTTTGTGACACTGGAGGAACCTGTCAGCAAGTGTCTTCAATTCAGAAGGTCCCTAAGCTTGTCAAATTCTTCTTTTTTTATATATAGAGATATTTTTAATTTTTTTTTTTTAGTTTTTTGGTGGACACAACATCTTTATTTTTATTTTTATGTGGTGCTGAGGATCGAACCCAGCGCCCCGCGCATGCCAGGCGAGTGCGCTACTGCTTGAGCCACATCCCCAGCCCGTCAAATTATTTTTATTCTCTGACAAAGGGCAGTTTTTGAAAGTAAGCATGGTGCCATATGTAAAAGAACTGAAGCAGTATACAACTGAGTAACTTGGCAGGGTGAACTTCTGGTATTTTCATCTGCATTTTCATTCCTTCTGTGATCTTTGAGACAATCACTGCACTTTTATTTGAATTATGATAGGGTCCAAATAAGGCCCTTAAGACCCATTCACCTGGGGAGCTTTGAAATTGAGACAGCTCTTTGGAACTGAGGCAACAGTATTTAGACCTTGGCCTTGAAAGTGAGGTTAACCTTGAGTGGCATATTTTCCTTCAACTGAACTCAATTTCTTGAAAGAAACTCAGCATCCTATAATAGTCATATCAGAGAGAATTAATATCTGAAATTTATTCTGAAAGAGGTTCTGAGTGGTGCAAGACTCAAAATATCTCCAACAATGTACTCCTTGCAATCCTTAGATTCACTTGCTTCACTAGTATATCCATCCCATCCTTGGAGAGCTCCTACAGAATTCTAGCTGATGTTTGGTCTTTATTCCTTTGGTACAAGAAAAATTTTAATGTGACAAACTATGATTTTCCAACTGCAGTTCATCTTGAGCCTACAACCAATACTAAGTTTGTCTCTTTTCTATCATTCTTTCCAGATGTGCTTCTAAAGCACCTCTGCTATGTAGGTAGCTGACATAGTAGTGACCCAGGTAGTAACCCTGATGCAGACTGAGACCCCAGCCACCATGGTCTTTTCATGCTGTGGTTAATGTCTATTTATCATTCAACTAGGCAAGAGAGTACTAGGAATTACATCAGTAGATCAAACAGATGCTGATCATTTCCTCCTTATCACTGTTGTGATAAGCTCATTCTCCTCATGCTGCTGGGGATTAACTATTCACACACATAGTGAACATTTTCCTTATCTGCTGGTCTCTTGTCATAAGGAGCCTAAATGAATTTGTGGTAACCATGGCTCAAAATTCTGTAGGACTCTTTCTATGTTTCTGGTGGGGGTGGATCTTCTCTGGAATAGGACAACTAGAGACTAAAGCACAAGTTCCCCCAAGTGAGAATTTAGGGTAAGGGTAAATGGGGTCACTGATATCTCCCATCTTTGATTTGGGAATAGAATATTCTATCATATTAGGGCCTACAACCCAATGCATTGATTTAGGGAATAGCTTAATATTTAGCATCTACATGTTGGTGCCTAATATGCATCTGCTCTAAAGTTGTTATATTCTGGGTGGGACAGTGTATGATGATGGATCATGAAGCCTATTTTCATACATTTTGAAGGGAATTTTCCTTTTTCTGAGGTGTTATACAGTTTTTTAGGCAATGAAATGCTATAAACACTTAAGCCAAGACCTATACTTTAAATAAATATCTGGCTCAGTCAAAATTAATGACTCTCCCTTCTGTAACCTTTAGTATTTGGAGAACAAGTACTGAAGATTGAATCCAGGGACACTGTATCACTGAGCTATACCACCAGTCCTTTTAAATTTTTGAGACAGGGTCTCACTATGTTGCCCAGGCTGGCCTGAAACTTGCAATCCTTCTACCTCAGCCTCCCAATTCACTGGGATTACAGATGTGTGGGACAGTGCCCTGCTCAATGTAACTTCTTGAAATAAAACTGATTGCTCTGATTTTTCTCCTTGAAGGATTGGGTAGGGACTCTCTGTTTAATCTCTGAGGATATTGGGCAAACTTCAAAAATTTAGGTAGTTGAAGCCCATGTTGGTGGGTCTATGCAAATATAACTTCCATTTCCATCATTAAAGCTACTCCATTTTTGAGTCCACTGTGGTCCACTGCACTGTCAATTGTCTCCCATGGTAGAGTCCTCTGCCAGATGTTAACCTGGAATAAGAAGTACTTCACAGTTCATGTCTAATCCCACAGAGAATTTTTCATTTATCATCTTGAAGAAGTATGAGTTGATTATAAAGATAGAGGTTTCTACTCCACTATCCCCACTTCAATAGCTTTGAATCCATAGTCCAAGACTCTGACATGGGTTACTTACAAAGACAAGTATTCCCATTCTAGGTATAAATCAAAGGAACAGGGCGGGGGAAGATGGCGGCGAGGGGAGTGCATTGTCCCCGTGTGCTACTTCACTGTGTGGGAGTATGACAAGTCAGGACGGCTAAAGGATATTTTGTTAGGAATTTCCAGCAATAGTGGGGTGCTCCAGAACCTGGAGGAAGGATTTCCATCGCACGAGGATCGGCTACGGGGACTCAAACGCGAGAGGTTTGTCGCACGGAGGGTAACACTGCTTATTCAGCAAATCGCCCCGCGGCTAAAGTCTGCAGAGCGCGCTGGGATAGAGACGCAGGGTTACAGCGCTGCAGTTTCTGCCAGCCGCGCAAGCACCGTACTCAGGGCTGAATTCTGGGTTAGAGACAGGGGAAGGAAGCGGTCCATCTCGGTTCTCCACACGGGTCAGACCACAGAGGAGGCCAGCAGCCACCATGTTAGTAAACTGACGTCACCACCCCGTTTTCGACTGACCGCAGCTCATTCAGCCATAGATCAGGTAATTTCAGGCTGCAATTCGCCTGCGGCTTGCAGACAGATTGCTAGGGTTCAGCGCCTGGGTGCTTCTTAGAACCTGATCCTATCGGAGCCAACACCGAGCACGGGGCGGCCGAGTTCCGGCTCCCGGAACCGACCCGGAACCGCCCTGGCCCAGGGCTGCGGAGCCTGCGGAGGCTGCTTCTTGGACCCTGCGCCTATCAGAGCATACACCAAGCACTAAGCAGCCGAATTCCGGCTCCCGGAACTGAGCCCGCGGGACTGCTTCTTGGAGCTTACACTTATAGGAGCTTACACAGAGCACGGAGCGGCCGAGTTCCGGCTCCCGGAACTTCCCTGGCCCGGGGCTAGGAGCCCGCGGAAACTGCTTCTCGGTCCGGGTCCTGCTGAGGGCCGGTCAGGACTCACCCGGTGCTTTGGTTGCCTGGCAAGGGGAACGAAATGCTGCCATTCGCATAGGATACCAACATGGCAGAGATCTGATGTCAGCAGAAAGCGGCGGAGGAGAGAACTTCATCAATACCAGCGGTGACATAAGCAGTTGGTCTCCCGGTAGGGGGGGTGAGGCACAGTCACCCGAGTCTCCTCAATTTGTCGTGGAGCCAGAGGGGAGGAGCCGGGCCTCCGCCAGCGCCCAGAGCAGGCCCAGCGGCTCGCCAGCGTGGTGACCGCGTGACCCCAATTGGAGAGGGGGCGGAGCGGAGCTGCCACCCGCACCCGCAAGGTGGGCAGACCCGCGACCCAGTGGTACATGGGCGTGGTAGGAGGGGCAGGGCAGAGCCGCCGTTCGCGCTGGCAAGGTAAACAGACCTGTGACAGCCTGGCGGGTCAGGCCCAGTGGCCTGCCAGTGTGGTACACACGTCACCCCAACTGGAGTAGGGGCAGAGCAGATCCTTCTGCCACGCCCGGATCAGGCCCTGCCGGTGTGGTGGTCACGTGACCCCAATTGGAGTGGGGGCGGAGCGGAACCGCCACCCGTGCCCGCAGGGTGAGCAGACCAGTGATCAACCTGCAGATCAGGCCCAGGGGTCCGCAGGCGTGGTAGGAGGGGCAGGGCAGATCCGCCGCCCGCGCCTCCAAGGTAGGCAGACCTACAACAGACCGGCGGATCAGGCCCAGGAGCCTGCCGGCGTGGTACAAACACCACCCTAATTGGAGTAGTGGCAGAGCAGAGTCGCCGCCCGTGCCAGGAACAGGCCCAGCGTCCTGCAGGCGGGGTAGTCACGACACCCCAATTGGAGTAGGGGCAGAGCAGAGCCTCCACCCGTGCCCGAAAGGTGGGCAGATCTGCGACCGACCAGCGGGACAGGCCCAGTGGCCTGCCGGTACGACAGACACGTCACCCCATTTGGAGTAGGGGCAGAGTAGAGCCGCCTCCTGCGCCTGCAGGGTAGGCAAACCTGCAACCGACCGGCGGATCAGGCCCGGTGGCCTGCCGGCGTGGTACACTCGTCACCCCAATCGGAGCAGGGGCAGAACAGAGCCGCCGCCAGCTCCCAGAACAGGCCCAGTGACCTGCCGGCGTGGTAGCCACGACACCCCAATTGGAATAAGGAGAGAGCAGAGCCGCCTCCCGCACCTGCAGGAAAGATACGCAAGCAGTATGAAAAGACAAGGAAAGAAAGGACCACAAGCAATGCAGGTCAACGCAACTTTAGAAGAGGTAACAGCTGCAGCAGGTGGAATGTCAGATAAAGAATTCAGGATATACATGCTTCAAATGATCTGGAGTATCAAGGAAGATATTAAACAGCAAAATCAGACAATGAAAGATCACTTCGACAACGAATTACGCAAACAAATCCAGGAAGCAAAGGATCAACTATACAGGGAGATAGAGGTTATAAAAAACAAACAAACAGAAATCCTAGAAATGCAGGAAGCAATGAACCAACTTAAAAACTCAATGGAGAATACTACCAGCAGAGTAGAACACTTAGAAGATAGAACATCAGACAATGAAGACAAAGTATTTCAACTGGAAAAGAACATAGACAGCTCAGCAAGACTGTTAAGAAACCATGAGCAGAACATCCAAGAAATATGGGATAACATTAAGAGACCAAAATTAAGAGTCATTGGGATACAGGAAGGTACAGAGCTCCAAACCAAAGGAATGAGCTGTCTATTCAATGAAATAATACAAGAAAACTTCCCAGACTTGAAGAATGAGACAGAATCCCAAATCCTAGAAGCCTACAGGATGCCGAATGTGCAAAATCAAAAGAGATCCACACCTAGACACATTATAATGAAGATGCCCAACATACAGAATAAGGAGAGAATTTTAAAAGCTACAAGAGAAAGGAAGCAGATTACATTTAGGGGTAAGCCAATCAGGATAACAGCTGATCTTTCAACACAGACCCTGAAAGCTAGAAGATCCTGGAATAACATATTTCAAACACTGAAAGAAAATGGGTTCCAACCAAGAATTGTGTATCCAGCGAAATTAAGCTTCAGGATGGAAGATGAAATTAAAACCTTCCACGATAAACAAAAGTTTAAAGAATTTGCAGCTAGAAAACCATCTCTTCAAAACATCCTCGCCAAAGCATTACAGGAAGAGGAAATGGAAAATAACAATGAAAACCAACAGTGGGAGGTAGGACAGTAAAGGGGGGGGGCGGGGCAAATAATCAAAGAGGAAAACAAACCATGTTTAGTAACAGAAATAAACAAATATGGCTGGAAGAACAACCCATATCTCAATAATAACCCTAAATGTTAATGGCTTAAACTCACCAATTAAGAGACACAGGCTAGTAGAATGGATCACAAAACAAGACCCAACAATATGCTGCCTACAGGAGACGCATTTGATAGGAAAAGACATACATAGGCTGAAGGTGAAAGGTTGGGAAAAATCATATCACTCATATGGACTTCGGAAACAAGCAGGAGTGTCCATACTCATATCAAATAAAATAGATTTCAAGCCAAAGTTAATCAAAAGAGATAAAGAGGGACACTACATACTGCTTAAGGGAACCATACAACAACAAGACATAACAATCATAAATATTTATGCCCCAAACAATGGTGCAGCTATGTTCGTCAAACAAACTCTTCTCAAGTTCAAGAGTCTAATAGACCACCATACCATAATCATGGGAGACTTCAACACACCGCTCTCGCCACTGGACAGATCTTCCAAACAAAAGTTGAATAAGGAAACTATAGAACTCAATAACACTATTAATAACCTAGACCTAATTGACATATATAGAGTATACCACCCAACATCAAGCAGTTACACTTTTTTCTCAGCAGCACATGGATCCTTCTCTAAAATAGATCATATATTATGTCACAGGGCAACTCTTAGACAATATAAAGGAGTAGAGATAATACCATGCATCTTATCTGATCATAATGGAATGAAACTGAAAATCAACGATAAAAGAAGGAAGGAAAAAGCATACATCACTTGGAGAATGAACAATAGGTTACTGAATGATCAATGGGTTATAGAAGACATCAAGGAGGAAATTAAAAAATTCTTAGAGATTAATGAAAACACAGACACAACATATCGGAATCTATGGGACACATTGAAAGCAGTTCTAAGAGGAAAATTCATTGCTTGGAGTTCATTCCTTAAAAAAAGAAAAAACCAACAAATAAATGATCTCATACTTCATCTCAAAATCCTTGAAAAAGAAGAGCAAAACAACAGCAAAAGAAGTAGAAGGCAAGAAATAATTAAAATCAGAGCTGAAATTAATGAAATTGAAACAAAAGAAACAATTGAAAAAATTGACAAAACTAAAAGTTGGTTCTTTGAAAAAATAAACAAAATCGACAGACCCTTAGCCATGCTAGCGAAGAGAAGAAGAGAGAGAACTCAAATTACTAGCATACGGGATGAAAAAGGCAATATCACAACAGACACCT
The DNA here is from genome assembly GCF_047511675.1 of Marmota flaviventris. Classification (NCBI taxonomy): domain Eukaryota; kingdom Metazoa; phylum Chordata; class Mammalia; order Rodentia; family Sciuridae; genus Marmota; species Marmota flaviventris. The sequence continues at coordinate 58,575,956 of NC_092513.1, forward strand.
CAGAAATACAGAAGATAATCAAAAACTATTTTGAATCCTTATACTCCAACAAATTAGAAGATAGTGAAGGCATAGATAAATTTCTTAAGTCATATGATCTGCCCAGATTGAGTCAGGAGGATATAGAAAACCTAAACAGACCAATATCAATTGAGGAAATAGAAGAAACCATAAAAAAACTACCAACTAAGAAAAGCCCAGGTCCGGATGGGTATACAGCAGAATTTTACAAAACCTTTAAATAGGAACTAATACCAATACTTTTCAAGCTACTTCAGGAAATAGAAAAGGAGGGAGAACTTCCAAATTCATTCTATGAGGCCAACATCACCCTGATACCTAAACCGGACAAAGACACTTCAAAGAAAGAAAACTACAGACCAATATCTCTAATGAACCTAGATGCAAAAATCCTCAATAAAATTCTGGCGAATTGGATACAAAAACATATCAAAAAAATTGTACACCATGATCAAGTAGGATTCATCCCTGGGATGCAAGGCTGGTTCAATATACGGAAATCAATAAATGTTATTCACCACATCAATAGACTTAAAAATAAGAACCATATGATCATCTCGATAGATGCGGAAAAAGCATTCGACAAAGTACAGCATCCCTTTATGTTCAAAACTCTAGAAAAACTAGGGATAACAGGAACATACCTCAATATTGTAAAAGCAATCTATGCTAAGCCTCAGGCTAGCATCATTCTGAATGGAGAAAAACTGAAGGCATTCCCTCTAAAATCTGGAACAAGACAGGGATGCCCTCTCTCTCCACTTCTGTTCAACATAGTTCTTGAAACACTGGCCAGAGCAATTAGACAGACGAAAGAAATTAAAGGCATAAAAATAGGAAAAGAAGAACTTAAATTATCACTATTTGCAGATGATATGATTCTATACCTAGCAGACCCAAAAGGCTCTACAAAGAAACTATTAGAGCTAATAAATGAATTCAGCAAAGTGGCAGGATATAAAGTCAACACGCATAAATCAAAGGCATTCCTGTATATCAGCGACAAATCCTCTGAAATGGAAATGAGGACAACCACTCCATTCACAATATCTTCAAAAAAAATAAAATACTTGGGAATCAACCTAACAAAAGAGGTGAAAGACTTATACAATGAAAACTACAGAACCCTAAAGAGAGAAATAGAAGAAGATCTTAGAAGATGGAAAAATATACCCTGTTTATGGATAGGCAGAACTAACATCATCAAAATGGCGATATTACCAAAAGTTCTCTATAGGTTTAATGCAATGCCAATCAAAATCCCAACAGCATTTCTTGTAGAAATAGAGAAAGCAATCATGAAATTCATATGGAAAAATAAAAGACCCAGAATAGCAAAAACAATGCTAAGCAGGAAGTGTGAATCAGGCGGTATAGCGATACCAGACTTCAAACTATACTACAGAGCAATAGTAACAAAAACAACATGGTACTGGTACCAAAACAGACGGGTGGACCAATGGTACAGAATAGAGGACACAGAAACCAATCCACAAAACTACAACTTTCTTATATTTGATAAAGGGGCTAAAAACATGCAATGGAGGAAGGATAGCATCTTCAACAAATGGTGCTGGGAAAACTGGAAATCCATATGCAACAAAATGAAACTGAACCCCTTTCTCTCGCCATGCACAAAAGTGAATTCAAAATGGATCAAGGAGCTTGATATCAAATCAGAGACGCGCCGTCTGATAGAAGAAAAAGTTGGCTACGATCTACAGTCGGTGGGGTCGGGCTCCAAATTCCTCAATAGGACACCCATAGCACAAAAGTTAATAACTAGAATCAACAAATGGGACTTAATCAAACTAAAAAGTTTTTTCTCAGCAAAAGAAACAATAAGAGAGGTAAATAGGGAGCCTACACCCTGGGAACAAATCTTTACTCCTCACACTTCAGATAGAGCCCTAATATCCAGAGTATACAAAGAACTCAAAAAATTAGACAATAAGAGAACAAACAACCCAATCAACAAATGGGCCAAGGACCTGAACAGACACTTCTCAGAGGAGGACATACAGTCAATCAACAAGTACATGAAAAAATGCTCAACATCTCTAGCTGTCAGAGAAATGCAAATCAAAACCACCCTAAGATACCATCTCACTCCAGTAAGATTGGCAGCCATTATGAAGTCAAACAACAACAAGTGCTGGCGAGGATGTGGGGAAAAGGGTACACTTGTACATTGCTGGTGGGACTGCAGATCGGTGCAGCCAATTTGGAAAGCAGTATGGAGATTTCTTGGAAAGTTGGGAATGGAGCCACCATTTGACCCAGCTATTCCCCTTCTTGGTCTATTCCCTAAAGACCTAAAAAGGGCATGCTACAGGCACACTGCTACATCGATGTTCATAGCAGCACAGTTCACAATAGCAAGACTGTGGAACCAACCTAGATGCCCTTCAATAGACGAATGGATAAAAAAAATGTGGCATTTATACACAATGGAGTATTACTCTGCATTAAAAAATGACAAAATCATAGAATTTACAGGGAAATGGATGGCATTAGAGCAGATTATGCTAAGTGAAGCTAGCCAATCCCTAAAAAACAAATGCCAAATGTCTTCTTTGATATAAGGAGAGTAACTAAGAACAGAGTAGGGATGAAGAGCATGAGAAGAAGATTAACATTTAACAGGGATGAGAGGTGGGAGGGAAAGGGAGAGAGAAGGGAAATTGCATGGTAATGGAAGGAGACCCTCAGGGTTATACAGTGGACGAGGTAGAGAGAGAGGAGGGGAGGGGAGGGGAGAGGTGGGGAGGGGGGAGGGTGGAGGACAGGAAAGGCAGCGGAGCACAACAGACACTAGTATGGCAATTTGTAAATCAATGGATGTGTAACTGATGTGATTCTGCAATCTGGGTATGGGGTGAAGGTGGGAGTTCATAACCCACTTGAATCAAAGTGTGGAATATGATATGTCAAGAAATTTGTAATGTTTTGAACAACCCACAATAAAAAATTTAAAAAAAAAAAAAAGGAGACACAAATATTTAAATGAGGGATGTTCCATGTGGATTGAAATACTATCCATCTTCTGATGATTTCTTTTGAAAGTACTATTAGGATGATAAATGTATTTTTGGATATTTACTACTAAGTAGCTGAAATAACTTGATATTCTTTTTTCAGAAAATAGAAAAAGGCTGAATATGTAAATTTTGTATTTAAGTCATTTGAATATTTGTTTTTATGGGTGGCAGCATAGTACAGAACAAAAGAAGATTGAACTCAAAGAGATCCTGTCTTCTAATCATTATTTATTAACTTAGTAATTTAAGAGTCTGAAACTTACCTAAATGTTACTTAAATGCTTCTATTATCACTTATATCTCACAGAGATATGATAATAGCTACATGTGTGAGAATTAAAAATTTAATATGCTAATGAATAAAAGCCTCAAGTTCATAGAGTGGGAACCCCCCCCCCCAAAAAAAAAGAATAAATATTCTTTGCAGATAACTTTTTTTTTTCTCTTTGAGATTAATTATGGTGCCCTAGAGTCTTTTGTACTGCCTGTGTTCTAGAAGCTATCTTGATAGCATCAATCTGTACTTTTTTCCTCCCTTCTCCCTTGAATTCCTTAATATTAAGCACAACAAAGGGACTTGTGTAACTTACATTAGGGTTTAATTGTAGCAAACAAGGCCATTTGCATGTTTGGGGGAGTTCAAGTTTCCAGGAAGGGTTGGCATTTGAGTGGAGTCTACTGAAACAAACTGGCAATAGATTAACAGGAGTCAAATATGCAAATTTGTTAATGTGCAGATGCACTGGTGCCACACAAAATAGGAAACTTGAAGAAGGTCCAGATGGTTGAGAAGAAAATGGGAACTGTAGACAGTTTTAAAGGGGAAGAACATGATTTTTAAGGAAATGAGTGGCCCCTGGGACAGAGTGCCTTGGAGCCCTAGGTGTGCTTGACTTTCAGGCTCTTCCTTGGTGATGTGAGTTCAGTCTTCCTAGGTTGATGATCTTCAGAAAGAGGATGAAGGTGACTGTGTTCTCTTTGCTCCTTCCTATCTTTAAGATAAACAGGGACTTCAGGAAAGCCTTCTTCTGCCTTCGCTGCTCACAGGGGCTTTCAGTCTGAAGTCCAAGGCAGCACATGTGGGGATGCTGCTCTCAGCCCCAAAGGTGCCTTCTGGAATTTCCTCGTTGTTAGGGTTTGGACGTGAGGTGTCCCCCATAAGCTCACATGTGAGACAGTGCAAGCAGGTTCAGAGCCCAATCAGTGAAATAATCCCCTGATACAATTAATGGGTGGTAACTGAAGTGGTGGGGTGTGGTTGGAGGACATGGGAATTGGGGGTGTGGCTTTGGGGCATATATTTGTATCTGCAAGTGGAGACCTCTCTCTCTGCTTCTTGATCATCATGTGAGCTGTTTCCCTCTACCACACTCTTCCACCATGATGCCCTGCCTCGCCCTCAGCCTTATGGAAGGAGCTGGTTATGTATGGATTGAGACCTCTAATACTGTGAGTCTCCATATAAACCTTTCCTCCAGAAATTGTTCTGGTCAGATCTTTTAGTCATAGCAGTGAAAAAGCTGACTGAAAGAGAAATTGCTACTAAGAATTAGAGTCGTTGCTGTGGCTAACCTGACCATGTGGTTCAGAAGCTTTTTGAGCTTTTTGGAATAGATGGGAGGAAGCATCCCTGAGCAGGGCCTCTGAGGAGGACGGCAACCCCCAGAAGCTGGAGGTCACAGAGCTCTCTCCTTGACCTCTGCATTTCCAAAATATGGCTTCCACGTCCTGGGGAAAGACACTCCTGGGTCATAGACCAGCACTTCCCTACCTACTTATGCTTCAGTGACCCTTTTCAAAGAGATGAAAAAGTACAGTCCAGCACTGTCAGATAAATTCTCTAAGACATAGGAGAAGAGAGACATATTTTCCCTCACTATTTTTCTCCCTCTTCCTCCTCCTTTTCCTTCTTCTTTTTAGTTGTAGATGGACACAGTACCTTTATTTTATTTAATTTTATGTATGCAGTGTCCCCCACATGCTAAGCTAGTGCTCTACACTGAGCTACAACACTTTTCCCTTATTTTCAATGAGAAGAATTAAGCCTCTTATTTTTAATTTGAACTCATTCATATAAGCCACTGTATTCATATGAGTGACCTTTACAGTGGCCAGTGACCCCACAGACACAGAGGCTTGTGGTTGCTGAGGTCTGAGGGGTCCGCAGGGCGCAGCCTAACCCAAGGCTCAGAAGGCAGCTTGCAGCTGTGCTGAAAGGGCCATTCCCTCTCCCACAGGTGCGAGAGCAAGGAGAGCTCAGGGGAGTCCTTAGGGCCCAGGCTTTCCTATCCTGGGCTGGAGTGTGAGGTGTCGCACAGGACATGGAGGGCAGGCAAAGGGAGCAGGCACCTCTCTCCCAGCATGGCTGTTTCTTCAGTGCTTTCTGACGTCTGGCAAGCAGGGAGGGGTGCATGTTCCCTTCTGTACCTCCCTAAGTCCCTGCACCCTGTGACAGCCCTTCATGCAATGGATATTGCCTTCAGTTTTCACATGGAGCTCTAACAAGTTCAATCAGCCGGTGTCCCAAGGTTACCTTGGTAGCAGGGAGAAGGCCAGTCTCCAACCCATAGGTATAGAACCCTGTCATGTTCAGAGAAGGGATCAAGTGTTGAGTGTCCCCAACTAGTGTGACACTCTTCAAGAAAGCAAGTTGTATGCTATTAGGAGATGAAGTCATACTTTGGAAGCCCGCCCCACAACTCGGGTCCCACTATCCTGCCAGGGCTTTGCATTTACTTTACTATCTACCTTTCCTCCACTGCATGCCTTGGCTGAGTGTTGAAGTCAGGTGCTGGGATTAAGCTACTGCCACAATCAATATTCTACTCTTTCTCTCTCATGGAGATCAGCAACCATGCCAGCCCTCACCATGCAGGGAGAGGACTCTGGAGAGTGGGGCTTCTCACTGATTTTTGAAATTACTAGTCATCCTGTCTGACAGGTGGAGGGTGTCTAGGGTCTTGGCTGCTGGTGCAGGTGTTTTGCTAACTGAAGAGCTAAAATGAGGTTATCCTTGACTTCTCCATGGTCTTTTAGTTTCTTACATTTGGGTCAGTTTGCTTGTGCTCAGCAGCCTCAACGTTGTATGCTGGGCCCAGGAGAGGTGGAAGCAGGGTTCCTCCAGGGATGATGATCCATTGACAAGTTTGAGAGATGGCAGAGGGAGTTGGTGGTAACAGTGAGCACTTGAATCTCACTCTGATCATTTCTTGAAAGACTGAGTGAGTTACAGGCATATGTGTACTGTTTATAAAGGGTTCTGGCGTGAGTCCTGAGATATCTCAGCAATATACAGCCCTACCCTTCTTGGGGCCAATACTCTAGTGACAGAAATAGCATATAACTAATTATGCAACTACTTATTTAATTGTGAGTTCTGATGTATTCATTGCAAAAATAGATTAAGAGAATTATTATTTCAACATAGACACTTCAATCTACATTTAGATGGTTGTGCACATAAGAAAAGTGTCTGGAAGCTAATATCTATGAGAAAGACATGATAGACAATAAGATGTTTCCCGTAAATTATCAATCTAAGGCAAAACAAAACTGTCATGATTAAGACTATTTCTTGAAGAAGATGAAATCACTATAAATTGGCAATTTATTACTACAGTGAGGATTTTAAAAAGAGACGAATTTAAATAAAATTTAGTGGAACTTGGGTTTCTATATTTTATGAAAGAGATCCACTTCACTGAGGAGAGGCACTGGGATGAGCTGGACCAGTGGGGAGACCTGTGTGTCAGATGTGGGAAACAGCCTGTGGGCAGCATCAGGTTTGGAAAGTGGAGAGGAGTTTCTGTTCAGTCCTGCAACAAATCACCAACAACTTAGAAGAGCTGATAAGAACAAAGCAATAGAAAGAGAGGCCACAGAGAGGGGCCCATGGTAGGATTTGTGGTACAAGACAGTTGGGGAAAAGAAGCTCTTTTAGTCAGTTTTTCCATCACTCTTACCAAAAGACCTGACAAGAATAATTTTTGGAGAAAAAAATTTATTTGGGGGCTCACAGTTTCAGAAGTCTCAGTCCACAGATGGCTGCTGAATCTGTTGTTCTGGGTCCAAGGTGAGGAAGAACATGGTGGTATATACCCCAAAGGCATGCAACCAGGGACACACCTCCTCCAGCTACCCCCCCCCCCACCTGCCTACAGTTACCACCCAGCTACTGCCTGTCAGGGAATTAATGGTTAAGGCTCTCAAAACCCAGTCATTTCCCTCTGAACTTCCTTGCATTGTCTCACATGTGAGCTTTGGGGGCCACCTCATATCTCAACCATAACAGAAACTAAGGAGACTAGTGCAGTGTTAGACATACGTTGTTCCTTACCTGTGGGATAACTTAAGGGCACTAAAGGCCCTTTGAACTTAGCTTTTATGCAGAGATTCATGTCTAGGTAGAGAAAAATTTTGTAGGCTTCTGTTAAATTAATATCAAATCCCCTTAGCTAAAAGAAAACCTAATAGTCAAGAGCTGAGCATTCTAGTCTTTTGGGTGCTGATCAAATCGCAACTGGATTGATAGATTGGGGTACTGTATATAAAGAGGAACACACAGATTAGCGTACATCCAGAAGAGAGTCCTCAGAGTCATGAGAGATTGGGAAAATGTGTTGTACAGCAAATTTGAAGACAGTGACGAGCCCTCACCTAGGTTTGATGGCTAGTTTTATGTGTCTGGGCCACTGTGCCAGGGGGCTGTCAGACCCTGTTGTGGTTGTTTATGCCAGGGTGTTTGCAGATTAGGCTAATGTTTGAATCAGTGGGTTGTGAGCAAAGCAGAAGGCCCACCCTAATGTGGGTGGGGCTTAAGGGTTAAAGGCTGGCATCCCAAGCAGGGGGGCTCCTGCAGAAGGTGGCTTTGGCCTTGAGCTTCGGGAGGTCTCCAGCCTGCCATCCCTCCCGGTGGGTTTTGTACTTGGCATCTCCCATAGTCTCATGAGTTGACTCCTTAATATAAATCCCTTTCTGTGCCCACACACATCCTCCTCGTTCTGCTCCTCTCAAGAGCTAACACACCAGGAAGCAGAGGCACCGGATGGTGTGTGCCCAGCATTTATAAATGTCTGGAAGGCTTTCAAGGAAATAGAATCAGGTGTGATTTTGAGAGCTCTGCATACCTAGGTTAAATTCAGAGGCTTGCAGCTTTTAGCTTAAGAGGAAGAAGGCAGCAAAAATCCATGCCTTGATAGAAAAATGAAGGATTGACATGTGAGACAGCAAAATTCATAACAGGGGCCCTTTTTATAAAGTTAGTGGAACACTTGTGCAAAAGGTACTGTCAGTAGATAGGCTCAGTGTGTCCATTGGGAGTTGGAATTTGAAAGGATTCTAGAAGGTTCTAATCTACAAGTTCCTGTTTCTGGTAATACGAGCTAAGGGATATTTGTTTATTCCATGGAGGATGAAATCAGATGTAATCCAAAAGAGACAGTCATGGGTTTTAAATGGAAAAATTCAGACCACAGCTGGAAAGAGCAAAACAATTACAGACTCAGAGGAGTCTGGTTGTTATTTTAATACTATTATTTTGGGGGAAATATGGGTAGAAAAATGCAGATAGTAGGGTATCAATAATTGGCTAATGTATAAAGGGAGTGGTGGTCAGACAGTTTCTACAGGCACACAAAGAACAGAGCTTATTGCAAAAAGAGCTCTTTGTCTACAGCTTTATTACTAAGATTGTGAGGTGTATTTTTCACTTTTTACCTTTTAATTTTTTACTAGGCATCATGATTACATGTAATCAGGATGTAATTGTGACGAGTTGTATAGGAACTTAACATAGTTGGGTCCATCTCATTTCCAGGCTTCCTCTGTCTCTCCCTGATTCATTTTCTCAATGCTGCTGGCCTCCCTTCTATTTTCATGTGGCTCCTTGTTAAAATTTTCTTCTTTCTGGCCTCTGTGTACCAGAGAGAAAACATGACCTTTGACCTTCTGAGGTCAGCTTAGTTTTCTCAGCATGATGTTTACTGCTTCCACCTATTTTTCTGCAAACGATGAGTTTTCTTTCTTTATGGCTGAATGGAATTGTGCCATGTGGAGGTGCCATATTTTCTTTATCCATCCATCTGTTGACACACTCCTCGGCTGATTCCATAGTTTGACTGTTGTGAACTGTGCTGCTGTAAACATGGTGTGCATGTGTCACTGTAGTAAGGTGACTTTAATTGTTCAGGACAATACAGAGGAGTGGTACAGCTGGTCCTAGACAATGTCATCCCTAAGGTCTGAGGAACCGTGGTTGAGTTCCACAGTGACTGTACCATCATCCACCCAGGGCTCATGCTCTCAGCTCTGAGTGGTCTTTTGTTCCTTTCTTCCCTCCCAGCTCACAGCCACTCAGCCAGCATCTCCAGCCTCACGTGCCTCCCAGACTGAGCACTTTCCCTGCCGAGGGTTTCACCCTGCTGGTGCCATCATCCTCTCCTGTCTGGACCATAATTCGCCTCCCAGGTGGCCTCCCTGTCTCTTCTACTTGGGGTCAGAGAGTGCTTACCCCTCAGAGCCCCTAGAGTGATCTTTTAGAAACACATAAAGCTGCTTCCCTTGGCTTCCTGCAGAGCTGGGATGACACCAGGATGATTCCTCTAAGCTTCAAGGGCTGTGGCCTCACCCCCTGCCGTGGTGTGTCTCTGGAACCCATGAGGTCCTCTTCAGCCTTGGCCACTTCACACATGTCCTCCTTCATCCTGTATCTTCATCCTGGATCTCCCTTACCCCAGATATCAGTTGCTTCTTTCTGGAATGTTCCTCCTTTAGACCTTCAAGCTCAGACCATTGTCCACACACTGCACTCTTAGCCCAGTATCAGGCACCTCTTAGCCTTTGTTGACCAGAACTGCCGATGTTTTTGTAATGATACTCTCCACTGGCTGGTTAGTTCTCCACAGCTAGGAGGTGAGGCGACTGGTGCAAGGCTCGGGTGTACTTTCTGTGTCCCCATTGTCTGCACACAGCAGATGCTCGCAAAAATCCAGAAGGAATCCAGTTGAGCAGTTGTTCAGATTATGATTTGTTTGTTTATTTAGAGAAAGGTTTATGGGCATGCCCCTCCCTCCATTTGAAGTTGAAAGAGGTTTCAAGGCAAGCATAAAAAATTAGTAGTGCAGGTGAGCAGTGCACCCTCATGTGTAAAAAGTCCTGGGCTGATTGCTACCATGTAAACAGAATCATTCCTCTGATGGTCCTGCTCTCAGCAGCAGCAATAGAGCAGGAAGACTCCCACATGGGGGTCAGAAGGAATTCCTTCTGCATGAACAGGATGCACAAAGAGAAACACACATGGTGTTCCATTATTATCACCATTTCTATGCTGTTATGCTTTGATGCCTATTTTTAAACTTTTCCTGTCACATCTTCTCCTCTTTCAATAAGATGACACTTTAAGTCACATGGTGCAGCAAGGACCCACTAAGCACTTCTTGGGGTGACAATAGCAGGCTCCATGCTGTATGCCAGTAGTGCTACCAGTCCAGACCACCTAGCTGAAAACCTAGCTGGAATTAGGGATTCAGAACTTTTCAGTTTCAAAAGTAAGTGCTTTTATTGAATATTAGGTAACACCTTCAGTGGCATGTGAAGCACCACCCCCAAAGCATAGTTTCTGCTGCAAAAAATAATAACTATTCTAGATAGAACAGATGTGATTTTTAATGTCTTTATGTCAGTTCCTATAAGTTTTACCATCAAAGGAATTAAGAGCATAAATATTTGGTTGCCAAATATATTACAAAGAGCTTCATGAATCTTGAAATATGGTCAACCTAGGATATAAACGCAGCTTTTCCAGAGCTGCAACACAACTTTGTACATGCTCAGTTAAAAGGAGCAAGTGTCCGTCCAGTATGGGTGCAGGGACAAGCTGGAGAGTTGGGGAGAGATAGCTGAGCGGGGCTAGCAGTGAGCACCCTCCTGGCGCAGGTGCATCTGAGAGCCTCTTCAGTTGAAGGCCCCTCTGCCAAGAGCTGAACCCTTCCCAGCCCGGATCCTCATTCTCTTTCCTATTACATTTCAGCTGCCAAAATAGCTCTTTGAATTTTGTGCTTAGAAGGATTTAGAGATACTAAAAATTGCAGCATTTCCTGCAGTGCTATTTGTTAGAGGAAAGCAGTGGAGGTAGAGAAGTGGGTTGTTGAGAATAATAGGGTGAAATCAAAAAGAGGGGAACAAGGATTAAGATAAGGACTATCTTCTGCATATTAGTTTCCCAAACTCGGTTTTCCCCCAGAGGTCTTACTCTGATTTTTCTTATAGGGTGGCGATTAGACTTTTCAAAGTTCTCTCTCTCTCTCTCTCTCTCTCTCTCTCTCTCTCTCTCACACACACACACACACACACACACACACATGCATGCACACACTCACACACACACACACATACACACACTGTTGGGGGGGGTCACTGAGTTGTGAGGACTCCACTCAGGATCTCTGGGCCTCTGCATTAACACCCATCAGCCCCGTGATATCTAATTTAAGGAAACAGAAACTCTGGAATAGTCTGGAAAAAGTTGCCCAGCTACTTGACCATCATGGTCATCCTGTTAGCTGGTCACAGGGACCAAAGACTCCCCCTCCCCATGGTGACTATGCAGACTGTCCTACCTCGATGAGATTTCTGGATGCACAGCTCACCCTCCTCTCCTCCTCCTCTTCTCGGTGTTCCAGTTAGACATGCTGGTACTCTCTAGTCCTAACATGTCCCTTCTTTGGTTTGAAGGAGGATATAACAAAATAATTCTTAAAGAAGATTGCTTGTTTCTTCTCGTGTCTATCAGCTACAGAAAAGGAGTCTCAAGGTGGCTGTGGCTGCTTCCCCAGACTGTGATGCAATCTCGCAGACCTTGGCTCCACCCCCTGGGCTCACTGGTCTGGAGGTGTGCACCAGCACCATGAGCATCTTCTTTTACCTGACACATACTGAGTTTTTGAGGAATTCCATCTCAGCCTGGTCAGTGTTTTTTTTTTTGAACTGTAAAAGGCTACAAAATCCAATTTGGGGAAGCATTGTCACCTTTTTCTTTTTTAGACCTTAGAAACATTTTAAAGCTTTGCAAAGGAGCCCTTTGTTCCTGCATGACTGGGTGTGCTCTGGGAAAGCTCTGCATAGGTCTCCTCTGAGTAATGATGGGGAAAATGCTGGCCACTTCTGGAGGGTGCTCTTGCAATTCATTACCCAATTTTCACAGTGGACAGTTACACACTAGGAACATGTATCTGGTTCTGAATGTCCAGAAGCCACTTGCTTCTCTCACTATGGCCAGAGTGCAAGCATTCTTTGATATTTACTTACCACTCACTTGTTTGCTGAAGTTAGCTGCTGAGCCCAGGAATTCCCTGGTCCCCTTGCAGTACCAACAGGTGAATGTTGATTAGAATCTGCTCTGCAGGGGGCCCTTCTGAACACAGGCACATTTATTTTAACAAATCTATTGGGATATAATTTACCTAGCATATTCAAGTGTACAATTCACTAAATTTAGTATATTTACTAGTTGTACTTCCACCACTACCATCTGATTTTATAACATCTCCCTTTCCTCATCTCATTTTGTAGGCTCATTTTGGAAAAGCCATTGTTCCTTTCTTTCCAGATGAGGACACTCAGGTTCAGAGATTAACTGTCTTTGTTCCTTATTCCCAGGGTCAGCAAGGCATCCTCTGAGAAACTAATGACATGTGGTCAACAGATGAGCATCATACAAAGCAGAGGTGCTATTAGATTACTTTTGTCTATACTCAGGCTTTCTCCTTGGCTCTTCAGTAATTGGGTCTGAACTCATGATTGAACATTTCAAATTGTGTTTTATATCATCTATCAAATTTACCAATGCTGCTTTTTAGCTTTAATAAACTGATTGTTCACAGTGAAACTTTTTGTTTGGCAAGTGTGCTCTCTTAGAATGAATTTGTTCTTATAACCTGGTTGGTAACTGTGTCAAGGATCAAAGTTTGAGATCAAGCCCTGTAGTTTCAGTTCCAGAGAGGGAAAAATATATTCACTTCTCCCAGAAAAGTTGTAGGAATCTTCTAAGTATTCTCTAAGCTTGCCCAAAGTGACTACTCTGAAAATCTTATAGAAGATTTTCAGTTTCTGTATGTTTCTGACTAATGTCCTGGTATCCTGGGGACATCAGGTGCTGGCTGATGACCCTTCAGCCGCATCTCTGATTCTGAACCTGTTTCTTGCCATCTGTCCCCAAACTGGCCTCTTGCTGGGGATCAAGTTCTGGAGGTGCGGCTTGCTCTCTGAGAAGTTGTTCCCTTATGTGACTTCCTGCCCAAGTTCAAGTCAAACAAGACCTTCTTTTCAAGAATAGTTTTCTTCCTTCTATCACCAAAGTAAGGTTGGTGGGAACTGGGAGGCTCACAATCAGCGGAGGATGGAGAGGACCCTGAGGAGGGCCATGCCAGGCATTAGGCTCAAGGGTGAGGTGCAGACTAGGCAAAGGTGGCTGTGACCACTGGGGCTGGGGACAGAGCTGCTGGGTGGTGGGATGTGCCAAGGGATATGGGAGATTGCCCCCGCCCCCTGGGAGCTGATGATCCTGGGCTGTGTGGCAGGAAGGGTTCTAGTCTGCTGTTTGTGTTTTTGGTGAAGTGACATTAAAGCTACAAGACAGTTATATCTTTAGACATACCTTGAGGGACAAAGACGTTGAAGCTTTAGAAAGTAAACTTAGTAAGCACTGAGAGCCTCTCACCTATGCCAGTAGCTGAGCCCCTAGATGAGAAGTTCCTTTGCTTGACTTCCAAACAACGTGTTTGGGGACAAGTGGGCCCTTCAGCAGAGTCTTGTTCCCCTCTGTCCCTTCTCCTGCATTTTTGTGCATTGACTGAGAAACAGCTTTCAGTTTATCTGGCTCTTACTAACAGACCTAGAAGAAGGCATTAGTTATTTTTTTAACCTTTTACTTTAGAAATATTATTACTTGGCATATATGTGTGTGCTAAAGAAAACTTGTGTTTCTTTTTGTTGTTGTTGTTGTTCTAATTAGTTATACATGACAGTAGAATGCACTTGGGCATATCATATATAAATGGGGTATAACTTCTCATTCTTCTGTTCTTAATTGTCTCTAAAACCAGTGCCTTGTTCCAACAGGATTGTCATCTCTGAAATACCACCCTTCCGTGTTCATAGGTTCTTCATCCACAGATTCAGGGAGCCAACTTTGCATAAAAGCACTTTTAAAACAATAATTATTTTTTTTCATTATAGATGGATACAATATCTTTATTTTGTTTATTTTTATGTGGTGCTGAGGATCAAACCCAGTGCCTCACATGTGTGAGGAAAGTGCTTTGCCACTGAGCCACAACCCTAGCCCCAACATGGAAAGTACTTTTAAAACGTAGTTACTGACGTATACTATGTGGTTAGACCCACAAAGACTGCACCTGTGCTGGGTTTGCAGGAATAGTGTCCCTCTTACCTGGACAGTGCAGTGTGAGGACGACTTCAGCAGTGTTTTCTTCATATTAGGTATTATAAGTAACCCAGAGATGACTTAAGGCATCCTGGATGGTGTGTGTTGGCCCTACGCAGTTACTGTACCCTTTGGTATAAGGGGCAGCTGCTCACTGGTACTGGTATCCAAGGGTCCAGGATCCAGGCCCCATGGGTGCCAAAGGAGTGCCAATTCACAGGTTCACTGTCAGTGACTGTCACCATCACATCTGAGCTCCTGGTCCTGTGGCTTTGCTTTTGAAACTGGGAATGTGCACATGGGTCCTGGACAATCCTCTTAAAAGTGTAAACTGTGCTCGGGGGTCTACACAGGGCTGAGTTCTGCATTTCAGCAAGGCTGATGGTACCTCTGGAAACCACACTTGATGAAGTGAGTTCTCATAGGGTCTGTAGGTGACCATCCAGGCAGGGCCCAGTCATGCGCATTTCTCCTGGTTTGGCTGCCCTGCACCTCCATCCGTGAGGTTTGGGGCACAGGGCCATGTGAGTTGGATGGGGACCATGTTGTTGAAAGGAAGGCCTGCTGGGGAGAAGGCATCCTCTTTCCTGTGGTTTGGCACATGTGGTCAGCTCTGTATGTAGTGTGTGCTTCCTGCAGTGGGTGGTCAGGCCCATGCTGGGGCAGCTGCTCACTTGTGCTGTCCCTTCCTCCTGCCATTGGGTGCTGGGCCTGGGCATGTGTGGAGGTATTCAGGAGTAGACTGCCTCACTTCTCTACCTCCCCAGGCTTGGCTTTCCTTCCCATTACCTAAAGTGACACAAGGCTCTGGGAAATGGAAAACCTCCATAGAAAATGGAAATGCTGACGGAGCTTCCTTCAGGTTCAGGTGCATCTGTAGGTTCCACAGGCTGCTCTGACTCAGTGCGGGAGGAGCCGGTCAGGCCTTCTGCTGACCAATGTTTGTTTTGGCAACATTTCTATCAATTCAGTTTGCATCAGGACTAGGTCCTAGCAAAACACATCCCCTTGACCTTCTGTTGGTGGGAAAGGGAGAGGAGATGTCTCAAAGACTTCCCTAAAATGGTTTGATCTTCTCAATATTAAAATCTGTTGCCCCAATATTTAGAAAACTCAAAAATCCATTAGATGGTTTCACTTGGGATGTGTGCCACTTGTGTTGACTTGGAGACAGCATCTGGCACACTCAGGCCTCCTGCAGTGGCCTGGCATGCTGACCACCCTTCACTCCCAAAGCTGTCGCATCAGACAACATTTTCTGGAAAACACTATCATAAATTGTGGTGTCTTCTTGTCTGCACAGCATGACCTGAGAGTTCTTTGCTGTGGGACTGACACTTAAAATTGAGTGAGAAATAACTTAAATTGCCTGTTGAAGATTTCTTTGTCACTCCTTATTAAAGCTGTGGAAATTATGTTCGAGCAAAGACTCCTTCCAGACAAATCTCTTTTGGTATCTTAAAATGATTGACCACATTAATCCATGTGGCTATTTCTACTAAGGCAGGGGAAGAGGTAAATTTTTAATAAACAGTATTGAGAGATGTCACCTTCTTGCAGCCAGACAGGTGCTACAGGTCTTTGGCCTCTCCAGGAAGTTTGGAGTGAAACCCAGTTTTACCATTCTGTACCTCTTGGCTACAGCAGAGAGTGAGGGGAGGCGGGTCTCCTGCCATTCTCCATTGTGGACAGAAGTCTGAATTCCTGGGTAGATAATAAGTTCTGAACCACAGGTGGATCTCCTTGGTCTTGCTCCTGAACTGTTTGTACCAGGGAGAATGCCGGGAGCCCAGGAGCCTGGAATGCAGGAGATGCTCCGTGACACTGCTCAGTTGCCAGGGGAGCTGGTCTTGCTGCCCGTCCTCCACCAAGGGTGCTGGGTTATGCTTTCCTCTTAGCAACTGCTCATGCAGGCTCCCAGGGCATTCATTGCCTGTATTCCTGGCTGGGGTGGCAAGACAAGGGGACATTATAGGAAGCTGGCTCTTTAGGAGCCCCAGGTTCATTCAGCTGAGTGTCTAACATTTTCTATGCCTTTAATTCCATGGTAGATTCCAGCTCTGCCTAAGTTGAATAGTTGTCTACAGTAATGGGAAAATGATCTTAACGTAAGATTTCCTTATTAGCAAATTATAAGTGATGACTTACACAGGCTTAGAAATCTGAAATATATTTAGACAAAGCAATACAAACCCTTATGGATGTGTTTCATTTACAAAAGGAAACAGTCATTCTCCAGGGGAGGGGACATGTTTCCCAAGGTTGAGCTCATAAGAGACCCCAATCCAGCGCTCTTCTTACTCTGCTGCATCAAAAGCAAGAGGGAAAAAAAAGAAAAACATCATTCAGTGCTTACTCAGTGTGACTAAGGACTTGGGGAGTAGGGCCGAGCCTGTTCTCTGGGGCAAGTCTCTGCTTGCTGTGATCTGGCTGTGAAAAAGTTCTTGGGAGACAGGCCACACTGTCACTGTGCTCAGGCTCTCTGGAGCTTCAGGGGCCCCTTCCAGAGCCCTCTGCTGCCGGCATCCCATGCACCATCTCAGTGCACCACAGATACGCTTCCATTCCCACCACAGCACTCCCTGGGACCCAGCACACCAGCTGGCCTGCCAAGTGTGGCACTCTGAGTGTGGCCAGCAGGCCACTCTGTTGTCACTGATGGTCAGCTTCTCTGAGAGGGGCTGAGGGATGAGCAGCTGAAAAGCTGCCACTGAGTGCTCTGGTTTGGTGTTGAAGTCCCCAGGCCTGGGTGTTGAAGTGCAGCCCCAGGACAGTGCTGTTGGGAGTGGGTAGAACCCTTAGGAGGTGGGCACTGGTGAGGGTTTTTAGGTGACTGGGGTGTGCCCTGGAAATGGGTGGCATTCCCATTCCCTTCCTCATCTCTCTATACTTCCTGGCCATGGGGTAAGTAGGTTTGCTCCACCATTAGCTCCTGCCATGTTGTCCTGTCTTGCCACAGGCCCAAGGCAACAGGGCCAGTTACTCATGGCCTGGAAATTCCATCTGAGTCCAGACGAACCTTCTCTGCTCAGAAGTTTATTATCTCCAGTATTTTGTCATAGTGATGGAAAACTGACTAAAACACTGGTTGACATTTTTGCTTTTGCTTTTTCCAATTCCTTTGAAGGAAAGCTGCTTTGTGTCTGGTTTGCCCAGAAGTGGTTGAGAAAACTGGTTTGCTATTCCCAGTGTTAAGAATGTTGTGATGCAACTTGGGAATAATCCTGTCTTGATTTAGTTACTAATAGAACTGATTTAAAAGGGAAAAGAGGAGGAAAGAATGAGGGAGAAGGAAGGAGACAAAGGGAGGTGGGAGTGTCTCCAGTACAGGGACAGGAGCTCCTTGCGGTGGGATCTGGTCCATGGCTCACTTCCTGTTTGGATGGTCAGCCTCTTCATTGTGATTAACATTGTTACAAATGATGCCATTAATTTCACCACCAGCATGTACTAATTAAGTCACTTCATTGAGGAAAAAAGCTAAGGCTGAGAAGGCTTCAATCCTGATATCAACCCACGTGATCCTGAGGATGTGTGGGAGAGCGTGTCTGTCTGTCACACTCACTCAATTTGGCTGTAGGTTTGTATTGGCCAACAAAATGTAGGAAGATGTGGCGGGTGAGTGTTGGGATCTGCTCGTGGCTCCCTGTGGTTTTTCTCTCCTGTTAGGAGGTCAGCAGAGACCCCAGGTAGAACTGTGACTCCAGCCGGGGTCAGAGTGAGGAAGACAGCAGAACTCGGTGACATGAAGGTCGTTTTGCAGGATCAGACCACTGTCCCTGTGAGCCACTGGGCTCTGGAGCTGTGTTAGCACATCCCAGCCCGCCTTGCCTGGTGATAGGCACCTGCAGCATGTCCATGAGGGGATCCTTTGTTTCTGTTATCTAAAAATTTATGCTGTCACATTGTTCCAGACAAAGATTGAATCCTGCCTGAAAGTTCCACCCCACTCGGTGGAATCCAAGTGCACAAATTACATAACTCGTCCAAGCTGGCCACTAACTGATCCGACGAGCATGAGAGGGGCCTCCCCATGGCAGCCACGGTACCAGTATAAAGAGAAAACACGTTGTTCGCGGCTTCAATGGACCAGTTGTTTTCAGGCCCATGAGCACTGCACACGTGAGCAACTGAGAGGAACTGAAGATCACTACTTCATCAGTAGCTGGGCATTGCAGAGCCCCTGAAGTACAGCGCCAGGTGAGGGCGTGTCCCTGGGGTCTGCAGACACAGTAGGACATCCAGCCTCCCCCTGCTCCTTCTCTACCCCCAGGTCCAAGTCTTCATTCCAGCAGCTTCCATCATATCTGCAGGGGAAGGAGATGGCTGGCCCTGAGGAGCAGGCTCTGGCCAAGCTCACACACCCTGCTGCATACACGAAGTGCACCAGGCGAAGTCAGGCCTCTGCTGGGCCTGGGAGCAGCGGGCCTGGAAGAAGGGCTGAGCTGAATCTTGGCCTGTCAGGCCCGGCAGCTCCTGGCTCTGTCAGTCTGGTTCTACTGACATCTTGGTCCTGAATGGGCTCAAGAAGTAGGAACGGAATGCAGCCCTCAGAATTAGGGAGGAGCGCTTCCCACTCCACACAATCTGCACACCCAGATGGGTTTACTGGCTTCATTTAATATAAAAGCAATAATCCCAGCCACCCTACACTGGCGTAGCTCTGTATTTCTTCAGATCTAAAAGGCTAATTCTTTCTTTCTTTTTTATATTTCTCACATCATGACATATCTAAAAATGGCATGTCATATTTTAATTGGAAGTCATTTTTCCTTCATAGTAGCCCATAAAGTAATGTTGTATTGGGCAATCAGTGGCCTCTTAGATTTGATGAAATATTATACAAGGACATTTGCCACGACAGAAGCATCAGCTTGCCTCGGCATGAATAAAGAGATCAGGCTGGGTTGAGGAGGCCCCTGAACCAGCCCCTGGTACTCCTGCTGTGGCTTGCATCCAATCTGTAGTGTACAACCAGGAATGGGAATTCAAAGATGGTACATTTCTGGAGAGGCAGCATAGAAATAGGCAGTCTCTTGGTTAGTTAGCTTTCTGTTGCTACAATAAATACCTGAGGTAGATCAACTTAAAAAGAAGAAAAGTTGATTGTGGCTCAGGGTTTTGAGGTTTCAGTCTATGGTTGGTTGGCTTATTGATTTTGGACCTGTGATAAATCGGTTCATCATGGTGGGAGCACAAGGTAGAGGAAGCTGGGCACCTCAGACCAGCTGAGAAGCTGAGAGAGAATGGGGCAAGCCCCTTGAAAGGCACGTCCCAGTGACCTAGCTCCCCCTACCCCACCACCTCCTGAAGATTGCACCTAAAGACTGAAGTAGTACCAGGGGCTGGCAACCACAGGGCTTTGATGCACATGCTTCCAAACAACCCCAGTCCTGATAGCAGGGGTTCTGGACAGTCTGCACCTCTTATTCTTTGCTCCTTGCTGAAGGCTTGGAAGTCTAGGGAGCCTGTGCTCCTGCTTAGGGAGCCTGTCACCCCGGTCACAGGAGTGCCAACATAGAATTCTCACTGAGTCATGGGCACATCTCCTTAAATAGTAGAATTGGAATGTGAAAGATTGGAAAATAAGTCCCAGCTTGGCCGTGCTATTGTTCAGATTGGAGCAAGCACCCAGGACTCAGTGTGGTCTGTTCAGTTTGTAAGTAAAGGTGTACACTGTCAATCACCAGATGGATAACCTCAGGCTGCCTAGTAACCTCTGTGCCTTACTTTCCTCCAATGTGCAATGTGGGATAACAATATCTGCCACTTAGAGTGTACAACAAGTTCAAATGAGTACATTCATTGGTGACAGTGACAACAGTTAGTATTAAAGTTGTTAGGAAGCTGTCCCTCCTGGTGATAGCTCACCTTCCTTCTTGGTGATTTTATTAAAACTCTTAGCTCTGGGCTCTTTTCAGAGCTTTCTCTGCTCTCTGCAGATCCCAGCATTGGGCATGTGTTCTTATTTCAGGTCAGCGCTTTGAGAAGGGAGAGGAGACTGTAGCCATGACAGGCTGATCTCTGACACTGATGAGCAATAGACCATCTGCCCAGATATTTTTCTGAGTCACCAAGGACCAGATTCAAAGATCAGAGGGCTCCTGGGCCAGATGTTCCTGCTGTGGTGGGTACCCAGAGACTGAATGAGTGGCAAAGTCAGAGCAGTGCTGTGGGCACTCAGCTGGCCAAGGAGCGCCAGGGCTCCTTGGAGCAGCCAGTGCTCTGGGCATCAGGCTTGGTGGATGGCTTGTGCTTTGTTCTGGACTTGAGGGATGCTGCCTGGCTCAGGTGGTCTAGCCACAAGCTTGCACTTTCATGGCTGTGGGTTTTCTGAAGCCTGGGCTGTTGGAGCTGTGGAGCACAGATGAGCAAGGGGAGAGAGGAGCCCATCATTGAGAACGTGGGGAGGGCTGGTGTTCCCAGGAAGGCTGGTCCAGGACCCTGCTGAGCGTATCCTAGGCTCTGCTGAGGGATGGAAGGAAGAACTCCCCTGGAAGCTCATCGCAGGCAGGTTCTTGATCTTTCTGAATCTGTTTTCCGACACTCTAAACTGCCCCCTCAGTAGGGTAACCGGATGTTTACAGTGGTCACATAACCTAAGAGCCTGGCGGGTCTTCAGGCATACTGTAGGTCTTCCTGCATGATGTGAAGATGATGACCTCCTGAGATGGGCAGCTGCCGTCACTGGTTTCTTGGGGACTCACACTCATCCAAAGGAGGACTTTACTACATCCACCACCACATAGTCTCTCCTGCTAAACTCGGAAGTCTGTTCATTCAACAGAAATTTATGGAGCCCCCACAGAGTTCCAGCCATTCTTCTAAGGTCTTTGACATTCACAGTCCCAATTCACAGCTGCTCGGCCCTTACATAATCTGTTACCTGTCACGGATCACATACTTGTTTCTGTCTCCCAGTCTCAGGTGCTTGCATGTACAAATAAATCACATCAGATCAGGAGTTGCCGAATTAATTTGTGGAGTTCTATTACAGATTGCCTGAAATCACATTTCTATCCTATTTGACAAGAGAAAGAGAGAGCAGCAGTCCCTAGTCCAGGTGCTATGTGAGAGCATTGACATGCCAAGGGGGGAGGGAGCCAGGAGGTCATTAGGGAGGGAGAACGTCCATTCTTGTGTCTTACACTCAAAGGGTCAGAGATTTTCCTCTATCTGGCTTGTAGAATACTTTTGGAAGATGGCGTATTTTATTTAGGTAGTTCAGATATTTGAGGCAGGCAGCTTTTATGGAAGTTGATAAGTAATTGTTACTTGGTTGAAGGACAAATGAAGTGTAGAAAAGTTAGCTCTGCATTTTACCTGCAGATCTGCTCCCTGAGGATTCTGCAAGGGACCAAGAAGCTAGTTCCTGGTGGGGTTGAGGAGGGGGTAGATAACTGGTCACTTAGAATTCCTCCTTATTCTTTCCAGGTCCACTGGAAAAATTCATATATTTTTTTTTTTTTATAAAATAGCATTTGTTGCAAAAATGGGTTCTGGGTGTGTGTTTTTCTTTTATAGAAAAAGATGAGATATTTTACCTAAACTCTTACTATGAAAAATGAATGCACCCATATATTCATTGTAAGAAATTTCAAAGTAAAAATGTGCCTGAAATTATATCATGCAGAGATGTCACCTTTAAAACATGGATGGACACCCTGTAGTTCATCTCTGGTGTACATGTTCCCATGAGGTGTGGAATTTTGCATGCCATGAGTGAGATCCTGAGCTCCATTTCAATTATGCCCACAGGAAATGGTGCCATGGAGAGGGCCAACCAGTTGCTGAGAGTGAGAGCAAGAAGTATCCCATGCTGTTGTAAAAGTGGCTGAGTTCTCACACATTTGTATTATGAATGAGTTAAAAATGTGGAGCATAGAAAGAGAAAATATCCTAACACTGATCTAGACACCCTGGAGACACAGAGAACACAGAAAAACTCCTAACACTGATCCAGCCCCTGGAGGAAGCCTTGCTCCATCTGGGCTGCTATAACAACAGATCTGGTGTCTTGTTAAGCAAGGGAAGTGTATTTCTCATAGTTCTGTAGGCTGCAAGTCCAAGATCAAGGTGCCAGCAGGCTCAGTGTCTGGAAAGCCACTTCCTGGCTCAGAGATGCACCTTTCTCCCTGGTGGGAGGGGTGCTCGAGCCCCCTCAGACCTCTTTCATAATGGCACTGATCCATTCTCCAGAGCTTCACTCTCGTGACCTACTCGCCTCCCAGAGGCCCACCTCTTAATTGTCACTTTAGTGAGTTAGCATCTCAATATGTGAATTTTTCTTACAGGGAACATAAAAACCCAGTCCCTAGCTGACATGCACAGGCAGTGTTGGGAGGATAGGTCAGAGAGTGACTGAGGGGCCAGCCTGCTGGGCCCCCCTGGCATGGTGAAGATGTGGGCTCTGCCTTCAGGCATGGGTGAGATTGGAAGGTTTTTAGGCAGTCATGTGGTGATTGCACTGAGCTTTGACAGGACAGAGCTCCTGGCTGGGTTGAGACACAGGGGACGGCTGACAGGAACCCCACACAGCCAGGAAATAACAGCGGTGGGTGCAGAGCAGGGAGGTGGGCGCAGGTGTGGAAGAGATGATGCCAGGTTGGGTCAGACAGGGACTGGGACAGAGAGGTTGGGGAGGACCCCGGGAGGGGAGCCTGGGCAACCTGAATGGTGCTGTGGGATATTTACATGTGGAAAGCTGTGGCTCCTGAAGCAGGCTGGGGCTGAGGTTTTCTGTTGGGTGTACTTTGAGTTTGACATTGTAGGAGGTCGAATGAGTGAGTATGGAGCTGGACACTGGCTAAGGTTGGGGTGTCCTCTCAGGGGACATCAGCAAACATGTGACATTTGCAGGCTAATGATGGGTGAGCTGAAAGGACAGTGGATGTGGATGGAGAAGAGAAGGGCCCTGGGAAAAGACGAGCCTGAGAGGCTGTTCATGACTGATGTGCAGATGGATTTGGATAAGGGCTCCAAGGTCCTTCCAGTCATCAAAGGATGGAGTGATCGACTTGCTGTACCTACATCTGTTCTCTGTGTTCTAGATTTTTAATCATGGAAACCATGAAAGAAGGCATACATACTGTTTGATTTGTAATTTATTTGTCAGAAAGAAAGAATTTTCATAAACAATATTGGTCATTTGCATGATTTACAGTGAAGTGAATTTTCTGGTTTTCCTCATGATTCTAAGTCAGAGGAGGTTCCTCTTGTCACAGTGGAAGCTGTGGAGCATTTCTAAGGAGCACAGCATGGTGCTGGTGGTTATTTGGGGGATATTAATAGGAAAGCTCCTAAACCTACATCCTCTTTTTAAATCACTGATTCAGTCCTAGAACCTCAGCTTCCTGGAAAGTTTGGAGTAACTGGTCTTGGGTAGCTGCTAGTTAAGTATAATTGAGATAACTGGGTATTAATGGAAGGAAAATACTGCAATTATTACTGGCCTCAGGATGGAGATCCACTTAGGACCCTTTCAACGTGGAGAGCCTTTGGGGTCACCTGTCAACAGGGAGATTCACTTACAGACACCTGTAAATATGGAGCCAGACCACTTGGGCTCACCTGTCAACAGTGAGACCACTTGGAATCACCTGTCACTATGGAGGCCACTTAGGGACACCTGTCAACATGGAGATTACCTGGGATCACCCGTCACTATGGAGACCATCTGGGCTCACCCGTTGGCCTTGAATCAAGATGCAAGATGCAGGAGACAGATTACCATTCTCTTGTTTGCCCTCTTCCTGAAGCTAACTGCCAGGGCAATCCCCTGCTCCACCTCTCCTTACAGCTAAGTGAAGGGGTTGGTCTCTTTTCTGTCCACACTACACAATAGTGTGGACAGAAAATGGTCCCTGGCTGGTCATTGTCTTCAGGGTAGGTGACATGACTTCCTGCTTAGCAACCAGAGACCCTGATGATCCAGGCATAATGTGGTCCCCAAAGACCTTTTATGTTATTTTTTATGGCAAAAACCTCACATGTATTTATCCTGTACAGCATGATATTTCAAACTGGGTATATATTGGGGGTAACAGTTCCATCAAGCTGGTTAACATTTTGTATAACATGATGACTGTAGTTAATAACAATGTATTGTATACTTAAAATCAATAAATAGATTTTTAAGTGCTCTCACCATACCCCTCTGATGTGGCCACTCAGAATTGCCAGCGGTGGTTGCAGGAGGCAGGGCCCAGGTCTTGGAATTGCCTTCAGAACCTGGGCTATGACCTGGGGGTACCTTCTCTTGAATATCATGAATCTGCGGAACTCAAGGGTCACTCAGTTGTGACAACTGTGGTGAGCCGGACTTGGGGCAGCACTTACTAGGCTTGGCTTGGAGCAAGATGGTGAATGCCAGCTCTACTCCCTAGGCACGTCTCATTTTGGAATAATGTCACTAAATTTATTTTTATGGTTCTGAGAACAATTCTCAAAAAGGAATTCCAAAAATATTATGAATAGCAGCAGCATTATTAGGATTGGCTGTGTTCCACCCCACGGTGACTCATGTATGGGAAAGGATGGTCCCTTGCCTGAGCAGTCTTGGTTGGCCTTTAAAAAGCAATCTTGGAAGATGAGTGTAGCATTCCCACTGAGTTAAAAACACTGACTAATTACTGGGAGGTATCATTTAATATCACCTGGGAAGTCAAGCTAGCACTCCAGGATCTTTCTTTAGGAAAGTAAATTCAGTAATCACATTCAGAATAAAGGTGCTTAAAAGCTTTGCCATTTTATTTTTTTTAAAAGTCTCACACTTACCAGCACATTTGCCTACAGAATGAGGCAGCGTGCAGCTCCAGGCTCAGCCTAACTACCCCGGCCTACAGCTCCAGGCTCCCTCAACCTGACTACCCCAGCCTGCAGCTCCAGGCTCAGCCTGACTACCCTACTCTGCAGCTCCAAGTTCCCTCAGCCTGACTACCCCACTCTGCAGCTCCAGGCTCCCTCAGCCTGACTATCCCAGCCTGCAGCTCTAGGCTCAGCCTGACACCCCACTCTGCAGCTCCAGGCTCCCTCAGCCTGACTACCCCAGCCTGCAGCTCCAGGCTTAGCCTGACTACCACAGAAAAGGAGACAGGTTTTGCCATCATCTCAGGTTCTCTGCTATAAATGTAACTTTTCTTTCTTCAGGTAAATCTCCCAGAAAGAAAAATATTGTTCTTTGCAGGAAAAAAAATTTCACTGGGGTGAAACACACACACACACACACACACACATACACACTGCTTGTTCTTGATCAGAAAAACCCTCCTTCACTTAGGAATGGCAGACATGGGATCAAACCTTCTCTTTTACTTTGGATTTGGCTGCTAGCCTTTGGTTTATCTTTTTGTTCACCTGGATTCTAGGCCCCAGCACACACAGGACACACACATGGCTCCCTTTCCTTTTTCAAAAAAAAAAACAACAAAGAAATAGCAACAGCCAGAGGACAAGAGGCCCTTTTGGCTTCTCTCAGAGATGACAAGAGCAGCAGATGGGCAAAGCATAGAGAAGAACCTCAGGAGGAAGGCCACCTGCCCCTCGAAGACACAGAGATCCTAAAACCATGGTAGCTTCAGGAAACATGCAGGGCTCCTGGAGCCCCATTTCTCCTCCAAGACTGCCCCCACCATCTTTGTCCTCTCTGTGATTATCCCTGGTTTCATGGACTGTGAAGGAGCCTTTCTTTCTGACTTGATGACTTCCCCAAACCCAGGCTTCAGTGTTCTATGATCCGTGACAACAAACATGTTGATCCTTCCTCCGGTTCAGATGCAGCTGTGGTCTGGAGGAACAGAGGACTGGCCTGTGGGTACTCCCACTCTCTGCCTGTCCAGCTTAGGTAAACCCTTGTCTACGTCAAAGATACAACCAACTTCCTGACAACTAGGGGGACAGTCCAGGAGTGTTCTGTGTCTGTCAACACTGGGCACACTACCACCTTCCATTAGTTAGTTTCTTCTGATGATTCCCTCAGTATCCGGCTCTGTGCAGCCGCTCATGGCACATTAACAGGGAGGAAATGAGAGTGTGCTTCTTTGAGATTGCATACACGATGATTTTGCCCAACCACCTTGTTGTTTCTCATTGGTTAACATGTTTTGAGTGTCCTGTGTTTCTTTTTCTTTCTCACACACAGGTGGGCACATGCACACTTGCACACCCAAGTAAAAATATACAACCCAGAACCAGGCCCTCTGCTTTTGGTTCCTCCCAGGCACACACCTTTGTCCACCTAACCACATGCTGCATAGTCTGCTAGGGTCAGGCCTGGGTTTCAGATCTCTATGGGGCAGGTGGGCAGACCACAGCCTGGGGCCATGTTAGCCTGCCCGGGTCTGAGCTGGTGCCACTACTGCAGTGCTGAGCGGCTGTTTCAGAGCACCCCATGTCTCCCTCAGAGCCTGTGCTGGGTACCGTGGGGACATTTACAGGGGGAAGATTGCTGAGCCCTCTCTGGGGTGGCACATCCACCTCCACTACGTTGTCACCTCCAGTTCCTGCTCCAAGAGGTGCCATCCCTGGAACCTGTGGAGTTGGGAGTGCCCTCATCTAGGTTGAAGCACCTTCTGATTTTCCCTGTGGGCCTGCGCTGTTTCCCCACTGGCTGTGGGCAAGTGAAGAGGGTGAGTGGGGAGCTGGAAGAGCCTGTGGTCCTGCTGCCCCCCTGTTGCCCCATAGCTCAGGAGCAACACACACCAAGGGCTCAGAGGCTGTGTCCTTCCTTTTTCCCATTAAGGCTATTCTTGGGTTCATTTTGACAAGACTTTATCTGCACTAAAATAATGGTGGGAAGAGAGGATAGTTGAGGTTCCAGGGTCAGCATCTCAGGTTCTTTGCCACATATTTGGGATCCCCCATCAAAATTGAGTGAAGACTCTCCTGGAAACAGATTGCCCTGAATTTGGCCTGTTTGCTCCAGCTCATAGCTGTAGACCAAGGGGAGAGTGTTCTCCAAGGTATGGGGACACGCCTGCAAGTCTCCACTCCCCATCGCCATGCATCTGCATCATGCTCTCAGGCACCCACGGCTACTGACTGGAGCTGGAGATGTTCCAGGACCACACAATAGTGGGGAGACCTTGGTTTGCTGTGGCACCCATTGTAGGAGGGGAAGCAGAGCACATGCCAGGTGCTTCAGTGAACCAGGGCAGTAAGGGACCATCTGTGAGCTGGATGCTGCTGGCTCATGGTGCCCTGTGGATGGACATGAGTCTGCTGCTCACTGGAGCTAGGGCTGCCAGCCCCAGGGGTGGAAAGAATGGTGGCAGTGTCTGCCCACACAGCCAGCCTTTGTGGATGAATGTGAGAACAAGCTCTGGCTCTGAGGTGGCCGCAGATCACCATGTCCTCGCACTGTCCTCGCAGGCCAAGGGTGTCAGTGAGTGCCAGGGACGGTGAGCTCCAGCAGACGACTGAGCCAGTCACTCCAGTGGACGTGCAGGAACTCGATGGCAGGTCTGACCCAGGTAGAGACAGGCAGAGACACTTGTCGTCACTGTCTCTGCAGGCTGGTGACCAGCAGACAGTGGAGGGGGTGCTGGTTAGACATGGAGAGACCAGGTATCCTGGGCCTGGGGAAGGAGGGGCTCTGTCTGGAAGAAGGATGGAGGAACGGGTAAGGATGAAGTGTCCAGAGAGGGACACCATTGCCATGTGGGCTACCCTATCCCTGGCTGTAGTAACGTGATCCTTAAGCTCAGAAATAGACCACTGCCTCTGATGTCACCGTTAACAGCCCAGCATTAAAATCTTTCCTACATTGGCCTCTCCTCCTGCCCAGGTTTCTCTCCCAGCCCCCTGCACAGAGTTTGTCCTGCACCTGGCTGGGCTGGCCCTGTGCTGGGCATCCAGTGGATGGCACAGTGTGGCACATGGTGCAGGGGCCACGTGCTTGGCACAGGTTGTCTTGTCCCCTGTTTAGGGCATCCCTGGGAGTTCTGTGATTTGGGCCCTGCTCTGCAAACCAGGAACTGAGGCCCAGGTGGGAGGGTGCAGGTGGCCCTGGGCTCCCCACCTGGCTCTGGCACTTAGCCATTGCTTTACCTGAAAGCACCTCACTCCAGGCTTCCTGAGGAGGGCAGCCCCAGGAAGACTTGGGTCCCAGCTCACACCTCTTGGTTTTGGACTCATCACCTGTAGCCATCCTGGAGCTGGATCATGTGCCACATGCTCAGGGTGCAGCGCTGAGCCTCACTGGTCACCACCATTGTACGTGCGAGGACCCGTGGACCAGTGGTCTGAGGGGTTCTTGTTTTCCTTTTATTTCCAGAGATTTGATGTCACATGGAGCCCCCTGTTCAGCCCTGGGCCAGATGCAGTTGTCGTAGGGGAGGGGAGAACCACTCTGCCCATGCCAGTTTCTGGGCTCTGACTTTTCGACAGCATGTGGGTATTGTAATGAAGTGCGACAGAGGGTCAGTTTGTCTCCCAAGGAGCTTATGAACTGGGCCTTTGAGACAGGTGCAGATGTCCAGGTGAGATAAGCAGGAGAACAGTTTATGAGAAGCCACTCATAACCTTCAGGCTGCCTGCAGTGGGCCATCAGGTGAATGTGGCCAGGGCAGGTTCAGGGTGGGACCTGGGGCAGGTGTTGTTAGGGTGACCAGGGGCTGATCATCCCAGGCCTCCCCCTCTTTAGGTGCGTGAATGAGGTGTCCTGTGGCCCTGGCTAGACAAGAGCCTGGGAGGGAGTGCTGCCCTAGGCTGTGGGGGCCCAGGTGGCTGGTGCTCTGCAGGGCCGTGAGGGCACTCTTCCCTCTGCAGTGCCCACTCATGCCGCTCTGTGGGCTCTAGAGGACTGATACAACACCAATGGGTCTGTTTCCTCAGGGGACAGAAATGTGGGGTCAGGACTCGGAAATCTTGATAAAGGGGCTGACCTGAAATCGGCTCCCATGTGTATGGCCAGGGGGGATGTGGAGTTGTGGCAGGGGGCCCATGGGGGCAGCTGGTTGTACCATGGGGCTGGGGACAGGGCCCTGACTAAGCATTCTGTGGTCTCAAATTCTCGGGCCTCCCTAGGATAGACAGGGAGGTCTGGAAAGCTCCTGAGCACTGGCTGCATGCCCTCAACCCAGGAGACAGACGGGGATATGAGATCCACATGCCAACCGCTCTCCAAAAGCAAGGTTGATTACATAAAGTTGGCTCCAGTCCTCCTGTCACTATAACAAAGGAGCTATGCTGCCTGTGTTGCCCAGGGCACCTTGCTCAAGTTCCTTTGTGTTTTCATCCCCCTTCAGAACTGCCTTTGAGTCTGATCCCACACATGGGAGAGACTTCCTAGGAGGTTTGTGCCCAGGGCTGGCCTGGGACGGCGGGTTCCTGAGCTGCCCTTCAGAGCTGCCCATGGCAGGCAGCAGGCAGAGCAAGTCCACCCTTGGTTAAATGCAGTCGAATTCTTGTGCATGTCTCATTCTGCTCAGAGAGAGGCTCAGGCTCAAAAACTAACAAAAATGCTGGTCTGGCAAGAGCTGTCCTGGTTCCTGTTAATAAGAAGAACCTGGGAGCAAGGGAGGCAGTTTTCAGGCCCAGCCTCCAACCAGGGTCTCTTTCCCTCTCAAGCACATGGGAGCTCTTCACAGATTCCGTGGATCCCTGGTTGGAGGGCTGGGCCTGAGAGTGGACACGGGACGTGTACTGCTCCTGAGCCTGGCATCTCACGCCTCCTCCTTTTCTCTCCTACATTCATTCCATTCATATATTTGCCCCAGACAAGCAGCTAAGCTTTCTGGATCCTGGGGATTAGGGACTTCTCCTTTTGTACTGAAGCCCTGCCCTTGGGTCACTTAACAGGTGCAGAAGGATTCAGCCAGACCGGTCATCTGGAAGTCCAGGACAGAATTTCAAATACTTGTAGAATAAATCCATTTCCAGGATGGAGACCAAACTTCCAATTCTTAGAGCAAAACAAATGACATGTGATCTTTCAGAACCTTTGAGGCTTCTCTGACTGTAGGTGACTAGATGCTAGAAAGAGCCAAGTGGATTAGTGGAGAAAAAGCAGCATGAGTCAGCACTGCTAATGTGTGTGCCTTCTGTAGGCCCGTGCCCTGCTGAGCCAGGCTGCTGGTGTTCAGCCCTGAGGCCCCTGCTACTGCCGAGCTCATCTCTCTCACCTCACCTCCTCTCCCTGCCTGGCAGCTTCTCTCCTCCTTCCTGTCTCCACATCCTGTCTCTTAAAGAGCAAAGGAAAAGAATGGAAACCCACAAACATGAAAACAAGTGTCCCTAGGTGAGATCTGAGGGGTCATGGGTCATGCTCTTCAGAGCATGCAGCTGGCCTGGTTGAACCCCCTCAGTGCAGTGGTGGTAAGTCACACAATGTCTTCAACCAAATCCTCTAATTAAAAATTCTCAGGCTGTTGACAAAAAGGCACTTTTTCAATATCCATCAATGCCAGCACAAACGTAGATTTTAATCCATTTGTGTGCTCTCAGCATACAAAGGTTTTCTTCCCTCAAATGAAGTGAATTTTTTTTCCCATGCCCTCACTGCAGTTCTCTACAATGAGAATAAAAACACTCAGTGAAAGGTTGAATGATGTGGTGAGCCGCTTCTGCCGTTTCTGCAGACTATGGTCGCCATTACGAGATGGCGCTGGCTCCGCTGTGGTATGTGACAAACAACTCCTTATCTGAGAGAGTTGGCACATGATTTTCACCACCCTGTGAGAAAGCTCCACGCGGCAGCTTTGTATTGGGGCTTGGGATGCTTTATTAAGGCTGGGAGGGCATCCGGGGGAGAGAGAAGAGGAGAAGAAGAAAGAATAAGAAATATCAAGGGACCTGAATAAACTGCTGAGAGAAGATTCCTGAGTGTTGCGTCTTCCTTGCGGGCAAGGGGTCGCGACAGAATGATATCACTTTTGGTCATGTTATTTTTATTTTTCAATGCCTACAAGAATGCGCATCAAGATCATCATTCATTACTTCAGACATACTGCCATTAGTCACAACTTTAAATATAGTACAAACTCATAATTACCAGCTAGTATCAGCTCAGTATTCACAGTATCCTGAAGGCTATGCAGAGTCCGTGAACTGCAGGCACCGAGTTACAGCAGTGTGTGATTTTCCTCCTGACTGCCACAAAGTGCTCTCTTATTTTACTCAACAAATACTTATTAAGACCCTGCCCTGTGACACGGCCATGAGCAAATTGCACGGGACCCAGGACTCCCAGAGTGCACGGCTCCACAACCCCACAGTGAGCACAGACAGTGAGCAATCACTGGAAGCAGTCTTAAATTGCAGTTGTGACAGGGACTCAGAGGTGAGTGAAGGACACCGTGAGGAGCCTGGCACAGTGACCTGACTCATGCTGGGCTCTGACAATGCTTCCCAGAGGCGGGTTTTCTTAAAAGTCCCCAGACACTGGCTGGGCAGTTATTTGAGTACATCAAGCCCTGTGCTGAGTTCAAGGAAGTGAAGAGGGCAGCTTCCTGCTCTCGAGGGACCGCACACCCCTGTGTGGAAGATGGAGATGAAGGTAGACAGTCGTACAGACTTCAGTTACATCACTTCCTGCGCTTGCTGGGAAAGATCATGTGCTGATGTGTCTCCCAGAAACAGGACCTGAGTGACAGCTGCACTGAGGACCAGAAGAACCAGTGGATCCCATGGGACTTTGTGCAGAATTCTCTGTCCACACTGCAGGGAAGAAACACCACTGGCCATCGCGTGATGAGCATCATCAGGGAGCAGAGATTGAAGAAGGCTGGCTGATATTGTGCATGTGACAGGGACTTAGGCAGGATAAAAGTTGGAATGGTTTCTTCAGATAAAGCCATGCTAATAATGACTTCGGGCCACCAGCTCCTCCTGCCTCTCTGATTCAGTGCCTAGTTCCTGCTCCTGGAACACAGAAAGAAATGGGGATGCTTCTCCATGGCTCCCCTTAAAATCCCCCAGCTTAGGCATTCTGTCCTTCCACTGGAGGCTCCAGTCAGTGTGGGCAGGGGCCAAGATGTGCAGCTCCCTTCTTGGGACCCTCCATGTGGCTTTGGTAGGACTGATGTAGAGTAAATGGACAGTGACTCAGGACTTTGCAGTGCAGTGGTGTGATCTCAGCCACAGACTGGGGACTCACTGGTGATATGCACTGGGGCAGCCCTTCTGAGGCTGTGCTAGATGACCCTAGGCTGTGCGTTTCCTAGTTGGGGGGCCAAGGTCTCAGAGGTGTGGCAGTTGGCTCCATGTTTCACTATGTGTTAGAGCAGGGGTGGGGACCACAGCCTGGCCGCTTCAGTATCTACTACACTAAACAAACCATTCCCCTACAGCCTCCGGTGAGCTCTGATGATGATGCGTGCTAAAACCTGGTCAGTGCCACATGTCACACTTTGTCTAGAGCTCATCTCTCCACCTCTGAGAAGAGAGCCTGCCTGGTGACGGCCAGAGGTTTGTCACCACCCAGGGACAGTCTCCATGGTCTTGCTTTCCAAACTTCAATGCACATAAGACCTACCTGTGTTCCCAAAGCAGTGTAGCTTCAGGACACCAGTTTGCTGCTTGTAAATCCAGACTCCCAGGCACTGTGGTCAGGTCTGCAGGCAGAGGGGAGGGTGGCCAGGGTATATTCACTCTCCAGGAATGATGGGATTCCCTCAGAAACTTTCCTGCTGTGGAGTAGGGAACAAGCTTGGGCAGGTAACTGCAGCAAGGGTTTTGTGTCACCGTGGAGGAGCACAGCTCTGCTGTGGTTTCCTCAGGACTGAATGAGCACCTACCACTCAGTACAGAGCACATGCTCGGTTAGCCCAGAGGCCAGCCTCGACATGCTGGAGGACAGCAATGCTACCTTCCAGCCTCTGCCGGGCAGGGTGCCACTCCTGTGACCCATGACTGTCACCATGATGATTTTGGCCTTTTAACTACAGTGAGCATGTCACACATAGGCTCCCTGACCTTGATGTTGGCTGTGGGGAGCTGCTGGGTGACTTCAGTAGGAGGGGAGGACTCCACTCCCCAAAGGCTAGGAAGAGTCTCCCATAGCCCGGGCCTGGACCCACTGCCACAGAGGGTCCTTTCTGAGTGAATCATTGAAAGGTCACAGCTGGACAGAAAGAGCCCCAGGGAAGCCTTCACAAGATGACCAAAAGGAGAGAGGAAAGGTGAATTTGCTATCCTGGCTGATGGCTCCCAAGGTCCCTGCCAGCCTCTGGCCTATACATGCAGCCATGAAGTGAGAGTGAGCAGATCAGATCACCACAGAACTAAAGGAGGACCACGTCCACAGTGTGGTCAGGGAGGGTCCCTTGATGCTGGAGCTTCTGGGTGAATGATCAGAGGGGTTTCCTGATGGGCTAAACGAGAACCAAGATCTCTTGATCTCTTCCTCCCTCCCTTTCTCTGTCTCTCTCCTTCCCTTCCTCTTTCCCACTCCTCCCCTCCAGGAAAGCTCCATCTCCACCATTTCACATATGCCTGGGAAGGAGGGGAGTGGGGCAAGAGAGGAGCCTCTGCAGAATGGTTGCAGGGTAGCTTGAAATCTTCTGAGGAAAGATGTTGGAAGAGAGTAGGATCAGCTGCCCCAGGTCGTACGATACCAGAGGAACCTGCTGCCCCCACCTCCATTTGTTTCAGTGTGGCCTTCAGTACCTTTGCATTGAACAGACCAAAGCATCTCTCTATTTATGCAGTCTTCCATATTAAGTACCTTCTGTATACAGGCACCAGTTCACAACCTGTAACCTCCAAACTTCACTTCTTCCCAGGGTTGGGAATTTCATTTTGGTTTTTGCATTTCTTTAAAAGTACACACCTCACCTGTTGGTTGATGCCGGGAATTCTCCCGAGGAATCTTTCTCATGAAACCATGTATGTTAGCCAGCATTTTGTTGCTGTTACAAAATATCTGAGATAAACAACTTAAAGGAGAAAAGATTTATTTTAGCTCATGGCTTCAGAGGTTTTAGTTGATGATCAGCCAACTTCATTGCTTTGAGCCTGAGATGAGCAGAACATCATGACACCAGAGTGTGGCAGAGGAAAGCTATGTACAGAACCAGAAAGGAGAGGGAGAGATGGAGGG
This sequence comes from Marmota flaviventris, assembly GCF_047511675.1. Taxonomy (NCBI): domain Eukaryota; kingdom Metazoa; phylum Chordata; class Mammalia; order Rodentia; family Sciuridae; genus Marmota; species Marmota flaviventris. The sequence continues at coordinate 58,610,496 of NC_092513.1, forward strand.
AGGGAGGGGACAAGGGGTCAGGAACGTCCCCAGTGACCTCCTTTCTCTGAATAAGACCCATTTCCTGCAGTCTCCACCACCTCCCTTAGTCCATTCAATCATGAGCCCATTGAAAGATTAACCCACTGCGGAGGTCAGAGGCCTCTTGATCCCCTTGCTTCCCTGAAGCCCAGCCTCTGACCACTGCTGCACTGAGGACCAGCCCTCCACACACTGGGCCACTGCAGATCCGCTGTGACACTGTGTTTGAAATTTAGACCCACTCCCTGAGAGAACCCCTGGGCTGGACAGTTAACCCCCGGGGCCCCAGCAGTAGCTATTCCTGTTCTGAGGGCCACATGTTTTAGGAATGGACTGAGGAGTTGCCAGAGGTGGAGAGGAGAGTGACGGGGGACACAAGGCATGCGGGAAGGGAGGCCCGGGATCCATGGCCCCTCGTGCCACCTGAAGCACAGAGTCAAAGACCCCTGCTCCGGCATCTCTGACCTGTAGCTCTTGAGGGCCACTGGCCTCCTATGCTGGGACACCTGGAAGGTGTGCCCCTGGGTGCTCTGGAGACTGCCCCATGCTCAGCTCAGGTCACCACTTGTGATTGTCCATGAGTCTGCCTCTTTCCTGCTGCTGTCCCCGAAGCCTTTCCTTTCAGCCTGGTATTTAAGCTCCTGATGGATGGGCCCATGCCTACTGTTGAGTGGCCTCTACGCAGAGCTGACCTTTAAATGGTGTCCACGAGGACTTCACTCAGGCAGGGCCTTAAGGCTGAACTGCCGCTGACCTGGTGAGGCGTGGGTTTCGTTTCAACTTTTTTTGTTTTTGTCTCTTTTCCCCTATATTTGCCCTCATCTTAACTTTCAGACTGTTCCAATTTTGGAAGAGCCTTGTTCTTCACTAAATATCTACATGTCCCTAATAAAGTTTTATTAAGAAGTGGTTTAAAAGGGAATCTCAGGTTTGGGAGATCTTAAATACAAATCTCTTAAGATCCAAAGGGATGAATCTCTGAAGGCCCATTCATGACACGGCCTGGTGGGTGGGGAGTTATCTTGAGGAAAGAGATACCCTGCTCTCAGAATCCTCAAATAACACCTGCTGATTCTGTCAGCACAATCTGTCCCAGAGAGGGACATGTTCTGAGGTGTAGGGTTGGGATGCAGCCTAGGAGTGCAGCCTAGAATGTCTGCTATTCTTTAAGCTGCAGTTTACTAAGGAAAAAGAAGACCGATTCTAATATTGTGGCCATACCTTTTCTTTCACTAGCAGAAGGCACTTCTGTAGTTCAGGGAAGGAGCAGCCACCTGGTTGCTTCCTGCTTTATTGTGAAGAGAAGCATTGGTACGTTCGGGAACACAGGGGAGACGAGGGGAGGGCACGTTCACTGGGTACCTGCAGGAAGAGGTGGGAAATGAAGGCCCAGTGTGTGCTGAGACTCCAAGACAGCCACATGTTCAGGATGTGTGGTGGTGAGAGCCAAGCATATCCCAGCAGTTGGTCTGTGTAGGATGGAGGTGAGGACTCATGGTGGACACCAGCCCTGGCTCCCTTGATACTGAGTTGTGTGGCTTTGGGAAAGTCACTCTGAAAACTGTGAATGTTTTTGGAGCGAGCAACTGTGACCTAGGGAGATTTTTTAAAATATATTTTTAGTTGTAGATGGACACAAGGGTTTATTTATTTTTTATTTCGTTTTATGCGGTGCTAAGAATCGAACCCAGGGCCTCACACATGCTAGGCAAGTGCTCTACCCCTGAGCCACAACCCCAGCCCCTAGGGAAACTTTACACTTAATCCTCCAGGCACTTTTTCTAATCAAATGAGGCAAAACATGAACTTATCAACATATTTATTAAGTGCATCACAAGATGAGTGAAGCTCTCATGTCCCTGTCCTCCATGATGCAGATCCCCGCTATAGAAAGCCACCTGGGGTGGGAGGGAAGGCCATTTTCCCCCAGCAGCAGTGGGGCTGTGCACTGTGACAGGTGTTAGGGAACAGGCACAGCAGAGACTACTGGGAGAGTTATGCCTGGTAGGGGGTGATGGGACGCCCAGCCAAGTTAGAAAACACGACATGGTGGTCTGTGCTCCTCAAAAGCTCTTGTTTCATTTTGCCATGTTCTAAAAGGTAATCACAAAATGCATGCTCAGAAAGGAGAGTAATACTTGATTATGTCATTGACAACACAGTGTGCCTCTGAGGCTGCTCCCTACCACTGGAGAGCTCTGTGCTGGTCACTTGCTTAGGGTGCATAGAGCATGTTTTGCCAGCTCATGCCCAGCACATGCTGGTGGGGATTGGAACACAGCTGTGAGGTGCAGCTGAGGGCACAGGCCTCTTACTTCTGAAGATGGGGAGCAGTCCAAATGCCAGAGACCTGGACCCTTTTTCCACTGTCCCTGCTGCTGCTAAGACCTCCCTTGTGGCTCCAGCCATCCCTCCCCAGCCACAAGTGCCTGCCTTAGCACTCAGTCAGGGAGCTGCAGGCTCTGGGTTGCCAGCGCCAATTTCAAAAACTGCTCGAGGAAGATGTTTCCCAGATCTTCGGCTAGGTTTTTGTGCCTCATGCATCTTGGTGAAGGTATTTGCAGGTAAAAGGAAAAGGATACCAGGGTATACTCTAGTCCACTAAATCATGGAATTGATGTGTTTATCTTCTGAAAAGTGAATAAGCTGATTTTTTGACCCATATAAACCTTGTGATGTAGCTCTGGTCTGGGGTACTGGGAACTAGGTGTACACCTGATAAACCTCTTTTCCTCTGGTAATTGGGAAGGGTTCACTTGACTGTGCTACATGGAGGCCACTCAGGCATCTGTGAATAGAAGGTAAGAAGTCCTCCTTGTGCTGAGTGAAACTAACTGTCGCAGCATGGTGGCCTCCTGGTGAGAGGCCCTGAGTCTCAGTATTTAGACCTTAGGCCGGCTCCCGAGGATGAGCACCTGCTCTAATGTGGGGGATCCCCAGGGTTAGGTGATCCATCCATCAAGTCCAGTGGTCTCTCTGCCCTGGGCCAGCAACACTAATGCTCCTGCTGAGAATGGAAGGAAGCTTTCCATCCAGCATGGGGACGGGTGGAGAAGCAGTTGTTACTCTAAAAATGCCACAAAAACTGATAGCAGTGTACAGACTCAAGGTAGAATAAGCACCTGCTGGAAATAGCTAAGCTCACCTTGGGACAGGGCAAGCAAGATCTCAGGGAGGAGGAGCACTCAGGGAATTGTAAATGAACCCCGATACTTTCCAGTTTAACAGGAGTGTCAAGCAGGCATGGTGGGGAGGATTCCAGGTAGACTTCGGTGTGTACAGAAGTCCTGAGGCTCAGAGCTTGGCCTCTGAGATGTGCTGGGTGAAGTCTGGAACTTGGGAAGAGGTGGAGCCTGAGGTCACAGTACATAGTTACAGTGGAAGCACAGGCACACGGGGGTTCCCTAGGGCAAATAGAAGTGAAGGAACACTGGAGATGGCTGGCTTAGGAGGCGAGCAGGTCCATGGGCCCTGCTAGCATGGCTGGGAGCGGGGGCCAGGATGGCAGGAGGGGAAGCAAGGATAGGGAGATTTTCAAGGAGCAGTGAAAGACCAAAGATGCCACAGGCTGGTGAAGATGCCATCACATGCCCTCTGACCTTTGGTGACCCTGGTTAGAGCCATCTGGGATCAGTGGGGGCGAGGGCCAGAGCTCCCCAGGTTGGCGAGCCAAGAGCCTGAGATGGTGGGAGCAGAGAGCTGCCCCAGAAGTAGAACTGCAAACTGAAGGCTGGGCACAGCAAGGAGGGAGGCTGCTGCATCCTGGGGAGGATGGAAGCTGGCTCCTGTGGAAGGCACATGCTCACGGTGAGGACAGACATCTGATGGGGGGATGAGAATCAGAGTTTTGCCTGGAGTATTTCAGCAAGAGGGGCAGTTTGGTGTTCCTGAAGCAGACTGTGCTGGGCAATCTCACAGAGAGCTTCCACCCCAGAGCAGGTCAGGACAGAGAACCAGGGGCTTGCCAGTGTCTCTGGAGGGTGTTTCGACCCCACCCAGCAGAGAAAGGACTTATCTGAAGGTTTGTTTATTAATTTTTTCATTCTACTTATTTTATGAATGGTTGATGAGTCTCAGCTAACTCTAGTCCTAACAAATCACGTCCTTTGCCATGACAACCTAACATGGAAACAAGCATTCAGTGGTGACAATTGATGATCAGTGCTTAAAATGAGGAGAGCCACAGTCTTTCAGAGTCATCTCGGATAGAGATGTTGGTCAGCTGCAGTTTTCAAAGGCTTTCAGAGACAGCTCTAAATCTGTGCATAGTCAAGAGTATCTTAACACAGGAGAAAATTTTTAAATCTTCCTGAAAATTTTTCATGTTCTTTTGTATAATCTCGCAGTGTGGTTGGGGGAAGCAGAGAGGGTGGGAAATAAAAGCTGTGCTTATCTCCAGCCTGCCTCCATGAAATGAGATGGCATTGCCAGAAAACCAGGGAACATAAGCATTATCTTTCTTCTGAAAATGTGTTTTTATCTTATTTAAGTTTCAAGGGTACCCTCAGATCTATTTCTTATTTTATCTGCAAAACCACAAGAATTAAATGAGGCTTGGTATTATCATTGCCATTTACAGATAAGCTGAAGCCAAAGAGATTTAGAAAATTTGCCTAAGTTCACAGAGCTAGTCAGAGGAGGAACTAGAGGGTGACACAGATCTCCCTGCACTTCCTTTTTCTAAAAAAAATCTAATATTTCCCCCACTTTACCCTAAAATGCTACACACTATCCTTGAAACTGTCACAAATTGTTGCGTTTCAGGATAGAGACAGTGTCCAAAAGATGAGGGACGATGCAGGGCAGGGACTAGCCTTTGGTGACTTAATACACAGACTTTCAGTGTCTAATTTCCTTTTCAGAAACATGTGGATGGGTTTTGCTCTTATTTCTTTCTGGGGCTGGGAGTGGAATTCAGGATCTTGAACTTGATAGGTGGGCACTGTTCCCCTGAGCTACACCCCAGCCCAAGCCATGGAGCTGGTCAGAAATGGTAAACATTTTCTGAGAACCACACTAAACCGGGTTTGATACACTATTGTGGAACCAACTGGTGGCTGTGTGCATGCACACAAAGAATATGACTCCTGGGAACTGGCTCACGTGGTCTTGGGACTGGCAGTGTGGCAGGTTGGAAGCTTAGACATGAGTTCTGTGTTCCAGACCCGAAAGGCAGAATTCCCTCTGTACCAGGAATCCTCAGTCTGCCCTTATAAGACCTTCAACAATCATATTCTCGAGAGTAATCTTATTTAAAAGTCAACTGATTACAGATGTTAATAATTTCTCTGAAGGCCCCTTTGACCAATCATCTGGGCACCGTAGCCTTGCCAGGTTGACCCAGGGAGTTAACTGTCACAGCATGATGACCCTTGTACTGTGGTCATGTATGACTCTAACACTAACCACTACAAGATGCGTTTGCATCTTACCACTGTGGCCAAAGATTCTCAGTCCCAGAGGATTTCCTTTCTTGAACAGAGTGCAGAACTGACAAAATTCAAATTTCTAATAAATGTAGCTAGTGTTTTCCTATATTCATCTGAAAATTCTTCTATTTTAAATTCCATGGTTCTAAGCTGGATAGAAGATGGATATCGATGGTTTTGAAGAAGGTTGGTACATTATGGAAATGGAATCAGTGTGTGATGCATAATTTTATGTGTCAATTGGCAGGGCCATGGTGCCCTGATATTTGTTTAATCATTATCTGGGTGCTTCCTTGTATTTTTGGAAGAGATTAACATTTTAACTTTGAGAAGAGCAGATTACCCTCTACAGTGCAAGGGTCTTATGAGTCTCCAACCTTCTGGCCACCCCTGTTCAGTTTTGCACCATCATAGAAATAGATTCCTTGAAATAAGTGTCTTCTGCAAACATATGCACACATGCATGCACTCACAATCACAAACACACACACATACCATTGGTACTGTTCCTTGGGACTGCTCTAATTCTCCAACAAAGGCAGGGGGTCATACAAGTGAGAAACATGAGAGCAAGGTGTTGGCTGTGAGATTCTGCATACGTGCAGCCTGGTGTGTGGCCTGGGGCCCTGGCAGCCTGCAGATCCCAATCCTCACAGAGAAAGCTCTCACAGGCCCAATCTCAGAATCATCAGATTTGGGGGCTGGAGATATGGCTGAAGTGGTGGCATGTTTGCCTAACATGTGTGAAGCACTGGGTTCGATTCTCAGCACCACATAAAAGTAAAATAAAGATATTGTGTCCAACTAAAAAATAAATATTAAAGAAAATAAAGTAGATTCCTAAGTATTAAAAAAAAAGAATCATCATATTTCCTCATTTTAAAAGATAAGCTGGACTTTATGTGAAGTTTTAAAAACAACTGAGTGTTGGCAACTAACACTTAAAAATTGAACTATAGCTTTCCTGAAGACTTCCAGCTTCGAAGCTGCATGAGGGTGACATCTGTGGATTTCAGGGGGCATTATCAAGTTATGTCATAATGTCATTATGGACGAGACGGAGAAAAATAAAACTCCAACCTACGGGAAAGTCCTGCTGGCTTTGAGAGACCCCATTCTTCACCCTGTTCTAGTGAATATTTGAATAAATGACTTGGTAGAGAAATAGTAATCCTGGAGGCAAGATCATCACCATCACCATCACCATCACATGTGCCTGGTGACTGAGCCAGTTTTCTACTACCCTGCGTTACTGGATCTTGGTGACACTATGAGGCAGTATGACCCTCACTGTTATTTTAGAGATTAGAATCTGAGGCAGAGAGGTAAAGTCACATGGACAGGGCACGCAATGGCAGATGTGGGTGCACAACTTGAGTGTGACTTTAGAGCTCACATACTTAGCCAGTGTGTGCTCTAGACAGTGGTTAAACCTGTGGAGAGTGTGAGAAGGAAGACATAGTGAGTATGACTTTTTTCTCACACTTGTTGGAGGGATGCTTTTGCCCCATCACACCTGTAAAGGGCAGGAAAAGCTCTGCCCTTTGGCACCTGTTCACACTTGTGAAAGCTCAGGATAGGGCAGATGTTGGCTGCAAGTGAAGTTCCCAAGCCCAGGGCAGACCCCACATGACTAGAGAACCCCATGACCCCTCCAGCTGCATCAGTGGAGAAGCAGGACTCGGGCCTCGACTCTGGGCTTAGCCCCTACCTGGTCTCTAAGCTCAGGGGTTCTGGGGGCCTGGGCCTGCCTGGCCTTGGCTTGGCTGCACTTGCTGGGCTGGCCAGGAGCCCAGGGTTCTGACATGCAAGGCACATCTGTTTTTTTCCTGATTTCTTTTTAAATCTAGAATTGCTGGGTGGGGTTTTCATCCTGGGTACAATCGCTGTCTCTCTCCTGTATATGCAAAGCTCCTCTCCCTCCCCTTATTCTGCCTCTCTCTCTGGGGGTGGAGGACAGCAGAAGCATATACTGCAACTAAAATTGGCTTTCCTGGCACAGTTCCATGAAAGCCTGTTGCCATTTCTCCCTGAACATCTGGCTCATTTCCTGGGGTGTGTAGAGAGAGGCCTCTTTTCCTTCAGGGCCTGGGTTCAGCACCTGTGAACACGAATGTTAGCTGGCCAGTGACTTGGAGCAATCTGCTGGGCTTGCAGGCTGTGCACCCCCTGCCTGTGGTAATAACATTTACCTGCTTGGCAGAGAGGGCCATCATGGGGAGCATGGGTTGACCAGCTGCGGGGAGCTGATAGCTTCTCTAACGAGAGGCATTTGTAGGCAGAAATCAATTACGGCATATTTCAAAGGTTGCCAGGAACTTGGCCCCCTCTCTGTTCTGTTCGTGGGCTGCTCCTATGCTGATGGTCACTAAGGGGATGGCAGTAACAGTAATTCATAACTTTTAATGTTTTTCTGTGGTAGAATTAGCAGGGTTGGCCTGGGCTCCCAACTTCAGCTCCATAGCCTTTTGTCCTGGTACTTGTGACCCTTGGAACAACAGACCATGCTTGTTGTTAATAGGTCCAGAATGAACCTAGAGTGTCCTGGTGTTCATTGGTGGGTTGAACGGCAGATGCCCGGTTAGTGTGACCCCCTTAGTGACACCACATTATGGGGGGACTCCAGTTGTTTTCATATTTCACAAGAGCACCCTGAGGAGAAGAAGAGATTAATGGAGTGAGCGGGTTACCTGCATGCACCCCACATGGAGGCCAAACTGTTATGTTTTCTACTAATTAATTCCCACTATGAAAGAATACAGAGAGTTCATTTTCGGATCAGTTTTGGTGTCAAGAGACCTAATTACAATGAGAATTATGCCCACTTCTACCACAAATCACACTTCTGGGTGTAATTGCCATGCAATGTGGTGTTTATTCCTTTACTGTTTTTTTCTTTACCAGTCCCTGTTCTGCTTCCCCACCACCCTCTCCCATAAACATGTTTAAGGCCTAAGCTGCTGTTTGCTCAGAAAGCTGGCACTGTGCATATTGGCTGAGCTACACAGGGGCCTGCTTGAAGATTGCCAGGGACTCCAGGATGCACAGAAGAGCCGGATCCCCCTGAGGGTTGCCAAAGCCCTGTGTGCTTATGAGTGTGTGCTTACGAGTGTGTGCCTATGTGTCTGTCTATTTGTGTTGTATGTGGGCACTGAACTTTTTAAATATGACTCATTTATTTTTGGTCCCTCTTTTTTTTTCTCTGAGGAACTTTTCCTAGGAGTGAGCTCTAATAAGCTTGTGAGACAGAGTTCTTTTTTATGATGATATTGAAACTCCTCAGAGCTCTCTCTGAGTTCAGATGGTATAGATTAGAAAGACACTCCTGTGCATCCTAACAACTTGTTAATGAATTTCAGTGAAACCCATGTTCAGTCTCAGCATTCTGTAGACTTGAGCCCATAGCTGCTGAAGAGCACTGCGGTCATTGCTCTGGTTGCTGTGTGTGTGTTCATGTGTGTACACAGATACACGCACGTGTCTTGTGTTTGTGCACAAAGATATACACATTCGTATACCTGGGAAGATATGTAGAGGCAGATACATTTTATATATGTGTGCATTATGCTCTTTTCTACAAATGACATGCTGAAGTGGTGTTTACCTGTGAGTACGGCTCAACAATGGGATTTGGCAGTGCCCACTCATTAACCTAAACTTAAACGTACCCACTCACCTCTCATCTGTTCAAACCACTGCCGGGGTTCTGTGGTGGGGTGTACACAGTGTAAAGCCACACCTCTGTTCTGTGCACGTGTCCCTGTGACTTCTGAGCTCTGCTTTGGCTGCAGTGCCTCAGCGACTTTCCTAAAGTGCTTCTCCTCATGCTAGAGTGCTGGTGTTCCTCCAGCAGAGACTCAGACAGGTGGAGTGGCTGTGAGGTAAGCTACATATTTTTTCTCTTCTTTCTTTTTTGGGGTGTGGGAATTAAACCCAGGGTCTCTGCCACTGGAGCACACCCCAGCTTTTTGTTTTCTTATTTGGAGACAGGGCTCCCTAAGGTGCTAAGGGTCTGAGTTGCCCAGGCTGGCCTCAAACTCGGAATCCTGCTTCAGTCTCCCTCATCACTGGAATCACAGGCCTGCGCCACAGGCCTGACAAGTGACACACATTTAGTTGAAATTGAAAGTGACAAGTCATATGCCCAAGGGGTATCCCTATTTGTAGCCCCGCGAAGTGTCTGCAGAGCCACACCCCCCACCACCTGTCCTGTGTGACTTCTCAAGCACCCACGTGTGGAGGTGGAGTCCGGAGCGCACGGCAGCTCTGGGCACGCTCCCTCTAGCATTCCTTAGGACTTCCTGCAGAGATCAACCAACTCCCCTTATGCAAAATGCTTAGGACCGGAAGTGTTTCGGATATTTTTTTTTCCTTTGGATTTTGGAATATTTGGACATATAAAGCAAGATGTCCCAGTGATGGCTCAAGTCTAAACATGAAATTCATTTATGCATCACAGACACATTAAATAAACAGCCCGAGGGGATTCGCACGCTGTCTTCAGGGACTCTGTGCATGAAGCAGGGCCTCAGGGTGCAGTTTCAACTTGTGGGGTCGGATCTGCACTGGGAGCATTCAGATTCTGCAGCATTTCAGAGCTCTGGAGTCGTAATGCTCAACCTGTGTCATCCTTCGTAACACAAGAAGGTGGGAATATATAGTGACACAACCGATGGCCCCTCCCACAGTGACTACAGAGCACCCACATGAGTACTGTCCCTTAGCAGATACTGTCATGCAGCTCCTGTGGTGGTGGTTTGGTGATCTCCTTTGAAATTCTGTGACAGTCTCTCTCAGATCTCATCAGAAATTGAGGGCAGAGGTTGATCCCTTAAAGATAGGTTTTTGGATTTTGAAGAGCCAAAGCATTTGGAGCCAAATTTAGCAAATGGAGCATGTGAGGGACCCTCATTGCTTAGCTTTCTGGTGTCATGGGGAGGCAGGGTTGCCTGCCTTATGCAGACATCACTGTGCCAAAGACATGGTTTTCACTTGTCAAAAACAAAATTAGTCATGTGCTTTATAATCACACTCCACTTGAGCAAAGAAAAATTATCGTAGGGAAAGCTGTAGGAATTCACCCTTTCCATCCTCATGACGGATCAGTGGTGCTGGGTAAGGGGTGGGCAATGAAGGCCGAGGGGGTGAGCAGCCCTGGCCTTGACCTCCTCCAGGAAATACATGCAGGGTGTTCTTAACAGTGCTCCAGCACTTGTGGGACCACAGTCCAGCTGAGCATTCCTCCCTAGGGACAGGTGTGTGTACTTTTCAGGTGCCACAGGGGAGACTCAGAGGCTAGGTGCCAGAAGACCCCCCTGGGGTGTCTAAGACAGCTCCCCTGCCCAGGCACAGATTCCTTCATTGTCACGGAGGGCTGGTGTCACAGAGGGCCCATGTCCAAAGGATCTGCTCTCTGGACTCCTCCCTGGGCATGGCTAGCACAATAATGAGAGCTGGAAATCGTGCTGTGCTTTGAGTTTTGTGGATGTGATTATTTGTAACACCTCCTTTTATGACTATTAGTATTTGCAAATTGCTTTGAGCTATTTTTAAGGAGTCTTGGAATAAAAAGAGATTATCAGGGAAGGTGAGAGAAGCAGATGTCATGCTCTGTGGAGAACAAAGCTGTGTGGTGTTTATCTAGGTCTCTCTGTCCTCAGGGCTGGACAGGGCCTCAGCTCCCAGGCCAGGTCTAGTCGGACTGCAGAAATCTCAGGCCGCATTGCAGCTGACCATCCTCAAGGGAGGAGTTGGAGATGGCCAACTCCTGCTTCCTCTCCATTTGCTGGGTCAGGCCTGTCTTCTGGTTGTCAAAGGGCTGAGGCATGGCAGGCTGAGGCATGGGATTCAAGGTTCATGGAGAATGCCCCCTTCCAGGAGTCACCCCACTGGTGTTTGTGCACAGGTGTGACCATCACAAAAGGCTTTGAATGTGGCTTGCCCATTGTTCCCAGATTAGACTCTTGTCTCTTTTTCTGCAGGTTTTTAGGATTCTCTTTTTTGTACTTCTCTACCTCTGCCCAGACACTGAATATTGCTGTGTCTGCCCTTCCATCCTGGACATGTAAATTACCTAAGGTCACATGGTCACCATGGGATATTGCCAACTCCTTTGATTTCATCAGCACCACCTCATGCCATGTGTTCAGACAATCCCTTCTGTGAGTTTGATTTTTTTTTTGGGACTTACTAGCAAGTGTTTCTAAATGGAAGCCCCACAGAGACCACAAGCCCAACCCCAGGGAGTAAACACAAAATTTTCTTCTCCAAACCTTCTCTGCTTCCCTATTTGCTGTCTTGGTTAAGGGTGCTCTCCCATGCCCAGATGGAACAATCTAGAATAACCTTCAAACACTGCATCCCCTGCTGTAGGAATGCAGGACTACCTGTAGCTCCTAGAAGGCAACACCACCTTCTCATCCCACGCTGTTGTTCATGTTGCTCCTCGTGGGTGCCCTTCCCTCATTTCTCTACTCCACACCCTCCCGTATACCCTTCAAGGCCCATTTCAGATGGACTTCTATCTGGGGCACTGTTTGGACTTTCTACCCAGACAACACTAACTGCCCCTTCATTTGTATCCTCTAAAGGCTTGGCACTGTTTTTTTTTTTTTTTAAATCATGCTCATCAAAGGCCCATGAGCTAGGAAAGTAATTTTGCAAGTGGTGATGTGATGTTTAGGAATACACCATTTTCAAGGGTGGGAGAAGGGAGAATGACCATAAGAGAGGGAGAGAAGGTGAAGGTCAAGAGCAGAGTGTTGGAGGGGTCATGACCACACCACGGAGGAGCTGGCCCTGGAGCACCTTCAGCTACAGGTCCTGTGGGGCCTTGGCGTAGACCCCTGTGGACGTGCTCTAGCAGGAGCAAGCCGCAGCCTGCAGAACACCTGGAGGAGGGGCCGACACCCTCCCCGGGCCAGCTGGAGAAGGCTCCCATGTCGGGGCTACCTGTTGAGAGACAGCCGAGTGCTCCCTCACTTATGGCATGTGTGGCAGGACCTTGCTGGGTTGGGGGCTGAGGCCCAGGTGAGCACCTGTTATGAGGTGCTGCTGTATGTTGGGCTTGTCCAGCCTCCACTGTCCACAGACGCTTGTCTGCCCCAGGGTTGTGGTAATGCAATGAATTCTTCTGGAAAAAGAATGTTAGGCCATCTCCTGTGGTGTCTCTGGTACTGCCTCTGTCCCCTAGCAGCACCCACCCTGCTGGTCACACCGGGCTCCATGATGGTGGCCTTCCATCAGGTGCCAGGGTTTCATCTAGGAGGACTGGCTGCCTCCTGAGTGTACCAGCTTTCCAAAGGTTTGGGGCCAGTGGCTGACTAGGTTGTGAGTCCCCAGTTGTGATTTCTTCCTCATCATAGGGACTCGCAGCTGGCAGGGGCCTGAAGCAGGCCATGAGAGCAGCTCTGCTCTCAAGCTGTAGGTTACTGTTGCTTTTCTGTGTTTTAATGCAGACAGTTAGGGTTTTGGTTAATCATGACAAGCTATTAATAATTTCCTGATCTATTAATTTTCTCATGTAATATAATGTTTTAACAGCTAGAATTTCTCCTTTCCCCCTTATCTTATCACATTTATTTTCTACAGCAGTCTGGGATGACATGCAGTGATTTCCCTGGGCTCACATTTTGGGGCAGTTGCCAGTTTGTGGACTTGATAACATCGTGGTGTCTCAGCATCTGCATCTCAGATACATTCACTATTTTAATATTCGGTCATTTCTCTAGTTTTCCTTCATTGGCCCTTACAGTCCCTTTTTGGGGCACATCCACATGGCCACTAGGAATGAGGTTGAGTCCCCTGCAGTAGCTACTGCGTAGACGGAACACGACCACGTGTTTTCATCCATGTATTCGACCTACAGGCACCGATTCTGCAACATCCATGTGTCATGAGTGGTGGGAGAATTGTGCTGCCACACAAGCGTGGGGTCTGGTGGGGATTGTGGACCTCTTGCTGCAGCATCCCCACTTCCAGATTGAACTGCTGGCGATTTAATTTTTCTGATCGTACAAACTCGTTGCTTGTTAAATTCCCCATGAAGAAACTCACAGCCGAGTGTCAAGTGTTTGGACCCTTGGGGTGGGGAAAGCTTTAAAGAAGAGGTAGACAGGGAGTATCTTTCAAAGGGAACCCCTGACTTCACGACAGATTGGATTCAGAGGGTGAAGGATCAGAGTCAAAGCCGAATCTGACAGTGTGTGCTCGGGCATTGAGGCTTTTCCATTGTGGGGAATTGTTGTGTTGTGAGGTGGTCAGATTGGAGAGAGCGCACACGGTATTCTGATGGACAACTGACTGTGTTAGAGAATGGCATCACACATGGGCTGGGTGTGGCCAGGTTTGTCGTGACTGGCCTGGTGTTGGGGATGTACATTTGCCACGAGGCTTCTGAGAGGAAATGCTTCTGCCTGCCCAGGGCCCTCCTGGAGGGGAGAGTGCTGTCCTCTCCCTGCCCTCAGCCCTGAGCGCTCAGCTTCCACCCACACCCATGTCCACCGTGGTCTTCCTGACCTCCTCCCCAGAGAAAGAACAGAAGGACATGCTGTTGAGCTGGCTTTGTAGGCATGTGTACCTTTTAATATTATAGCTACCCTTGGCAGAAGAACCAGAGGACATGAACAGAGTGTTGTTTATCACATAAGAAACCTCTGGGCCAGAAATGAACACTGAGGAGATCCAGCCTCCAAAGGGAGGCAGCAGATGGCAGATAGTCAGGGTCATGCCACCTGCCTGGTGCTGCCCCTCTGAGGCTGTGTGTGCACTGGGGGCTTCACACTGTCTCTGGGATTGTGCTCCAGGTGTGATGGTTCCCATCACCCCTGATAAACTCAGCCTGTTAGGTTATTCAGCTCTTAGCTCTCCTATGGAGATGTCCCCACGTTTTTGATGCCAGATGTTCCTGGGAGACACATTGGGATGAGGCCCAGGCATCTGACCCTGGGGAGGTGGGCCAGTGGCCCAGCATGGTGGTTTCAACCACTTGAGACTTTCCAGCATGTCTTGCAGTGACTGGTGGTGAGTAGGGACAGTAGTCTTCATTGTCACCTTTTTTCTGTGACGAGTTCCCCTGCTAACCCTGGGGACTGTTTCCTTGGTGGGTGGGATGCAGGGCTGTCCTCCAGCCATCTGGCCAGGCACATGCAGCTTAGTGCTCAGTGTCTCTTGGCTTCCTGCTGTGAGTTGTGGGGCTGTGATGTGATTTACGGAGTGTGGAGTGTTAGAGGGTTTTAACTTTCCCCATTAACAAACCACGACACAAGTCCAGAGGTCAGAGCTTGGGAACAGGAGTCCGGATGAGCCCGTGGTTGGTGGCCCAGGGGATTGAGTCAACTTCTGGTTTTCTTCAGGTCTGTGAAGAGGGGTGTCTGGGCTTACAGACAGTCCCCAGGTTCTTAATAGACACCTGCAGCTGGAACTTGCCTGACTGTGCTCCTGTCTTTTTCTCAGAGCCCCATTAACCTGCACGGTGGCTCAGTGCCCAGTGCTGTGTTATTTGGGGCCTAGGACATGCTACAGAGCAGGGTGCCCATCCTCAGCATGCCCCTGAGGCAGAGTAGAGAAAGGGCAGTGGGCTTCAGGGAGGCACCTGAGTCAGGGCTTATTGTTTCACATTTCCTAAACACGCATGCAGAGTTCTGACTCAGAGGGGCCTACAGTATGGCACAGTCTCCCTCTGTCCTCCTCCTTCCCCAGAGCAGTCCATCTAACCTTTCCCATGTGTGTTCTTTTATTTAAATAGTTTACTGTAGATGCCACATTATTGTTCTCATGGGTATTAGATTATGTTATGACAGATGTTTTCTTGTACGCACAGGGTCATGCAATCGACGTCTTCATCTGAGCTTAGAACAGTTTCATCACTTCTTATAGGAAGCCCAGGTTTGCTAGCCTTCGTTCACTATTACTTCCTGCACCCCGGAAGTCGTGACTGCCTGTTTCTGCGGCTGTGCTCTACATTTCTGTAAGTGGGCTTCATGGAGGCTCCTTCCATGTGGTGTGGTGGTCTCAGGGTTCATCAGTGCCATAACTCGGGTCAGTATTTCCCTGCCTTGTGTTACCCAGTCGTTCCAGGGTGTGTCAATATCACATCTTGTCTGTCCACCCGTCAGTGGTGCACACCTGGCGTCAGTACCCCCAGGGTCTGCTGTCGTGTGCAGTTCTGTGATGAGTGCTCGTGTCCAGGTGTTTGCATGGATTGCTTTCATTTCCCTTGGGTGGACACCCAGGAGTGCTATTGCTGGGTCAGAGGGTAACTCTTTTCCCTGCCCAGCTTCAGGAGAGGTTTGGTAATAGGGGCAAGTTATGGCATGAAACCTGTCCTAGCCAGTGTCCTCCTGTTTCTCTTGATGGAACTGTCCTCAAATAATTTTGGTTCACTTCCAGGGTTCTGAAGGAACTGATTTGGCTGTTGTTATTTTCTTCTGAAGCTCTGCTAATATGCTTGAACTTTGCTTCCAACAGATGCATCACGGTGGTCAACCAGCCCATTAGAATACACTCTTCTCCCCACACCTTGACAGAAAGACACTCTAAGAAGGGCACGTTGGTGTCTCAGGTCCCCTGCGATAGTTTCTTTCACTGCACAGTACATAGGATGCTACTCTACTTCTCTTTCATTTTCCTTCATCCACTATTTTGATTTCTTTATTGAGCTGTAATTTGCATTCATCAAGTTCTCGAATTGAAGACTGCAGTTTGATGAGCTTTGAAGAATGTGCAGTCATGGAAGCTCCATCACAGTTATGAGGTGAAACCTTTCCGTCCCTGAGAGCAGTCCCTTCCCCCTGCACAGCCAGTCTCTTCTTGACATTCTGGCCCTTGGAAATCACAGGTCCGCTTTCCGTTGCTACAGTTAAGTCATTTCTTGTATCTGCAGTGTGTGGAGGTGGCTGTGCTGCTGTGTCCTCTGCGTCTGTCTGGCTTCTTTCTTCTCTCAGTACGACATGTCAGGGTTTGTACCCTGCATCCATCAGCAGAATCCTGTGTGTGGACATAATATAATGTGTTCTCCCATTTGGCAGTCCATGGACATTTGTGCTGTTTCCTTTTGGACCATTTTTGTATAAAGCTATGAGTATTCATGTACAGGTAACACAGTGGTTCTAGTTTTCATTTCTTTTTATGAAAATGCCCAGGAGAAGAATTATTGCTCCTGTGATGTTGAGAGACACAGCCAGTCAGAATGATGCCTGGCATTTGCCTGAGGGAATGTTTGAAAGGTGACAGCAGCAAACCATTGAGATGATGATTTGAGTTAAGCTGTATATAATTGCTGTGATGTTGGATTGATTGCATTGTATATTTGACCTTTACTGTGGGGCAATGGGGCACTACTTTGGATTTCTTGTGCTACTTTGGAGTTCTTGCGGGGATTCCTGGAGAGTTCCCATTGGTTGCGGAAGTGCCAGAGGAGGGATTTCCGGTGTGGGGTGTTTCTGGAAGGGCCATGTGGGTGGTGTTGGCAGAAAAGTGCGCGTGCAGTGCCAGTGAGAGCTGAAATAAAGTAGTTGCTATTTGAACCTACAAGGCTTTGTGGCGGCTCAGTTATTCATGCCCAGCCAGACTGCAGCACTGTGATCTATTTTAACTTTGTAAGTTGTAACTAATGGTGTTGAGCATGTTTTTGTGTGCTTACTTGCTGTGTGTAACTTCTTCTGCAAAAGAGACTGTGCAAATCCTTTGCAAATTTATTATTAGTCTGTTACCAAATTTCTAAAAAAATAAAATTCAATAAAAAATTTATACATACTTGATTCCAACATAGGACTTAGCACACAAGCACTTACAGAGAACTATTCCAGCATATTTTCTGAAATTAAAAAGAATGAAGGAACAACACAGTTTGAGACGAGAATACTTCTTTCTGGTTGGGTTGACCCAGAGCCTGGATGTAGTAAGGTACACAAATTGTTTCTTTCTTTCTTTTTTTTTTTTTGTGGCTTTCTTTTGTTGGCTAAAAGGGGAAAAAAAGTCCCAAAAAGGGAGTTGAAGAGAATTAGCATTTGGCAATTAGAGTGAGATAAACCCACAAAGCACCAAGAAATGATTTCTCCAATAGGTGATGCCTATATGTGAGAGAGCCATTTTTCTAAATGACTAAGACACACCATCTCTGGAAAACTACTTCATTTTTCAAATTTGGTAATAGCCCACTATAAAACTGATAAACATAGATCAATCTATGAAAAAAAAAAACAGAACATTACAAAAAAGGATACAATCAGAAAATGGTAGGCTATTTTATAAAGCAGACTAATGCCCCATAATTTAATTGGCCAAATGTTCTAGGTGAAACAACAAAAAAGCCAGAGCTATGCAAATGTCATTTATTACAGATGCACCCATATAATCAGAACTTGACACATTCCAGCTCAAGAACTAGGAATGGGGAAATATCTCAATGGCACAGACACTTGTTTTTAGAATACATACATCTAGCTAATAAAAATGAAGAGTAAGGATGTCAAAAATCATCTAACCCAATAGTTCTCAAGACATGATCCTTTGACAGTAGAATTGATGTCACCCAGGAACTTATTAGAAATGGGAGTTCTCAGGTACCACCATAAACCTACTGCATAAGAATCTGGGAGAAGGGCCCTGTGATCTGAACTTTAATAAGGCTCAGGTGAATGAGAACCACTAATGAAACCTAACTATCATGCCTATCCTTCGGCCCTTTCCTACAGAATCTCTGCAAAGTGGTTGGCTAGCATATGCTTGAAACATCCCAGAGGTGGGATGTTTGCTATCCATTCCTTCTAAGATAATTAACTCCCCCACTAGTTTTCTTAATACCAAGTCACCCATTTGTTGAGGATTTATTCCTTGGGGCCATATAAAACAAGAATCATTCAAGCCACAGTGCCTCAGATATTTGGGTTTAACCATTCTTTATTTCTTCCAGTTTTTCTAAAAAGAAACATGCAAATTGTGCAAACCACTCCAGAACAATACTGGTTCTAGAAACCGGTAATCCCTGTGGTTCTTTGCCTCTCCAGAACCTGCTTTCTAGAGTTCTAACCACATCACTTTTATTTTCTTTGGGGTATACTTCACCCTTGTCTACAGATGGGGCTCTTCCTACTGCCAGGTACCAGGGATGGGCACTTCTCTGGCATATCACTGCTTCAGGAGAGGACATGGGACACAAAACGAGTCATTGAAGGCAAGGATATCTTCCCCTTGATTACTGCTAATATTAAAGAGAGCTTTTTCAGCTGTGTTGCCAGATTGATTAAACATGAACTCCAACAGCTAGAGATCTCCCTAAAAACATATAAGAGCTAACACTGAGGCAAACAGAGCCAAGACACAGAGACCCACACCTGATGACATTGTCTAAGCATCTGGATAAAACAATGCTAGAAAGAAATATGTCCCGAGAACTTCCATTTACAGACGTTTGCACAGTCTTAAGCATAGGTTGTATTATCAAGAGTCCATAATGGGCTCTCCTTGGTAGTTTTATTTTTCTCTTACTATCACTCTCCCATTCATCCTCTATGCCCAGCACCATTCCTCCCCCTTGATTAATGGATTCACTTTTTCACAATTAATGTACTATTTATAACCCTTTATGTGTTTGTATACATATATTTCTTTTTTAGAGGGGGGGGGGGAGAGAGAGAGAGAGAGAGAGAGAGAATTTTTTAATATTTATTTTTTTAGTTTTCGGCGGACACAACATCTTTGTTTGTATGTGGTGCTGAGGATCGAACCCAGGCCACATGCAGTGCCAGGTGAGCGCACTACTGCTTGAGCCACATCCCCAGCCCAGTATACATATATTTCATATGTCAAAATATATTCAGGGCTCTTCAAATTATATATTGTAAATCTCATTCTTTTGTTTTCTCTCAACATTTTTTCAGGGACTATTGATGTTCCTATAAATAATCCCTCCTCTCTTACAGCTTCTCACTGGATTCCACCATGGAATTCTGGTCCCTCCCCACAGAGCTCATGGACTAGTCTTTTACCACAAACATCACTAACTGCCATCTGCAGGTGTATTTCCCTAGATACCTATACTACACTTCCATTATGGGTTTCAGGTAATTTATGTACTTAGGTTTTCTAAAATACATGCACCAGTTTGTATTCCCAGAGCAATTCATGAAGATTTGTTTTCCTACTCTCTTATCAGCACTATTATAGTATCTGCTCTCCTCACTTTTACTGGTTGATTGGCAAATGGTGTCTCTTCTTTTTAATTTGCTTGTTTCTTATAGCAATGTGTGTACAAACTACTGATTTGTTCTCTTTTTTCTTGTTTGCAGTTCTTAAGATCAAACCCAGTGATATTTACAGACTAGGCAAGTGCTCTTCCACTGAGTTATATCCCCAGCCCTATTTTTTTCTGTTTTTTATTTCTCTCCTCCCTTCTACTTTCTGATTTTTTCAGAGTCCCTTGTATATTCTGAATATTGATTATGGCCTATTAAACATGACAATTATATTTTTATCATGTGCTAATTTTTCTGCTATTTTCTCAACTGAACAAAAAGCATCCAATTTGGGGCATTCACATTTTCTTTTTGTGTGTGTGTTTGTGCTCTGTGAATCTTATGTAACATATCCTTCTCTATCATAAGGTTACCAAATATATTCCTTTTTTGGTGGTGATGGTGTGGCGAAGGGGACTGGAGATTGAATCCAATGATACTTTACCATTAAACTACATCCCCAGTCTTTTTTTTTTTTTTTTTTTTGAGGAAGGGTCTTGAGGCCTTGCTAAATTGCCAAAGCTCACCTTGAACTTGAGAGTCTCCTTCCTCTACCTCTAGAATCACTGAGATTACAGGCATGCATCACTTTGTCCAGCTTAGGTAGCAAAACATACTCTTGAATGTTCTTTTATCACCTTGATATTCTTCACTTTTAACAGATATTTATTTATTCCACATGAGATTTTGTTCATAATATGAAAACAGTTTCACTTTTATCCTTTTATGAGTCAATTTTCTTTGTACTTTGAGGGAATGACTACACCACGTACTATATGTATATAGGAATGAGTCTGGATTGTTTTAGTCTGATTTCATGCCAGATGCTGTAGAAGAGAGGCCACTAAATTATTTCTGCAAAGGGACAGATGCAGCAGTTGGTGCTTCAACTACTCAATTCTGTCATCACAGCATGGAAGCAGTCACTGGCAATATCTAAATGAATAGGTGTGCTGCGTCCCCAAAAAAACTTTACTTACAAAAATAGTTGCAGACTATATTTGATTGTGGGCTGTATTTGCTAACTCTTGTTACAGATTTGCTACTTACCTTATGGAGAAATAATTTATTTTTCTTGATTTACTCTCCTACAGAAATTGACTCTGCCCCTTCAAAAGAAATTGGTTATTTGTTGGACTAAATTTAAATTTTAATGGAGGGGATATGTGACATCTTCACCATATTCCATGAAGCCATTTATGAACACTGCATTTATGCTCTTTAATATCATAATAAAACTCTTATAATAGAGTTTTAAATTTCGCTTACATGTTTTATGCATTCTATCTTAGATTTATTCCTAGATAGCTTAGTTTATATCACTATTATAAATGGTATCTCATTGTCATCGTTCATAATTGGTTACTCCCAACACAGAGGAAAGCTATTGATTTTTATGTGTTGCTCTTACAGCTAGCAACCAAGCTGAACTCTTGTATTGCTTCTAATAGTTTCTGCTGATTCTCTTTGATTTTCTATATAAATGCTTTCACGTAGAGGTAATGACAGTGTTATCTCTCATTTCAATTCTTTTTTGTTTCTCTGTCTATTGTAATGGTCAGATATCTGGTAATGTGTTGAGAAGTAAAAGCAACAGAGTCATCCTTGTCTTGTCTCTGTTATAGATTTTTAGTAGAAAGCCTTTATCAAACTTAAAAATCCCTTGTATTTTAAATTTGATAAGGATTGATTACATTTATAAAAAGCCTTAATACATGTTTTATATCAATGAAGATGCAACCGCTTCTTCTTTGCCATGAATATGGAAAACGACATTAGAGTTTTTTTTAAATATTGTGCTATCCTTTCACATTTATGTTTGACTCAGTCACCAAGTTTTATTTAATATTTAGTATCCCTCAATGTCATAAGTGGAGTTGGCCAACATTTTTTTCAAGCCTCAACTTACCTTGTTTATTAAAACCAAACTTAATGTGTTTGTTTTTTGTGCTAAAATAAATTTTTATAAAGGAGTATTTTCTGTTCCTTGCAAGTTAAGCAGAACTCACTTGTAAAACTGTAATCCTTTTCCTCTTGCATGGAGGACTAACTTTTGACCATCATTATGATTTATTATGTTTTCTGATTTACTCAAGTGTTCTTTTCCTGTATCAGTTTCTTATCCACATATCCTTTCACACAAACTTAAATTTTTACAGATAAAAATTCACACTTTAATCAATATAATAATTATAGATCATTATTTTAAACTATTTTGTATTTTATCACAATATATGTAATTATTTTTTCTTCACCTGTCAAGGCTACATCTAACATTAAATTTTTCAAAGAATCAACTTCGTTTTTTTTACTTTTAAATTATTGTTATATCATGACTGATTTTCTGCACTTTATTTCTTTCCTCTGATTCTTTTTCCATTCCCGTTTCTTCAGACTATGCTGCAGTTTTTTCTTGTTACTTGAGTCAAATGTTGAGCTTATGTGGTTTCTAACTTTGTGATTTTCTCTTGACTAACAAAATCCATATATTACCTTCAAAGTATTCCATTAGCTCTTTCACCTACTGTGCTTTTATTATCATTCAGCTCTGAAATTTTGCTATTCTTGTTATCATTTCCTATTTAACCTGAGGGTTAGTTCAGAGTATGCCTTTCATTTTCAGACATATGGAATGTTTTTGCTATCTTTTCTTTAATAATGTCTGACTTTATAGCACTGTAGTTAGAGAAAGGAACCTTTATACTCTAGGTTTTTAGCATTTGAGGCTTCCTTCTTGACCCATTAGAAAATGAATCTTGTGCCTAAACTGCACCCCCTCCAAAATAAAAGGAATTCTTCTCTTGTTGAATCAATTCTATGTACACAGATCAAAGTCATTGTTATCCCAAACTATCTCTGCTTACTTTTTGTCTCATTGCTTCACCAGTTTCTAAGAACAGGTACATTTCTAACTATAGTTGCTAAACCAAAGGCAAATGTTATAAATTGCTGTTTCCTCTATCTTGAAGCTATTCTTTAATAGACATGTAGATATTCCTGCTTGTTTTATCCCTTTCATTTATTGCTCCTTTTTTGTGTGCATGTGACAAGAATGACTTTTTCCATCACCTCTTCAACCTGTGTAATTTTTTATATAAATATCAGGACCTTGTTTTCTACATTAGAGAATATACCCTATAAGTTTAACCCATCTATATTTATGCCAATTGTTTGTTTATTTCAAACATCTTCATCTTTTTATTTCACTTCTTCTCTTTACTACTTTTCATAGTTAAATCAGGAAATTTTTCCATGAGTATGAAAATTACACTCTATTTTGTTTCAGTAACAGTTATTCTCATACTAAATTTTCCCATCAGTATCAATGTCCTTAACATACTCTTACCACCTCTGATCTCTGTCAGATATCATACTCCATCTTTCTCAGGTCCTTATTTCTGGCATGATCAAAGAATACCAAGTTCTAATTTCAAGTAACTATTTATATGCTTTTTAACACCCTTATTCCCACTCTCTCTAGTAAACTTTGAGCTCCAACATCATTGCCTGTTTTAAATCTTATCTTCCTCTTTGGTTCTTAGTTCCCCATTTTCTTCAAAGTTCAGCTATACTTTTAAATGAACATTCACATCATATAAAGTTAATTTTACTAGAAAATTTTCTCATTACTCCATCATGCACCTAGAAACTAAAGTTCTTATTGTGTTTTTGCACAAAATCACTAAATTTTATATTTCATCTTATTTCCTACTTTCCATTCCTTCCTCCTGTATTAACATCATTTATTTTTGCTATAATACATTCTCCAAAATTACTTTCCTAAACGGTGTACATGTGGCAAACTGAGATTTTAATCAGGATATCTTTATTTTACCCCTCCACTTAAATAAGTAACTATTCTTGATATTCTAGGCCCAAAGTTTGCTAGTGTCAGCACTTTTAAATTATATTATTCCTTTGCCTTCTTGCATTCTGGTATGGCTATATAGAAAAGACCAAGGACAACCTGATTCCTGTTCACCATTTACACATTTGCTAAGGTCTAAGTGAGGACTACATATTACTTTCCTGAGAAGATCCTAACAAACTATCAGAAATCCAGAACTAGGATCCCTCTGAAGTCTCTAGTGCAGAAATCTTGCCTCTTTCTAGCCTCTGGTGATTATCAACAATCCTTAGTGTTCCTTGGCAATGCAGATGCATCACCCTAATAGCTGTCCCTCCTTCCCCTGAGCATCATGTGGCCTTCTTTATATGTTTTCTCCTGTATGCAAATACAAATCAATCAATTTTGGGCCCACTTTAACCAGTATGATCTTCTCAACTTTATTTACATATTCAAACATCATATTTCCAAAAAAAGTCATGCTTGAAGTTTCCTTATTGAGGGATGCTATTCAAGCCACTACAGACTAACTTTACTATGAGCTCATTTCCACATGAGGAGTTTGATTTTTATGGCACTTTCTATATGCTTATTCATTTTTTTTCTTCAAATACTCTCTGACCTCAGTTAACTTATTTGCCTGCCAAGGATTCTACTTGACATTGCTATTCATTCTATTTCTTAACTCTAATCTCAGTCTTCTCATGTCCTATTTCTTCCTGATTCCTTTTTGGAGCGAGCCTCAGTCCAAAATTGTGCTACTCATTTATCCATTGAATTAGTTCCTGACATTGTAATTTTTTTTTTTTTGGTGGGTGGAGTACCAGGAATTGAACTCAGGGGCACTCTACCACTGAGCCACAGCCCTATTTTGTATTTTATAGAGAGACAGGGTCTCACTGAGTTGCTTAGCACCTTGCTGTTGTTGAGGCTGGCTTTGAACTGAAGAGCCTTCTTCCTCAGCCTCCCAAACCACTGCGATTACAGGTGTGCACCACTGTGCCCAGCTCTCTGACACTGTATTTTGAGCCTACTTTCCATTTTCCCTCTATCCCAGGCTACCCTACTCTATATTTCCCTCCTCCTTAGATATCAGTCTTACCAACAAACTTATATTTCTATTACATTTATTCTCATTTAGTTTAGCCCTCCAAGGAGTTAAAATGTTGACTGCTTTCTGATCTCTTTGCTTTTCCTTCTCCTTTGCTAGTCACATGCTTCAAAATACTTTTCGTTTGGTGGAAGCAGTAAGAGGTGGAGCCAGAGTTCAAAGCACCTGCCCTTGAGTTCCTGACCTTCTGCATATATTGAACTTCTTACTATTAGATATCACATCTGAAAAATGGAGATGACAGCATTTTAAAGTACGTCTCACTTTGTCTGCTACATGATGTAGGCTCCCTAAGCACTGTTTTCAATTCTCTCTACTTCCTTAATTTTGGTAATGTTCTGCTAAATGTTTGTGTAGCTAGAAGACCTATTTCCTTAAGTTTTAATTTCCTCAAGAGGAGAAGAAAAAATTTTCCAAAGCCTGTAGAAAAAAGTACAGAACTAAGGAAAAGGGTAAGAATCAAAATTGTGTGATGGAAAGATTCATGCTTCTCCAGGATCTGAAATTGTCTGCAAAACAGAGATAAATATTAAATGTTTTCCTCTTAAATGAAAATGGCAAAAAGAAATTTTTAAGGCTAATTAAACTTTCTGAATCTTTCCTACCAAACAAAAAAGCTAGATGTACCAGTATTCTATTGAATTTTCAAGGGAAAATCATCTCCAGAAAACTTCTGGAGATCACAGATTCTAGAATTCAAGATCACAATTTCCAGAATGCAGGAATCAAGAACTGAGTTAGAACCTCAGTTGAAGTTTAGGCCTTTAGATTAGTGTTAGCCAAGAAAGTAATATAAGGGACTCAATTCACACACAAAATGCTGAGCAGTCATATGTATATATTTTTACAAACAAAAACAAGTCAGAATATTAAGGAAAACAAAGGACTTCTAGCCTATTTTTTCTTGGTTTTCCTTGGTAATAGCTTAATTTATTTAGAATAAAATCAATGAGACTTCAAGATATTTAATAAATCCCCTATCTTCTCATGCTAAAAAGGTACCCTCCTTCTACCTCCTACATAGAACCTTTTGTAACCACTACCACTTATAGCCTGCCTCTGCCTATTGCCTGTAATTCTTACCAGGTGGTAGCATTACAGTATTTTTACAACTTCATCATCCAAATTTATTGAATAGAAAGGAGATAATGGAAAGGTCTATACCATTCACATTTAATTTTGTGACTCAGTGGATTTGATCAGTCATTTTCTGATAGGGCTAGATAGGCTGCCTACCTTGTAGTACGATAAGGTTCAATGGCCACAAAAGCAAATGCAGTCTCCAAATTGTAAAATTTCCAAACCATTAACAATAGGAGATGACAATAGCTCAATTTAGGGTAGACCAGGTTTCTTCCTGGTTTCCTTTCAAATGTTATGCAAATGTTCAACTAAAATAAATATGAAATGCTTCAAAACTGGTTTAAAAAGAAAAAAAAGCCAAACTCTAGAAATTTTGACCAGAAAAAGACCTATGATGTCACTTAGATCTGGCCTTATTATTTTAGAAATGTCAGGCAAGCCCAGTAGGTCAAGTGGCCTGTTCAAATGTGCTTTGAATCTTAGGGGGTTTCCTGGCTCTTTAGAGGGGATGCTATTTAAATAACTTTATTAAACTTTAGAACTTAAGACTTCATAACCCCAATTGACTTCAGGTACCCCAATTTGAGAAAATAAGATCATTCTGTCATTTTAGGAGCTACCTTGGTGCTAGAGTTACACGGCAGTCCTGTTATAAGAAGGTCAATAAATGACTCAAAATATAAACCTTTGCCTATTATGTTCAAATTATTTCATTGACTACAAAATTTTAAATATGAATTGTTTTTTGAGAATATGAACCCCCTCAGAAACCAGTAACCTTAACTTGAAAAACTGAGGACTTTAAGTAAAATGCACATTCAAATTCTAACCAACAGACTACCAGGAATCCTTTCCTTCCCATTTTATGGTTAATCCCTTCCGTTTTCCTTGTATCAAATAACTTCTTTGGAACAAATGAAAAGACTATATATTTTCATAAGGCATAGAGTATTCTGCCTGCTCAAAATGTGATCTGCTGACCAGTAGCATCTACATAACCTGAGCATTAAGAAATGCAGACTCCCAGGCAAGAGCCCAGACTTGCTTGTCAATGTCAATTCCAGAGCAGTGTCAGTAAATCCCAAGAAGGTGACAAAAAGAAAAAGAGTCACATCACCAGAGCACCAGTTACAAAACTATGTTTATCAAAATCTAAAAGACCACATTCTTAGGCTCCCTCATACCCTGACTCTGGCAAACCTCTCCAAGAACCAGAGTAACATGGCTCGAGGGTTAGACAGATTTGAGTGCAAAATCTATCTTCTTTCTCAATTAGTTATAAACATGGGCAA
Organism: Marmota flaviventris; assembly: GCF_047511675.1. Classification (NCBI taxonomy): domain Eukaryota; kingdom Metazoa; phylum Chordata; class Mammalia; order Rodentia; family Sciuridae; genus Marmota; species Marmota flaviventris. The sequence continues at coordinate 58,637,513 of NC_092513.1, forward strand.
TTTCCTAAGGGTTTCTGAGTCTATAAAATAGTCACAACAACAGTACCATCTTCTCAAGGACACACATTAGGCACCTCATGATTATTTGATCACTGTTGGCCAACATTCTAATGTATTTCACCCTGGAAAGAAGGAATGTCAACTTTTCTTCAATAAATAATTGTTGGTTGTCATCTAATACATAAATTGATAAACACTTCGTACAGTGTTAAAATACTGTGTAATAGTTAAATAAAGATTTTTTAAAAATCATGTATATGGCATTGTATTGCCATCAGGGACTACCATATCAGAGGTTGACAGTGTTAGTTTAAAAAGTAGGATCTGGAGACCTGATTATGTAGCTCAGTGGTATAGCATTTCTTGGCAAGCTCTGAGGCCCTGGGTTTGACTCAAAAAATACAAATAAAATTATATGAAAAAGCAGCATCAATTGATTAACAGAAGTGACAGTTAATGTTGCTCATTACTTTCATCCCTAAGCAATCCATATTTTATATCCACCTTTATTTTCCTGACAACCACATGGGAAAGGTATTTATGTATTTCTCAGATTATTTCTCTCTCCTCAATTCCTATATTTAAGAATTACTCTGTTGCAAGGATACTGAACCTTCAAGGCTATTGATATGAACTGCTAAATATCTCTAAGGAAATGTTTCTAATAATTTATAATCAACAGAAGTGTACAGAAAAGGCCCATTCCTCATAACTTTAGTCAGCACTGGGCATTCTGTAATTCTCCAAATCTCTAATAAAAGTCTGTCATTACTTAGGAATACAATATAGAGTGAAATGACTTTTCTAAATTTCCTAGCTAAAGCAATCTGCCATGAACACTAATGTCTCCTAGGCAACCAGGAAGCCAGACATGATAAAAAAAAGAAGTACTATTTTTTGGTTCAAAGAATGAAAAATGTGTATTTCCTTTTAAGTACAAAAAAAAGATGTCATTACATTATGGCTGTGGATGTTAAAGCTCATTTCAATATATATATATATATATATATATATATATATATATATATATATATATATATTTATTCTGATATTTGTATACCCCAGCATGACTTAGCAAATGACAAGCATGTTACACCTGCCATGGAAGGCATGGGCCCCTTTGGTGGACATCAGAGGAAGCCAGAGTCCCACATACTGGAGAGTAAGTCTTCATTTCAATTCATTGAAAAAGTTGGGGCTCCATTGTTAACCAAGAAAGTAAATGAACTTGAAAATCTGCTGGCTAATGGATTCCAAGACTAAACTTAACAGAAAAAGTGACCTGTCCTTTACCTGGAACAGCACACTGAGCTGGCCAGGCTCCCAAACATAATTTATCAATGACTTAAAAAACAACCAAGGCACATCAGTGAATGGTTGGAGACATACATTAAAGTCTGTGATTTACAAAACATTCTTAACCTGCCTATCAATGTCAAAATTCCAGAGCAGTGTCAGTAAATCTCAAGAAGGTGACAAAAAGAAAAAAATTCTGGAGTACCTTAGGATTTAAGCAAGCAAGTGTACCACTTACCTCTTTATACAAAGAAATCATTCTAATAAAGTATATTAAGTCATCCACATATAGTGTCACTAAGAAAAAATGTCAGCTGTTAAAAAATCAAAGAAAATCCAGAACTTCAGCTATTTATAAACATTAAACACATAGAAATTTCAAAATGCAAGAACCTTTTCAAAATCTCACTTCTTGGGTTACCTCTCTTTCTCCCCTCTTCCCGGTCATTTTTTTTCTTTGCACTGCCACTTGTTTTGCATATGTAACCTCATTTTTCACTGTTTCCTTCCCCCTATACCACAAAGATGTTCAGAGATGAACATCTGTGGGACCTCCACCTCTCCATATCTCCTACACTCCAATACTCTTTCCTTATTAAAAGCTATCACCTGTTTATTCATTCAACAAATATTAATTAAATGCTTGTCAGATTCTACACACTATTCTAGTGGTAAACACGACAGACCAGACTTCTATTCTCATGGACACCAACAAACTAGACAACAAGCAAAAACTATTTTCCACTGTAACTCAAAAGGTAATATTCAAGATATACGAATTAGTAGTGACTCGCATGGAGGGGGAACACTGATTCAGGAAAGGGAGCCTAACATTTGTTTTCAGACTTGTAAAATGAGGAGCCTGCTCTATATAACCATCTGGGGGCAAAAGGTTCTAGGTGGGGAAAATATCAAGTTCCAGGCAAGAAGCAGGCTCAAGGTCTTAGAGGAATGGAATGTGGGGCCACAGTCAGAGCAGAGAGGAGGGGAAGTGACTTTGAAAATGGATAGGGACCAGATCATTCAAAGCCTCATTTTATGTTTTATTTCATAGTTGGTGAGAAGTTCATGATAACAACTATTTTAAGCTACACACTGGTCAATGTTTAAATCTAATTTTCAAAAGATATTCCACATTTTACATTAAAAAATCATATCAGGAAGGCTGGGGTGGTGGCTCAGTGGTAGAGTGCTTGCCTAGCATGTGTGAGACACTGGGTTTGATTCTCAACACCACATAAAAATAAATAAAAATAAAGGTCCATTGACAACTAAAAGAATATTTTAAAAAAATCAGCTCAGGAATTTAAAGACCCATACCCCACTGACAGATTTTTTTTCAGTTAAGACTTTAAAAAATTGAAATGCAATTCATATATCATAAAATTCACTTTTTTAAAGTGGACGCTTCAATGATTTTCAGTTTACTAAAATCATGAAATTGTCACTATTACTGAATTCCAGAACATTCTTATCATCCTAAAAAAAAAATCATACCCGTTAATAGTCACTTCATATTTGTCCCTCTCCCACAATCCCTGGAAAACATTAATCTACTTTCTGCCTCATGTGGACATTTCACATGAATGGAATCACACAATATGTGGTTTTTGTGGCTGGATTCTTTCACTTAGTATAATGTATTCAGGGTTCATCCATATAATAGCAGGTATCAGGACTTTATTCCTCTTCAAGGCTGAATAATATCCTGTCATCTGTAGATGCTCTTTTTTAAAAAATTCACTCATCAGATGTTTTTGCTGTTTTGGCTCTAGTGAATAGTACCATGAACAGTCACGCCCAGGTTTGTGTGTGGACATATGTTTTCATTTCTCTTGGGTGCATAACTAGGAGTAGAATTGCTGCATGGAAACTATTTTTAACTTTCTGAGGAGCTGACAAACTGTTTTCCTTAGTGATTGTACCATTTTACATTACCACCATCAATGAACAAGGGCTTCAATTTCTCCACATCTTTGCCAACAGCCTACAATCAGAAATTTGAATTTAATTGGTCTGGCTAAGACCTGGACATCTGTGCCTTTTTGTTCACTTCTGGTTTTGTTTTTAAAAGTTCCCATGGAAACTGCAGTGTGCAGTGAAGGCCACGAATCCCTTACTTCCACCCATTCATTTGTGATTCCTGACCTGTATTTCTACTATTCCCTGCACCCCAACAGAGCTCTTTAGACCTGTTTTATTCTTGCTGCCCCACAAGCCCCTAATATATATATCTGCTTTGTTACTGACTGTTCCATAATAAAAGACAAATAAGGAAAACATAATCCTATGTGTATAGTTGTCATTTATTTTCAAGTAGGCAGTACAGCTCTAAAAATATTTTTAGATCATTTATGTATGTATACATGTACAAGAGGAAAAATCTAGAAATTAATGATGGTTTTCCTTCAACAAACAGATATGGAGTCAACTCTGTTATATTTTATGCATATTTTTATCTTCCATCATAACCATGGGAGAGAAGCTACCTGAAGTGATGGTTTTCGAGTATCCTTGGATATGGGAATAGCCAACCCCCTTCTCCCACTGATCCATTAGAGACCTTTTCTTCAAAAAGAGCTCACCTTTAAAAAAAAAAAAAAGAAAAAAGTTCTTTTTATTGAATAAAGATGGACGTAGGGAGTGAGTGGATGATTTTTATGTTTTGTGCTTCAGCATGACCTTCAGTATGAAATTGTACTGTATGTGTAAAAATTTGAAGCTACTTATATCATTTTAAAGATATTTTGTGCCCAACCAAACACCAGTAAGTGAAGGTCTACAGTACCAGCACTGAGGCCTAGAGCCCTTTAAAAAATGAACAGCCTATGTTTGCAGACACCCATCTGAGATAGAAGCCCAAAGCCAGGGTCAAAAGCAAGATTTCTATATTGAAGGGCTAAGCATGATGACTTCTCAATCTCATGGAGGCTGAGATTCTTATTTAATATTTTGAAATTCAATATTTGTAAATTGAGAGACTGCATAGAAAATGCTGGAAGCTCTGACCCCACTGACCCTACCTCCCACATGATAACAATTGGCCAGGCTTGAGCAGAGACTGCCCCTTCCTGGAGTGGAGAATGCACTCCTCAGTTGTTCTCCTCAATCATTTCACCCAGGCATTGTCCCCCTCATAGGTCAAATGTTAATTACCTCTCATCTTCTTAACTGTGGTGGTGTTTTTCTTATATAAAGCTGAAGACAAATATTTTAAGTTGGTGAGTCTTGGTCACAAGTGCAAAAACTAAACATGGGTTAAGGGGACTGACTGTTTCCAGGAAAAAGAAGAGATTATAATTCTTTGTAGAAGTAAAAAGTTTCTTACCTGATAAATAATGTTCTGTTATTGGCTCAATTACAGATTTTAGAATAGCATTATTGACTCAGTAACAGAATCCTTCTAGCTGGCCTCCAAGAGCATTTACTTGTGTGACCCTCTGTGAAAAGCATCAAGCTGGAGGTTTTATAGAGGGGATACCAGGCATGTGAAAAAGTTAAGCTAGGTTCAGTCTCAGAGAGAAGCTGACAAGATGAGAAAGAGGAAAGCAAGCATTGTACTTGTATGATAAACTTAGCAAACAGCAAACATTTGGTTGAGGGCAAGGAATGAAAATGCAAGTTTCAATGTTCTACCAAAAATGTGCTGGTTCCTGGGGCTCAGTGGTAGAGCTCTTGCCTAGCACAAGTGAGGCCCTGGGTTCAATCCTCAGGACCACATGAAAATAGATAAATAAAATAAAGGTATTGTGTTCATCTACAACTAAAAAATATTTCAAAAAAAAAAAAAAAAAAGAATGTGTTAGCTCCTGGCTGAGCTCCCTCCAGGGAATAAGTTTGGCTCCACAGGAAACTGCCTTCAGTCTCTAAAGTCATTCAGATGTTCTTGAGGGGAGCTGCCACTTTAGCCTCTGTCCTATATGACACCACAAGCCCCCATTGTCCATTGGCTTTATAATCTCTCTCCTCTGCAAGGAGTAGGAAAAGCAATGAGGGGATGGTTTGTTTGTTTGTTTGTTTGTTTGTTTTTAATAAGAGGAATGTAGGGCTGAGGCTATAGCTCAGTGGAAGAGCACTCTCCGTGCATGGGTGAGGCACTGGGTTCAATCCTCAGAACCACATACAAACAAACAAGTAAAATAAAGCTTAAATTCTTGAAAAGAAAAAGAGGAATATACACACATATACATGCATCCTCAGAAAATGCTATTTCATGACTTCCATAGCCTAGGGAATTTCATTCAGAAATTGTGTTCTAACAACCTGAAGAACTAAAAGTATTAGGACCCAACAAATCTGGAATGATGGAAGGCTAGGAAAACAACTGCACAGAAACAAGCTAAAAGAGAAAATCCTTCAGAGAACAACAAGACATGGAAAGAACACACACACAGACTTTTAAACCAAATCTCACAGTAAAAACTGAGAAAGAAATTTTTTTATATAACTGGGGAATGTTAATCAAAGAGTCAGGTGAAGAACAAGTATATATTAATTTCCTACTATGTACAAATGTTTTATATCCATTTTAATACATTTTGATAACAAAAAATACTTTTTCATTCATCCATTAAATGAGCATTTGTTTATGGCCTTCTACATATCAGGCATCTCTAGGTATGTAGAAATATAAAGAAATGGTTTTCCTTTTATCAAGTTTTGAGCTCAACAAACAGATAAACATTGCAATGAAAATAATGATGACTATAAATATAACAATGATTCAATGGTTAATAATAGCTGTCACTTATTGAGTGCCTACTATAATATAGGAATCATGCTCAATGCTTTATATTACTTTTCATGAATTACCACCTCAGATGAAATACAGTAATGTCACAGGTTTTGTAAGCACCCTCTGACCAAAGTCCTAATGTCTTGAGAGGAGGAAAGTACCATAAGCTAAGTAGTGGTCTATGGTTAGACAGCTTCAAGTGGGAGATCCAAGATTTAAGCACTGCCTGTACTTGCTACAGTCCAACAGATAACCGGCCAAATCAACCCATATCAGCTGCAATGGAGTCATGCCACAGAATGCCAAAGGGAGATCCTTAAATGCTTTCTAATTGGCAAAGCACTTTTCCATACAGAGAATAAGCTTCTAGAATTTATCAGTGGTACAGTAGAAAATAAAATGGGCTTTCAGAACAGTTTAAGTCATGGTTGGTAAATGGCTGCTGAAAGAGCATGGATTGCACCAAGCCTTTGAGGTCCAAAGACAAAAGGAAATGTGACATGTCCTCCCATGACAGGTCTCCTGCGGGCTCTTTGGACAAAAGTGGCAGGTGTTGGATGGGTAATGCATGCCTAAGTCTGTCAATATGTATGTTTCTAAGGACAAAGAAACTAAAAAAAAACTTTCAGCACATTTTTATACCTGCAGTCTGTTCAAAATAATAAAATACATACAAATGGGAATGGTTAAAATGTTTAATATATCCCTCCCTAACACAGAGATAGGTATCTTGTCTGTATTATATCTAATCTTCGTGAGCCTATAAAGTAGGAGCCTATACAATAAAAGAATGTTAAGCTCAGAGAGGTTAAGTAATTTATCCAAGGTTCCAGAGGTAGTAAGTGGTTGAGGCATGAGCTGGACTTGGAAAACTGCAACTCCAAAATCAATTATTTTTTCTTTATACCAAAATGCAAAGAATAAAGACAAATCTGCAAGTGTTCACTGTGCCTCTTTCAATTCTTTATTCATTCATTCATTCAAAATCAATTTATTCTGCAAATACAAGGAACATAGTATTGATCCTCATGCATCTGAGAAATAAATCAAGGAGACAAATGTGTAAATACCTTACCACCCTTACAAGCAAGACAAATGAGGCTAAATGTGTGTATTATTTAAATAAACTCCATGAAGTCAGGTAGTTTGGCTTGCTGAACACTGTCACATACTTGGAACACAGTCTGGAACCAACAAACATTTGTTGATTGGAAGGAGAAATGATGATAGCTACACTAAAGAAAGTACTAATTTAAGACAGGATTAATTCTTCCTGGGTTACAATAAAAAATCTTCCCAGAGTAATGGTACTGGACTGGACTAGAGAAACCTACGAGGTATGGACACATGAGAATTGAGGTGATGGTAGCTGGACACTGATGGATCAGTGTGAATATAGTAGGTACAAGCATAGAAATCCAAAGAACATCTGGGTCATAGAGTTCAAGTACATCTAGAATAAAGGAAGGGTGAGGAAACACAGTGAAAACTAAGGTCAGAAATGTCATATGGCATTGCTTTTCTCATAAGAAAGATGACCACCTCAGATGAAATACAGTAATGTCACAGGTTTGGGGAAGATATTTTCCTGACTTAAATCCTTCGATGGCATTCCACTGTCTTGAGAAGAAGTATATAACATAGTCTGCAAAGTCCTACAAATCTCTCCAATCTCAATACTCACCATCTGTATCCATCACAACTTTACCTTTTAGTCCTTTCACAGCTGGATTAGTTAGGTTTTTGTTGCTGTGTCTAAAATACCTGACAAAAATAACTTAGAAGAGGAAAGGGTCTTTTTTTGGGACACAGTTTCAGAGGTTCAGTCCATAATAGCTGACTCCAACTCTCTGGGCCCAAGGCAAGGCAGAGCATTATGGTAGAAGGGCATGGTGGAGGGAAGCTGCTTACTTCAGGCAGTGGGGAAGCAGAGAGTGACAGGGAGGAGCCAGAGAGACAAGACCTAATCCGCAAAGGCATACAGCCAGTGATCTACTTCCTCCATGTACACCCTACCTGCCTACAATTACCACCCCATCTCACCAAGTTTTAGGAGACTTCTTATCTCTCTCCCCCATCATAGCCTCTACACAGTCAGGCACTAACTTTGTTGGGTTTCCAGCATCTTGTAAATGGCCTGGCACATAGCAAGTACAGAGTAAATATCTTGGAAATTATTAGGTTACTGAACAGAGTGATTGATGGACTGGCTGATTATTGTTGAAAAAATAGAGTCAACGAGAGCCATACGAGACCACCCCTACAGTCCAGGGGAAAACATCTCTTCTCTGTAAAGCTCCAGAAGCATTTATTAAATGAGGTGTTTTACTAAGTGTGGATCATTCCTTGGTCAAGTCAGAAAACAGCAGAGCCAGCAGGTAGTTGTTTAGAAGACCTCAATTTCATGAGACCATAGCCATTAGCATGCAACAAAGGATAATCTGATTTTCATGACAGATTCATTATGACTTCTAAATATATATAACCTAGGTTATGCTTTACAGCTAACCTAACAACTTGATATGTGTGTCTGACATCTCATCTTAAAATCAGATTCCAGCTTCTAATTAATTTTTATTCACCCATCACTCTAACTAGAGAGGCAGAAAATCTCAGTGGGATAAACAATAGACAGGATATTAGTGATTCATATTCTATGGTACATTTCCCATTGAATTAGAGGTTCCTTTTTCTTCACTATGAAATAGGAAAGAAACCATTCGCCTTCTTCTGCAAAGAATGAGTGGAGAACATCCTTAAGGAACCTGACAGTCATTGTTTCTATGAGGAAACCAATCCCTGATCCCTCCCTCCCGGCCACATCCCTCATTCCTCCTACAGAAATCACAATGGAATCACATTCTAGTCCTTTTAAAGAGTGGTCATTGCCTGTGTGTTACCATAAATTTTACTTTCCCCAATAATATTTTCATTAAATAACTCTTGAAGCTGAGCTGGAAACTCCATAAAGACTTGACTTCAAATCAGCAAATAATGTTCATAAAATCTAAAAATACCATCAACAGCTTTTCATATAATCTCAGCAACATTCATAATTCACTCATACCAAGACACTCTGTTAACAGTGCAAAGTGTACAGTAATAGCTGGAAAGTTTTATAATCTGCTTGTTTCTTTAAAATGAAAATGCTGCAAATTTGTATTTTTCATATAATCTTAGTATATGCATGTAATTTTTAAAACATTTTCTACAATATCTTTTCTCCCAATTATAAAAGTCAATGTGGATACCACAAACCAGGTTATATAGGAAATGAAAGACAGAGAGAGAGAGAGAGAGAGAGAGAGAGAGAAAGAGACAGACATTCACTTGTTCTAAATATGTTCAGTGCATTAAGTCCTCCCCCAAATGCTATCAGACACTGTAATTTTCTTCTTGTGACATACAAAGAATCTAAGTCAATCAAAGGCTTAAAAAGCTGCTTGCAGTCACAAAAACTAGGTACTAAAACAATAGAGATTCCAATTGAGGCTGGTGGCTGAGGTTCTATCGCCTTGATCTTAACCAATATACTGCCTCAGGAATTTAAGGGAACCTTACTAAAAATAATAATATAAATAGTCTGTTGTGTTTGCCAACACCATAAATCCAAACTGTACAATCAAGCACACATTAAGAACATGATAGGTTTTTTGGAAATAATTTTTAAAAATTTGTGTAACTGTCTATTTGCCACATTATGGAATACAGAAGGAAAAACAAATTCAACAAAGAACTCTGCCTGATGGACACCCTGGATCACAAGGGCTGTCTTTCCTCAAGTCAAAATAAGTAGTGAAATTGGAGAAATACAAAGAAAAAAATCTGAAAATTCTCTTCCTATTTTGTTATAATTATATAGTTTCTAAATCTTCACTATCTATCAAATAAATTTGATGGTGGAAAAATGAATTATTACACATGTGTATGCAAGTGCACATATACATACCCACCCCCCACACACCAAAATTCTGTGTGTTCTATTTGTCTTTATCTGAGCCATCTAAACATAAAAAAGGAAACTCACAAAATGATAAAATGAAGTTCATTCATTTGCCCTTTAGGATACATAATACCATACTCACACAAAATTATAACATCAAACTTAAATATACAAAATATTTCTAATTTCCCCCCCAAAAAAGGTTATTTGTGAGGATAGAACATGTCTTATATACCAGTAAATAATAGTGATTTGAAATAAACAAAGCTTAATTAAAATTATCATCAAATGCTTATTGAGAAATATTTCTTTTGTTTTTTCTTAAATTCACACTTGAGTAGAAATTAAACATGCATTTAAAAGAATGCACAAAGCATTTATATTTAAACTAATCTATGTGGCTGATTTATAAGTTTTAGAGTCCCTTAATAAAGCCATGTTTTGACTCTAGCACTATTTAGTTAGGGCTTCATCAAAACATTTAATTATAAAATAATATCCATGATTTTCAGATGGAACAATATACAGTATAATCAGCTCCTTAGCATAACATCATTCAAATTATCTTTCCAAGGTTTGCTTTCTGGGCCCACTCCAACTAACAAGGTTTCTCTAGTAACATTACATCTGCCCTTCCTCCCCTTTATCCTGAAAATTTTTAGAGTATAATGTAATTCATTAACAAATCCTAGGAAAATATTTTTGGAATGCATAAGCCAAAATGCGTAGATGAAAGGGAACTGGAAAAAAAAAAAACACTTGTGAAAAAAAATGGAAAATCAATTACTACTTTTAATAAGTAGAAATAGCTTTTGTGCTAAAAAAAAAATTACTCAGAGACAAAATAAATGTACAATACTATAGTGCATTAATGAGTACATTTACATGTAATTTTCTGAAATTTATGTCCAAGACTAACTGCAAGTAGAATTTAGTATCAATAGGAGTTTACAAAATCCATTCATTTCTCCTCTAATTATATTAAATATTTAAGGTGCTTGATTAGACCCGATTATTTTTCTTCTGGAGCCAACAAAGAGCCCTGGACACTTTGAAAGTGATGGATTAGTGGGGCATTTCCCACCAATGAGGAAACATTCCTGGCTGTCACAGCAGGGACAAACAATGAGCAAGTTTGTTCCAATTCACATGCAGGCCACTGAATGAAATGTGCAGAGAACTCAGAGTAGGCCAGCCCTGTCAAAGGGCCACTGCAAAAAGAGAAAAAGGCAGAGACCCAAACTTAGTATAACATTGCTGCTGCCTCTTCATTTCAAGACAGCCTGGAGAGAGGCTTCTGACAAAGATCCATCTCCCACTGCCCAGACAAGATTAAAAGAACAGAGCCCTAGCAAATCTCCTAGTGCTGGGAATTGGGAAACAGAAAGGGAAATGGAGCTAATTTGCAGTAACCCTGCCTCCTTTTTCATATTTCCTGAAGTATAATAAAATAGAGAGGCTGTATCTCCAGGGTTCCACTTCCAGCTGTGCCCTATGAGTAGGAAAAAACAAGAAGGGACATGTTAACTACTCATACCAACCTTCCCCTCCTGCTGTCATTCTTCCAAATAATTCTAAGGGAGGTTGTCCTTCTCTGAAAAGCTTTAAGATGATGTCTCCTGGACTGGTCAAAGAGATTTAAGTGAAATCTCTAGGTGTTGGCTGAAAGTAGACTGAGAAATAAAATGTTCCCTTGAAATGCCCAATCCTGATGCATTGTGTTCTCTTATTCACTAAAAACATCATCAAGACTTAACTAAAATTTCTAATTCTGTTTTGGTGGTTATAATGGTTTGCCTCTGAAATGTCCCCAAAGGCCAGTGCTAAAGGCTTAATCTGCTAGCAGCCTAGGGCACTATTGGGAGGTGGTTCAACCTATAGGAGATGGGACCCAGTTAGAGGGAGTAGATCATTGTGGGCATGCCTTCGATGAGTGTATTGGGATCCCTCCTACCCCTCCCCTTCCACTGCCTTCCACTGCTCCTTCTCCATCCCTCTATCTTCTCTCTCTCTCTCTCTCTCTCTCTCTCTCTCTCTCTCTCTCTCTCTCTCTCCCTCTCTCCCCCTCTGTCTCATTGAGGTAAGCCCCTTTGCTTTACCATATGGTCCTTGCCATAATATTCTGCCTAGAAGTAATGGAGCCAAGGGACAATAAACTGAAACTTCTGAAACCATGAGCCAAAATAAATCTTTCTCCTTTGAGTTGATTTTTCTCAAGTATTTTGTCACATTTATGGAAAGCTTAGTGACACAATGATCCACGTAAAATTCAGATTGGTCAATTCAATGTACCATGCTTCCAGATGTCCTGCCTCTGAAACTTCTGGTAGAATCTTTCCTCACCTCTTCCTACTTGTGGGTGGTGGTGGTAGTCAATCCTTGGTGTCCCTTGCAACTGTATCACTCCTGTCTTTCCACAGTTATCATGTGGCATTCCCCTCAGACTTATCTGTATCTCTGTCTCTTCTCCTCTTCCTATAATGATACTTGTCACACTGAATTAAGGAACCATCCTAGTCTAGTGTGACTTCATCTTAGCTAATTACGTCTGTAATGACCATCTTTCTAAATAAGGTCACATTCTGAAACAATGGGTGTTAGAACATCAAATACCTTTTGGTGGTACAAAATTCAACCATAACACCCCAGGAGTAAATCCATCACCACATCATGCACGAACTCCCTCCCAAATACCTGTGAAATCTCTCTACTGCTTCCTATCCTCATCACTGTCCTGAATGCCATATGATCAACTCACCTGGATAATTTTAAGAGCTTGCTAAATACTCTCTTTATTTTTGCACTGCTCCAATCCACTCTCAAAAAAAAGAAAAAGAAAAAAAAAACACTTATGAAAATATGACAATCATACAGAAAAGTGCATGAATCAAAATTATTTCTCATAGAGTACACCTAACCATGTTATAACACAAATAGAAAAATACAATGTTACTAGCATTCCCAAATCATACTTTAGACCTCCTCCCAATTATTCCTATTTCATCTCAAAACAAACCATTACTTTGATTTTTAACACAACATGGATTATATGAATGGCATCATATAATATATACATTTTTATGTATGTCTTCTGCTAGTGATATATATATTGCAAACAAAGGTAAGTGACTCATTTTTGTTGCTTTATAAATATTCCATTTTATAAATGTCCCATTTTGTTCACTCATTCTTCTACTGATGAACATTCAGTTTAAGTCCCATTTAGACTATTAGGAACTAAGAAGATTTTCACTTCTTTATGCACATACATAGCAGAAATGCAAGGTCCCACACCTATAATTATTCATTTTCAGTAGAGATTGCCAAACAGTTTCTAAAAAGATTGTATTAATTTTCAACTCCACAGCATTTTGTAATAGTTCTCATTGCTTCACATCCTTGCTGACACTTATCATTATCTACTTAGTGTTATCATTGGTTTTTTTTGTTTTGTTTTGTTTTGTTTTTTCATTTTGGCCCATTCTTATGGGTGCACAGTGGTACCACATAGTCCTTTTATTTTGCATTTCCATCATGACTAATTATAAGAAATTTTTCATATACCTATTAATCATATGGATACTCCCTTTCATGAAGGGTTAGTTCAAATCCATTGCCCCATTTTTCTAATGGGCTGCTTCTTATTATCATTTGTAAAAGTTACTGATATCATCTGGGTACTAGCCCTTTGTCAGATATGTAGCATTTATCATCTCCCATTCTGTGGCTTGCCTTTTCTCTCAGTTAATAATGTCTTTGGTCCAAAAACTTTGCATTTTAATGAACTTAACATATCTATCTTTTCATTTTTTTGCTACAGTTTAAAAAGTGGTTTTATTGAGATCTAATTCACATACTATATAACTCACCCATTTAAAATGTATATTATTCAAAAATTTTTAGTGTATTCATAGAGTTGTACAGCAATCATCACAATCTAATTTTAGAACATTCTAGTCACCCCAAAAAGAAATCTCATACCAACTGTCTGCTACTCTCCATTCCTCACAACACCCTCAAGTTGAAAGCAACTACTAATCCATTTCCTGTCTTTATGGATCTGTCTATTCTGGGCATCGCTTTACAAAATTGAATCAAATAATATGCAGATTTTTGTGACTGCTGTCTGTCACTGAGCATGACAGTATCAAGGTACATCCATGATGCAGCATGTCTTGGCATTTCATTTCTTTTTCTTGCCTGACAATATTCCACCATATGAATATACCGCATTTATTTATCCTTTCATTACCAAGCAAATACTTTGGGTTTTTCCATTTCTGTGCTGTTATATATAATGCTGCTTTGTTAGTGGTTTTTTTGTGTGTGTCCTGTTGAAGCAATATTTGGCTATCCCAAAACTCACTATATTTGACTATTATCTTCTAGATGTTTCATTGTTTCACCTCTCACAGATCAACAAGATCAATAATATAACTGGAATTTATTTTTGCTTATGATGTGAGGAAACAGTCTAGATTCACTTTTATCCACCTAGATGAACAATTGATTCAGCATCATTTAATAAAAAAGATTATCCTTTTCTCACTGTTCTGCAGTGTCAACTTCCCCAAAATCAAGTGTCTCCAAATGATTGGCTCTATTTAGGTACATTTGTAAGGGTAAAAGAAATTGAAGTTAAAGCGTAAAAGTTAAAGGGTAAAAGACCGGGTGTTGTAAAAGTTTCTAAGCTGCAAGGTCTGAGTTAGCTGTTAAGACAATGCTTAGAACCACCCAGTAAACATTTCCCCTGATTGTCTGGTTGTTTAATAACTGAAGGGGTCTGTGTGGTTGCACGCAGGCATTGCAGGGCCTGGACCAATCAGTTTAAATGTAACCCCCTCCTTAGGAATGACCTATCACTCCAGCCTGACCTGTTCCCGCCAATGAATGAACTAATCAGGTTTAGGAGTTGTTGTTCAATTTTCCCGCGCCTAATGATGATTTGTTCTGATGTATACAAAGCCCTCCGCCCTCCCCAAAAAGTGTACTTAAGCAGTGCTCAGCCCCTGCTTGGGGCTCTGGGCTGCTTTCCCTTCTTGAGTGGGCACGGAGCCCCAGCATGCTGGTTCAATAAATCCCCCCTTCTGCCAATTGCATGAGTGGTCACTTGGTGGTCTCTTTCTCCGACGTTTCGCGGGACCCTTACACATTCTCTTCTGTTTGGTAGTATAAGTCTTCAAACTTGGTTCTGATTCTTCTTCACCATCACTCATCTAGTCTTGCTGAATTGTTATGGAAAAGAATATTCCTACCAGACAGCTCCCCAGGAAAAACAAAGGGACAGTGTGACTCAGGAGGAGGTAGGGGGAAATTAGCAAAATATTAAACCTCTCCCAGTATACCATTTACCAGTAACAGTGGGCCCTGAGGGGAAAAGCAAATTTTCATCCCTTCTTGGGTGCATCCCAAGCATCTCCACCAAAAGTAAACCTTCACTCCTTCCCAACCACAATAGGTCCTGAAGGGAGGAGGCTAATACAGAATTGCTGGGGCCTTGGACTTTTACCCTTTCCCATTGCAGATGAGTCCTAGAAGGAGAAAAGAAAATAGTGAGGCTCTAGGTAATAATTGGTCTAAGAGGAAGGAAGATAAGCAGTGAACACTGAGTTGTGATCTTTTCCCAGTGACAAAGAGTTTCAAACTTTTTACAACTGCCTTCCTGAGTTTAATTTTTAACCTGCACAACTAGTTCCCTGACTGTCTGAATGGCATGTCTGCAGTCTGCAATGATTAATGCACCCTCATTTGTAAACTATAAAACCCAGACTCCCTCTGTAACCCAGGGACCATTCCTGTACCCAGAAAATGAGCCCTCCTGTGCCTAATGGATTAATTTCACTGCAGAATAAAGGAAAGCTTGCTGATCCAAGGTTTGCATCCAGACTCCCCCTTCATCATTTGTGTGTCATGCACTTACACTTGCCCCTGTAACTGAAAGCCTGTCCCCAATGCCAATCAATGCCAATTTGAGAACATGGGTTTGAGAAAAGGGGAAAAGAGGGTGTATTGCTTTTCTAGCAAAGGAGAAACACAAGGGACTCTTGTCCTAAAAGGCTGTGACTCTCCCATCAAGAGGGACCTGAGGGTTTAAAGGAACTCTTAAAAGGTTACATTCCAGGTGTGCTCTGGTAGGGGGTCCCAGAGCACTATGCTGGCTCTTAGGATTCACTTGTTAATTTGGGAAGTATTTGCTTCCCAGATCCTCAGCAGGCATCTCCTTCCTGTAGTGGGTGTGTCCAAGGGCAATTCAACCAGGGGAAGAAAATATAACCCTGTCCCCTTAACCTTGTTAAAGAAGGAGAAAGGGAAGAAGAGGAAAACCCAATGTTTCTAAATAAGCCTTAGAGCAGT
This sequence comes from Marmota flaviventris, assembly GCF_047511675.1. NCBI lineage: Eukaryota > Metazoa > Chordata > Mammalia > Rodentia > Sciuridae > Marmota > Marmota flaviventris. The sequence continues at coordinate 58,653,841 of NC_092513.1, forward strand.
GAGGGCTATATTCAGAAGATGAAGGGACCACTGTTACACCCCTTTGCCTCTGGTATTGTGATTAGGATTGTATTGAATTTAGAGATCAAATTGGTGAGAACTGAACTCTTAGCCATAATGTTATCAACTCATGAGTAGCCTGTGTCTTTTCATTTTCTTAATAGTGTCTTTTAAAGAACTCAAGTTTTGAAATTTTATGAAGTCCAATTTAACATTTTTTCCTTGTTTTTGGTGTTACATCTAAGAAATTCTATCATAAAAACTTTATTCTGTTTTCAACTACAAGTTTTATAATTTTAATACTTATATTTTGGCCCATAATCCATTCCACATTAATTTTATATATAGTATAGGGTAATTTTTGGATAAAGATATCCAATTGTTCCACCTCGTATTCTTTGGAAATACAATTTGGTTATAGTTTATAATCCTTTTTATACACTGTTGGATTTATTTAAATTGTATCTTTTTTAAAAATTCATCTTACAATTTTCTATTGCTGTACCTTGCTAAATTTACATAATTATATCTTTTATATATAGCATAATTTTAGTGCCTCCTTTTGCATCCTTCTATTTCCCCCCCAGCCTCCTTATACTCACTGGCACTTCAAGGACAATGCTGAACAGCAGGGGTGACAACCTTGACTCTTTTCTCATCTTTAATCTGAGGGTGAGGCCCTAAAGCCCTCAATATTTCACCTTAGCATGATGTTTGTCATAGTGTATACAGAATTAGATCCTGGATTTTATAAAATGTTTTTTATGCCTATTAAGATAATCATTTGGCTTTTCTCCTTTTTCTGTTATTACATCATTTCATTTCTGAGCATTACCCAACTTCTCATGCCTATACTAAAAACAACCTGGACATAATACATCATTCTTAGATACCTGTTATTGCTTGTTTAGGATTTTTGCATTCTTGGGAGTGCCAAAATCCCTGCTCCAACTCCCCAACTCTTTAGCTGCTGCTTTCTATTGGCCTCTTTTAATCTTTCAGAGCTATATCATTTACAAATCAGCAAATTCTACAAAGAGAAAAAGAAGAAGAAAGTTGAAGTAACTTTAATGTAATTTCTCCTCTCCAGGATTCTGACTGCCTTGGTAGCTCTCAGTACTTTCAAATAAATGGTTTTTTCTTCATTTTGTCTAGCTTTTCTAATTATTCTATTGGAGGACTTTTGGCTACTCTATCATTTTCAGAGGCAGAAATTCATCTTTTGTAATATAAACTAATTCATATTATTTCTCTTCTTTGAATCTGTCGATGGATAATCCTCTGTGTTCCAAATTCCTACTGTGTCCTTAGAGACCTAAATAATCTAATTCCAATCTCCCCTCCATCAACTCATTCCCTTGTTCACTCCTCTGTAGTCAAATATATCTACTTTCTGATCTTCTAACCCCACATGCTCATTCCTAAATCTGTGCTTTTGCATTTGTTTTTCCCTCTCCCTGGAACACTCAGTCCCAGACCTTCACATGATTGCCTCAATATCACCATTCTATCTCAGTTTCAATGTCACCTTTTCAGAGGCTTTCTCAAGACAATTTATTTAATCTTGGGCACCACCTGCCTGATCCCTACAAACAATATAATCAACATGAAAGAAAGGAAGTGAAATCAAGCCAACATAATAAGAGTAAGAAATTTTCAAAAAGTATTATAATATTCCTACCCTATGTCCACATTCAACCTAAGTAAAAATATAAACCAAAAATATATCTTTGGATATTGTAATACAGATTTTAAGAGTATAATCTTTCCCTGGAGTGTGATAAACCTACATTCAAACCACTACTGAATGACTTTCTAGATGTATAATGCCACACAAGGTGCTCAGACCCCTGCTCCCCAAATTATAAATGGGGGATTATGATAGGATCTGTTTAATAGTATTGTTGCAATAATGTAAAATGTTATTTTGTATGCAAAGTGCTTAATACAGTGGCTGGGTAATAGAAAGTTCTCCATAAACAAGAGCTATAATGATGACAATGTTGCTCATGATGATAATGATAATGAAAATAATAAAGCCCTATAGCATCTGGTAAAATACTAAATCATTCAATCAAACACATACAGACATATGCACACACACAAATTAAATATTATAATTTCCATCAAATGGATACAGCCTTTAGCACTTGCGTTAACAAATTTGATAGAGCCTTTGTTGCTTTGAGTTCTGCTCTAGGCTAGTTTGGTTTCAAGAAATATAGACCAACCAAAGGGAGTCTAAAAAAAGAGAAACTTACTGGAAGAATATTGCAGTATTACACACACACACACACACACAAACACACACAGGAAGAAATGGAATATCACATGTTATGAAAAACAAGAATCAAGTTAGCTCCAGAAATCAGAGACTACTATTAGAATCAAATGCTTAGAGCACTACCATTCAAGTGACTAAAATACCATCAATACCTACCTTTTGCTCTCATTTCAAAATTCCAAATTTTAAGGAGAGAGAATCTGTTTAGCATAACCAGATCAAATGCCTTCCCCTAGGCAAGTCATCTCCATCCCAAGTGGCAAGGTCAAATATTACAGTCTCAGCTGCTGAGATGCCACCTCTGTGGATCAAGAAGCATTTCCCAGAAAAGAGTTCTATTTTAGAAGAGGAAAGTCACTTTAAGAAGTGCCACTACAGTCCTAGGCACCCTGTCTAAGATAGGCTTTCTCTAAAAGAAGACATTTTATTCTTCTCTTTGCCCATCCAGAACCAAGTTATGCACCATTAGCTGCTTGGGAGGGAGTTAATTACAAATTAAATATAATTGAATCATTGAATCTGTCCTCAAGTCCTCTAAATAGAATAACAACATGCTACCTTGTTGAGCCAATTTTGCATATCAGAGCTGAGTCCCTTGCTTCCTACAATGAGATTTTGAAAGTATAGAGATACATTTAATTTTTTTGTAGTGCAAGTCATCAAAATTTAGGGGAAAATACATTGTAAGCTGTACATCATAGGAGCTACTGAAGGAACCTTGTGAGGAAGTATAAAATATTCACCAATGGCAAGAAATTTTTCATATTTTGTAGTTAGCCCAAATTGTAATAAAATCCTTAATTCAAAATTCCTCTCTACTCCTTAAACATAAACTGTTAGCAAACCAAAAATCTGAGAAAGAACTACAAAATGTAATGAATGCATCCTACTCCAAAAAGATCTTATCCTGCAGCACCTGCCAAAAAGAAACCAAGAAAAACACACATACAGCTGTGCAGGAAAGGGTGAAAATGAGGAGTCACCTGTGAAGTATTACATATGTGGACAGTGATTGAGGCTCAAGGACACTAAAGAATCTCAGAAATACAAGAAGAAAAAGAAGATATGAATGGGGGCAGGGATGATTCCTGTGAAATTAATGGCATAGGTATACATTCCCATTACCTAGTATTGCATCATTATCTTCTACCTGGAATATTAACAGGACTTGTGGTACTCAGATATTTTCTGAGAAGAAAAAAAAAAATGTCATTCAATATTTGGAAGCTGACACAGGGAATCCAAAGGGAAGGAGGCAGAATGATGGATTCAACTAGTGGGTCCATTCCCAACTCAAAAATTTACTAATGATGTGACCTGTGGAGATTACTCAATATTTTTGAGCCCCTGTTCCCTATAGGATCTGAAATGTTGAGAGCACTTTAATCTATACTTCCTTTAGGTTGATGGAGGATAGAATGAACCAACAACTATAAAAGTTTGCTGCCACATGGTAAGCACTTTATTAACAGTTATTGTTGCTGTTTCTCTTCCTTTATTCTTTAATAGAAAATTGCTAGAGGAAATGGAAAATAACAATGAAAACCAACAGTGGGAGGTAGGACAGTAAAGGGGGGGGGAAATAATCAAAGAGGAAAACAAACCATGTTTAGTAACAGAAATAAACAAATATGGCTGGGAGAACAACCCATATCTCAATAATAACCCTAAATGTTAATGGCTTAAACTCACCAATCAAGAGACACAGGCTAGTAGAATGGATCACAAAACAAGACCCAACAATATGCTGCCTAAAGGAGATGCATTTGATAGGAAAAGACATACATAGGCTGAAGGTGAAAGGTTGGGAAAAATCATATCACTCATATGGACTTCGGAAACAAGCAGGAGTGTCCATACTCATATCAAATAAAATAGATTTCAAGCCAAAGTTAATCAAAAGGGATAAAGAGGGACACTACATACTGCTTAAGGGAACCATACACCAACAAGACATAACAATCATAAATATTTATGCCCCAAACAATGGTGCAGCTATGTTCGTCAAACAAACTCTTCTCAAGTTCAAGAGTCTAATAGACCACCATACAATAATCATGGGAGACTTCAACACACCTCTCTCGCCACTGGACAGATCTTCCAAACAAAAGTTGAATAAGGAAACTATAGAACTCAATAACACAATTAATAACCTAGACTTAATTGACATATATATATAGTATACCACCCAACATCAAGCAGTTACACTTTTTTCTCAGCAGCACATGGATCCTTCTCAAAATAGATCATATATTATGTCACAGGGCAACTCTTAGACAATATAAAGGAGTAGAGATAATACCATGCATCTTATCTGATCATAATGGAATGAAACTGAAAATCAACGATAAAAGAAGGAAGGAAAAAGCATACATCACTTGGAGAATGAACAATAGGTTACTGAATGATCAATGGGTTATAGAAGACATCAAGGAGGAAATTAAAAAATTCTTAGAGATTAATGAAAACACAGACACAACATATCGGAATCTATGGGACACATTGAAAGCAGTTCTAAGAGGAAAATTCATTGCTTGGAGTTCATTCCTTAAAAAAAGAAAAAACCAACAAATAAATGATCTCATACTTCATCTCAAAATCCTTGAAAAAGAAGAGCAAAACAACAGCAAAAGAAGTAGAAGGCAAGAAATAATTAAAATCAGAGCTGAAATTAATGAAATTGAAACAAAAGAAACAATTGAAAAAATTGACAAAACTAAAAGTTGGTTCTTTGAAAAAATAAACAAAGTCGACAGACCCTTAGCCATGCTAGCGAAGAGAAGAAGAGAGAGAACTCAAATTACTAGCATACGGGATGAAAAAGGCAATATCACAACAGACACTTCAGAAATACAGAAGATAATCAAAAACTATTTTGAATCCTTATACTCCAATAAATTAGAAGATAGTGAAGGCATAGATAAATTTCTTAAGTCATATGATCTGCCCAGATTGAGTCAGGAGGATATAGACAACCTAAACAGACCAATATCAATTGAGGAAATAGAAGAAACCATCAGAAGACTACCAACTAAGAAAAGCCCAGGACCGGATGGGTATACAGCAGAATTTTACAAAACCTTTAAAGAGGAACTAATACCAATACTTTTCAAGCTATTTCAGGAAATAGAAAAAGAGGGAGAACTTCCAAATTCATTCTACGAGGCCAACATCACCCTGATACCTAAACCAGACAAAGACACTTCAAAGAAAGAAAACTACAGACCAATATCTCTAATGAACCTAGATGCAAAAATCCTCAATAAAATTCTGGCGAATCGGATACAAAAACATATCAAAAAAATTGTGCACCATGATCAAGTAGGATTCATCCCTGGGATGCAAGGCTGGTTCAATATACGGAAATCAATAAATGTTATTCACCACATCAATAGACTTAAAAATAAGAACCATATGATCATCTCGATAGATGCGGAAAAAGCATTCGACAAAGTACAGCATCCCTTTATGTTCAAAACTCTAGAAAAACTAGGGATAACAGGAACATACCTCAATATTGTAAAAGCAATCTATGCTAAGCCTCAGGCTAGCATCATTCTGAATGGAGAAAAACTGAAGGCATTCCCTCTAAAATCTGGAACAAGACAGGGATGCCCTCTCTCTCCACTTCTGTTCAACATAGTTCTTGAAACACTGGCCTGAGCAATTAGACAGACGAAAGAAATTAAAGGCATAAAAATAGGAAAAGAAGAACTTAAATTATCACTATTTGCAGATGATATGATTCTATACCTAGCAGACCCAAAAGACTCTACAAAGAAACTATTAGAGCTAATAAATGAATTCAGCAAAGTGGCAGGATATAAAATCAACACGCATAAATCAAAGGCATTCCTGTATATCAGCGACAAATCCTCTGAAATGGAAATGAGGACAACCACTCCATTCACAATATCTTCAAAAAAAATAAAATACTTGGGAATCAACCTAACAAAAGAGGTGAAAGCCTTATACAATGAAAACTACAGAACCCTAAAGAGAGAAATAGAAGAAGATCTTAGAAGATGGAAAAATATACCCTGTTCATGGATAGGCAGAACTAACATCATCAAAATGGCGATATTACCAAAAGTTCTCTATAGGTTTAATGCAATGCCAATCAAAATCCCAACGGCATTTCTTGTAGAAATAGAGAAAGCAATCATGAAATTCATATGGAAAAATAAAAGACCCAGAATACCAAAAACAATGCTAAGCAGGAAGTGTGAATCAGGCGGTATAGCGATACCAGACTTCAAACTATACTACAGAGCAATAGTAACAAAAACAGCATGGTACTGATACCAAAACAGGTGGGTGGACCAATGGTACAGAATAGAGGACACAGAAACCAATCCACAAAACTACAACTATCTTATATTTGATAAAGGGGCTAAAAGCATGCAATGGAGGAAGGATAGCATCTTCAACAAATGGTGCTGGGAAAACTGGAAATCCATATGCAACAAAATGAAACTGAATCCCTTTCTCTCGCCATGCACAAAAGTGAATTCAAAATGGATCAAGGAGCTTGATATCAAATCAGAGATGCGCCGTCTGATAGAAGAAAAAGTTGGCTACGATCTACAGTCGGTGGGGTCGGGCTCCAAATTCCTCAATAGGACACCCATAGCACAAAAGTTAATAACTAGAATCAACAAATGGGACTTACTCAAACTAAAAAGTTTTTTCTCATCAAAAGTAACAATAAGAGAGGTATATAGGGAGCCTACACCCTGGGAACAAACCTTTACTCCTCACACTTCAGATACAGCCCTAATATCCAGAGTATACAAAGAACTCAAAAAATTAGACAATAAGAGAACAAACAACCCAATCAACAAATGGGCCAAGGACCTGAACAGACACTTCTCAGAGGAGGACATATAGTCAATCAACAAGTACATGAAAAAATGCTCAGCTTCTCTAGCTGTCAGAGAAATGCAAATCAAAACCACCCTAAGATACCATCTCACTCCAGTCAGATTGGCAGCCATTATGAAGTCAAACAACAACAAGTGCTGGCGAGGATGTGGGGAAAAGGGTACACTTGTACATTGCTGGTGGGACTGCAGATTGGTGCAGCCAATTTGGAAAGCAGTATGGAGATTTCTTGGAAAGTTGGGAATGGAGCCACCATTTGACCCAGCTATTCCCCTTCTTGGTCTATTCCCTAAAGACCTAAAACGGGCATGCTACAGGGACACTGCTACATCGATGTTCATAGCAGCACAATTCACAATAGCAAGGCTGTGGAACCAACCTAGATGCCCTTCAATAGACGAATGGATAAAAAAAAATGTGGCATTTATACACAATGGAGTATTACTCTGCATTAAAAAATGACAAAATCATAGAATTTGCAGGGAAATGGATGGCATTAGAGCAGATTATGCTAAGTGAAGCTAGCCAATCCCTAAAAAACAAATGCCAAATGTCTTCTTTGATATAAGGAGAGTAACTAAGATCAGAGTAGGGACGAAGAGCAGGAGAAAAAGATTAACATTTAACAGGGATGAGAGGTGGGAGGGAAAGGGAGAGAGAAGGGAAATTGCATGGAAATGGAAGGAGACCCTCAGGGTTATACAGTGGAGGGGGTAGAGAGAGAGGAGGGGAGGGGAGGGGAGAGGTGGGGAGGGGGGATGGTGGAGGATGGGAAAGGCAGCGGAGCACAACAGACACTAGTATGGCAATATGTAAATCAATGGATGTGTAACTGATGTGATTCTGCAATCTGTGTATGGGGTGAAGGTGGGAGTTCATAACCCACTTGAATCAAAGTGTGGAATATGATATGTCAAGAAATTTGTAATGTTTTGAACAACCAACAATAAAAAAAGGAACACAAAATGTTCAGCTCTTGTTCTAGGCAAGTGATGACATCGGGGGAACAGAAAGGAGGCCAGCCTATCTGCTGAACAGTAAGAAAATGCCTGAAAATGTTTATTGTCTGAAACTCAAGTTTAATAAAACTGATATGTAACTTAAAAAAATATATATATATAAATGGAAAAATCCCTTGGCAGAAGTCTTTGAAGAAGCAATCATCAGATGGTTGCTAGAATAAATCAGTGATTTTTAAAAGGCTTTCACTCAATGATGGTGAGATGACAAAAGAAAGACAAAATTGTGAGATTTTTATATTGCTGAAACATTTGATCATTATAATTATGATGATATAAGATTATGCCCTTCACTCTTTTAGTCCAAAAATGACCACCTCTTCTGAAATAATACTGAATGAAAGTTTGTTTTTTTGTGTCAAGTTGAGAAAGTAAAGTCAGCCTTAATTTCAAGAGGAAAGAGTATTTCACTCACTTGAACAGAAAAATTCTTAACATCCTGTTAAAATTTCCAAGCACCCATGTTTATAACTAAGGATTGTTATCAAAGCTGTTTCCATTGTTCATTTTAACCATATCTCAACAGCGTGTGTGAGGGGTGGAGCACCTCACAAGGAGATTTTCCCTTGAGGCATCTGCCATAGGGATAGGCTAAAATGATAAAGAATTTGAAGAGATTCCCATTCTCTCAGGGATTTCAATCAATGACTAAAGAGAGAAATTGGCTGTAGAGATGTTTATCCAAATTCACTTCATAGTCAATGGGCCAAATTCCAAATACCAACTGGCTTTTCAAAGGATAAGACAATTTTATTGTACAGGTTTGTTTGGAGGAGAAAGTGTGTGTGTGTGTGTGTGTGTGTGTGTGTGTGTGCGCGCGCGCGCACGTGTGCATATGAAAGGGCATATACTCACAAGAAGGGAGTGATGTTTATTTAGAATTGCATCCAAAAATAATTTAGTGATAAATAAAAATTAGGTTCAAAGTCTATTTCTATCAATACCTATTACCAGCAACAGTGGCTTGTCCAGGAGTTTATCTTTCTCTCTCTTTGGCACCCTTTTTAAAATCATCAGGCAAAATATGACAGTCCAAGTTAGTTTACTGTCAGGAATCAAAAGAGTAAAAATGCACTGATGACATCACTCTATAGAAACCCCCTGAGCTTTTAAAAAATATTTTTATTAGATGTTGATGGCAATTTTATTTTATTTATTTATTTGTATGTGGTGCTAAGAAACAAACCTAGTACCTCACATATGCTAGGCAAGCACTCTACCACTGAGTCACAACCCAAGACCCCCAACCCACCCCAGAGTTTTTTGATCTTGGTATTTATCCTTTCTTTTGCAACATCTGTATTTGTATCCTACAGAAAATACTGCTCTTTCTGTCACAATCTGACAGGACAACATTATCTTCAATGGTTTAAAAACAGAAATCCCATTTAACTTGGTGGTTGATAAAGACATTTCATTCATATCCCTTAATTAACAATAATTACTCTAATTTACCACATGAAGAAAGGGGGGAAATACATTTATATTATGCAGCTTGTTTTGCATCATGGAATCCTGGGAAAAGAAATGCTCCCATTCTTGAGATAACAAAATGAATTTTAAGTAAAAAAAAAAGTCCTAATCCAAATGTAAGGATTTGGTATACCCTCCCGATGTTTCAGTGTAGTAGTTAGGAGTTTGGGTTCTCCAATCACACTTCAGCTCAAATTCCGGTTTTGCCACTTAAATAACTTTAGGCAAAAATGTAAACTGTCTTAAAGTCTCTCGTTCTTCATCTGTAAAAAGGGAGCACACATCAATATCTATAATCAGTAAATGTTAGCTGCTATCATTCTCCTCCTTCTCCTCATCAACATCATCAATAATCAATGAACAGCTAAGGTTTAGATGACAAATAACAAAAACATTCCAACTAACTTTATCTAAATAGAAAATAAATTTACTGCAAGTGTACAGAATAGAACCTAGAAATCAAAATAAAACTAAATCAAGCTTATAAGCAATAGAAGCCAATAACCCAGGAATTAATGGACAGTTTGCTCTCTAAGCCACCAAGACCAGGAAGAATCAGCTCCAAGCCTTTTCTATTCTTGGGTGAATGTACTCAAGATTCAGATTTCTTGGAAAAAGATACAGAGAAACAGACAAAAGAACTTCTTTGGTCACATGACCACTGTTTGGCAAAGGGAGGATAAGGTGTTTGACTAACAGTCCAGATAATACTGCTCACAGTAGGGGAGGCTATTCCCCAAGGGAAAATTCCTTTTGGATTTATTGTTGCTCAAAGAAGGAGGGTACAGAGCTGATGTATGTTAGCACAGGTAGTTAGCTAGAGATGAGCAAGAATGGAAAAGGGGAGAGAAAAGAGAGGAATGTCTATAAATGGCCCCTGACTAGCCCTCTGGATCCAGAGGGCTCAACTTATGTCATGGAACATCATAAGGACTTATGGGGTAGGACCATGAAAGAAAATCATCATAGTAAAGTGGGCAGACCATTCAGAACCACCAAATGGCACCACCAGTCTCCCTCCACCCCTATTTCATCAAAGGGGTCCATTACACTTCTATATAGATATGAGGAAAAACATCATGTTCTCTAGGTCAGGCAAGTACTCACAAGCTGCTCTGAGGGTCCGTGGATGTTACATGACTTTGCCAGGGAGGCTAGACCAGAAAGGGCAAAACAACTCAAGCACATAGGCACATACTCTCAATTTTCACAGTGAAGGCGTACGACTTCTCCCTATTGAGACAGCAGCTGCACAAATACTAGGCCCAAAGATGCATGCATGGCCTGATGCTCCAAGGTTTTCTCTGCCACTCCCACCCAACACCCTAACAAATGCCCAAAGCCTAATCATTTCAGTGCATTTTTGTTCCCATCCCTCTCTCTGGGATGCATCTCATTTTCTCCTGCCTTTCTCTGGACTTGCAAAAAATCTGCTCTAATTACCATTCCTGCCTTGCTGTACTTTTGTTTCTGCACCTGGGAAATTGCCCTAATCTTGGACATTATGCCCAAGAACCAAGGATCACTCCATGGCCAACTCTCAACCTCCAGTAACAGCTTTATTTACCAAACATTATTATACTATTACATCCCAAGAACCTACTATGTCAAGCTCAAACAAGGCTGCACCCTATTCTTTCTTTATCAGCCTCTCTCTTCAGTAATTATTATTTTAATATATGCTAAGAATTTTTAAAGTTGTTGTTGAAATTCATTTTGAGAAAAATAAGAAGACCCAGAGTTCTAAAGTATACATGTCCCATTTTTCAAAAATATGCGGCTTGCTGAAAATAAATTATTTTGTTGAAAACTTTCCTATTATAATTTCTAGAAAATTCATTGCTTTTATGGTCAAGTTATTTACCAGTGATTTGTGCTATTAAAAATCACACAAAGCATCCACTGAAAAACTTATCTGAAGATGACTTAAAGAAATAGTTGTTCTCTTATAAACAAATCTATTTTTTATGTTCAATAAGATGATATTTATGCTCAGAAATTAGAATCAAAAGCAAGATTTTGTTTTGATAATATTTTTGTTGATAATGCTTCACTGAAAAGGATTAAACAATAAAAAGCAATGGTGTAAGAATAATAATGATAAATAATAATGAAATATATGACCTATAATTGCATTAAAATTTTCTTCCAGCTTACTAGCTGAACAAATCCCAAATAATAAAATGCACAGAGGTTGATTAATTTGGAGCCCCAAATAACTATGGAGCTTGGTGAAAACATTTTTTACAAAACCCCGAGCCCTGGGATCACTCATTGTTGAAACAAATCCCAGTTCCACACTTAGCAGTTATGTGACAATAAGTAAATTTTTAACCTGACAAAATATTCAGGCCTCACCTTATTTATATGATGAAATTAATAGGATGATGAGATAGTTTCAGGACTTTACTGATATGATGCATAGAAGAAGCTTGACACTTCATGTGGCAAATGTAAGCACTCAATGATAAATGTTAATATTTATATGTACACAAAGAAGGAAAGTGAGTAGTTCTCTCTCTGAGGGAGTGATTTTGCTGCCCAGAGGACAGAAATAGGGCAATGTATGCAGATAACTGTGGCCAACCTTCAGGATAGGTGGTGCTTCTGGAATCCAGTATGTAGTAATGTAGGTAAACATCCCACAATGTAGAGAAGAAGCCCCAGCAACAGAAACCCCAGTCAAAACACCAGTAAAACCAAAGTTGAGGCTGAGAGAGAGGGATAGGAGAAGTAATGTGATACAGTGCAGAACCTATAACAGATCTGGAAGAGGAGATACATTTAGAGCCAGAAAAGGAGAGTTGATTACAGCAGGAGATCTGGAGATAAGAATCACAGGCCTCAGCCACATGTAAACTCTTGAGTAAGAGCTTTGAGCCTCAAGAGACTCATTTATATGTGACGTAATTCCACTTACCTAAAACGTGTTTGCACGCCTGGCATTCATCCTTAATTAAATCATTATGGATTCTCACTATCCACAACCAGGAGAACTTATTTACCCAATGTATATCCACTATCTACCCTTATTATTAGGTACATCTAATAAGTATATGGCTACTATTCTTGTTACATGTTAGATCAACAGCTAGGTTTGAAGTTTGGCTCTTTAACATTAGCAATAATTGTACTTGGAAGGGTTAATTAACCTCAGCAAGAATCAGGGCCCTCTTATAAGGAAGCTATCAAATACCAGATTCCAAGCTCAAATAAGTTTTCCCTGAAGGGCAGGGATTTTCAATCTGAGATTCTCAAAACCTCTAAAATAAAAAAAAAAAATAAATAATCTAGGCACATTTTGCATGTGTATGCACATTTGAAGGCATGCATAGGGTTGAGCATGGATGTTTGTGTATATTTGTATTTTTCTCTAAAGATGGTCCAAAATTACTAAAGATCACAGTATTACATACATAAATTTTTAAACATAAAGTAATAACCAGGATACAGTAAAATCATTCTAAGAGGGAGTCTAGGAGTCTGAGTTCTGCCTCTGCTGCAACCTTGGATAAACAAGTGGTAGCACCTCTTTGAGTCTCACCTGAAAAGTTGAAACATATGCATACAGTATCTGCCTAAGAGGGATCTTAGAGAAACAAAATGAAGCAATGCCTGTAAAGTATATTAGCACATAGACCAACAAAAAATTCACACTCACTAAAAATCATCTTCATGGGGCAGGGGTTGTGGCTCAGTGATACAGTGCTTGCCTTGCATGTGTGAGGCCCTGAGTTTGTTTCTTAGAACCACATATAAATAAAATAAAGGTCCACTGACAATTTATATATTAAAAATATTTTTAAAATCATCTTCAATGATAATGGCTATTGCACAGAATCTTATGTCCAGATGGTGGCACTGGCTTTTGCCTTCTAATACTGTATGTTCAACTTCCTATGATATACACTATCAGAAAAACTGCAGGGGGCTGGGGATGTGGCTCAAGTGGTAGCGTGCTCTCCTGGCACGCGTGCGGCCCGGGTTCGATCCTCAGCACCACATACAAACAAAGATGTTGTGTCTGCCGAAAACTAAAAAATAAATATATATATAAAAAGAAAAACTCCAGGAATTAACCAACAATTCTACCTACTAGTTCAGCCAGAGGATTCACCTAACCTGAGGCATGCCATTTATAATGCCTAAACTACATCAGAAAGCAGACAAAAGTAGTGTGTGAATCTGTCCACAAAAACTTTTCATACTGGAAAGCATTCAAATTCCTCTGACAAGCCCCCAGGGAATTCCTCTGGGGGTTCCAAAAACACAATAAAGTGCTTGATTATTCATTACAGTGCAACAATTCTAAATCTGTCTCACATACACATAGGACACATGCTCCATAAGGACTTTTTTTTTTAATCCTTCATTCCCCCTGTTACTTAGGCAAACAAGACTTGCTTTAACATACAGGTAACCCAAATAATGCAGGACTGTCTTGAAGCTTGCATCTGCCTGAAAATAAACCCACACAGAATGACCCTGTAGGGATTTGCTAGTGCATTACACAGCAAAACAGTCTAAAATAAAATCCTTCTTCATCTGCCCATTCCTCAAACCTTCAAAATAAAAACAAAATCTCATTATCTCTTCCCACCTCTCAGTTGACCCCATCTCCACCTCAGATGCCCTCAGTGCCATCCTGCTTCCTCCTTGTCATCATATTCACCATGCTCATGCCACCTGTCCATTCTCTTCAGGGTGTAACTTCTGAGAAGTACACCCTAACCTGGATACCTTCCTCTCTTTGGAGGCAGCCCTCTGGAGTTCTGAGTAATGGAATTTTCCACCTCCCTCAAGGGAGCCAACCACAAGAAATCCACCCCACCCCTGGCCCTGCCTAGGTACCCACTTATGCTTCTTCCAAAGGCTGCATGAGAATGACCCTCCAAGTTCCTCTTAGCGTAGAACAGCACTAAGGTGACAAGGACCTCATCTGTTCTCTGCCTGGCTTGCAGGGCAAAGTCAGTATTAATCAGAGTGTCCTTTTTGCTGCTGACAGACAAAGTAGATGCATTCATAACCAAGAACTTCTCACCAAACCCTCAGGGCTTTAAACCTTTTTCAAATAAACTGCAATTTGTAAAGAAACCCCTGAATTAATGTTATGCAAAGAAGTTAAAGTGGCCAGAGAAGGATGGAGTAACATTTCACCATCTGCCTGTGATAATAATACTGCCTCCACCTTACAAACGTCTAATTGATTGGGTGACAGAAGTGCAAAGATCCTACCACAATCTAACAAACAAAGATTATTTCTAAATTGTACCTTCACATAGGAAGTCTGCCAAGGTCGTGCTCAGAAGGACCAATTTTGAGCATATGAACTTTCTAGTAGCAGAATGATAGGAGTCCTGGGACACAGTTGGGCATGATTGAACCATGCTTTATTATAGTTGCTTAGAGAAATGTTGAGCTAGGGCCACAAAGAGAGCAAATAGATACAAAATGACTTCAAGACAGTGTTTCCCACTGGCAGTATGGAAAATGCCTTAAAGCATTATGAATGGACATCTGTCTGTGTCACCTGTAAAGGAAGTCTGTGCTCTGGGCCACTTTACTCTCTCAAGTGTTGAGGCAGCAGACTTTTTTCTGGTGGAGTCACATTAAACATAGTGAGTTGGAAAACAGATGCCCATGCTTAGGTCTAATGCTAGACTTTATGGGGTGCCATGGTTTTCTATAGTGGCAGAGCTCACGCCTGAACTGAAGGGCTTGAGAACAGTGAACTGGCAGAAAAGAGAAGCAGTTTTGATTACACAAATTTCTTAAACTTCCTTTCCCTGCAGAGATGGCCCCAAAAAACATTCTGATCCAATCCAAATAGAAATGTGACTTAGCTTATTGTGTCTTATCCAGGTCCCCATGATTGAACAATCAGGGACCACTGTTAAGTAGCTAAATTACAATCCAGCTTTTAAAAATTACTGTATTTTTCCTATAGGTATCATATATTTATATCTATATATATTTATATATATTCCATATGTACCACATATTTGTATAGATAAATATATTTGCATAAATGTTGAGATTCTTGGAACTGATTAATATTAAAACTGGGGGAAAAAAGTCATCATTTCATCTTTTTCTTTAAACAAAGTGTTAAGGAGCTAAATATCCCTTTATTGGTAAATGAATATAAAAAGTTCTACTCTGCTCACAGGAATCCTATTTTCCAGCATGTATTTCTGTAAAATCAATTAGATTTATACTTTATTATTTATTTTTATTCTTTAAAACATGAAGTAACTTCTTTATTTTCACTATATACATTATTACTTTCTATTTAAAGCAAATGATATTGGTCTTGCATTCAAAGTGGGGATTCACAAATTCTGTTCTTTTTTGGGAGGGGAAGGTATTGGGGATTGAATTCAGGGGCACTCAACCACATCCCCAATCCTATTTTGTATTTTAGTTAGAGACAGGGTCTCACTGAGTTGCTTAGGGCCTCACTGAGTTGCTTAAGGCCTTGCTAAGTTGCTGAGGCTGGCTTTGAACTCATGATCCACCTGCCTTATCCTCCTGAGCCACGGGTATTACAGACACAAATTCTGTTTTAATAAATGAATTTAAGTAAATAAAAGCAAGCAAGTTTAAAAATTCATTAAAATATTTTTATTGAGATAATAATAAAAGTGGTCTGTAGACTTAGTCCAATGCCACACAGTCTGGGAACAGCTCCCTATTAGCCTTATTTCTTACCACTCCAACCAGTTTTTTTTTTTTTTTTTGTATCAGGGATTGAATCCAGGAGCACTTAACCACTGAGCCACATCCCCAGCCCTTTTTAATATATATATTTTTAAAGATAGAGTCTCACTAAATTGCTTAGGGACTCTCTAATTTGCTGAGGCTGGCTTTGAACTTGAGAACTTCCTGCCTCAGCCTCCCAAGATGCTGGGACTAGAGGTGTGCACCATAATGCCTGGCCAGCTATTTTTCCTTCAAAGCATGGATTTAGTGTGAAGGTTCAGATAATAACCCTTCTAATTACTTAGAAGATCCTTTGCAATCACTTTGTCAACATATTTGGAAAAGGTTATCTATGCAGAAAAGGTCTGGTTTTCTTTACTGGAGAATAGCAGAATAAACAAAAAAAAATTGGTTTTTTTATCAACAGCAAAAAGGCAGGCAATCTTCCCACTTTCCCATAAGTTTGTTCTTTCTGCTCTTTCCAATGGTTGTGCGTGTCTACAAAACAATGACCTGGTTTAGCAGAAAAAAGGCCAAGGTTCCTATGTGGAGACATTTTAGTGTGTTTTGTTTTGTTTTTCAATCTGTGAAACCCTTGTTTATTAGCATTGTATTCTTGAGCAAATGACCCTGAACCTGAATATCTATACTTCACAAATGAGATAATGAACGTCAGACATTCAGCACAAAGCCTAAGATCAGACACACATAAGTGCTCAAGAAGAGGTATTATGATTATTGTTGATGCTGTTATTATTTTGTTTGTTTTGATAAATGTATGCATTGTGAAATGATTACCACAATCATATATTCATCCCTTAACACAGTTATTTTCATGTGTGTAGTGAGAACATTTCAGGCCTATTGTTTTAACAACTTCCAAGTATATAACATATTAATATTAACCGTGATCACCATGCTAAACAAAATATTGCCAGAATTTATTCCTCCTATGTAAAACTTTGCCCCTTTCATCATCCGTTCTCCATTTCCCAATCCATTCTCAGCCCTTGGCAAAAACCATTCTACTCCCTGCCCCCTCCCATAAATTGTTCTTTTCCTTTCTTTCAAAAATTTTATTTTAAGCCAGCTACAGTGGCACATGCCTATAATACCAGAAGCTTGGGAGGCTGAGGCAGGAGGATGGCGAGTCCAAAGTCAGCCTCAGCAATGGCAAGGTGCTAAACAAATCAGTAAGACCCTGTCTCTAAATAAATTACAAAATATGGCTGGGGAGATGGCTCACTGGTTAAGTGTCCCCTGAATTCAATCCCCAGTACCAAAAAATATTTTTAAATTATAGCTGTATATATTGATCATGTACAATGCTGGGAGCCATTAGCCAAGTAGGTATGACAATTTCCTTGCCAGCGTACCCCATGTTGCTTAGTGGAAGGACTCGTGGAAATAGGACATTTTGCAGAGACATTGCATGTAGGTGACCTTGCTCAAGGACCAGGGCAGATTAGGGTGTTCCCGGTTTAGGATAATCGGGTTTAGGGTGTTCCAGTTTAGGTTCCAGGTTTAAGGTTTCAGATTATTCCTGCTGGGAATAGGGCGTATCCTGCTGCCTGAGTTCCCCTTGAGTTCTCACGGGATTCAGACAGTATTTTTTGGGAGACAGAAGCCCAGTGGGTGTGGATTTGGGCAGAGAACGTGGATTTCCCCAGAACATGATTGTAAACAGCTGGTGTGAGTTCGGGAATAAAGAGTTGCTGTTTGAATCTACAAGCTGTGTGGTGGCTTGTGATTTTGTGCCCAGCCAGACTGCGGCATTTGTGCCCAGCCAGACTGCGGCAGTACAACATGTCTTGAAATACGTTTACACTGTTAAAAGACTACATTGAGCATAGGCATAGCCTCACATGCTTTACTTTTTGTGGTAAGACACTTAAAATCTATTTCTATAGCAACTTTCAGAATAATACATCATTAGTAACTAAAGTCATTATATTGTACAATAGATTTAATTTATTCTTCCCACTTAAAATTTTGTATCCTTGAACTAATACCTCCATAGATGCTTCCCTCATACTCATCCTAAAACCCTGATACTCTGCTTCTGTGTTCAACTTTTTAAGAGTCCAAGTATTCGTGAGATCATGCAGTATGTTTTTCTATGCCTGGCTCATTTCACATAACATACTGTCCTTAAAGTTCATCTGTATTGACTTAAATATCAGGATTCCTTATGGCTTGAGAGTAAATAATATTCTCTCTGTGTGTATATGTGTCACATTTTCTTTGTCTGTTCCTCTGTCGATATTGACACTCAGGTTGATTCCTTATCTTGGCTACTCTGAATAATGTTACAATGAACATGGAAATGTAGATATCTCTGTGATATTGTAATTTAACTTCCTTTGTCTATATTGCAGTGGTAGAATTGCTGGGTATATGGTAGATCTATTTTTAATTTTTAAGGAACCTCCATATTACTTTCTATACTGGTAATACAAGTTTACATCCCCATCAACAGTTCATAAGACTTGCCTTTTCTCCACACCTCACTAACACTCATCTATCTTTTGGTAATGTAAGGGTAAAAGAAATTGAAGTTAAAGTGTAAAAGTTAAAGGGTAAAAGACCGGGTGTTGTAAAGTTTCTAAGCTGCAAGGTCTGAGTTAAAATGTAAAGGATTAGGTATTGTTAGGTTTCTATGCTACCTGCAAAACCTGAAATTTCTGTAGCTGTTAAGACAATGCTTGGATCTGCCCAGTAAATATTTCCCCTGACTATTTGGATTGTTTAATAAGGGCTCTGTGTGGTCACACATAGGCATTGCAGGGCCTGGACCAATCAGTTTAAATGTAACCCCCTCCTTAGGAATGACCTATCACTCCAGCCTGACCTGTTCCCGCCAATGAATGAACCAATCATGTTTAGGAGTTGTTATTCAATTTTCCCGCGCCTCATGATGATTTGTTCTGATGTATACAAGGCCCTCCGCCCTCCCCAAAAAGTGTACTTAAGCAGTGCTCAGCCCCTGCTCGGGGCTCTGGGCTGCTTTCCCTTCTTGAGTGGGCACAGAGCCCCAGCATGCTGGTTCAATAAATCCCCTTTTGCCAATTGCATGAGTGGTCACTTGGTGGTCTCTTTCTCCGACGTTTCACGGGACCCTTACAAAATAAAATACAAAATAGGGCTCGGGATGTGGCTCAGTGGTCAAGTGCCCCTGAGTTCAATCCCCAGTATGCAAAAACAACAACAACAAAAAAACAACAACAAAAGTTTGGTCCTTGTCCCTGATGCCAAACCAATATTAAGGACACCATTTTGATAAAAAAGGAAAAAGAAGTTTTACTGCTTTGTTAGCAAAGGAGAAACACAGGGTACTGAATCTTGTCCCAGAGGCTATGATTCTGCCTATCATGGGGAACAGAGGGGTTTTAAGAGATGAATCAAAGGCTACCCTCCCCGTGTTCTCGTCAAAATAGTAATTCACTTGTTAATTTGGGAGACAGTCATTTCTGAGATCTTCTGGTGCCGTCCCAAGTCTGAATTACTTCATTCCCATGGTGAGTGTGCAAACAGGTAACTCTTCCTAGGATGGGGAAGAAAGGTAATCCTGTTTTCCCAAGATGGGGGAAGAGGAAAGGAAGAGAAAGAAACAGGTCCATTTTAAAAATAAGTCACAGTGGCAGACCAGGAAGGGCTATATTCAAAGCACAATGTGGACCACTGTTACAGGGTGACTGGATGATGTACAGAGGAAGGTTTCTCTGAGGAACTGACGTTCGATCTGAGATGCGAATAAGAAAGATCCATTAGAGATGATGTGGACCCAGGCATGGTGGAGCACGCCTGTCATTCAGCACCTCGGGAGGCTGAGAGGAGGACTGCATGTCAAGGCCAGCCTCAGCAACTCAGTGAGGCCCTGTTTCAAAGTAAAATACAGATAGGCTGGGGATGTGGCTCAGTGGTTAAGGGCCCCTGGGTTCAATCCCTACTACAAACAAACAAACAAACAAACAAAACCAGAGATGATATAAAACCAAAGCACAAGGTGTAGCAGGTTCAGAAGAGACTCTGGGTGGGAATGACCTTGGCTGGGAAGGAAAGACCATTCAAGACAAGGTCAGAGACAAGCCACACCCAGATCATGTTAAAAAGAATAATTTTAATCTAAATGTACTCCTTTTGTAATTATTGCACAGCTGCCTTCTAAATGAGGAGAGAAGACCCCCAGGGCAGGGGTTTTACTGCTTTTGTTCTCTAGGTCTGGTCCAAATTGCAGAGAATCGGTATTCAATAGGTGTTTTGGAATAAGAACTGCAGAAAGAAACCCTTTAGGAATTGTGTCATTTTGGACAGATGTTTCCTAATAAGTTCATTTTGATGGATTTATTTTTAACATCTTCTTCTTGCCCTCCATCATCAACTTTAATCATCCATCCGTGCTCCGTGGGCACAAGCTATCACAGATAGATGGCAGTGGGATTAGAAAGGATCCCTGATAAAATGTTTGTACTGGAATTTGGCTGAAGTAAAGAAGTATGTGGTACCTTCTCCAGATGAGGTGTTCAGCATCTGATAAATATTCTGTCGTGTGGGGTAATGGAAACTAGATTAATAAAGCCCCAACTCTGGTGACTTCTTTAACTTGAAGAATGGATTATTGAACTAACTAGAACTAACTTCAATGAAGCTGCTTTGTGGTGATTATGAGGGTTACCTGGGGTAGGTTTTTTTTGTTGTTGTTTGTTTGTTTTCCCCAGTGCTGAGTATCAAATCCAGGGCCTTACACATGCCAAGCAAGATCTCTACCACTGAGCCACATCCCAAAGCTCTTGCTTGGTTTTTGTTGTTGTTGTTGTTGTTTTAATAAAAAGACTTAAGACAGATTTAGAAACTATTGTTGGATATATAACCTTATGGAATCCAAGAGTCAGATTATTTGTAAACAAACCTTTGAAAAGACCATTTTAGAAAGCAATTCAGGGCTTTCCTGTCAGCAGGGCAGACACTAGATAAACAAAACTGCTGAACAAAACAAGTAAAAAAGCTGGATTAGAAACATAAAATTGTCTGCTTAAGTGCTTCACTGGATTGGGAGGGAAAGAAGGATTCCCCAGAGGCCAAGAACAGAAAAGCAAAGTTCCTGGGAAACATTCTTCTGAGATGAGAGACCTTGAACTTGGGCACACAGCTGCTCAGAGTGGGCACCTGAGCTGTAGGGGTGCAGAGGGTGCTCATTGGACATCCCCACACAAAGTTGAGACTCTCTGTGCAAGAAGCAAGGAGAAATAAATCTAGAGTATTGACAGAAACCAAAAGAAAAGAGCTCTGGGCAAAGATAGGGAGTAAAAAAACCTTCCCCTGAGCATTTGTAACAAGGCAACCTTCACCTTCCTGGGTGTGCAGTCTGCATTCTACCTGTAGGATCCGAAAATATTTTCAAAATAAGATTTAATATAAAGTAGGATGAGAGTGTTTAAGGTTGTGCCTTTTTAAAATTGAAATGCAATTCTTTAAAATCCTTTCTTTTCTTTATTATACTGGTGCATTTAATTATAATATATGAAAAAAACAGAAAATGTAGAAAAGAAAAAAAACAGGAGCAGATTTCAACAAACTCTACATATTCTGAATTAATAAGAAATTGGAGAGTTTTAAGAACTGCAGGCAAGGAGTGCCATGGTAGCAAAATGCTTAAAGTTCACACAATCTAAAGAGTGACTTGTTTTAATTATTGGCCTGTTTTTTTAAATCTTTTTTTTTTTTTTTTTTTACTTTCATATGAGAAAAAGGAAATGAAGCTATAGGGGGATACATTGGAACCAGGTGATGGGATTAACCTCATTAGTTTGCTAAATTAATAACAATCAATAGTTTTTAAAAATGATATCAATATTAAAGCTCAGCGGGACTGATACTAGACTTTCCCTGGACTTTAGTCAAACATTGAACACTGGGGCCTGGCACAGTGGCACACACTGGTAATCCCAGTGGCTCAGGAGGCTGAGGCAGGGGGAAATCAAGTTCAAAGCCAATCACAGCATAAGTGAGGTGGTAAGCAACTCAGTGAGACCCTGTCTCTAAATAAAATACAAATAAGGGTTGGGGATGTGGCTCTGTGGTCGAGTGCCCCTGAGACCAATCCCTGGTACCCTGCCAAAAAAAAGACAAAAAAACACATTTGACATGGAAGATCTAAAAAGCTACTAGATAAATGGGCTAACACATCAGATCCTGGTACGCACTGAGGACACTAGGGGAGAAGTAACATAAAGGGAACAATTATCTTGACATATCAGTGTTTTCCTCTGACAGTTAACCTCAGCCTTCCAGATGTTCAAATTTGCTTTATTTGTCCAAAGGGAACCAAGGAAGTCCACAAAGCATATTGTTTAAATAGGCTCCATATTTTATCCAAATTGATTTGTCCCCTATCCCATTCTTTGCCTGATCTATATTTCTTCTTGGAAACATCCCTCCTATATAGTATATCAAGTGATTCAAGCACTGCCATAAATTTAGCTATTGAGAGACAAGGAGATGAGACTGATACTTACCAATGCCTAAATAATTAGTAGCTCGATGATGGGAACAGGGCTTGGTAGTGAGACTGGAACTATTTTAAGTTTCTAATCAAGATGTCTCAGCATGACTCCTTTCAAACTATGAAAATAGGTCTCTATAGTATTTTGTTAACCATAAAGGCACTTCTTCCACAAGTAAAAATGAATCTCATTTTTTCTGAAGGATGCCTTCAATAGAAAGAGTTAGAGCTCATCTTCTTATTTCTAAGCCAGCCTGTAATAAGTGGGAGTATGATTATTCCTCTAACTCAAGTTACACTCACCAAAAACTGGTAAAAAATATATACTGCATTGAAATTTAGGAAATAACATAAAAGGAGTATATCTTAAATTATAAACATTTTTGAGAGAATAGTTATTGGCTGCCTCCCCTGAATAAGTTCTCAACCTTGTTCCTTTTTAACAGGAACCCAAATTTCTAAGTCAAAAGGTCTGGCTGGAATTGAACTCTCCCAAAAATCCAAGGGTAGGATTATTATCAAGGATTATTAATCAATGCTTATTGACATAAGCCTTGACTGGCTTATGTCAATACATCCTTCTCCCAGCCAGTGTGAATGGCCTTTTGGAGGAATTCTGGGGAAAAAAGTATCTTCTCTTTTCTGTGGAAGCTGACAAAAGAATACATTCTCCAATCTGCTGAAACAGAAAATAAATGGAGCTTCTGTTTCTACCACCAGCCTTTTGAAGTCATGAAGAATTCCAACCTTTAAATGGAAGATAATATGGAGAAAAGCAAAAAGCACCCTAGTGACATGGGTAGGAATGTAGATGGCACCTGACAACCCTTCTTAGCTCATTCTTAATGACATGGCAGTGTCTTTCAACTCCACATCTGCTTCCACCATTTTCTAGTGCAGCAGCCAAGACAGAACTTGCAGCTGTGTATATAGGTGGGGAACCACAGAGTGCTGTTGAGTGCTGCATGCCCCTGCCCATGGTCACCTGTCTTCCCCTCTAGAACAAACTGTGCATACACTAACCAACTGATATTAGTGCATGATAAATCTAAAGAGAAATTTGTAAAATAATTGAAGTTTGGAGCCAAGAAAATTGGAAGAGTGAAATTGGATGCCATAAAGAGTGCCACGGACAGGAAGCCACTGCCTTCCCATGCTAGCTACCAGGCTACCATTAGGAGACCAGATGGACTGAGCTGTTCACTGGGTCAGCATGAACTCGTTCCAGGGTCACTCTGTTGTGGTTCCCAGACTACAGGCCTGGAAATAGCTCTTTATCTCTAACACACAATAGAGAGAATGTAAAGCCTTCAAGTAATGTAGGTTAATTTCCTAGGAGTAAACTTAGCAAGTCTGCACCTGCAAATCTTTGCCTCTTAAATTTCACAACAGATGACTGGACATTTGGTGGAGTACCTAGGACTAGGGAACTCTGGCTGTGACTCAGTCTGGGGACTTTTACACATACACATGGCCTTAGCACTGCTTCCATAAACAAAGTGGATATCTAAAAGGGTCAAGGTCATGGCACAGGGTTTCAAAGCAGTTCTCTCCAGGCTTCTAGAATTTGCTTGTCCAGAGACAAATGGGTGAAGTGATGATCTGACAGAATTTGTATACACAAAGGAAAGTAACCTGTCCAATATGTAGGAGCTGACTAGGCTTGAAGGAGATAAATATTGGTCTCTGCTGGGCATCACTCTTCTTCCAATAGAGGTTTCCTCTTTCAGGGTTCATCCATACAGAAAACCAGGATGGCTGTAAAACAGTGAGAGGAGTGATCATTTATCTGGGATATTCCATACAATTCCACATGCATATTTGGGGTGGGCAACAGGCACACATATAGGGGTCTTATTTTTTTCCCTGTTGGAGAGTCCTGTGCCAGGAGATGCCAGCAAGGAACAGAATACATAGGTCCTGTCCCCATATATGTTAGGACCCTGAATGTGAGACCAGGAGGTACGTTGGAGTATGGTTCAAAAGACCTCTGCTAAACCAAGTCCTGTCTCTCCTGATAACCATTGTAGCATCTAGGGTGGACCCAGCAACAACAGTGGAGAAATGAGAAAGGATGGGGTGGGGGAAGTGAGGGGAAAGCAATAGATGACAATGACACAGACAGCCCATGGTTCTGAAGACTCAGATTTCACATCCAAGGATGGAACTGGGGAGAGCCAGGGCTAAGCCAAGTGCTTTCCCAGAACAGGAGCCCTTGCAGGAAGTGTCTTCCCCACAGTTACTCTCAGAAAGAAAGCAAAGCCAGTGGTTGCAGCTACATTTCAGGAGGGAAGAATGTGGAGAACTCAGCTACTGCTTCAGCAGTGGGTACCAGCAGTGGGTACAGAGCCTTCAGGGGTATTTTGGGGGAATCTTCTGCCAAGCCAACCTCATCCAACACCACCACAGACACGTACTTCTGCAGGTCCTTCCCCTGCTGGAAGCGAGCACACTGCTTAAAGGTGTTTATGATGCCCTGTGGGGTGCAGTGGGGGCTACACTGGAATGACACCAGGTGGACTTGCTTCAGGCTGCGGAAGAGAGTGGAGTGTGCGGCCTGGCCCTGCATGGCATCTGCCACTATGGTCTTGGTGAGAGATTTGGAGGTTCTGGGCTTTCCCACCAAGAGGGGTATCTTCAGCTCAATGCAGATGATCATCATGAAGACGTTCTCCTTCAGAGCCAAGTTCCTGGCTATGGTTTTCCTCAGAGGCACCCCACTCAGGAAAAGATCCTGTGCGTGTGTGATCTCGTCCAGGATGACCCTGTGTTGTCATATGGTTCTGGAAAATACCGGCAAATGGCTCTGCGGTAGGACTCCTTCTCCTTTAGGGAGGTGTGGTAACAGACCCCCACAGCCATCACCAGGGACCAGAGGACGGAGTCTCTCCTGAAATTATTTTTGCTGACACTGGTCTCACAGAGAAAGGTGTTTAGCTTCACCAAGAGCATCTCGCTGCGGCCATGAAACCATGTGAACACCTTCACACAGCGCTCCACATCCCGGAGGCTGACGAAACTGCACTCACTTTTAGTGTTCCTCATGAACCTCTGGGAGGCAGAGAGCACTTCCGTGATCACACGAGTCTCCTCCTTGTTGATCCTGACGTGGTCCACCAGTCTCTGAACAATCTGCTGGATGTAGAGCTTTTCAGCAGTGTCATTCAGTTGCCCAAAGTCCCACACCAGAGGAATCAGGCTCGGGGGCAGGGCATGGACACGGTACACCAGCTGCCTGAGGGGAATGGAGCCCAGCCTGTCTGCTGTTTCCTCTGCACTGACCCTGTACCCCAAACCAGCTGACTCCAAACGGCAGATGGTCTCCTGAGAGTGCTTCCTGTAAGGGTTGCAGGCAGCTATGATGTGCAAGCCTGAGCCCTCCTCCAGTGGCTGGCCATCCACGGTCTGGTCACACAAGACTTCCTTAATATAGCTTATGGCTTCTGTTGTGTTGGCTTCGTCAAAGAACAAGATAGTGTCCAACTGGTGTTGGTCCTTATTGGATAAGGCAGTTTTCTCAGCCTCCACGACTTTGGAGTGGATCATGGCTGCAATTGTTCCTCCATGAACCTTGACCAACTTCATGGTCTTAGCCTGGGCACCACAACGCCGCAGATCACTAAGGAATTTAATGAGCCTGGTTTTCCCGCAGCCTGTTTCTCCCATGATGATAACTGGGATCCCACAGCGGAACCGCATCTCAATGGCCAGAATCTTGAGCATGTTGTCTGTTGTAAGCTCATATGTTTCATCAGGGTCCAGGGCCCAAGAAATTCCTAATGGCTGGAAGAGTCTCAAGATTTTCTCGTGTCTGGGCAGGTTATCAAAGTCAACATTGAAGGGCACACCTTGAAGCAACAGCCTTATGTACAGTTCTTCTGTCATGACATCTTTCTTGATTATCTTCCCATTGAGATGGTTGATGGCATCAACGCTGCCATTCTCATTGGGCCGGAGATGGAAGCCTATGAATGTCATGGTCTCGTGGTCACCATTGAAGAACACATATGGGTGAGGCTCTGACTCCCACCTCCTCCGGAGAGTGAAGGGGGCGACCTCTTCTTCATCTTCACCATCTGTGGTGACCGTGTGCTTCCCAGGGCTCTGGTCAGAGGTATGAAGTGTTGGTGTGGCAAAGTCTCTTGCCATGAAGATCATGAAGGTGACCACAAAGTTCTTGAAGCCCCGTAGAGCATCTTCAGTACATCCTGGATTGCAGAATGGAGAAGCCTCACAGTCCTTGAGCTGACAGTTGAGGAACCGAGCAAAATTCCAGAGTTCTGACCAGGAGGG
This sequence comes from Marmota flaviventris, assembly GCF_047511675.1. Lineage (NCBI taxonomy): Eukaryota > Metazoa > Chordata > Mammalia > Rodentia > Sciuridae > Marmota > Marmota flaviventris. The sequence continues at coordinate 58,680,998 of NC_092513.1, forward strand.
GTTGATGACCCCGCAGTATATGAGTAGGTGCTGGATGCATTCCCCTGGGGTACCTTCAACAGAGCCTTCTTGATAGTGAAATGTGTCTAGGTTTTCTTTTTGATGGAATCATTTTAAATATTGGTAAGGTCTTTGGAAAGTGGCACTTTGGAACTCTCTCTCATCCATTCCAGGCTCTATGACGCTCCTCTCAGGGCTCAGCTCCATGGCTATCACTTCACTGGGAGGTCTGCAGGTGACTTTGGGGAAGATATCAAGAAAACTGAACTGGGGGACATGTGGATTCTGCAAAGGAGAGACATAAGTAGAAGTTAGAACTTGATTTCCTGGCAGACACCTTCCATGCAGTCTACCCTGGATGGGACTTTATGAAAAAAAAAATCACTTGAATACATGTGGCTTTCTGCAGTCTATTGTTCACAGAGGCTGGCATCTGCACGTTAGGGTACTACAAAAGCTCAACTATGGCAGCTGTATTATGAACCAGGAAGCCATTTCCAATCCTGCGGCTCCATCTCTCCACTAAGCACAAACAGTGTGTGACAATAGAACTCCCACCAGCTAATGGGTTTCTATGAGCGAAGTGTCCCTGCCATGTTCACTGGCAGTGAACATAGGAGACAGTGTCTGTCAACAGAGGAATCTCCCATCACTCAGCATGGCTGGGACTCAACCCAGACACACAGCACCAATCTGACAGATCCAGACAAATCCAAGATGCTGCCAATCAACACAAGAGCATTCTCATTCCAGACATCATTGAATTCTAAGCCCAAGCATGCATTTCCCCTGACACTGTACATGCTGCTCCTCTAAGGCAAAAGTGGGAAACAACTAAGATGTGTCACCCCAAGCCACAGGCCACAGAATCAAAAGTGTACCATGACCACCTGCAAATGCCCTTGTACATACCTGCTTTGAAGACCTCCTTGACTGCACTAAATTTCTTTCTGTAATTTCAATGATATATAAATGGCACGGATTCCGAAGCCACATTTTCCCACTTGTATCCATTAGGTATTGTAAAATGAGGAGTTTGAAAAGAAAGACCCAAGTTCCAGACTGTACCTAAAGACAGAGAACCATGGGTTTAAAAATAAACAATTGCCAATCATCTCTCCCAACCCCCAGGACCCTCCTGTCTTGTTCCTTGAGAGAAGGGTATCGACCACAGGTAGGTGTAGAAAGAAGAGACTCTTCATACAGGGAGAAGCAGGTGGGGCCCTTGGAATTACACCTTCTGATGTGGCCATTTGGTTGCCATATGGGAACTTACCGAAGCAGTCACATCAAAGTGGAATATCATGGGCTTTTTCCCATACTGAGAATCCCAGAAAGACAGGAGGGAGCCCAGGACGTGGCCCTCATCCACCCGAGTGTCAGTCAACTGAACAATCTTTAAAGGGACCTTTTCACTGTTTAACTTCTTTTTCAGTTTTTCATGCAATCTCTTCACATAGAGAGATTTCCCTGTAATGTTAAAATAAGGAAATGAGATCCCAAGGCTATGGACCAAAAGGAAGAGAATCCAGAGAGATTAGAAATTACATCTCAGGCAAGAGCAGTGGCACCTGCGTGTAATCCCACCTACTTGGGAGGCTGTGGCAAGAGGATTGCAAGTTCAAGACCAGCGTCAGCAATTTACTGAGGCCCTAAACAACTTAGTGAGACCATGTCTCAAAATAAAAAATAAAAAAGTTTGGGGATGTGGCTCAGTGGTTGGGCACCCCTGGGGCAAATCCAGTTTAAAAATAATAAAAACAGTTACTTCTCTGTGTAAAATTCAAAAGTGATGCAAGGGAATATCAGAATAGAGCACAACTCCACCATGAAGCCAGAGTCCCCAGCTGTCACCCACTCAGCATCCTGGCATTCTCCATGATGACAGCAGTGGAAGTGTAATAATGTAAAAGCAGAGGTATGTCCCGAGCAGGGAGGGGAGGGCAGGTTTTGTCCTGACAGGGCACAGTGATGTTCATGGGATGAAATCAACAGAATGGAAGTCACCACTTCTTTCCAAGGACACATGTCAGTGACTGAAGGGAGGGTGCGAAGCACTCTTCTCCTGGAGCCAGAGCAGCTGTGCCTCCTCTGCTCACACTAATGCGACCCAGAAAAGGTCAAGGGTTTACACAAGAAAAAAGTGACCTGCAGAGAAGTCCATCCAAGGAGGAGCTGGGCTCCCAGGAACTGCAACCTGGGTGGAAAGGGGGCCCCTTCTAGAGGAAGTACTGACTGTAGGCAGTCAGACCCTCCTGAGACTCACTTTCCCACCTGCAGAGGGGTGTCATCTGAGGTGCCCACTGCTGCAGAGGCAGGGGTCATTGGGAAACCCTGAGAGACTGCCTGCCCACCCCAGTGTTCTCATTACCAACTCCGGCTCTCTCCGAGGCCACGATCCCCACACACATCTGGTCTCTGAACACAGCTGCTGCGGACAGGGTCTGTGCTGGGACCTGGTAGTGATGTGCCAGGTAGTCCTGGATGGCATGGAGGGGTGCCTGGGGGATGAGGTGGACTTTGTGCTGGCTGAAGGCTGAGGGCAGGTAGCAGCATTCCCGTGCCGCATCACAGACCAGCACCAGCTGGTAGTCCTCCCGGGGACACTGTGTGCACAGGCTGCGGAAGAGGGCCTCTGCCTGGCAGGCCACCTCATAGCTCAGCTGATCTGCGAACAGCAGGCTGTAGACCTTGTGCCCCTGGGAAACCGGGGCCAGGCAGCGATGCAGGAACAGGGCCACCTCCTCAAATGTGGTCCCCGGGGTACAGAGTAGCACCTCATCGAAGGTGGGCAGGGGCTGGCCTGGGGCCTGCATGTAGATGGCCAAGGTAGCCAACAACACCTCAGAGTGGCCACATAAGACCAGGTTGGGCTGGCCAGCCTGCAGGCCCAAGGGGAGTGACCGTTCCACAGGAGGCCTGCCCATCCTGGCCAGGCAAGCCAGACAATGGCCCAGGGCCTCCAGGTCCAGGCAGCCAGGCAGAAAGACACTCATGCTCTCCAGGGACTGTTCCATGATGGCCCTCAGCTTGGTCACCAGGCTGATCTCAGCAGATTGCAATGGAGGTAATTTTTCCATCATTGTCCTCACGTGGTGTCTGGGGGCCTCATTGAACCCCTCGGTGGCCCTTAAGACGTCAGCTGGGGTGCAGTTGTCTTTGATGAAGGACAGCATCATGAGGGCAGCTTTGCTGGGACTCTGCTTCCTGAGCTCGGTGCTCAGGAGGACCAGCTGCTCGGCCGTGTAGAAGTTGAGGTAAAAGTGCTCCCTGCGTTTTCTGCTCACCAGCTCCTTCCAGTCATCCAGGAAGTGCTCCATCTGCCTGCAGAGGGCTTCCAGGAGCTGGGTGACGTCCCCACTCTCTGCCAGTTGGCTTACCAACTCCAAGTGGAAGTCCATGCAGATGGAGATGCCATTCCCGGGGCAGCAGTAGACCTTGGCAGTCCAGGTCCGGAACAGCATGTTTCCTGCAGAGTACAGGTTCAGGAAGGCTTGTATGAGCCGCTGCACATGGCAGAATAACTGCGGGAAACAGGGGCATGAGGCAGAAGTCACAGTGAGCTAGTGAAGAAGGACGTGCCAATCTAGACACACATGGGTTCTAAGTCAAGGGGCTTGGGTTCACTCCTCCCACAGGGTCACTGGGAAACACAAAAAGCCTAGGGAGAGGGCAGCCACCTTCAGGAAGAGATCAGGTTGCAGATAAGAATGTTGATGTGGGCTGGACTGTGCTCAGTGGTAGAGCACTTACTTAGTATGTGCCAGGACCTGGCTCTATGGCTGCACTGGAGGAAAAAATGTCAATTGTGAAGTACAAACAAACTGTAAGGAAAGAACCTATAACAGGAGATATCTATATGTATATGTATATCTATATCTATCTATCTATATCTATATCTATCTATCTATATATATATATATATATATATATATATATATATATAGAGAGAGAGAGAGAGAGAGAGAGAGAGAGAGAGAGAGAGAGAGAGAGATTTTTACAAAAACCAACAACCTGTGTCAACAATTATTTCAGGTTTTTTTTTTTTTTTGGTACTAGGGATTGAACTCAGGGTGTTCTACCATTGAGCTATGTCCACAGCCCTTTTTTATTTTAAGACAGAATCTCACTAGGTTGCTGAGGCTGGCCTCTAACTTGCAATCTTCCTGACTCCCTCCTGAGTCACTGCTGTTACAGGCATGTGCCACCACACCTGGCTTGATTACTTTAGTTTTGAAGAAGAGTGCCCATTAGAATCTTGACGTGTTTGACTTTACCAATTTACAGAGTAAACAAAGACATTTGTGCTTCCTTTTAAGATCTATCTACTTGGTCACCTCCTGCTAAATGCAGCTGATTAACCACCAATGGTGACAGAACCTTCTGAAGTTCTTAAGGAGGAGCTGATGCCTCCAAGGCCTGTCCCACCTCAGATGTGGCTCCAGGCAAGGTGCACCCTGCAGACCCACAAGCTCCACTCTCTGGAGCCAGTCTGTCCACCGGAGGCCAACCCCTGCCCCTTCCCCTTTGCAAGCAGCAGGGCAGTGAGTATGCCCAGCCTGAGGCAACAGGGCATCTGCTCACCTCAGAAAACCTCTCCACTTCCATACTCTTGTGGTCTTTCTTGCCAGACATCAGCATCAGCTTGTTTAAAAGATCCCTCAGCTCTTCCAAAGTGTAAGAGCGATCTGGCTCCAGGTCACTGTGACCCCCAGGGAGGATCAGGCTCAGGATGGCATCTGGGGAGATCTGGGAGGCACAACATGTTTAAAGGCCATTTTCTGGTGGCTGAAACCCTGACTCTGCAGCAGGCCAACGCATGCCACCAACACTGCACCTGGAATCTGGGAGAGCTCACCTTCTGGTCACCTGTGGATGCCCTGATCTCATAGATGCCTCTGCTGTTGATTGCTGTGGCCAGGGACAGGGACGAGAGCTCAATGGATCCGTGGCTTTCCTTCACTGTCTTCAGCCACTCCAAGTTCCTGGCAGAATCTCGCTGTTGGGATAAAAGCAGAGAACATGGACCAGGGTTCGAATGACTATCTTCCTGGATGTCCTCCTCCTGCCTCTGCCCTTGCTGGGCAAACTCCAGCCACTCTCCTCCAGGGCTCTGGGTGTAGCTGCTCATCCAGTGCCTGAGGCTGTCTCAGGTGCCTCTGACTGGTCCTCAGGACCCTGCCTGGTCCCCAAGGACCCTGGCCACTCAGTGTAGCTGCACTGGTGCCTGGTTCCTAGCTGACACTTGGAGTGCACGTGGCCTGCACTTATGGATGATTGGGTGGATGGCCACAGGCCACACTCCCAAGTGAAATGCCACCATCCTGTTAGGTTCCCAGAATAAAGGCCCTCTGAGGAGAGATGCTTGACTGAACAGGAGCCCTAAAATCTTAATGTCCTGCCATGGTCCCTGAGCATGACCCGAAGAACTTGAAAAATTGCAACAGAACGTCAGCTTCTAGCAGAAAAATGAAACTGCAAATTGCTCTCTCTGTCCATCTCCCCACCCTCCAACCACACACAGGATTGTCCCAAGGCTGATGCAGGCTTCTGGACATCTCTTCTCGTTGGGCAAGTTATGAGTGTACGTTTACTCAGATGCTGGTACAGGCAGTTAACTTAAGTGTTTTTTTTTTTCTGATAAAAAAATCAATATTAATTGTGAAAAATACTCAAAAGTAACCAAACAAATGGAAAATTACTACCATTCAGAGAAAACTGCTGCACACCCTTTTGCACACTTCCTACCATGCTCTTTCCACACTTGTCCTGTAGGGTGGAGACTGCTCTTGACATGCAATTCTGTAGCTCCCGTTCCAACCCAAGACAAAGAAAGCATTTCCATATGTGAAGAAAAGCTGGTTTTAAACATCAGTTTAAATGGCTGCCTCCATGCCTCCATGCCCATGTGCCCTCCAAGCACAGCTGCTCCCCAGGGCTGCAGGACCTCCATGCCTTGGAACCGGGAACAAGACTCACCAATTTACGGGGCAGATGGGGGTCGTTTTGCAGAGCCTTCCAGAGTTCTCTCAACTGTTCCATGAACTCGCTGAAGCCTGCCTTCTGGTCCAGCTTATACAGCAGGGACGCATAGCCCTGCACAGCATCATGGAAGCAGGCCACCCGGTCCACGTCAATGTCACTCTCTCCAGCTGAGATGGAGGCCAGGTCCACAAACACCTGGAGCTCGGTGATGCCTGGGGCAGAGGACAGGTCAGCACAGGACCACTCCAGGATTCTGCACAAGTCTCACCTGGAGCATGATCCTTCGTGAAGCCATCAACAGACACTAAGTAAACACCTAGGATGTGTGATACTTCCTGCCTTCAGTTAGGACACCAGGGAACCTTTTCTTTTGCAGCATATGATGACACCACTGACCAACATCTAACCTTTACCAAACAATGTCTCAGGCACTGTTCTAGGCTTGTGTGTAACTTATTTCCTTTAATCCACAAACATCATCACTTAAACAATTCAGATTCAGTTGGTTAATAATATGTGGACAATTACTTATTTAAAAAACTGAGATAATTCCCCCAGGGTTAATTACTAATCAAAGAATGTACATCAAAGCAGACTCAGGAGTACAAGGTGGAAGCAGCATAGCTCTGGATGAGAGCTGGAGCCAGCACAGCCTTAGTGGCAGCAGGAGGTGGTCTTCTAGGCCTCTGCCCCTGCTCCACCTCTTTGAACTTTCTTTCTTACCTCTCCTCCCCTGCCTCTATCTAGTCCACACAACCATGCAGGCTGCCTAGCGCTAGGCTGGAAGAGAAATGCACATTTTCTACAAGCTTAGAGCAGCAATGCCCCCCTGCCTGCAGGAGCTTACCTAGGCCTCTGGCAGAATGAGTTAGAAGGAGCAAAGGAAATCCAGATGCTTACGAACACAGATGGAGAGAGCAGCAAAGTAAACAGTTTTAACCAGAACCCTGAGAAGCCATCCTGATGCAGACTCCACTGTGAGCCTGGAAGCAGACACTATCCCCCACTTAAAGCACACACACAGGAATGAGTCAGAGTGCCCTCAAGCTCAGGAACCCCACTTGGCAAACAACTGAAGTCAAGTGCCCCCCATACCTCCCAGGGCCTCGTGCAGCCAGCTGACCAGCTCCTTCTGCAGGGCCAGCTCCTCCAGACACTGGCAGCAGGGCTCGCTGATGTCCTGCAGCAGCTTCTTAGCCCAGATATGCTGTGGGCTGATCTGGTCCAGTGTCTCAAGGAGGGTGGCCTCGAAGTCATCAATCTGCAAGATGAAGCTCTGCTGTGGGCTGCATCAGAGACTACCCATGCCTGGCCCGCCCCCACATGCCTGGACCAGCAGCTGCTATGGCAACAGCATGACACTCTCTTGCACCAAGGATAGCATAACCTCCACAGCCCTCCTTGCTGGGCAGCAGTAGCTACTGTCACCGGTACCCAAGGTCCTATGGGGAAGCTTACTTGGACTTTGAAACCTGCTCCTCACAATAGCCCTGCCAGGTCCATGTCGTTGGCTTCTCTGTTTTTGGGAGTTACTCACAGATGTACCGAAGGGTTCAAGTTTAGGTATGGACACTTCCATACTCTGTGCTAAATTCTAAGCATTATCACACCTGTCTCTAATGAAAAATGGGCTACACATGTCTTAGAAACCTGAGGCTAAGAAATAGGAAGAAGAGACTCAGGCCTGAGTTACAACAGGAACAAGGTACCATTTGGCATTTCCACCAGAACTAGGGAGAGGTACCTGGACAGCTGACAAAATATTTCCTTTTGTGCTTTTACAATCTAAAGAGATGAGATTCCTTTAGAAAAGGGATGGTTTCTCTATCCCGAATTTTGGGTTTTCATATCAACTCAAGAAAATTTACTAGCTAAGGAACAGTCACACTGTCTCAAGCAAAGGTAAAAACCCAGGGCTTGGAATATTCCAGACTTAGTGCAACCTAGATGAGAGTCCTTGAAGGGTGCTGCCACACTGACCTTCCCAGAAGCCCTGGGGCTTCCAAGGAGTCTGAGGTAGGCCCCTACCTCTCAGGAGTCCCCAGAAAATAACTTACAAAGTTTATTAAAGTGTAAATAACACTGAAGTCACCGATCAATCCAAAATTGTTTTTGACTTGCAAGATGACCTTGGCCGAGCTGATTGCCTGGTGCAGGCTATGGTACTCCTTGATCTGTTCAACACGCTCTGAGATCCAGCCCCTCTGGGCCTGGGGGTCTACTTTACACATGATCTGGAGGTCGAAAGTCAGGTCATTGTATTTATCTACAAAGTCCTTGAAGATGACATTGATTTCTCCAATGGTGACCTCTCCTGACTTCAGATCCTGATACAATTTCATGAACTTTTGGTAACAAGGCGAGTACAAGTACTCATAGGCCTCTATAAGCACAAGGGTTCGTCTTTCAGATTCTCCTTGGGGATAGCTTAATGACTCTGCAGCTTCTTCCCAGAAGATCTGGAAGATGTGGCTGTCCATCAGCGAGTCTATCCTTGCAGCCATTTCCTGGACCTCACAGTCTAGGTTGTAGTGCGTCATCTGCTTGCAGGCTGAGGATGCCGGCTGGCTCACCCTCATGGCTTCATTCAGTCTTTTGTGGTTCAGATCTTCTGAGTGTCTTGCTTCAATCTCTCCAAAGTCCACTTGGGAAACCATAGGAAATATGGAAGTTAAACTGCTAGTCATCTTATTTTACTTTCGTAGAATTTCTAATCATTTCTTTAAGAAAACCATTTCTTTAAGCGAATATCATTGCTGGGATTTTTGTTTCAGTAAGAATTCATCCCTCCTCCCCTCCATCTTGCCTTGGGCTTGCTCATCAGTTTTAATAATTAAAAATAGACTGTAAGCTCTTGTATGGAGGGGACAGTTGGAAACACACATTTATCCCCCCCCCCCCAAATCCCACTCCAGTGGCAGATTAGAAATTACTTTTGAAAGATCAGAATCAGCAGGAACGAGGAGAGTAGAAAAGGAGCCCGATAGCAATACAAGCTGGGAAGTGGAAAGACAGCCACACCAGTGGCAAAAGACACTTGGGGCCTGAGAATACGGAACCTTAGGCCACAGCAGACATAAGCTCAGCCAGGCCTAGCTCCCTAGACTGGGAGAGGCAGAGAGGGAACTGGAATTGGGTTCCAAGTCTGTTTAAGAAGCAGTTGGTGAGAGTCCACTTCCAACATGGAGGCAGATGGGGGCTGCTCTCTACCTGGCAAGGGGCAGAAAGGACCACCTGCAGGGCTCTTAGGCCTGGAGGCTACTTCTAAACACACACCTGTCTTGGGCAGCTCCAGAGGACAGGGATTATTCAATCTAAGAACCAAGAGGACGACATAGCCACCAAGGCAGGAAAGCAGAAGTAAAGCAGAGACTCCTCCTCCTCCTCTCCCTCTTGGCTCCAGAAACCTGGCTGCAGGCAGGGGCTGCAAATATGATCAGCCCTCAAGAGAAGCCCTCAAGGACCAGGTCAATTTAGGGGCAGCCACAGAACCCCAAGGGCCTTGGCCCAGAAGCACTCAACCTATCAATCCATTTGTGGAGACTGCCTTCATAGACACAGACAAACAAAAATCTCCAACTAGAATAGGAAAAGCTTTAAAGCGGGAAGTAGATACCAAAAACCTCAACAGGGCTGGTGTAGCTCAGTGGCAGAGTGCTTACCTGGCAAGCACAGAGCCTAGGTTTGGGCTGGGATTGTAGCTCACTGGTGACTGCTTGCTTAGCACATGTGAGGCACTGGGTTTGATCCTCAGCACCACGTAAAAAAAAGAAAAGGAAAGCCTTCGTTCTATCCCAAGCATACAAAAAAGAAAAGAAAAGAAAGAAAGAAAAACAAACTAACAGAAAAAAGCAACTTGGATGAAACTGGAAAATATGCAAGGAAAAGAAAAAGAAAACCTTTAAAAATACCAATAATCTCTGAAATAAAACATACTGTAATCATGAACCATGAGAACAGCATAGTACATAAATGGACAGATCTTTCAAGGAAAAAGGGAGTGCCTTTAAATTCAGTGTATGCGGGAGCTGACATGAAAAGTTAATGTCCAGACTGCAGGAGGAGGTTAGGAGGCTTAGGAAGCGAAGCCCAAGCAGGAGAGATATCATGGGAGTCAGGCAACCATGCCAGGAGGCCCAGAAGCTGTTGATGTGCACCCTGCAAGAGGGAAAGCACAATGAACCAATTCAGGAGAACGCCCTAGAGCTCTAAGACTAAATCTCCGGCTGAGACCTGTCAGTGCCCCATCTTAGAGATGGAAAAGAGACCCAAGGCCAGGCACAGATTAATGTCAACCTCAGAACACGAGGGCCACACAGCTCTCAAGAGCATCCAGAGAAGGACAACAAGCTCCATACAGAGACTCAGTAGTGACGCTGCATCTGATGTCCCAATGCAGCACTCAGGCAGCACTCTGAAGGAAACTCTGCCCCTGGCCCAATGATCAACCTACATCAGGGGCACAGTTCTGTATCTGGCCTCCTATGTCCCCGTCCCAGCAAGCAGTAGATGCCACTCTCTGTCAAACAGGAGTCAAGCACAGGCCAGAGCCAAGGAAACCTGGGAGACGAGGGGAGATTGAGGGCCACCTCCCCACTAGGGGAAATAAGCCCTCTGTCCTGGGAGACTCTTCAGAGACATCCACTCAGATAGCTGGTACAGTTTTGGGTTGAATTTGAAATAAACACAATGAAAAAGGGGAAAAGGAAGTACCAAGGCAAGAAATGCAATTCCACCAGCTACAGAAACTTTGTGCCAGAATCGTGGAGTGGCCATGGTCCACCACACGGCTTGCCTGTGAATCCTGTGTTCACACCATGGTGAAGGCCCTACCCTGAAGAAGGTACCAGTAACTCAGGACACCACTGGGAGTGACAAAGCAGCAAGCAGCCTCATGTTCAGGGCACAGACTGGAGAAAGATCTACACCTCCCCTCCTTGGGAAGCCAGCATAGGACACTGACACTGGGAAATCAGGGACATTGAAGGGTATGGAGGCACACAAACAAGAATGTACAAGGGAAGGTGTTTCCCCAGGCAAACACATTGAAAACTGGGTCAAGAATGTTTTTTTAAAAGCTTCTCCCTGAAAAAAAGGCCCCACTATTTGTGGCCTGCTTCGTCCCTGTGACAGCTCTCAAGGGTGTCCAGCGTGACTGCGGGAGCAGTACCTTGGACGAGGTGCTTCACTTTCCCACACAGCCTCAGGAGGCTGTCCACCTGTCTCTTCTCTCTCTTCAGAAACACGACTTCATCCATCCTCCAGTTCAGTGTCTCTTCCATGTCACAATTTTTCTCTTGGAATGAAGAACTTTCTGTCTCTGGAAAACAATGACAAAGTTTGTTTGTTTCCTTTGGCTAAAGGAAACAAACTTCACGGCATCCCTTTCTCTCCCTGGGAGTGCCCCACAGTCACCACCAGAAGCACAAGAAGCCCTCCACTTGGTGGCATAGAGGAGGACAGCCAGCACACATGTGAACACAGTCTTCTTACCAGCCTGGCCACAGCTCACCTAACTGCCACAGGTCCAGAAACTGACTTTTGTGCTTCAGGATCAGCTCCAAACGTCTGAACAATATGGGCCCATCCAGGATGTCACCAGTAACCTTCATGAAGACAGAGCTGGCGGCAGCCATCAACCTCTTGGCGTCCTCTGTGATGTTGGCTAACAGCTTCTCCTCCATTCCTAATCAGGTAAGGAGAGCAGTGAGTCCCTGCCCCTCCCACCTCTTTGCAGCTAGAACCTCACACCAGCCCCATGCCCACAGGGTGCCTGCAGCAGTCAGTGGTGTTTCCAGATGTGCTGACGCCCCACTCAGCTATGCCTATACCTGTGAGGTTAAAGTTTTACCCTAGTGCATCTCCTGACTGAGAGGAGGAGACCCTTCCAATGGACAGAATCAGCCAGGAGAACCACAGTGCTCAGGGTTGAAGGCCTGAGCCCACGTTACAGTGAACATAGTTCTTGGACTACACATGATATCTTTTGAAATTCACCTGTCCTGAGAAACCCTGCAGTAGTACAAAAATAAACTGCAACAGGACAAGCTCACATCAGAGGCCACTAGATGGGTGCAGGGAAGCATCTGCACAGCACCCAGGAAAAAGGCAGATCCATGCTGCAGCTTCATGCTCTGCCTATCTTGTCTGTGGATCAAAACCTGGAACATGAGCTTTTGGAGCGACTAGAGGATGATATTTTAAAACATGACTATTTTAACTGCCAGATTATTTATCTCACAGTAATATGAGGCTCGTATAGTATTATAAGAAGACAAAGTTTATCTTTACCATTAAAAACAAAGATAGCAGGGGGCTGGGGTGCATCTTGGTGGTAGTGTGCTAGGCTAGCAAGCACGAGACCCTGGTTCATCCCCAGCATCACACACACACACAGTGCAGCTGAGATGACCTTCAGTGGGAGAATTAACCAACCCAAGAACATCCAGACAAGGGGACTTTGCTCAGTGATAAAAGGAACAGAGCCATGAACCAGGAAAAGACAAGGAGGAGCCTTAACTGCGTGCTGCCGAGTATGCAGAGTGTAATACAGTGTACTCTTCCCCAGCAGGCTGCTGTGGCCCGTTCAGGACCACACACTACTCCTGCCTATGTCCTGGTGTAGAACAGAGCAGCTGGTTTGGCTGAGACAATCATTGGCCCTGGGTTTTTATTGCCACACCCAGTGCTTTCCCACTACAGGATCTGAATCTAGCAATTTACACATAAACCTGCACCATCATTTCCAGGGCAATGCATGACACTTGGGAAGATGATGGCTGAAGAGTCACTTCATGTTTTGTTAGTTATCAATATTGGTCTCAAAATGTGAGCTTCACAGGGAGGCAAGCTGGGCTTGGACTTGATTTCTAATCATTTGTTATCTTGGAGACAGTAAGTCTTCAACACCCTGGGTAAGCAACGTGTCCTGGGCACTTCTATTCTCTCATCTGGAAATCAAGGGGCTTGGGGACTTTAAGAGGGGCTGCTTCAAGTGTGTCCCCCCAGGAGCACATGTCCAGCAGGCATTCAGCAGACTCTGGTTCTGCTGTTAGATGTTCTTAATTACACCAGATGCCTAGCACCTGCCTGGGCACCTCTGTCCATCCTGCCTTTACCAAATCTCAGCACATGCAGGCTGAGGATCAGGTCAAGTACCTTGCCCTGTTCTGCCTGAGGAAGGACAGCAACCCCAACCAGCCGTATACGCACTGTACAACTTGAAGAGCTGCTTCACATCTGGCCCCGTGAGCAGATGTTCAAGAATCTCATCCAGGCCTTCCATGGCCACTCTGTTGTTCCTGGGCCAGGACTTGGTGATCATAGCAGACATGAGGCTGCCAAATTTCTGCAAATCATGACAAGAGACTCCCTCCAGGACACTAGTCTGAGACTAAAAGAAAATGAATTGAAAAGAGAGGACTTTAGAAGATTTTACTGATTTGTTTTTTAATGACACAAGTTAGCACCCAAGAGCATTTCAGAAATCTACTGAAGCTAGTTTTATAGTGCCTCAAAAAAATAATAATACAGAAGAGAGGTTGGGCTACCCCCTAGTAAGTGGGGAGCTTAGCCTATTGGATTCTCTGGATTTCATCCCCAGTACTGCAAAAAGAAAAGAAAGAAAAAACATAAAATGCTTAAAATTTCCTAGAGTGATTCCATTTCCTTGTGGCCTGGCTTCTTATGTGAGGTGCCAGAGATTTGAAGATGCTTGCACACGCATGAACACACCCCCACAACCCCAAGTCATACACCATCTCAGCTCACTGACAACATCTGCATTTCTCTTAGACTTGCCTGTCATTAAAAATACCAAAAACAAGATGAGGAAAACTTTTAAAACTAGAGAGCAACATTTTAAAACATGACTATTTTAAATGTATCATGTATCATTTTTACTATATCATGTATTTTATGTCCTGAGCTGTGATTCTCATAAAGACTACCCTCAAGCACCATAGACAATCCAATTCTCCTTCTGATGCTTCACCAAGAAACAAAATGCATTTCTTCTTTGGGTTCACAATTTTGCAAAAAAATGTTCAGTAGTCAGAAAAAAACACAGGGTAAACTAACAACAAGATACTTTTTTGACATGAAAGGATAGAAAAATCATTAACTAGCCACACATAAAAAGTTATGAAGCAGATTTATCCCATGTATAAAAAGGATGTTTTAAAATAAAAAATCAGTTAATAAGCTGGGTGTGGTGGCACATGCTTATAATCCCAGCAACTTGTGAGGCTGAGGCAGGAGGATCACAGGTTGGAGACCTGATTCAACAACTTAGTGAGCTCTGTCTCAAAATGAAAAATAAAAAGGGCTGGGATAAAGAGATAAAGTACACATAGGTTTAATCTCCAGTACCACATACACACACAAAAATGTTAACACATCCTACCAGTAGAACAAAATAATAGCCATTTTAATACACACAGAATAAGTATCAGACAAAACTCCAAGAACAACACAGGATGGCCAATTTCACCACTTTCACAGTCCCAGAGTTGCTATCCAGGGTAATTATGTTGGAAAATGAAAAAAAAAAAAGGTGTTGGGATTGAAAAGGAAGTACTATCCTCGTAGGAAGATAACACAGTCATCTTATATAGAAAACTCAAAGAAGACGCACTCTCCCATGTATGCCCCACTAGAGTCATCAAACAAGCCTGAAAAGTTGCAGGACACGGAGATGAGGTACAGCCCTATTTCCATATGCTAGTGATGAACAATCCAACAACAGAATTGAGAAAATAATTTGTTACAATAGCAAAGGAATAAAGCACTTATGAGTAAACTTCACAAAAGAAATGCAAACCTTACATTTAAAAACTGCAAACCTTTCAGTTAACTCACTCAAGAGAACAGAACTGGAAACATAAAACATAAGTGAAATTCTCTCAGTACATGATGCAAAAAAGAGTAGCAAGAATTTTGAAAATGGCCTTACATTTGGAGGAATATTTTATAGACTACTTGAATTTTTTAACCTGGAGAAGAATAATCTTGGATTAGCCAAATTCTTGCTATTAGAATTACTCCAAAGTGTTTGGAAACTTACTTTGCCTAAAAATTTGGTGACATATATCAGTATATTTATGTCATAGATCTGTATAGACCATATATGTATATATGGTTACATATATAAGTATGCTAAATATTTTTTTGATGGAACATCACAGTCTTGTGCCAAACTAAATAAAAGGCAATTTGAGTGATGTATAGTTTACCTCCTTCTATGCAACATCTCCCAATTTAGGGATCTCCACATGTTTTCTTATCTCCTTTTTTGGTCTGTTCATAAGGTCTCTGGAGGCCTAGGTTTGGAATTCACAGACATTTCCTCCTCATTCAGTCAAATCAAAGTGTTAATGTCAATCCAGATTCAAGGGTTGGGGAAAGCAATTCATCCTCTTAGTGAAAAGAGTTGCAAAGAATTTGTGGCCATTCTAAAGCTGTCATAGTGATTTAGTTTTGTAATTTTAACCTAATTATAAAATGAAATAAGAGAGAAATAAGAAATTAAAAGGGTTGATCTTTTGAAAAATAGGAGAATATTAGAAGAAAAGGAATGAGAGGGGAGAATAGGAAGGATAGGAAAGGGGAAGAACAACATTAAATTAACCAAACTCTGTCCTGTGCACATCTGAATATATCACAATGAATTCCACTTTTATGTACAACTATAATGTACCAAATAAAAATAAATCAATAAAAAAGAAAAAAAATAAATAAAAACTGCAAACCATTGTTGAAAAGAATTAAAAACCAAAATAAATGGGAAGACATTCCAGGTTCAGAGACCATGAGATGTGACATTGTTAAGAGGTCAACACTCCCCAAACTAACCTATAGATTCAAAGCCATCCCTGTCAGAATCCCAGATGTTTTCCTTGTAGAAATTGACAAACTGATTCTAAAATACATATGGAATCCCAAGAGATCCAGAAGAGCAAACAATGCCAAAAGAGGAGAAAAAATCAGGAGAACTCATGTTTCTTGATTTTATGACCTACTGGAAAGAAATGGCAGTGGAGATACGGATGGATGTGAGGTGAACCCTCAGGACTGCGTCAACTGATTTTTGACAAGAGTGCCAAGATCCCTCTAGGGGTGAAGTATAGTGCCTTCCTCAAATGGCCTGGGACACGCTGGATCTCCATATGCAAGAGAATGTACCTGGACTCCTACCTCCTATCATGGAGAAGAGGGGACTAATGTTAAGAGCTAACATTCTAGAGCTTTCAGAAGGGGTCTCTCTCTGATAGAGCACTTGTTTAGCATATGGTCCTAGGTTTAACACCCAGTGCCCAAAACAAAACAAAACAAAAACCTTTTAGAGGAAGACACAGGTAAAACTTCACGACCCAGGATTTAATACAAGATTCTTTGATGTCAAAAGTATTAGCAACAAAGAAAAAAAATAGAAACATTGAATTTCACTAAAAGTAAAAACCTTCCCAGAAGTGGTGGGGCACACCTGTAATCCCAGCTACTCAGGAAGCTGGGGCAGGAAGATTGCAAGTTTGAGGTCAACCTGGACAACTTTGTGAGACTGTGTCTCAAAATAAAAAAAAAAAAAAGGATTAGGGATATAGTTCAGTGGTAGAGCATCCCTGGTTTTAATCCCTACTACCACAAAAGGAGAGAGAGAAAAAAAAGAAGTTAAAAACCTCTGTGCTTTTAAAGAAATCACCAAGAGTGAAAAAAATCCAGAGAACAGGAGAAAATACTGGTAGATAACATATCTGACCAGAGATTTGCATCTGATTAGCCAAAGAATTCTCATAAGCCACAATCAAGGGAGGACATAGAGCCCAAATGAACAAAATGGGCCAAAGATCTAAACAGACATTTCTCCAAAGACATAGAAAGCAGAAATAACCAATAAACATAGGAAAAGGTGCCCAAGGTCATAGCCACCAGAGTCACCTGAGAAACTATCCTATACCTAAGACTGTACTTCCCAGGTCTGAGAGCACAGGCTGTGGGGGTGTGGAGAAGTCAGGACCCTCCGAGGCTGGCAGCTGACATGGAAATGGTCCAGCCACTGTGGGAATGGGCCAGACAGTCCTTCAAATCTCACAGGTACCAAGTGATCCAGCCACTCCACCATAGGCGTAGAGAGTGTGAACAGCACATCCACACAAACCCATGTGTGGAGGATCACAGCAGCAGACTGATAACAGCCATCAGTCAGGGAGAGCCCAGATGTCCACCAGAGGACAAATGGAACATAAAAGCACACTGCATCCATATGATGAGCAACATGTAGCCATGAAAAGGGACAAAGTACTGACAGATGCTCCAGAATGGATGGCCTTGAACACACACTCAAAAGAAGCCAGGCACCCACGGCCACAGCCTGTGTGATTTCATTCCTGAGATGCCTGAGTAGTCTGTGGAGGAGGAAGGGAGATTAGGTGCTGCTAGGGAGGGGCCTGGGGCCAGCATGGTGGAGGGCAGACACAGCAGATAAAGGGCTGTGTTTTCTTTCTGAGCTGATGAGAATGTTGTCAGGTAGACTGTGGTAATAGCACCCACACCTGAAACACACCATTCCCCCAAGCCTGGCTTCCAGGGATGAGTTTCAGGACATGTGGCTACCATGTTACTAAAGCACTGAGCAAAAAACGAATGATAGCCTTAGAAAGTATTAGTTATGTAAAAAGATGAGAGCCTGTTTCCCTGGAAGAAGGGACCTCTAATTCTCAGGAATCTACTGGCCAGTAATGAAGCTGAGGTCTGTACAGAGTGTGAACTGTCCACTAGGAAATAGAGCAGGACCATGGGAGCCTCATGGGTACTGTATGGGGACTGCTATTGACATGCACTGAGGCAGAACATCTTCACACTTTGCAGAACAAAAGCTTAGTGAACCAATAGAAACATTTACCCCTTTTGTTGGGAACAGAACCCAGGGCTCTGCACATGCCAGGCAAGTGCTCTACCCCAACAAGGATGGAGTCTATTGAACTTCATAAGCCTCCCTAGATGTCTTGTCAATCTTTGGAGTCTTTTCCTGCATATCTACTGGGAAATATTGAACAGGTCATAAACAAACCAGCAGCAAGGATCACAATGGGCAGATGGAGGCCCAGCCCACCAGATCATCTGCACCAAGGCTTGTAACACCGCTGTGGTTACACAGGGTGTGTGGCTGCCTCTATAGAAGGAAGCCAAATTGCATGTCAAGGAGTGGGTAGAGAACACTGGATCACAGCATGAGGTCCAAGCCAGGGAGGGGGCACCAAGGACCCAATCCTGGTCAGCACAGGCCTTGGAACTGGCAAGCAATTAGGGCCTGGAGCTAGCCATGTCAGCAAGCAGCTATGAACCCAAGCATGTTTCTCAAGAAGAGATTGGTCACCTGGCAGGCAGAGCTCACAGCTTTGATGACACACTTCTCAAAGCTCTTGGCCACACTGTCCTTGAGGCCAGCGGCGTCCCACTGAGGGCTGCAGAAGGCAGAGATCTGGGAAAGGGGCCTCTCCTGCAAACACAGAGGCAGGTGGGTGTATGAACACCTGGTTGTTCTGACTCCCCTCCTCCCTGCCTTACACTAAGCATGTCCTCCCTGCCCTTCACAGAGGAGCATAGATGAAACCAAGTTAGACTCTTCCCATGCTGCAAAAAAAAAAAAAAAAAAAAAAAAAAGCAGCCAGAAAAGCAGCTTGCAAAAACATGCAAATTTTGAAAAATGAGCCATTTTTCCTTGCTTCCGTTTTGCTAAAATGTCCATTTGACCAGGTCCATATAAAACACTCAGAGAGAAATCAGTTTTCCTCGGTTACAAGGCTTCATTCAAAATGAAGGGCATTTTTTTGTGTGTGTTTTCTCCATGTCATTGTGTTTAATAAGGCCCCTGCCACCAGCAGGTCCCTTGGAACACCTGTATATGGAGGGCTTGAGGACACATATGTCTAGGGCCCCAGTGACTGAACAATCCCATTCCCCAGCTCTTCTCAGGAATGTCACATTTTGTAGTCAAACTGCAAAGTCCTGATCAGAAACAGAAATACAAAGCTGGCGTAGATTCCAGGGCCTGCACACGCTGTGCACTGCTCATAGCCCTGGGTGCTGCCAGTGATCTGGGCTTATCCATCACCATGCTAATATGTCCTGATGTCTGGTACCTGCTTGAGCCTCCCTTCCAAGTCCCCCAGCAGTGACTCCTTCCAGCCACGTTCCGCAGAAAAGTTTATTTCCACCAGCCGCCGCCAGACCTGCAAAATCCACATGTTAAGTGACAGCCACAGGGACAAGTAAACACCACACAGGGATATCCTGCAGATAAGAGAGCAACAGTCAGGCATGGGGGCACCTGTGGTCCCAGCTGCTCAGGAGGCCAAGGCAGGAGGATCACGAGTTCAAAGCCAGCCTCAACAACTTAGTGAGGCCCTAAGCAATTCAGCAAGACCCTGTCTTTAAATAAAAAAATAAAGAAGAAAAGGGCTGGGGATGTGGCTCAGTGGTTGAATGCTCCTGGGTTAATCCCCAGTACAAAAAAAAAGAAGCAGGATTTTGTTAAAGCACTTGAAGGCAGCATTCTAACAAGTCTCCAAGCCCAGGTAGACATCTGTCCACATACCATGTCTGCTCAGGACAGGCAATGTTAGGAGGACAGGGGCCTGGATCATCTGCTCCTGCCCACATGCCTCCATATGTCCACCTGACACCTGGATCCAGGGTCCACTTGGGACACACAATGCATTTACTGGTCATGTCTCTTTCCTAGAGAAGTTCCCTGGCCTTATCTTTTCTGATGCTGACAATTTTGAAAAGTTCAGGTCATTCTGTAGACTGTCTCTTGATCCAGGTGGCTCACAGTTTTCCCATGATTACAATGGTTTGGTTGGGACACTACTAAGCCAAGCCACGTAAAAATGTACTCAGTGTAGGTCACGTGTGGCCAAACATCTGCACTTGCCACAGCTGCCCAGCCAAACACCTTGAGCCTGACCAAGTGGCCCATGAGACCTGTTGGTTCCACCAGGGCTGACAGAGAGGTTGGCCCTTGGTTAAGGCTTATCTGCCAGATTTCTTCACTGTGAAAGTCATCTTTCCTCCTCTATAAAGGCTTCTGCAGTGGGACACTGGAAATCCTGTGCCCTCCTGGCACCCCCACCAATCTCAGGATTCCTGGGTGATACCTGCCTGCATCAGCTATTATACCTTGGTTACAGAGTGACAGTTTTCTATTGCAATTATTTCTTCTATATTTATTAGCTCCATTCTTCAAAAGAAAAATAAGAAGTGCATTATTTATCTTTTTCTTCTTTGTTTATCAATGAATTTTAATCCATTCCTATCATTTTGCCTTTTAATAATCAAATCGTACCAGATTTGGCTAACATGAGCATCTTCAACATTTTTCTTAAAAAATACAGAATAACTTTAGACTTACAAAAATTCTGCAGAGGTAGCCCAGATGGTTTCTATGTTCTCTTGACCCTGTTTCTGCCATCATAAACGTGACTACCACTCAGTTGTCAAAAGTTAAAAGCTAGCAACAGCAGATCACCATGGCAACCCCAGACTTCACATGGAGTCCTCTTGCCTTCCCAGGAGGAGTCTGGATCACCACATGCATTTAACTCTATCCCTGTGATGGGCCTGCAGCCTCAGCACTTCCTGAAATTCCAGCACAAGGAATTCTTGGCCCACCTGTGCATCTCCCACTGACCCATGGAGGTGGCTGTTCTTCCAGGAACAGAATTGTGTGGTGGGAATGGGAGTTAGAAGGCATGATTGGGCCATGTGGGGTTGTGCACACCTGTATTCCCTGCTACTCAGGAAGCTGAGGCAGAAGGGTCACAAGTTCCAGACCATCCTGGGAAACTTAGCAAGACCCTGCCTCAAAATAAAAAATAAAAAGGGCTAGGGATGTAGCTCAGTGGTAAAGTGCTCCTGGATCAGCCCCCAGTACAAAAAAAAAAAAAAAAGGCATGATGGCATGTGGGTGTGCTCAGGTCCCAGGGCATCATTATTTCTGTAGGTGCTCATGGTCCCAGGGTGCCTTTGCCACAGGACTCTTGATGGACTGAGCTGGCAACTGTCTAAATCATGAGTTCCTACTGCTATTTCTAGCTCTTTCTATACCACAGAGCTCTTCTCCCTCTTATTCCTTAACTCCCTTATCCTGACTTCCAACAATACCAACAGCACATTCATCTCCTCAGACCTTGGTAAATTTATTTGAAAAACAGGAATAACCACAGCAACCACCTCAGAGTAGATGTTTAATAAATTTCATGTTTTTATCATTACTACTGCACTTAGAATCATTCTTTCTTGTCAGTGGCTGCTCAGCTACCCATCACTCATGCTTAACACCTGAGGATTATACTACTTAGAATCCTGGAATAATATTTAATAATACAATTGTGTTTTCCTGGGATTTCAGTCTGTTGGTATCAAACTTCACAAAGCAGTTGGGGGAGGATTTTTTTTGTCCTTGATTGAAATGAAAAAACCCTCTGGCCCTTTGGCTACCCTAGTCCATACAGTTGGGGTACCCCTGCCTCATATCACAATAAATCTTGCCACCAACTCTGTGTTAAGACCACAAGCAGGTTCTACAGTCTCCCTGGAAAACTGTGGCTCAAGGGGGACAACCTTCCACTTCCAGGACAGGGAAAAGGCAGCCAGGCTGGAGAGCAAGCCTGGAGTGGGCAGGACCTCCCACTCTACCTCCTTCCCCTGCAGCCCTGTAGGGACTCAGGCTCCT
Organism: Marmota flaviventris; assembly: GCF_047511675.1. Classification (NCBI taxonomy): domain Eukaryota; kingdom Metazoa; phylum Chordata; class Mammalia; order Rodentia; family Sciuridae; genus Marmota; species Marmota flaviventris. Next base: position 58,702,716 of record NC_092513.1, read on the forward strand.
GGATCCCACCATCTCTCAGCTGTTTTCTCCAGCACTGGGGTGACTATTATGGAATCCTCCTCATGTCCCAGGTTTTGAAGGAGGAGTCCGTCTTGTCAAATGACTTCACTCAGCTGCCAGCTAAAGGTGCTTCCTGTCATTTTGGCCTTCTGTTTCCAGTTCCACACAGCTGGCTTGCAGCCTCAGACCTGAAGCAGAGCCTGATGGTCCTACTCACAACCCCTGCCTCAGTGTGACTGCGCCCCATCACAATCTACCAGAGTCAATGACTCCCTTCTGGGCAAAGGGCAATGTCCCTTCCTCAGAGAAGAGACCAGGGCCCAAGGTAAGGTTCAGGATGAGCCCAGGCCTCCAGACCAAGGCATTGTTGGTCCGGTGCTTGGTGACAGGACACAGCTGTGTGACTCCCCACTCTGCTGCCCGTGGAGGCTCTGCAGCCTCAGGCAAAGCTCACCTGGATCTCCTCGGGGTATGTAAACAGTTCAGTTGAACCCTTCCGGAGCATGCTCTTTGCTAACACTGTGCGCAGCCAGGATCTCATGGTGGCCAGGACACTCTGGAAGATGTCTTCCAGTGAGCCCTTCCTGGCTGCGGCTCCCGAGTCCTCTGTCACATCCTGTGGGCACATGAGAGAAGGTTTACCAGCTCTACTCTGCTGCTCCCCACACCTGAGCCACCTTCTAGCTCCATGCTTGTTGGAAGCCCACCTGACATAAGCACTGTCGTTTCCCCAGTACCCTGGGCTCCCATGAAAGGGGCAACATGGGAGAGGAGGGGAGAAGGTATGGGTGTTACAGGTCCCTGAGTAGACTCTGCCTCACCAAGAGCCTCCACCATCGGAGGCACACACAATAGCCCTGTGTTTTCTCCAGATTGGGTGAGAAGAATGCACCCATGAACAGAGAGCTTCCAGAGAACCCTAAACCAGTAGGTCATGCAAACTTCCAGCCCTTAATATGAAGGGAATATGAAGCAGCCACTCTCCTGGCCAGGAAGCCAGACCAGTTCTTTCCCCATAAGTACTCTGTGGGGACAGCCACTGTCTCTCTCTTCCTCACCTCCACCACCATACCCACAGAACCTTTCAGGGGCTCAAGGCCTCTGGTGACCCAACCCTTCCTCAGCCCCTCTCTCTTTGCACTCCAGAGGTGCCAGGGAGCACACACAGCTACAGCATCAGGCCCCACTTTAGAGAGGCCTCTCCTGAGGCCCTGAGGGCTGCACAAAACCTGGGTCTGCCACCTCCTATCTTCCAGGACAATCTGAATGCCTCATCAGGACATGTATGTCCCTTGTACTGGGCCTCAGGCATTCCACCAACTCCAAGAATGGCTCCGGCCACACACTGACCCATCCAGGTGTCATCCAGGGCTGGGCAGAGGTGGTCAATAAATGAACTGCAGGAACAACCCTGAGGCTGAACAAGCAGCAGGGCCCTGAACTGTGCTCTGACCCTCACAGCAGCCACCCAGATGACCACCTGACAGGAGGCTCCCACATGCTCAGGCATGTTTTTGCTTTGGTCAATTTTAGCAAAGCAAAAATTTTGTTTTTGCAGCACAGGTAGAATATTTGTAACTACAGATCTGGGACCCCAACCAACAATGAGGACACTTCCTTCTGCAGAAAAGTAAGCCCTAAATAATTGACAAACTTTCGAAGCACCATTTATTGGGATCTGGCACCAACCTGTGATGGATGAAATAGTACCACTCAGGAGAAAGCAGACACCTTATCAATAAAATACATTCTTAGTACCTGTAATACTAGCAGCTCAGAAGGCCAAGGCAAGAGGATCAAAACCTCAAACCCAACCTCAGAAACTTTGCAAGGCCCTAAGCAACTCAGCAAGACCCTGATTCTAAATAAAATACAAAAGTAGGCTGGGGATGTGGCTCAGTGGTTAAGCACTGCTGGGTTCAACCCCAGTACTGAAAAAAGAAATTCTTAAAGTGTGTCTGTGGTATATTAAAGAAGAAAGGCTGAAAGGAATCAGGTGAAAATGTAGACCTGACCATCTCCATCCCTGATGTCACAGGTCTGAGGTGATGTGCAAAAAGGTTTAAAAAAATGAGTCACCCACAGATGCCATTCTCCATCACCCACAGTGGAAGCTCAGGACCCACAGTAGAGAAGCTGCACAGCAACTCAAAGCTCCTGATGCAGCAGCCCTGAGACACAGGTGAGAGAACAGAGTGTGAGGGCCAGGGGCAGCCGAGCTCCAGTGGCAGGAATCAGAGTGAGGTTCCCTCTGGGACATGAGGTCGAGAATGACTGCACGCTGAGGGGCACAGGGGCCTGAGCAGGGCAGCAGGACATGGGCTCTGCTGCCATGGTGTGTTGCTACATGAAGGGAAGAGTCTGGTGGGGAAGACAAGGCACAGACTTGTGTTTTTTTGGGGGGGGTAAACAGGCTCTAGTTTTCTGTGAATAATAGAATCTAGGAAAATGGAGGGGTTATCTTCTTGGCGAGGCCAGGGGCAAAGTGTGTAGTCTGCATACAATGGAACCCAGCATGTAGGAAATGCCAAATGAAAACCTGACAGTTGACTAGACCACTCTGTCTAATCCAGCCATCCCAGAACTCCCTTAGTTCCCTTCCAAATCGGGCTGCATGGAATCCCAGACCTCTGCTGGGCATGACATTTGGTCCATAAATCCCACTCACCTCCAGAGGTCTAAGTCCAATGACTCTGCAAATGATCTCAGCAGACAAGGTGGGGATCTCGTAAAACCTCAGGTGTTTGGTGATCCTGCAGACAGCTTCATGGAGCTTCAGGCACACAGTCAAGTAGGACTCAAACGAGGTTTTCTCAAGAATCCTACCCACCAGGATCCAGAGAGATCAGTGAAGTCATTGGGAAATGAGAAAACAATACCAATTATCAATTACCAGTCCCTTCCCTTTAAAAGACCTACAAGTATGCCTGTACTCACAGCTTCTCAGGAGGCTGAGGCAGGAGGATGGCCAAATTCAAGGTCAGCCTCAGCAAATTACAAGACCTTATCTCAAAATAAGAAATAAAAAGGGCTGGGGGTATGGCTCAGTGGTAGAGAGCCTCTGGGTTCAATCCCCAGTACTGCAAATAAATTATTTACTTAAAATAAATGACCTACAAGTAAGGCATTTACTTGTTCTCCTCCAGACTATCATTACAATAGGTCTTAAAGCTGTGACTAAGATAAAAATGGAACACAGTTCCTTTATCTTAGCTCAGCAGTTGGAACTCTATCAAAAGCAAGATAAAATATTTGCAAATACATTCCCTTATTCAAAAAACCTCAAGGGATGAATATTTCTAATCATTAAAATATGATATACACTTGGAGAAAAATTCAGAGGGACATGAGAGGGAGGGTGCTAGAAGAAGAATGTGCACTGAGCACAGAATTTCTTCCACCTGGCATGACCAGGTTTCACATTTACTGACTGATAGCCTGGTGATATGAGAAAGGACCCTGCAAAGTCACAGGGGCTTGCCACACAGGGGGACCCTGTGCTATGCCCCATGTCCAGACACACCAGGGGCTTAGAGGGGGGAGCACCAGCAGTGCTGAAAGGCTTCAGGAACACACAGGTCCCTGGTGCACATTCCTGTTCTGTGTTTCCCATGCTGTTCCTCCAGGTGGCAAAGGTTACTCACAGGTGTGGGAGTAAATGATTCTGCAAGGCTACCTTTGATTTTTGTTTTATATTGGCCCAACTTACAAAAAAAGTAGAACTAAATGTTTAAAAAATGCAGGACACATACATTTGTACTATGACAATGATCATTTAAAAATAAGTGACTACACAAAGGCCAAAAGGTCTGATGGGAATGAAGCAAAATCTCAGCACCCAAGAGCTGTTATTTGCTTTTTTGTTTGTTTGTTTGTTTGGTACTGGGGACTGAACCCAGGCCTTGCACATGCTAGGCAAGTGCTCATCCCCTGAACTACATCCACAGCCCTGTTGATTTCCTTTAAGAAAAAGAAGAGGAGGAGGAGGAAGAGGAGGAGGAGGAGGGAGGGGAGGAGGAGGAGGAGAAAACATGGATGGCTGGATTGGCAACTGCAGAAGACACTGGGGCACTTGCTGGTGTACCACCCTCCCACTTTGACAGCAGGTGGCCCACACCATATAGGAGCCCACACGAAGGGGCTGCACCAGCTGCTCTACTTACACATCCTGATAGATGTCCATGAGGTGCATCAGCATTTTGAAAACATTCTCAACATGCTAGGGCAGGAAAAAGAAAGGGAAATATGAAAGGTCCAACTAGGAAACAGATGTCTGTGCCAAGAAGGGAGAAAGGCACAGGGACTCATCCTGTTCTCCCTGTATACAAGCCTTGAAGGGCTCAAGGACCAAACTTCATTTTCAACTAGTGAAATGCACACTATAATTTATGCCATTTTCTTTTTTCCTTTTTTTCTCTCTCTTTTTTTTGGAAGCAGGTATCAAACCCAGGGCTTTGCATCTGCAAGGCAAGTGCTTTGCCATGAGCTACATCTCAGTGCTTATCCCATTTTCTTTACCCCAAAAAGAAAGACAGTAAGCATAAAATGTGTGACATCCAGAGTGCCTTCTAATACTCATATCTAACAAATGGCTACTGTTCTCTTGTGCTCTATTTACTAAACAAGAATCAACTTTGGAAAGTCAAACTTTCACCCTAAGAAATAGTGATTTCTTATTTCAACAATTTTCTTATTATTTCTCAGCACTTCCACCAACCTGCCCTTCAGGACAGAAGACCCATAAGCACTCAATGTTCAGTTTGTAACCTGCTTTTGCTAAGCAAGGACCTGACACCCAATTCCCAACCACAAACCTCCAAGAGATCTTCTGAGATCTTTGAGATCTTCTGAAGCCATTGCAGCCTGTAGTGAGTCCCTAGGAAACAGTCCAGGACCCGAGCAGGCATGAGACTCAAGTATTCGTTGGAGTTTTCCATATAGGGAACCAGGCTTCCCAGAGGCAGCAAACTGAACCAGGATCGAAAGAGATACTCATCCATACTCAGCAACTGCTTCTTCCTCTCCATGAAGTTAAGAAACTGGTTCCTGAATGAAGAAACCAGGACAGAGACCAGGGCAGCAGTGAGAGCACTGAACAGACTCAAGACAAGGAAAAGCAAAGCTGGGAAGGTCCAGAAAGCTCAGATTTTAATGATGATATCAATGCATCATCATGTGGAAATAGACATACAGAGTGAATCAGATGAAAACTGAACAGAATAGCCAAGTGTATGGCACACCTGTGATCCCAGCAACTCAGGAGGCTGAGACAGGGGGATTGAAAGTTCAAGGCCAGCCTGAGCAAATCAGTGAGGCCCTGTCTCAGAATAAAAAAATAAAAAAAGGGCTGTGGATGTGGCTCAGTAGTTAAGCACCCCTGGTTTCAATCCCTGGCATGAATCAATAAATAAATTTAAAAATAACAAAAATAAATAAATTTAAAAAAACAAATAAATTTAAAAAATCATTTCTATTTAGCTCCTAGTGGACGGGGAGGGCAAGGGGATAGGACACTCCACACATGGCAGTTATCTGTGTGTGGAAATGAGTGCAAAGGCTGCTTTCATGTTTAATTCAGATTTATTTTAAGTTTTATATTTCTCTCTTAAATTGGATTTAAATTTTTTTGTGTGTGTGGTATTGAGGGGCAACCTAAGGCCTCGCCCATGCTAGCAGGCCTCTGCCACTGAGTGCAGCCCAGCCCCCTACAATTTTTCTTGTGTAGGTTGTGCTTTCCATGTTTTCTCTGAAAAACCTTTCCTCACTTCGAGATGAGGTAGAAGCAGCATTCCATTAACACATAGGCATGTAAGGATTTTCCAGAGAGCCATCTGCTCAGCTGTGGTTAGGAACCTGCACCCTTGGACTACTACTGAGAGTGGTCCAGCTCAGAATGCAGCCTGTCTTGCTCCATGTGCCACAGGCACACCTGAGAAGGCCGTGTGTCCTGCCATGCGGGGCACTAAAGCCCCTGGGTGACACCTGGGTCTGGTTTCTCTGCAGCTTTCTCCCCAATGTCTGTACCATATTCATTCTCTAGCCATTTGCTCCACCAGGCCCTGGAAAGGAGGCACAGAGCTCCACAGAGGTACAGATTTGCCTGTTCCTCCTCTCAGACTCTTGATTGGTGACTGGATTTGATTCTCCACCTATTCCTCTGTAACTCCCGCTCTGACTTTTTTCTTTTTTGTGGGGCTGGGGTTGGAACCCAGGGCCTCAGCCAGCTTTTTAAATTGGTGGAATGCATATTGCTTAGTATTCCATTTTATCATTTATTTAGCTTGGAGTTTTGCATCTCTGAGTCCCCTTTTCTCCTCTTGAAGCGCAGTTCTCAGTGAGGGAAAGGGTGTTCAAGCCCTTCCCTCCCCCACCCTGGGGCCCTGGCAATACCTGGAGACACATGTGCCTTTAAGAACTGGGGAGGGGGCAAGACCAGCAGCACCTTCCAGGTGGGGGTCAGGCACACTGCTCAACATTCTACAGTGCACAGGATGGCCTCCACCACACAGAATGGCCTGGTCTCAAAAATACAACAGTGCTAAAATCAGGAAATCATGCCTAGAATTACGTTAGACAGTAGATTTTTAAAATTAATTATTATTATGATTTTATTTTTTTGGTAATGGGGAGTGAACCCAGGTACACTCAACCACTGAGCCACATCCATGGCCCTTTTTTAAATCTTATTTTGAGATTTTAAAGTTGCTCAGGCTGGCCTTGAACTTATGATACTCCTGACTTGGCCTCCCAAGTCTCTGGGATTTCAGGCATGTACCACCACACCTGGCTTAAAAGTTAGTTGTTGTTTTTTTTTTTTTTAAATGGTAGTAAACATAACCTAAATTTTAGCATTTCAACCATTTTCCAGTATTTGCAATGTGTCAATGACATCACATTGTCACACAACCAAACTCTAGAACTTTTTTCAATTTGCAAAACTGAAATTCTATCCTCATTAAAGACTAACTCCCCTTCCCTGGCCCCTGGCAAGCCACACTATTCTGAGTGTGAGGACGCTAGGGACCTCATGGGTGGAATCACATGGTAATTGTCCTTTTGTGGTCTGCTTTGGTTCATTAGCTCAATGTCCTCAGCACAGGTCTGTGCTGCAGCATGTGACTGAACCTGTCTCCATGCAAAGGCTTAGCACTCTGTATGAGTGCCACCTCTCCTTCCTCCATTCACCCTTCCACAGTCCCTTGGATTCACTGAGTCTTTTCTCCAGCTGCCTTGGAGAAAGTCTTTCTTTGGTGCCCAGCAGCCATGACTGTGCCGGATGTGAATGGCCTGCCCCTGTCCTCCCTGGAGTCTTTAGGTACTGGGGAGTCTTAGGCAGGACTCTCTGTTCTGGGAAACCCAGCACAATCTTTCCATCTTTCCTCTGGCCTCTTTCTCCTCTTTGCTCACCTGGTTTTCACCCACAGACTTCAGAAGTTCTGTTCTGCATTTCTCCCCTCTGCTCCTTCTCTGTGTGAGCATGACATTTCTACTGCCCAGTCCCCAGTCCTCTGGTTCTTGGGCCCCTTTCCCGCTGCTGTCTCCAGGTGGCTGCTGAGCCATCAAAAATAGTCTCCTTCTGCCCTCCAGGTGTCATCTGTGGCCTTCCGACTTGGCAATTTTCTTAATACCCATGGTTTCCAATGCTCTTCTGAAATTTCCCAACTGTTCAGAACATGTTCCACTTTTTCTGAAGGTCCTTTACTAAATTCCTCATGTTTGGGGCTATCTGTGGGTTTCACCCCCCTATTTCCTCCCTGGCCATGCAGCATGAGGGAGAGGAGCCAGGGCTTTGCTGTAGCTTATCAAGACTCAGATCATGGAAGTTTTCAATCCTTTGACAGAAGGGCCACAGTACCCCTGGCAGAAGCCAGAATCTGAGTGTCCACAGAAACTGGCTCCTATCTCCTTCTTCAGCCTTCAGCAAGCTCTGTGCATCCACATCTCAGGAACAGTGACTTTTCCAATTTTCAGTTCCTCTCCCCACTGGATGGCCACTGTCTTGTACACACTGTAGGGCCCAGTGAGCCCATGGTCATTATCTCTGTACTCTTGCCCACCAAGACTTCCACACTCCAGGAGGCCTGAACCTCCCACCTATAGGACAGCACACCATTCTCACAATTAGAGAGCAGAGAGTGTGGAAGTCCTCTGCTTCTCCTGGCCAGTTCTCTGGCCTAAGCCTTATGGCCAGCAAAAAGAGGATCTTGCTCCAGCCCTGCAAAAATGCAATCACCACCCCTCACCTCAGGTAAAAGGCAAGGTCAGAGGCAAGATCATGAACTAAGGTTTACCATATGTGGGGCTGTGTCCTGGGACACACAGAGGTGCTAAGTGTCTGTCACACAAATGAGTAAACACACATTAATACAGTCATAAGAGAAAGACTGCCCAGCACAGTAGCCACACCTGTGATCCCAGTTGCTCCAGAGACAGGAAGATCATGAGTTCAGGCCAGGCCAGGCAACTTAGCAAGACCTGTCTCAAAAATTGAAAATTTAAGAAAGGACTGGGGATGTAGCTCAGTGGCAAAGTGCTAAAGAATCATTATTCCAAGATGCGCTTATATAAATGCAGCTTTACAACTTACTCATTTAGCCATTTTTCCTGAAACTGAGAGAAGGAGATTCCCTTAAGGGCAGCCCAGATGTCCTCAGGCTGGCTCACAAAGTCCTTTCTTGGAGGAACCAGCTGCATACAGTAGTGCAGGACAGGGAGGATGCCCAGCCAGTCGACGACTCTTGCGTCTATGCACCTTTGGCACAGGTTGACCAAGTACTCTTGCCATCTGGAAGGGAACCAAGACCTAATGTGACCTGTGGTTGGCTGTGTCCGACCTGCCCTGTGGTCCAATGTCTCAGGAGGGCAACCAGCAGAAGTAGCAAGTGGCGTACCTGAACCCAGTTCCCGATCAGGAGACATAGGGTGGCAAGGGGGACAAGTTCCCTGGACCCCATCCCAGTGCACCAGAATGTCATGAATCCCAACAAACTCCCACGGGTGTCATTTCCACATACACAACAGCTGAGGTATTGAGGCCCTTGGTTTCCAGCCAAGAATTTACACAGGGCCTAGGGTTTAAACCAGGCAGTCTGGCAAAGGTGAACCTAAACACAAAGCAAACTTTTTTCTTTGTTTTGAACTGGGAATTGAACCCAGGGACACACTACTACTAAGCTATATTCCCAGCCTTTTTTATTTTGAGACATGGTTTCTTCAGTTTCTGAGACTGGTCTCAAACTTGCAATCCTCCTGCCTCAGCCTCCTGAGTCACTGGGATTACAGGCATGTGCCACTGTGCCCAGCTACAAAGCCACTTTTTAAAAGGAACAACTCATGGTGTGTGTCTCACAGGCACAGAAATAGATGCTTCTTCCTTCTCTCACACCCCCACACAGCTGTTTGTAGATGTCCTAACCAATGTCTCTCTTTCACAGAGGGCACAGCAACTGCCTGGGTCTTTAAAACTTAGGAAACCGACAGGCACTAAGAGCTCAGGAAAGGCTGCCTGATTTTACCCAAGCTCAAACCAAACAGAAGCAGAAGAGACCCTGATTGTCCGAGCACAGCAGCTCAGAAGAGGTCTCCCCAACCACATAAAAGGCCATGGCTGACCCAGCAGGGGCAGTGTGCTTCCAGAGCTACCGACACAGGTGGGACAGCAGGAACAGCATCCCTGCGGGTTCTGCAGCTTTTCGAGGTGACACCTGCAGGCAGGCCTGGGCCCCAGTGCTAAGGCGTGCTGAGCATGAAGAGGAAGGTCCTCCCAGGAGCACTTCTGTCATGTATTTTATATTCATTTATTTTTTCCAGTTGCCCGGGCTGGCTGTAAGCTCTTGGGTTCAAGCAACCCTCCTGCCTCAACTTCCCAAGTAGCCGGGATGACAGTGTTGCCGTGGTGCCTGGCTATTTGAAGTTTTTTGAAGTCAGGGTATTCAGGAGAACACAGAATTTAACAACACTAGTAATGAAACAATGCCAGGAAAATGACAGGTGCAAATGGTGACATGACTGTGGTTTTATTTTTCCCAGTGTGTGCACAGCCTTTCTCTAACAAGCACTTAGCTCTGTAATCAGATAAAAATCATGATAAATGCCTATGAAACCTCTGACAAAAACAAAACAAAACAAAACAAAAACAAAAACATGGGATACCTCTCAGATGTGCCCAGGATGTGGTGGAGTTCACTGTGTAGGACATCTGGAGAGCAGGTGCTGGGGCAGAGGATGGAGCACAGTGAGGTCAGGTCACCCTCAGATAAGCAGAGTTTGGTATCTTCCACCAGGAAAAGGAGGACCAGGCCCATCCTCATTCTGCTCCTCACAGGCCAGCCTTCAGGCAGGGCGTCCCCACTTCTTCCTTCCAGAACCGGTTTAATCTGCTTTTTCAAACACTCCCATAGGTGTTTTCTCACCTGATGCAGGGGAAAAAAGAGGCACCATGGAGTGCATGCCCTAGAGGCTGAAGGATTCTTGGGCTGGGGATCAAAGCCCTGAGGCAGGGGAGCTCTGGGGAGGGTCCCACCTCCCTCGCCTCCCCAACTCCCAGGCACACTGAGGTTCTGGGACAGCAGAAGCACAGGGATGCTCAGTCCCAAACCCTGCAGTGAGGTGGGTCTAGGAAAACCCTGGATGCTCCTGGGAGCTCAATGTTGAACACAGAGAGCATCAGCTCTGTCTCCAAGCCACAGTGTGGCTGAAGGGGCAATGATGGGCTCCACCCTTTCTTTCATCTCTGCCTAGACCTTGAAAGAACTCAAGATCAGTGCTGGGAGTGAGGCTCAGAGGTGCAATCAGGAGAAGGGACATGGGGGCAGGGGATTCCCAAGAGATGGAGCAGGAAAAGAAGGAAAGGAAAGGTCCTCCTGCCCACCCACCTCGGCACCTGCCCCAGTCAGTCACAGGGTCTCCTTACCGGTAGTAGTCAGGGGACCCTGCCCACCCACACGGGAGCTGCTGGTGACGGGGGGGGGGGGGGGGGAAGCCTGATACCTCTTCCTCTTCGAGGCCCAGGCTGTGCCAGGGCTGTGCTTTCCCTTCGTAAATCATAGGCACTTGGACAACAGAATAAAACTGCCGGAAGTAGGTGAAGAATTTCTGCAGGTTGACGAGGTTCCAGGTCTGAAGGTTGCTGAAGATGCGGCCCAGCATGATCTCGGCTGCTATCTTCTTCCCCTTCACCAGCTCCTTCTTCATATTATTAGTGAAGAAGTTCTGAAATTTCTGGAATGTCCCAGGAGGCTTTGTGCAAATTATGTCATCATATTGATGCCAGTCTATGGGTGATAGCAAGAAAAATGTCACACTTAAGATCTCAAAACCCACCAGCCCAAGACACCATCCCAGAAGACAAACACAGGGGCGTAGCTGGGCACAGTGGTACATGTCTATAATGCTAGCATCTAAGGAGGCTAAGGCAGGAGGATCACAGGTTGGAGGTCAACCTCGGCAACTTAGGGAGGCCCTGACTAAAAAATAAACAGACAGGAAACTGGGGAGCACAGTCAGAGGATGAAAGAACGGAAGGAAAACAAGAGGATTCTGATAAATTGAGGCAATCAGAACTCACTCCATCAGCTACCATGGCCATGCCCCTAGAGACAGAAATCCCAGACAACCCACAGTGATGAGCTTAAAACCAAGTCTCTGCTTAGTCATGCAGTTCAGAAAGCCTGGTAAAAGCTTTAAACATGACCACACGCAGGTTAAACATTTATTCCCAAACTACATCTCTCATTAGCAACTGAGTCCTGTTCTGGTAAATGACTTCAGAGTACCTACTGGGAACAGAAACACCCACTCCAAAGAGGACAGTGCAGACTACCCAGCAGACACAGAGATACTAGCAGGTGCCCACTACAGGGCAAGGACTGAATTCAAGTCTGCTCTGAAATCCAGCTTGCAAGAGACACAATTATAGACCTAGAAAATCCAGTGACGTCAACTGTAAAAAATTAGAAAACAAAAGTGGTTAGCCAAGCACCATGATGCATGGCTGTACTCCAGGCAATTTAGGAGGCTGAAGTGGAAGGATCAAAATTTTGAGGGCAGCTGGATAATTTAGCAAAACCTAACTCAAAATTTAAAAGAGCTAGGGATCTAGCTCAGGGGTAGAGGATTTATCCAGCATGCATGAGGCCCAAGCATTGTCAAAAAAAAAAAAAAAAAAGCAAGAAATATAAAGAAAAGAAAGAGAAGAAAAAAGACAGAAAACTTATAAGGTGGTCAGAGGTAGCTGAGCACCATGGTACATTCCTGTAATCCCAGCGACTCTAGAGGCTGAGGCAAAAGGATTGCAAGGTCAAGGCCAACCTCAGCAACTTCAGAGGCCCTAAACTAATTAGGGAGATCCTGTCTGTAAACAAAAAATAAAAAGAGCTGGGGACATGGCTCAGTGGTAAAGTGCCCTTGGGTTTAATCCCTACTACCAAAAAAAAAAAAAAGCCCTATGTGTAGAAAGACACACACAAATAGCAGTGAAATATTAAGACAGGTGCTGAGCAGGACTCCTGAGGCCCAAAGCAGGCACTGTGCACACTACTGTCCCATTGGTTGGCCCAGCCACCCCAGCTCTACCCTGTCCCTGCCAGGTGACAGTTGGCCAGGGTTCATATGCTGATTCAGGCATGGCCTCCTCTGGAGCTTCTCCTGACCCTACTCCAGCTCCTCGCTTTGTGGGACTTGTCAGAGCAGAAACTCCATCTTTGCTTGTGGAATTATCTGATGAAGTCCAGTCTCGCCTAAAAGCTGAAGTCCTCGGAATACACTATTGTTATTAAATATTAAGTACATAGCCAGGAGGCATGGTGCACATATAGCCTCTCAAGAGGATGAGGCAGGAGGACCTCTGGAGCCCAGGTGCTTGAGGTCAGCCGAAAAAACATATATATTTTTTTAAATCCTAGGCCCTGGGGGGAGCTGAGGACAGGGCTGGGTGCCCAGGCAGGCCAGGACAGCCAGTAGCTGCAGAAAGGGTCGCATACAAAGAGCTGCCAGAGGGCCTGAAGTGGTGCAGAGGGCTCTTTCCAAGGATTCAGCAAGTCAAATGTGGAAGCCACCCAAATGCCACCAACAAAACGTGACAAATAGCAGAGACCCACAAGGAAGCTCTCGACACCCTGTCCTGCTTCCAGTCACCACCTAGCTGCCTCCAGGAAGGGCCAACCAGCAGCTCCCTGTTCCCTGCTTTGTCCCAGAGTCTGCCTGGGACCTGGGGCCCACTCTGCCCACTGCCCAAGCCCTTCCTCTGGCTTGTCCTCTCTCCTTCCCATTTCCTCTCTCGCAATAGTTAAACCACAGCAGGGGCAGCGCACAGCAGAGGACCCATGCAGACCAGGCAGTCTGCTCCACACAGCAGCATCCAAGCCAGGACACAGGTGCCACAGGAAAGGCCCTTTACCTCCGGAGCGCAGGAGGGAGGACTTGACATACAGGCAGCGGTTCACATGCTCGCCCGCCTTCTGCGGCTGCTCATAGATGTACTCATACTCCACGGTGCAGTTGGAATCTTGGCAATGCTGAAGGACATACTTGTAAGGGATGGCTCTATCCAGGCTCTGCCTGGGAATGACAATGCTGCCTTCAATGAGGGACCCGTGCTCATGTAAGTCCCTGCAAATCAACAGACACTGGCCAGTTATCCGGAAGTCTTAACTCAGAAGATTGAGGTTTCAAACACCGGGAACATAGACCCAAAGCTATAACGGACACTGACCAAGACAGCATGTCTAGAACAGGGCAGGGCTTTGTTTCCAGTTAGGACAGAAAAAAGAGCCATAGCAAAGTGAAACGAAGACATGTATGCTGGGAATATCAAACACACACTCATCCAGGGAGCAGGGCCACCCTGGGGGCTCACTGATCAACTCTAACACACACTCGGAGGGCTGGGGACCGCGGGACTCACTCAACATAGTACATCTTGCAAGCGTAACTCCACTCAGGCCGTCCGAGCTCTTCTCCTCCCTTGATGAACACCGTGTGGAGCTCGGGGTCGAAGGTGACATGCTTGGGGATGATTGTGGTGAGCCGCTTCTGCCATTTCTGCAGACTATGGTCGCCATTACAAGATGGCGCTGGCTCCGCTGTGGTCTGTGACAAACAACTCCTTATTTGGGAGAGTTGGCACATGATTTTTCATCACCCTATGAGAAAGCTCCACGTGGCAGCTTTGCATTGGGGCTTGAGATGCTTTATTAAGGCTGGGAGGGGCATCCGAGAGAGAGAAGAAGAAATATCAAAGGCCTGAATAAACTGCTGAAAGAAGATTCCTGAGTTGCGTCTTCCTTGCGGGCAAGGGGTCGCGACAGATGATGGCATGGAAGTGCACAGTGATCCCCTCCTCGGGCTTCAGCCAGCTGGAAGAGAGAAGGAAGCACTGTGGTCACCAACTGCTCTTGGCCTGGCCTACCTCCTCTTTCTCTACTGGTAATTTTCACCCCTGGCCGCTGCCCATCACAAGCGGCCAAGAAGTGGAGAGGAGGGTGTGAGTCCCTGGCCTAGGCAGCCCACCTCCCCTGCAACCCCTGGACTGAACTCATCCCAGCGGCCCTCAACAGGCACAGATGGCCTCCCTGTGCCTTGGGCCTGGGCTGGCAACTTGGTACCTTGTGGGGACAGCTTGTGCACTGGCCTTCCGGTTCTTCTGCTCCTTCTCCTTTGTCATTGCAGCCGTGTAATTTTTGTCACTCCCTTCTGGCTTCCTCAGGTCTTTGGGTTCTGAGCTGATTTCACCTGTTTTTTCTCCAGGAGCAGCCAACCTGTCCTTGGTCTCACCCTCCTGAAAAGAGCAACCAAGCCCCAGCCTGAAAGGCTACCCCTAAGCCAAGCATCTCACAGCATGGCCTCTGAGGACCCTTCCCCAACCTTGCCTGGCCCCTCCTCCCTCCCTTACTCCTGGGCACACTAGTTCCTTCCACTGCACCTGTGCTGCTGACATGAAGGGCTCACTTTGAGCTGGGCAAGTCCAACCTGATTTGACATGGCTATGCCCACCAACACCACAGCAGGGAGCTGTTGGTCCACCCATGCCCCTGGAGGAAGGTCCACACCAGGCACCTTGTCTCCAAACTCACCAGGGCCCAGCCCAACCCACATGTGAAATAGTGTGCGACCATGGTACTCAGGAACAGCCATAGCCCTTTGTGAGTGACAGCATCCCTCTACAGGGATGAAGCGGCCCTGCTTTCCTCATGTTCACAGCACCTTCATTACACGAGCAAGCTTCTCTACTCGTATTATAGTGAACCTGGAACACACCCAACCAATGCTCTGGAAAGTGAACCTCAAAAAGCAGACACTAAGCTGCCCACCACACCACTAGTGTCTCAAGAACAGCCTGCTGATGGGCACAGACCCAACTTGGATGCCACTTGCCTGGTGAGAAGAACCCTGGGTGGCCTGTGGATGTCAATAGAGAGACTTTCACAGGAAATAAAAGCTGGGAGTCAGGGTGGGCAGGCAGGATGTGCAGCACAGAACAGAAAGACTGTGCCCCCCCAAATGACCTGCCACAAGGCCCAAAACCTGAGTGGGTGCTGCCACCTCACAAATGGCCCAGCTCAGTCCCTTCAGCAGAAGCATGAGGGCAACCAGCTGATCCAGGGCTAGAGGGAGGCTCTGCAGCCAGGCACACAGACTACCTCCTCAGCGACACCTGTGATTTGATGGCTTTTATTGCAGCCATCCTAATGTGTGTCGAGGAGGTCTTGCATTGCCCAGGAGGAAGCCTGGGAGCAGGCACCACACTCTGGGTGTCTGTGAGCTGGAACTGAGCCAGGGAGTCCCCTCTCCCCCGCCGCCCTGTGCTCCTGAACACTGGCAAGGAGCTCCCTCCCACAGCTCTCCCTGGGCTCCAGTGGGAGTCCCTGATCAAAGAATAATTCCTCTATGTCTAATGCCTCCCAGAGGCTGATGGGGCCTCACTTCCAAGGAAGAGCACCTGAAAGCACCTGCCAGCCAACAAGCGCCCACACATGGGTCTTGCGGCACAGTGGAGGAGCACCCAGCCCCGCACATCAACACAGAGACCCCGAGGAGAGTGGGACCCACACCTGGCCCGGCCACAGCTCCTGAGACACATGCATATTGGGTCTAGGGCAGGGAAAGGAAGGTGGAGACCAGGGACCTGGAGCCTGTAGACTTCTATGGGGACAGACCAGACCCATGCCAGGGGCTTGGCTGAAACCCACCGACCCTGGGCCCAAGAGGCAAGGCTGCTCTTCCTGCAAGGAACGCCCACCATCCAGGCTCCAAGCTGCACACTCCCAGCCTCCCAGGAGCCCTGATGCTCTGGAGACTCTGAACTTATTTCCTCCATTGTAGAAACACACATCCTCCAGGAAAACATAGAAGAAAAAGGAAGCACGCTGCCTGGACCTTGGTGCCTCCTCCAGGAACCTCCCAGCATTCCGGGCAGGAGGCCCGCCTGGGTCCCTGGGGGACCTAGGGCAGAGATGGGTGGTCCACAGCTCTCAAAGCCCTCACCCAACGACCTGTCTGTGCAGAGACCCCAGCCTCTCCCCCATGCCTTCATCCATGGGACCTCCAGGCCTGGGTTCCTGGCAGAGCACACAGTGACCTTGCTGGCCCCATGGATTCCTGGGATTCCTACCCTGGTCCTGCAGCAGGTGGAACCACCTGGAGAACTTCCAAATGGCTGAAAGGAGAGGCCTCTCTCTGCTGGGAAGCCAAGTCCCTTGTGTCCTGTTTCAGTTTCTAAAAAAGTTCCCGAGGCTCTGATTCTCCTGCTTCTTGTCTGATTCCCAGCAACAGTAGGAATCAGTGGCGTTTGGTAAAAAGGCCTCATGCCTGTGTTGTGTTCTCAGGCAGATCCTGGTTCTGCTGGCAAGTGGTTCTGTTGCTCTCGGCCAGTCCCAGCCCCTCACCAAAAATGAAAAGAGGGGCAGGGGGCAGTGGCCTTTCAGGGAGGCCCTGCAGCAGGATGAAAGTGGGTTGCCACTTCCCAAAGGTTTGGGGACTAAATGAAGCCCCTAAGGGTGCTGTGTCTGTCCTACCTGCCCTTTCCTGGCCACTGTCAGGGACCACCCTGTCTTGTCTCATAATTAATTTAATTTTTTTTTTTTACTTTTTAATATTTATTGTTTTTTAGTTTTTGGCGGACAAACATCTTTGTTTGTATGTGGTGCTGAGGATCGAACCCGGGCCGCACGCATGCCAGGCGAGCGCGCTACCGCTTGAGCCACATCCCCAGCCCCATCCATAATTAATTTTAATGCTGGCCTCACAGCAAGCCTGTGAAGACAGGCTGGTGCTGCTCATCACTCAGATCCCTTTTCTCGCCTCAAACCAGACCAGCAAGACCTCAACCACAGTTCAACCTGCACTTGGGTTCCAGAGGGTTCAAATCCTGTCTCTTCTTGCCACTAGCTGTGAGGCTGTGGGCAAGTTACTTAACCTCTCTGTGCTTCACTCTCAGCATCTGAAGGACAGGGATTTATGATAATGTCGTGTTTAGCACAATGCTGGGCACATCACAGCTTAGCAGCTTGGCTTTTTTAAACCCCTGGGACTGTAAACCTTCCCCTCCCAAGGCTCCAGCTGGCAGTTGTTCTTCCTGGTACCCAGGGGTGGGGAGCCCTGGCAGGTGGCTCCACCATTCCACAACTCCATCTTCACAAGGCAAGGAATCGACAGCCACTCAGGGTCCACAAGTCCCAGATGCTCAGGGCATCCTTGGGGCTGGGGGAAAGCAGTGCTGCCCTCTGGGAGCACTGTGCCCCATGGGCTCTAGGGCAGCAAGACAGGAGCATGGGAGGCACTTGCTCTATTCTGACTATCAGCAGGGAAGGCCCATATGATAGCTTACCCCCTCTTGTTCCTCTACAGCCTGGGCAGGCTGCGGGGACCTCTCCCAGGGCATTGCAAACCCACAGAGCCCTCCACCTCCAGCAGCCTCAGACACCTCTCCAGACATCCTCTGGAATGTCCAGGGCCCTTCAGCTCAGCCAGAGGCTTCTCATCCCCAAGAGGGACTAAATCCCAGTTCCCTCAAAGAAAAGAGACTGGAAACTTTAAGCAGGAGCTGGGCCCCTGCTGAGTCTGCAAGCTGGCCTTGCTCCCATCTGCCTAGAAGGCATTCCCCACTTGACCCCAGCACTCCTTGCAACTTGCCTGGTCCTGGGACTGCAGGAGGCAGCCTCTCTCCACACTGGCTGCAGAACTTGGGGGCCTCCTCACAGGAGAAGTGCTGTCTCTAGCTGGGGGAATCCTCCAGCCCAGTGGCCCTTCCCGTGCAGGTCTCAAAGGATGAGCAAAACTCCCCAAGGCAGCTGTTATAAACTGTGCCTCCTTCTCAGGTGACTACAGTCCCATTTCAGTTTCAGTTTCTAAAAAAGTGAGATTGCTGTAACCAGAAAGTTCCCCTGGTCAATTGACACCCAGCAGCAGTGGGTCTCCTGTGACTGCCCATGGCCACTGGCCCATCCCAAGTCCCATTCTGCCCTGGATCCCCCTCCATGCAGAAGACACTCCCTTCTCTGTCTCTGCCACCATCCAGCAAGCTAAAACTGTAGCTCAGACTGCCAGCTAGGCCAGCTTTACCAGACAACCACTGAGAACTTGGGGGAGGTGGGCAGGGGGACTTGGGTGGAGTTGCAGCAAGGGCAGAACCTTGGCCTAACACAAGTGGCCCCCAGAAGTGTGTAGAGCTGCTTGAAAAGCAAGGTTGGAGCTGGGTGTCACTGCCTAATATGGGTGTCTTAGTATCTCACCCTGCTCTCCTGAGAGAGAGGACAAGACAGCTGCCCCATAGGTAACCCTAAGCACAGGTGAGAGTTGGATGAGTCTTATAGGGACAGCTTTACAGCACTAGAGAGGTGCGAGTGGACATGATCACCTCTGGCTGAGCACCGCTTCTGGCAGAGGCCAGCCTGTGCTAACGGGTTGGGTTTGGAGTTCCCAATATCTGGCGGGACACTGCCATCTACGGAGGACCACTCCTTTCCTTGACCACGTGGCATCCAACTAGGGAGAGAGTCATGGCCACTCCAGGTTGAGGTCAATATGGCAGGCCTTGGCTCTTCCCTAACCCATGAATCCCAAAGCACACCTACCCAGCCACCACCCTCTTCTGCTGGTTATGCACCTGAATTGCAATGGGTATGATATCAGTCCAGTACCTCCTTGCTCAGGACTTAAAGAGGTGTGCATAACTCCTGTTCAGGCCAGTCCCTGACACCCTACTGTACAGGAGACTGCTTCAGAGAGGTCAGAAATAATCCAAGAGGGCATGATTCCTGTGGGTGTTTGGTATTCTGGGCTGGGCACATATCTCTGCCCTGCCTGGAAATTCAAACACCCACAAGAAAACTGGGAAGGGACTATCCATAAAAGGTAAGGAAACCTTTAGGAACAACTCCCAGGAGCTCCCCCTCCTTAATGCTGGCACTCGGCAGGTGCTGGAGGCACATGCTACAAGTCTAAGAGTGAGGCACAGGTGGGGCCTACCCCTCAGGGTCCTCAAGCATGTTAATATCTTGAAGATGAGGAACTCTGAGGCTTCACCACCTCCACAGCCTGCCCTTCCCTCTTCAGCCTCTTATGGCTTCAGGGCTGACCCCAATGCCCATGATGCCAAGGTCCTGGGAAAAACCACCCAGATAGGTTCAGGACTGAAGAAGGTAGCACAAACTCCAGTTCCCACCCTGAAGAGTCCTCTCTCTGGCCCCTATTTTGAGTCCCTGAGTAGAAGTTCATCTTGTGAAATGCTCCTTCAACTGCATAAGAAGGCAGCTTGCCCTCTCAGCCCCACACTTATATTTTTGTGGGCAAAACCTGGCACAGTGATGCTGTCATGAGAGCTGGAAGAGAGCCTGGAACCAAATCTAAACCTAGAAACGGGAAGATGTGAGTCACTGGGGAGTGGAGGTATGAGCTTACAAGACTCATGACACAGCATTTCATCACTTTGTGTAGGGTCCCAATTTTGAAAAGGTGAAGAAATCAGAGAGAGAGGGGATGATGAGAAGTCTTCTGACTGGGGAATCACCATGGAAATCAGGAAGATGTCAAACTTCCAAAATGTACATATTAATCCAGGGAACTTAGAATCTCTGGGGACCAGTAAAAACTCCTTCCCCTATAGAAGTTCTAATCCCCAGAGCCAAAGATACTCATACCCTAAAACACAGACTGATCCAGAGAACCAGCTTCAAGATATGGCTAAGGGCATCATCCTACAGGACTGCCCCTGAGGTGCTCTTGGCTACAGATATCCTAGCTTTCCAGGAGAGATTTTCAAGCTCTCTAAGCATGTCCAGCAGCAGTGCATCAACTTCTTGGGGGCTGCATGGACTCTTAACTAGTGAAGACAGCAGCAAGGACCTGCAGGAGCCCAAGATCCTTGAACTCCAGGATCCATGGAAGAGCAACAGAAATAAGTGCAGGTCAACTGCCAAGATAGAGGACAGAGTTGAGCCAGGTCAGAATTCAAACATAGGAAAAAATGTTTGCAGGAGAAGGCCCTCCTGTGCTGGGGAATTGGGCGCCTCTGCCCTGGTCATGGAGGTAGGAGACACTGTGCAGGACAAGTTCTCCCAGGCTCCTTCAAAGAAGCACATTGGGACAGGATAAAGAAATTTCCACAGTATATTTCCCCCAGTAAAGGCAAGGGGCAGACAAACTCCCCACCGAAAATCATGACTCCCATCAACTTCTACCTAAAGCTGAGGGTCAGTCTCAGGCTGACTGTTTACAGACAACAGGGCATTGGAAGCCCAGCCACTGATGACCTCTGTTGGATGAATCATAGAGCAGAAAATGAGGTTTCATCATGATCATTCTGCCTCAAAGAAAAACATGGTCAAAGAGGTATCCCAGGCCCCTGTGGGGTAGGCAAGCCCATTATTTCAGGGGTCCCTCCTCCATGGAACAAAGGAGAGTTATGGGACATAAGACTTATGGTCACCAGGCCAGCCTCAGTGGTGACAGACATCCTGTGGATCAGAAACAAGGAAAACAACCAGGCCTTCCTGCCCAAGGAATCTGCACCTCTGCCCAGCCCCTGCCAGCATAGGCCCTGGGTGGCAAGCATATCAGGCCATAATGTCCACTGTCCAAGGCACTGTGCTCTTCAGAGACCTATGTTGTCTGGTCAACATCAATATGCTTCTCACTCCTGTCCTTCTGAGAAGAAATTTTTCCCATAATTCAGACCATACTGAGAAAAACTGTCCCCATATGAGCCTAATCTTTGTTTAATAAAGGCTTTTTTCCTAATGAGGTGACAATTGCTTAATGATACTGTTTTGTTGTTGTTATTGTTTAATCAGACAGGCTTCTGTCTGTGTTGTGCTGGGTCATAGGGAAGGTGGTTGTGACTTTTATTCATTACAAGAGACTGTATATGCATGGAGGTGACATTGAGTACCCACCCTTATGCCAGATCCCATCAATATACCGTAAGAATGCATGACTTGATCATTATAGAAATAATAGAGTGCCTTTGGGACTCATCAAGATGGGGCAACCCCACAAGGACCCCACTCTAAGGTCTGAGTCAGCCTTTCCCTCCATCCTGTGTTTTGTGAGGCAGTAGAGATTGGTGTACAGGGTTCCCATGGGACTTAGTAGCTTCCTATGCCAAAAATGGGCTCAGGAAAGTTGGGGAAAGGGGTTGTTTCCTGGCCCTGAGTTCAGAGGTAGTCAGAGTCCTGGCTGTTGGATGTTTTGGTGGGGAACAGGGGAGACCTGCCCTTAGAACCCCCGCCTTATGGAGGCTAACATGGAAATGGGTCTTGTCAACTCCTTTTAGCTCTGGCTCCATGATGTGGCCATGTCACCTCTTTCTGCTCCTGCCATCATCACTCTCTAGAGCCTTAATCAGGATGGAAATTTTAGGTCCAGGTGGGAGTACCTTGGCAGGAACTGCAGGTTGGCTGCTAAGGGCTGTGTCATTTACAGCACCCTCCCAATGCCCCCAGCCTGCACAAATATGCACGCAATAACCATTTGACAGTGGGGCACTGTGGGCAGAGAGTGGGACATGGAGGATTGAAATGGAGACAAAGAAAGAGGCAGAGGAACACGCCCTCCCAGTACCAGCCACCAACCTGGGGGGAGGAGACATCACAGACTCACCCTGGTTGTGCCCCTGTGCACCCTGCTCTGGCTCCCAGACCACAGGCCTGGGGAAGCCTTTTTAGCAATGACACAGGCTAGAGAGGAAGCAAGCCCTTTGATAGAGAAGATTCATTTCCTGACATTATACTGAATGAGGCTGGGTGACTTTTTCTATTTATAGAAGGGATGAGTTAACAACTGGCAGAATAGCCAGGACCAAGGAACTCTAGCTGTGACTCCCAGTTTGGTGACCTTTAGACACATACATGGTTCTAGCACTTCCTCTGCAGTGGAAAGATGGGGACCTAAAAAGACCACAGGGGGTAGCCTGGGGTCACAAAGCAAGTTTTTCTAGGTTTCTAGAACTTGTCCATAGACTGGAGAAGAGATGGTTCAGTTAGAACTTGTCACATCAGAGCAATGACTTGTCCAAAACGTGGGAGCAAGCTGGATGGTGGGGGTGGGGGGGGCAACCAGGAAGGAGTCTTCCTCCATCTCACTCCGCTTCCAGTACAAGCTGCTTCTTCCCAGGGTGGGTCCACATGGGAAAGCAGGCAGGCCCCACAGAAGGAAGAGGAGAAGCCATGCCTGCAGAGTGTTTGATGCTATGGCCCACCTGGGAAGACAGCAGCACCACTCCAGCATCCTCTGCCCTGTTTGTTCCCTGATGGAGAGTCCCATACTAGGAGGTGCCACCAATGCAGATGATATAGGCGTGGTCCTTCTCTTATGCCTGAAAGTACTCCATAGGTAAAACCTGGCAGTCCCTCACAGTGTAACCCCTGAGCTAGGTCCTGTCACTTCATTGATCATAATCAACCCCAGGATGGGCCTAGCCTCAAGAACAGACCCAGACGAAGAATGGGCTAGAACAGAGACAGGTCATTAACTCTGATCCTGCTGGGTCCTATCTGAGCCCAGAGAGGCAGGTTCTCCACACAGAGGACTAGACAGGGACCCCAGGAATCCAGAGTGGATAATGCCACAGACAGTGACACTGTTGGACAGCAAGAAACATGAGGGAGAAAGTCTTGTACCCTGCATTGCTGCCAGCTTTCTCATCTATGAGAAGCAGTAATGCCAACAATCAGGAGACTCTACAGAGACCCATGAAGAGCATGAAGAGACTCTTCACAGAAACTTTTCACAGAATTTTGTTAGACACAAAACCCACAGACACATAGCCCTTCAGAGACCCAACTAAAAGATTCCCCACAGAGACCACCACAGAACCTCCAACACAGCAGTCACAGAAACCCAAGAACCTCCCTCAGAAATAACACCAACTTCAGGGTCCTCACATTGAGATCTCACAGAACTCCTCGCACAGACCTTCCAGGGGGACCTCTGACAGAGACTTGTACAAAGAGAAACCTCAGAGACATAACACAGAGATCTTCCACTACAACCTTTCACTGCCACATGGTCCTCATGCAGTGATCTTTCACAGAGACCTCCCACAGAGTTTCAGACCTTGGAGAAACATCTCCACAGAGATGTCCTACACATTTTCTCAGTGAGAAATTATCACAGAGACCACAAAGAAATACACTATGAAAATATCTCAGAGAAACATGTGACTTCATAGAGGGTACTCACACAGAGACTTTATACATACTTTACCGATTTTGAGAGATCCACACAAAGATGTCACACAGGCACCTCACAGAGTTCCCACAGGGACTGAACACAGAGACATTTCACAGAATCCCCACATCCACTCTTCCTTCCTCTGAAACTACTTGGTCAACTGGAAGCACAAGAGGGACACCGCCAGCCTTTTGCTGCCCCCAGAATACCAAGACACTGAGACACTGTAAATATGGTCTCCCAAATGGTGTTCTCTCCTTGGGAAAAATCTTTGGGAAATTCTGTTCCTTTCTAATGCCATTGCCTCTGAACAAAACTACAGATTCCAAATGTAAACCTGCAAAATTTCTACTTCTACACATTTTCACTAGCTTCAACTGTAACCCACAGTTTAGAGAATCACAAATTTTAAACATGAATAAAACACTGCCAGCCTCCAGTGACAGATATTTCCTTATTTGCCCAGTTTTAGTTAACTTTTCAAATGTATAAATGCCATTTCTTTATCTCATGTGAGACAAGAACTGAATTCAGGATAGTTGATTAGTTTGGAAATACAATAAATACCTACAGCAAAAGGACTCTAGAAATGTAATAAGCCAGGGCTGGGGTTGTGGCTCAGCAGTAGAGTACTCGCCTAGCACATGCAAGGCCTTGGGTTCAATCCTCAGCACCACATAAAACTAATTAAAGAAAATAAAGGTATTGTGTACAACTAAAAATAAATATTTTTTTTTTTTTTAAAAAAGAAATGTAATGAACCTGCAAAGAGGCATCTGGACAAACGCCACCTCCCAGGGGCTGGGCACCCACACATTTTTCTAGCCATCCACACAAACACAAAATATGCAGAAAAGATGGAGAAGACTTTATGGAGTTACAAAGGAAAGTGAGAAAGTAGGAAAGAAAAAGAGAAGTTTCCACTAACAGAAAGTGTGCAGTCTCTCTCTCTCTGTCCCTCTCTCTCTCTTCCACACACACACACACACCCCACACGTTGAGGAAGTGCTACACACTAGGCACTGTAGTTAAAGTGAAATAAGTTGTGAATTAAAAGAGAAAAATTTTCTGCTGCTATGAATTATATAGTGCAGGGCAGAAAACACAAAAATAGGCATAGCCTCACAGCCATCCAGCTGCAACTACAACAAGGGCCATAACCACTGGCTTCAGCAAGGGAACTGTCAGACCCTCTCTGCACTGAGACTTCACCCTCTGCCCTCATCCTTCAGAACAGTGCCCCACAGGTGCAGCCCTGGAGCACATCACAGTCTTCTGAGGAGACAGAGGGCATGGCTCAATCTCCCATACCTGGAAACAGATTAGAATGTCAGAAATACAACTGGGAGAGAGAGACCCCCCTGGATCCTCTGCAATATCCTCCTCATCAATAGGCAGCATCCTTCCCTTCCCTCCTCCTTCCTTTCTTTCCTGTCCAGAACCCCAAAATCCCTACATAGAAAGCCAAAATCCTCCCATGGTTCTCACCTAGTACCTCAAAGTCCTGCAGGGTGTGGCCCCTGGGGGCCTCTGTGGCTTCTCTCATCATGCCCCTCCCCCATGGCACTGCACTCATGCTAGGATTTTCCCTGAACCAATCTGGATGTTGTTTCTTTCTGAAACCCTCCTTGATTTCCCTGTGCCTGGAATGCCCACCCCTCCCCCAATGCTACAGCACTCCTTCCCTTCTCAATGGGCTTATTCCTGAGTGCCCATCCCACAGATCTCCCATGGTCCCCAGGAGGGCCAGGTCTATTCTTCCTAGTCCATGCCCTTGCCTGGCCCACTGCTATCTACAGTATTTATGTATTTATTCATTGTTACACCCCTGTCCCCCAAATACAGGATCATGGAAATGTGTGTGTCAGAAACAGGCACTTGGAATATGACCACAAGAGACTGATGAGTGCATGAATGGATTCCATGGGAAGTGGGAACTTGGGGCTAGAGATGACCTGAATTTGACCTTTGAAACCAGGTAGAGCCACTCTAATAAGTCATTTCCCTGAACCCAGAAACCTTCTATCAGCCTGGCCTGGTGCTGGTTTCTGGAGGCAGGAGATTTTGTGAGGCATTGTGCAGAGGCTGCTGAATTTGTGGGATACTGTATTACTCCATTGAGTAGCTGTAGAGTGTGGGAAGAGAGGCTTGGGGAGCTGAAGGAATTGTGCATCCAGTTTGTCATCAAGATCAGTGGGGCTTGGTCCTAGTGTCCTGGAAGAGCCCAGCTGTGCTGACAGATCTATCTGCCATTCTCTGTCTCCATCCTCTAGGTCCTCGGAGGCTGTGGTGACCATTCTTGCTTTCTGTGCCCAGTGAGCCCATGAAGATCCCAGCTAGTCCCATGAGGTCTTAGTCATCCCTTTGCAGGATGATCAGGGTGGCTGAGTCCAAGTGCAGAGAACCTGCAGGCAGTGGGCGTAGCTGGGAGTCACTGTATTGAGGCTTCAGAGGTCAGGGTAAAGTGGGGTAATCAGCCCCTGGCACAGGCCTTTAATGCATCCCCAAAGTCAAGTCCTGACAGGAAATGCCCTAGGCCACCCCTTCTGCCTTGAACTGCTCAGCTCATGGGACAAAGGAATGGTGATGACCTGGATTTATCTGTGCCCCAAGTCCTCTTGCTCCGAGCCCAGCTCTTTCATAGCACACAAGCTACTGGGGGCTCAGTATGTTCTAACTGCACTGTTCTCTCCACAGGAGCCCTACAGTCAAAAGTTGGCCCCAGAGGGATTGTGAACTGAGGACCCAGATCCAGATGTGGAAGGGTGGCTCTGCAGGGCTCCTGGTCACGAAGACAAGGACACCATGGAGGCCTGGCAGACTCCTTCTGTGGGGAAGGTTGTGCATGGTTTCCTTGAGTTTATTTTTAGTTCCCTATAGAGAGTTCCTGACTCTTCAGGGTTTTTGATATACCTCTGCATCTTCTGCAAATTAACTTTATCCTATTCCTTATTGTCATTTGATTTTATTTCCAATCCATTTTTACAGTTTGAGAAATCCAGTTCCTTCAGAGATTCACCCTCAATGACTCTACAGAATGCCTGTGCAGCTATTGTTTTTCCTATTATTTACTCAGCATCTTCCCCAGACTCTGCCCTTGACTGCTGGGCCATGTACAGTGAGGACCTGAGTGTGTGACCATGAGGCATGAGTGTTCAGCTGACCCAGAACCACCACAGAGAGCCTCAGGCCCTAGGTGCAGAGGCCTCTGCTAGAGGATTTTTCCCTGGAGTATGCATCTTGGTGCATCAAATAGACCTATAGAATAAACTGAAATTAAGTAACTACCAGCAGTAACGTGTGCTCCATTAAGCTTTTTTTCTGTTCCCTTCTATCTAAAGGAGTATTTCAAGGAAATCACTTCAGAGTCACAGCTGCAGCAGGTGCTGGCCTTCCCGGCAAAGGCATCATTTCAAAGGAAGGTCTTAGGCAATGGAGATCAGCTATGATTCATGACCAGGACAGCTGCTTTAAAATGTCAGCAAACTTGCTCTACTGGAACTGAGCACAGCTATCACAAGATGGGAAGTTCATGTTGCAAGTAATTTTTTGGATTTTAGCAACCCAAACTATGAGCACAGTTTAACATGTATAATAATCATGAACTTTATATGTTGTGGACAGTGTCTATTTTATTTAATATCAGAAACAAATACTATACCTATTCCTGTTTATTTCCTTGCTGTCCTTTCAAATATGAAGGAAAGTCATTTCCATGGAATTATGGATAGGTTAATGAGACTGAGATAATCAGTCAAGAACTAATTTAAAAAATGCTGAACTAATTGAAGACTTAACTAGAAGCTTTTAAAATATTTTTATCATTACCAAAAGTTCTCTATAGGTTTAATGCAATGCCAATCAAAATCCCAACGGCATTTCTTGTAGAAATAGAGAAAGCAATCATGAAATTCATATGGAAAAATAAAAGACCCAGAATAGCAAAAACAATGCTAAGCAGGAAGTGTGAATCAGGCGGTATAGCGATACCAGACTTCAAACTATACTACAGAGCAATAGTAACAAAAACAGCATGGTACTGGTACCAAAACAGGTGGGTGGACCAATGGTAGAGAATAGAGGACACAGAAACCAATCCACAAAACTACAACTATCTTATATTTGATAAAGGGGCTAAAAGCATGCAATGGAGGAAGGATAGCATCTTCAACAAATGGTGCTGGGAAAACTGGAAATCCATATGCAACAAAATGAAACTGAATCCCTTTCTCTCGCCATGCACAAAAGTGAATTCAAAATGGATCAAGGAGCTTGATATCAAATCAGAGATGCACCGTCTGATAGAAGAAAAAGTTGGCTACGATCTACAGTCGGTGGGGTCGGGCTCCAAATTCCTCAATAGGACACCCATAGCACAAAAGTTAATAACTAGAATCAACAAATGGGACTTAATCAAACTAAAAAGTTTTTTCTCAGCAAAAGAAACAATAAGAGAGGTAAATAGGGAGCCTACACCCTGGGAACAAATCTTTACTCCTCACACTTCAGATAGAGCCCTAATATCCAGAGTATACAAAGAACTCAAAAAATTAGACAATAAGAGAACAAACAACCCAATCAACAAATGGGCCAAGGACCTGAACAGACACTTCTCAGAGGAGGACATACAGTCAATCAACAAGTACATGAAAAAATGCTCAACATCTCTAGCTGTCAGAGAAATGCAAATCAAAACCACCCTAAGATACCATCTCACTCCAGTAAGATTGGCAGCCATTAGGAAGTCAAACAACAACAAGTGCTGGCGAGGATGTGGGGAAAAGGGTACACTTGTACATTGCTGGTGGGACTGCAGATTGGTGCAGCCAATTTGGAAAGCAGTATGGAGATTTCTTGGAAAGCTGGGAATGGAACCACCATTTGACCCAGCTATTCCCCTTCTTGGTCTATTCCCTAAAGACCTAAAAAGAGCATGCTACAGGGACACTGCTACATCGATGTTCATAGCAGCACAGTTCACAATAGCAAGACTGTGGAACCAACCTAGATGCCCTTCAATAGACGAATGGATAAAAAAAATGTGGCATTTATACACAATGGAGTATTACTCTGCATTAAAAAATGACAAAATCATAGAATTTACAGGGAAATGGATGGCATTAGAGCAGATTATGCTAAGTGAAGCTAGCCAATCCCTAAAAAACAAATGCCAAATGTCTTCTTTGATATAAGGAGAGTAACTAAGATCAGAGTAGGGACGAAGAGCAGGAGAAGAAGATTAACATTTAACAGGGATGAGAGGTGGGAGGGAAAGGGAGAGAGAAGGGAAATTGCATGGTAATGGAAGGAGACCCTCAGGGTTATACAGTGGAGGGGGTAGAGAGAGAGGAGGGGAGGGGAGGGGAGAGGTGGGGAGGGGGGAGGGGGGAGGATGGGAAAGGCAGCGGAGCACAACAGACACTAGTATGGCAATATGTAAATCAATGGATGTGTAACTGATGTGATTCTGCAATCTGTGTATGGGGTGAAGGTGGGAGTTCATAACCCACTTGAATCAAAGTGTGGAATATGATATGTCAAGAAATTTGTAATGTTTTGAACAACCCACAATAAAAAATTAAAAAAAAAAATTATCATTTTTCTGGTAGTCTCTAAATTGCAGGTTTGTTGAGGAATACTCCCAAATCCAATGAGAAAGATCTCAGTCGTGAAATTTCAGGAACAGAGAAGCAACATTTTACTCATCGAGGTTACTTACCATCTCCTAAGATGTTTGTTACCTTGTCTACTGAGTCACCTCTCTCAACTCAGCCCACCCCAGGCCGGCACTCTCCTGCTGCAGGGGAGAGAGAATTTCTGCCTTTGGCTCTGCACAGAGCCCTGCTATAACCAGCAACCTCCAGGCATCCCAAGTCTCCACTCTGGTTTCCACACTGGCCCCTTTAAGCTCTGTTCTCACACTAAGTTGTCAAATTTAGGGATGGGAATTTGATTCACTGGTAGAACATTTGCAGGAGCACCTGGGTTCCATTTCCAGCACTGCCAAAAAAAAAAAAAAGGCAAATTTACTTCCTAAATCAACCAAATCCAACACACTTACAAATGGGGACAGTCCAATTAGCAAGTGTGTGCTAAACAGTTGTAATAGTACTAACAGAGACAAAAGAAGGTTGGGGCATTGCCTCAAGACCTTGCAGATATATGTAGTCCATGCAGGAGGCCCAATAGCTAGAGATTTAAAAAATAATAAAATACAAAAAGGCTTTCAGTACATATCATGTATACCATAGGAATTCAGAGAAGGAGAGACACTTTATAAATTAAAGAAATCAGAAAAGGTTGAACTTGAAAGTTTTTTTTTAAGAAAAAAGTATGAAAACATTATGTGCAAGTTCCTAGCACATAAAGTTACACCTTAAACAGTATCCACACAACTGATATTTCTGGAAGGAAGAAGAAAAGAAGAGAGAGAGAAAGAGAAATAAGGAGGGAGAGAGAAATTTGGACTGGTAGAAAAGGGGAGACAGTGTTCATATAAGAAGAGAGGATGGAGTGGGAAATGGGATGAGGCAATAAAAAGTAGGGGCAGTAAAAAAGATGGTTTTGACCTTGTTTCAGTTTGATTGAGCATTAGGAGGAGATAAATGTTAGATGCAAGATAAAGCCAGATGCTTGGAGAGAAAAGGAAGTTTATAACCTGTACAGTTTCCCTGCTGTTTCTCTTCATGGCTGTAGCAGGATCCCAGTTTGAGCTCCAGCTCCTGAATTCCATATCTCTAGGCTGCCTCATTATGTCTGGAGAGATCAGGGCCTGGAAGGATCCCAGGAAGCTCTTTAGGAAGACTACTCCAGGCACATTCCTAAGGGAGGAAGGGCAGGAAAGGTAGAAGGGAGGACAGCGTAGGGAGCTGTACACACTCACCTTAGACCACAGGCTGGAGACCCAGAACCTGGCAACTGCAGGACACTGGGATTACCAGCAGGGCCAGAGGGGCTGACGCTAAATTGGGGGCAAGGGGACTATACAAAAATGTTAATCCAGTCTAAGGTGATGTCTCTCTGGGAGAAAAGCACTCACAGTATGGGCACCACCATTTATAAGCTAGAGAGATGCCCTCTGCTGAAATAGCTCCCTCAGGGGCACCAGCATTGACGGGGAAGCAGGATGTATTTTCTACCCAGCCTCCCCGAGGAGACATCAGACTCAAAAATGGAGTTGCTGGTGAGTGATAGGGATAGTGTAGCCATGTATAGTTTCCCAGGAAACAGGAACACACACACACACACAAAAATATTTTTATCAAACATGAGGCTTTCTGTTTTAATTATCTTTTTTCACACTAAAGGACTCAACCAGAACTATTGTAAAGAAGAAAAAGTTTATTTGACAGATAACAGTTTTAGAGGGCTAAGTTCATAGGAGGCTGGCTCCATTCCTTGGGGCTCGAGGTGGGGCAGAAAATAATGACTGAATCATGTGGCAGAGGGAAGCATCTCATATGGTGATCCTGAAGTAGAGAGATAGTCACTCTCAGAATACAAAATATATACCCCATAGCTATGCCCCCAATGAACCACTTTCTCCAACCATACCTTACCACTTTAGTTACCACTCAATCAATCTCAATCAGGAGATTAACTCATTGATTGGGTTAAGAATCTGACAACGCAATAATTTCTCCTCTGAACCTTCTTGTATTGTATTACACATGAGCTTTTGGGGGGACACCTCACATCCAAAACATAACACTTTCCTATTGCCATTTCTTATTCCATTGCCTTCTCCTGTCCCATAGCCTGCTCCTCTCCCATCAAAATCTATTGTCTTATTACCTTCTTCTATTCCATTGCCATCTTCTGTGCCATTGCTTTCTCCTGTTTCAGCAATCTCAGTCCATGTTCTCTCCATGTGATCCATGTCATCCCTCTCCTGGTGGCAAATGGCTGCCAGAATCTCATGCCTCTCCAACTCTTCACACAGGGAATTCCAGAAACACCATGTTTGCCACCCACCAGATGACTCATTCTGTGCAAACAACCCACTCTTACAAGTAGAGGCCAAAGGTATCTCTTTCATTATCTCTTATGTACAGAAACTGCAGGAGATACTGGTAAGCAAGAAAGCATAACTAAAAATTTGTAACTTGAGAACAAAAAAGGAATTAGATGACCTCCTTCATTCTCTGAGGAGCACAGTAAAGTCATTGGGCAATGAGCAGGACACTACCACCTCACAATCCTTCTCAAACACAAAAGGCAAGCCACAGCAGCTTTCTGTTCCTTAGCAGCTTGTTTATTCCAAGGTCTTGGGAGAACACTCACAGTAGAAATGCAGCCAGCTTTTGTGGGGCCTTCTAAACAGCAAGGCTCTGGTGCCTACGATAAGGACCTCTGCTAGGCTTTCCTCCATGTTATTCAATGAACTCTCTAATTCCATACCAGTACAAATTTATACTAAAGTATCTGCATGACACTTTTCTCCCGGCCCTTGCTCCACCGTATTTGTCAAACCTTAAACATTAAAATAAGATCTTGGGTAAAAAAAAAAAAAAAAAAAAAAAAAAAAAAAAAAAAAAAAAAAAAAAAAAAAAACTTGCTGAGAAACAGAAGGTTGCTCTGGCTTGCTTTTTGTGTTTGAGAAGAGTTGTGGGGTGGTAGTGTCCTGCTCATTGCCTAATGATTTTACTTTGCTCCAAACTTATCCTTGTCTGAGTCCCCACCACTAGCTCAGATTCAGAACCAGGGTCATCTAACATTGTCTCTCCAAATCCTGCCAGCCACTCACCTCTGAATAGTACCTGTTGCATTTCCTGCCCTACAACCCAAGATGGGGATGCAATGTCCTGTTCTAATTGCTATTTAACACTTAGAACATCACCTTTGAAAGAAGCAACTAAAAAGTTCATGAGGGCTTTACCTTATGTGAGCAAAACATCTCAGGAATTATTTAGATAACTCACAGACAGCACATTTCCTCCCAGAGGCACAAGGCCATAGCCAGATTCCCAAGTTATTTTATCAGCAATGAATACCAGAAGAAACTGGAATAACACCATTTTTTCTTTTTTCTTTTTTGGATGTGTGTGGTGCTGAGGATTGAACCCGGAACCTTGTACATGAGGGGCAGGTACTCTACCAACTAAGCTATATCTTCAGACCCTCAAGTAACACCTTTGAGGAGAGGTTTACTCAGCACTGGCGTGGAGTATTCCACAAGATCCAGCTATCTTCAGACACAACGGAGCCCAGGGTAAAGTTGCCAAGCACAGATATGCCAAAGGACAATTATGGATCTTTCTGGAGCTTCATGATTCTAGATGATACCAGCCAGAATGGCAGGGAACCCAGAAATGGTACAGGTGGGGAAGTACTCAGGCAATTATCTGGAACATAGTCTGAGGATGATCTAAAAAGTTAGGAAGGGACTTGATGAAATCCTAAAGAAGTAACTCAAAATTATTCACAAAAAGACCCAGATACGAAGCATACAGATAGCTTGCAAGTACATTCGAGAAGGAGGCTGGAGCAAATCAAAGAAGGCATGATTCCTGTGGGTGGTTATCATTCCAGGCTTGCCACATATTATATCTCTGCCTTGCCTGAAAATTCACACATTTGGGACCTGGGGATGGGCAATCATTGAAAGTTTGGGAAACCTGAGGGAATCTTTCCCAGGAGCTATCCTTCCTGGATGCTGGCACTCAGCAGGTGCTGGAAGCACACAATAAAAGTCTCCCTGTGAGGCACAGGTGGGGCCTACCCCTCAAAGTCCTCAAGCACATAAATTTCTCCAAGTTGAGAAAGTCTCAAGCCTCAGCCCTTCCATAGTCTGCCCTTCTCTCATTAGCCTCTTATGATTCCAGAGCTGACTCCTTTGTGCACAATGCCAGGGTACTGGGAAAACACACTCAGAAAGGTCCCACCCTACAGAATCCTCTCCCTTGCCCCCTCACTTGATTCCCTGAGCAGGACTCCATTTGGTGACAACTGTGGGCCCTCAGAGGCCCTCTAACTGAGGGGTAGCCTGCCCTCTCAGTGCCCCTACTTAGATTCTTGTGGTCCGAGCCTGGTACAGAAATACTGTCCTGGGATCTGGGAAGAGAGCCTGGAACCAAGCCCAAGCCCAGAATAGGGCAGACATGAGCCACAGGACAGTAAGGTGTGGACTCAAAAGACCCATGCCACAGCATATCAATACTAGATCAATGGCGAGTCCTAAACTTCAAAGGTCAAATGCATCAGGTAGATAGAGAAGGCTGAGGATAGGCCCTCTGAAGAGGTAGTCACCATGAGAACCAGAAAGATGTCCAACTCCCAAATTGTTCGTTTGTATCTGAGGAGTTCTGGGATCAGTAAAGTTACCTGCTCCTCTTGAAGTTCTATTTCCTAAGAGCCAGAAGATTCCTGCAAGAGAACAGAGCTGAGCCAGCCTCAAGGTCTGACCACTGGCATCATCCTTGAAGACTGTGCCACTGATGTGTTCCTTTGGGACCATACCCATGGCATCTGTCTTCCTGGAAAACTCTGTTCACCTTCCTGAAGATATCCAGCAGCAGTGTGTCAACATCCAGGGGATGTGTGATCTCTTAACCATCAAGAAAAGCAGCCAGGACTTGTAGGATCTCAAGATCCCAAACTTGCAGGATCCATGGAAGAACAAGAGGAACATGGTTGGTCCCACTGACAAGAGAGAGGGCTGTGTGTGGTCCAGGTCAGGCATGCAGGAAGAAAGGTCTTGAAGGGAAGCCCTCCCATGCTGGTGTATGTGCTCCCTGCTCAGGTCAGGGAAATAGAGGGCACTCAGTGTGGACAAGTCCTCTGAGTCTCCCTCCAGAGAAGGAACAAGCCCCTTCAGAGAGGCACTTCAGGAACAGGATACAAAAATTTCTGAAGCACATATTCTCCAATAAATGTAAAGGGAAGGCACATTTCTTGAAAAAAGGTAAATCTCCATCAGCCATTTTGCAATCCTCATGTCAGTAGCAAGCACAAACTTTATAGACAGGGGGGCAGCTGATGCCCAGATACTGATAACCATTGTTGCATAGATCCTAGAGGAGAAAATGGGGTTTCAGCATAAGCTTTCTACCTCAAAGAATAGCCTGCACAAAGAGGTACTCCAGACCCTGCTTGGTAGATACTCCTGTTACCACAAGGGACTGTCCCCCAAGAGCAAAGTGAAGTGATGTGTAATTTGGCTGGTGTTCACCAAGGTGGCACCAAGGGCCACAGCCTTCCTATCAAGAAGAGATGGATAAGAGACAATGAAAACAATCAGGGTTTCTGCACCACTCACCAGCCCTTGCCAGCAAAGGCCTAGAGCACCAGGAGTCTTGGGCCACCATGTCCACTGTCACAGGCACCATTGTCTACAGAGAAGTTTGATGATGTTCTGGTGAATATCATTATGCTTCTCTCTTCTTTCCTGTTGGAAAATCTTTCCCCCAAGGAACAGCTCATTTCATGTGGAGGAAAAACTGTTTTGTCATGAAGACATCCTCTGTGTGTGAAGGGTGTCTTCCCACTGAGATGTCTATTGCTTTTAACACTTGTTCTTTCTCATCTGAGGTAGTGTCTTCTGTCTGTGATGTGGTGGGGTGAAGGGAAAGGGTCAAAATGTGCTCTTCCACTCCTAGGGAGAGGACATGTAGGGAGATCAAAGTGACATTGAGGACCACCCTTACTCCAGATTCTCTCATTGTATTATGTATTTATCATTTGGTCATTACAGAAACAATAGAAAACTCTTGAAACTTTCCAGTATGAGGCAACCCCACAAAAACCATACTCCACAATCTGGCTCAACCTGTCTCTCCCTTCTCCCCCTGCCCTTGAACTTTGGCAGCTGTGGGGACAGGTGTACACAGGCACCATGGAACTTGGTGGCTTCATATACCACAATGGGTACAGGCAAGTTGGGGAGGGGCTTAGTGTGCTGGCCCTGAGTTTAGAGGTGGGAGAGTCTAACACCCCCCCCCCCATATCTTTGTGTGTGTGTGTGTGTGTGTGTGTGTGTGTGTGTGGTCCTGGGGATTGAACCCATGGCTTTCTACCTCAGAGCTATACCCTCAGCCCTGTTAGTTTTTTTATTTTGAGGCAGGATCTCATTAAGCTGCTGAGAGTGGCCTCAAACTTGGAATCATCCTGTCTCAGCATCCTGAGAAGCTGAGATCACAGATATGCCTAGATCTCTTGAGGGGGACTAGAAGACCCCCTACCTTAGGGACCCTGCTTTGCCTGGTAAAGGTGGGAATGGAGATGGGCCCCACAATCCCCTCTCAGTTCAGCCCTTATAACATGGCCATGTCACCTTTCTCTGCCCCTGCCTTCTCATACTCAAGAGCAGTGGCCAGCCTGGAATGTGGAGGACTATATGTGTGGGTGTGGGAACTGTGAGTTGACTGCTAAGGATCATGTGGGTGTATCCCTCCTGTACATGGCCCATTATATCCCCTTTTGGGCATAACTATGCATGCAGTAATCATCTACAGACTCACACGGTGGTACATGCCTGTAATCCCAGGTGAGGCAGGAGGACTGCAAGTTCAAAGCCATCCTCAGAAACTTAGTGAGGCCCTAAGAGGCTTAGAGAGAGCCCATCTCTAAATAAATAATATATAAAAAAGAGGGGCTAGGGCTGTGTGTGGCTCAGTGGTTAAGCACCCCTGTGTTCAATACCTGGCAATAAATGAATAAATAACTATTTAAAGTGGGGCACAGTGGACAGAGAGTAGGATGTAGAGAATTAGAAAGGATGGAGACAGGAAAGGAGGCAGAGTAACATAAGCTTGGCATACAGGGTGTGATGAATGGGAAGCACATCAGCATGGGAAAGGGACAAAAGTGACATGAGGGGATGTGCCACTCATGCTGGCACCACTCCAGGGCCCTTTTCCCTGTTTGTTCCCTGATGGAGAGTCCTATGCAGGAGGTGCCACCAAGGTAGAATGAAATGGGCATGGCCCTTCTCTCATGCCTGACAGTACTGCATATATGGTTTCAGACAGTACTTTCTGGTGCAGGCACAGGAGCTATAGGCCACTCTGGGTGGGACCAACCTCAAGAATAGACTCAGAATCCAGGTGAACTAGAGGAGAGTTGGGTCCTTGAATCTTGACCTGCTGGGTCCTCTCAGAGCCCAGATAGGCAGAATCCCACTGCAGAGGAGCTGGATATGGACCCCAGGGATCCTGAGGGGATAATGTCACAGACACTGACACTGATGTATGGCCAGAAGCATGAGTGAGAAAGTCACTGTGTCCTCTGCTCTGTCACCTCTGTCATCTATGAGGGGCAATAATTCCAACAGCCAGGAGACTCCAAAGAGAGATACAATGAGAGCCCAACAGAGACTTTTCACAGAATCTTGTCAGATACAAGTAAGACCCTTCCTCATAGCCCTTCACAGACCCAACTAAATGACTGCCTCAGAGATCACCACAGAACCTCTAACACAGCAATCACAGAAACACAGGGAACTCCCTCAGAAATAACACAACTTCAGGGTCCTTGCACAGAGATCTCACAGAACCCCTGACACAGACTTCCCAGAGAGACCTCTGACAGAGACTTGTGCCAAGAGAGACCTAACAGACATACCACAACCTTTCACTGCCACATGGTCCTCATGCAGTGATCTCTCAGAGAGACCTCCCATAGTCCCAGACCTTGGGCAAACATTTCCACGGACATATCCTACAAATTCTTCACAGAAAACTCATCATATAGATCATCAAAACAGTACAGAGACATCTCACAGAAACAGAGAGCTCAAACACTGTCCTCAGAGACCTAACACAGACTTCACACAGATTTTGAGAGACCCACACTGAGATGACACACATGCACCTCACAGTTCCCATGCAGACTTGACCCACAGACACTTCCCACAGAGACCTCACATCCATTCTTCCTTCCCAGTGGATCTGAAACCACTTAGCCAACTGGATGCACAAGAGGGACACCAGCAATCTTGTTCTCCCTCCAGAACCCTGAGACACTGAGACACTGTCAACGTGGCCTCCCAAATGATGTTCTCTGCTTGGGAAAATCCCCAGGAACTTCTGTTCCTTTGTAATGCCATTGCCTCTGAACAGAAGAAATGCAGATTCCAGGTGTAGACCTGCAAAATTCCTTCCTCTACAGGTTTACACTAGCCTCAGCTCTGACCCACAGTTTAGAGAATCACAAATTTTAAACATGAATCAAATGCTCCCAACCTCCAGTGAGAGAAATCATCTTATTTGTCCAGTTTTAGTTATTATCTAGTCATGTGTATAACTGTCACTTTTTTACTTCATTGGAGAAAAGAACTGAATTCAGGATTGTTAACTACTTTGGAAACACAATAAGATCTATAGCAAATGGACTGTAGGAATGAAATAAACCAGCAAAGAGGCATCTGGACTCACTCCACCTACTAGGTGCTGGGCACCCACATGATATCCTAGCCATCCACACAAACACAAAATGTGCAGAAAAGATGGAGAGGAATTCGTGGAGTTGCAAATGTAAAGTGAGAATGTGGGAAAGAAAAATAAAAATTTCTACTGAGAGACTGTGCAGAGTCCCCCCCTCCATACAAATAAAAATTAGAATTTGAGGAATTGCTACAAACCCAGCACAGTAGTCAAAACAGAATAAGTACTGATTTAAAAGAAAAATAATTTTCTGTCATGAATTGTAGAGCACAGGACAGAAATTACCAAAAACCCTTCAGCCATCCACTTGCAACCACAACTAGAACCAGTATGCACTGGCTTCAGCAAGGGAACTGTCAGACCCTCTTTGCACTGAGATTTCACCCTCTGCCCTCATCCCTCAGAACAGGGCTCCATAGGTGCAGCCCTGGAGCACATCAAAGTCTTCTGGGGAGACAGAAGTTATGGCTCAGTGTTGCACATCTGGAAACAGATTGAAATTTCAGGAACCCAGTAGGAGACAGAGACCACTGGGACCCCCTGTAATACCCTCTTTATCAATAGCTCAGCATCCTTCCCTCCTCTTCCCCTTTACTTTCCTGTTTATAGAGCCCCCAGAATCCCTACAGAGAAATCCAAGTGAGTCATGCCTTCCTCAAAATCCTCCTATGCACCCATCTTATTAGAATAACCTCAGGTTCTCACCCACTGCCTCAAAGTCCTGCAGGGTGTGGCCTCTGGGGGCCTATGGGGCCTCACTCTCACCATGCTCCTCCCCCAACAGAACTCCACCCATGCTAGGGTTTTCTCTGAACCATTCTGGATGTTATTCCTTCCCTGAAACCCTGTTTGATTTCCCTGTGCTTGGAACGCCCCCCCCCCCCCGCCCCCCAAATACTACATGTTTCTAACTATCCATGGATCAGTTAGAAACATGCCTGTCATGTCCCTTCTCCTTCTCAATGGGCTTATTCCTGAGTGCCCATCCCACAGATCTCCCCTGGTCTCCAGGAGGACCAGGTCTGTTCTTCCAAGTCCATACCCCTGCCTGGCCCACTGTTATCTACAGTATTTATGTATTTATTAATTGTCACACCCCTCTGTCCCCAAGTACAAGGTCATGGGAATCTGTGTACCAGAATCAGGCACTTGGATTCTATGGATTCTATGGGAAGTGGGACCTTGGGGTTAGAGATGAACCTGAATTTGTCCTTTGAAAACAGGTAGAGCCACTCTAAGAGGTCATCAGGTCATTTTCCTGAGTTTAGAAACTTTCTGTTACCCTGGATGGTGCTAGACTCTGAAGGGAGGATGGTGATGTCTTCGTCAGTAGATTTGGAAGGGCCACTGTGCAGACGTGGCTGAACTTGTGGGATCCCGCTTTACTCTAGTGAGTAACCACAGAGAGTGGATAGAGAGTCCTGGGGAGCTGAAGGGATTGGGCACCTGGTTTGTCATCAAGATCACCTAATGCTAGAGTCCTGGCAGAGCCCAGCTTTGCTGATGGACCCACCACCCACCAGCACTTCTCAGTGTCATTTTCACTATCAAGGAAAGTAATTTCCATTGAATTATGAAAAATGGTTATGATATTGGGAAAATGAGTCAAGAAATAACTCAAATGGAAAATACAAAGCTGAACTAATCAAACACTTGATTAGGAATCTTAAAATTTTTTATAAAATACAAGGTTTTCTGTCTGGCACCTGCTAATAAGATAAGGAACCTAAATGAAGTTGTACAGTCAATATCAAAATAATATTAAATTTCCATAACTTGCTGAGTTGCAGTGATGAGCATGATTTGTGAGCCAAGTGAACAATTCTGAAGTCTTTATCTTTTAAACTTTACTAAAACTCATGAATAAAATGATCATGGTAAAATCTAAATATACTGATCCCTCTGTATTAATGTTTACTTAATAATACCACTGGGATTCAACTCTTGATTCTAATTTACTAAGTATTTTTCCAAAATATTCCCTGCAAAAATATTAGTTTAATTACTAAACTTTTATGTGTAATGAACAAGAATTTCTTAAAATTTTCTTCAAATAATGCATTCTATGCTCAAGTTGTATGACCAAAAATTCTCATAATCAGAATTATGCAGACATAAGGCATATTTTCTAGTTGAAAAGAGTATTTGCCCTGGATCCTTCCTTTTTTTTAAATGGTACCTTGAGCATATCTGTAGGATGAGGAGTCCTGGCCACACCCCCAAAGGGTCCATAAACCCACAGTGAGTCTGCAGTAGAGGCCATGAGGGCAGATTCCAGCATCTCCCCCCCCCCCACTGTGTGATTCAGGGCAAGCCATTATTTCCACACCTAAATCCTAAGGACATGACAATTTATTCAATTCATGCAAAATTGTGGGGACTGAGTCTGGTTGGTGATACTTGTGGGCCGTTATTATAACCTTGGCCCCAGACTCACTATCTATGGATCAGTTA
The DNA here is from genome assembly GCF_047511675.1 of Marmota flaviventris. Taxonomy (NCBI): domain Eukaryota; kingdom Metazoa; phylum Chordata; class Mammalia; order Rodentia; family Sciuridae; genus Marmota; species Marmota flaviventris. The sequence continues at coordinate 58,743,218 of NC_092513.1, forward strand.
GAAACATGCCTGTCAGGTCCCTTCCCCCAAGTATATTCCAGTGCACCCTGAGCACCCCACCTGAGAGAGGGGACACCTCCAAGCAGGTCAGAATTTAGTCTCAGTCACTGCCTCAAGAGACCCTAAATAATGATGTTCCACAGCCCAAGTGCCACAGTCAAAGTGCACTGAAGGAGTATTTCCAGTGTGTGGAACTTCAGATGCTCTGGGAGGCCTCATTACTGCCCCTTCAGGTTTCTCATGAGCTGCAGGCACAGGAAAGAATTTTTATATAGTGTGTTTAGGAAATAATAGATAGTAAGGGAAAAAGTCTGTTTAATACAGACAAATTATTCTTTCTCAATATTTTTGATTTGAGATTAATTGAATCCATGGATTAGGACTGCAGATAAAGAAGGTTAACAGTATGTAATATAAAAACCACAGCACATTATACAAAATGGACTGCTCAGTATTTAATACAAAAAAAGTCTCTGTTCCTAATGGCTCTGTTATGACCCTCAGAGCAAGTTCCTTGCTACTGGCAGGATAATAAATGCATTTCCAAGGTCCTCTTGGCAATGCCTCATTTCTTGCAGTTGTGATTAGTTTACTATTGCTTTTACTAGTCATTTGGCAGATGAAGTCTGCCTGCAAGCAGCATGACTCTATCAGGGTACTGCTTATTCCCATCAAAATCTGCAGGTTCTTGGAAGGAATATTCTTAACTGCAAGGCCATTCTGGGTTGTTCAATTATAACTTGACAATGTCATCACCAAGTCCTAGAGAAGGGCACCCACAGCTGGGGCCATTACCCTCTGCTTAGAGGGAATAATTGCAGATATCCCTCTTTCAGACCTTCTGCATGGAGGATGCTCCTCTTCACTGTGGACCTCAGGATCCACAGAAACTTGAACTACCAAGGGCCAGGGAGGTACCCTACAACCTGATCACTAACAATGAGGAAGACATATGCACAGGATCCAACAGATTTTCCCCCACCCAAGCTGTCTGTACTGCATGGCTCCTGGAGCTGCCCCAGAGCCCAGGAGATGCTGCTTCACAAGAACAATGATAAACTTCATACATTTATGGAGACTCTAAAATTTTTTTTAAAAAACTCTTGATATTCCCAAATCAAGATGTGATATATTTTCTTTGTTTTTCCTGGGCCAAAGGAACAAGTAAAAATATTTAAAATAGGATTGGGGTTATAGCTCAGTGGCAGAGCACTTGCCTGTAATATATGAGGCACTGTGTTCAATCCTCAGCACTATATAAAATATAAATAAATAAATAAATGTGTTCATGTACAACTAAAAATATTTTTAAAATATTTAAAATAAAACAATAAGTTTTATTTTATGATTTTGATTTCTTGAAAGTAACTAAATTTTAATGCAGAAATTTAAAAAGGGCATAACCTCAGAATTGAGAACAGATACATTTTACTTAAGACAAACCTATCACATCATTTTTGCTGATTTCATTCCCCACAGACGTGGACCCATATTGATTTGGGATTCCATCTTGGCCAACTGGTAGGAAAATGCAAATGATCCCATTTTTATTCAACAGTGTTGACAAGATACAGCAAGTCTTCATCATACCCTTTTGCGATGACTGATGCTGGTGGTGGTGGCCTAATGTAACAAAATGGGAATCAATGAGTGTTTAGGCTTCTAGCCATGTTTCCAAGCTGATCACATATTTAAAACATCAATTACTCTCACAACATCACTATAAACATCAGATTGACCTCATGGATGAATTAAATTAGTATTTTACCTTCAAGGTAAACTAGTCTTGTTTTCTAGGTTATGTCACCTGGAGTCATAATTCATATTCTGCACAACCACTTTGGACTTTAGATTTATAGTCTATGTATGACTACTAATAACATACACAACACCATTCATTTATATCAAGCTATCAAGTCGTTGTTCTTGGGCTGTTTACTGACTCATGCATGAAGTAACTTATTGTCACTTGCTGGGGAAACAAGGCAGGGTTTCTCCAGCCATGCTACCCCACCCTCATCCATAGGCCCATCCATAAGTATCCCTGCTACAAACACTGTGGTGGCCCTGAGGTTCAAGATGCTCACCAGAGACAACCAAACTCCCCACACCTGCCTATTATGTTTCAGTTATGTGCCCCCAAATTCATATGTGGTCTCAACCACCAATACTTCAGAATGTGACTTTATTTGGCAATTGGGCCTTTAAAAAAGTAGTTAAGGTAAAATAAGGTCCCTATGACTGGGTATAATCCATTATGATTGGTGATCGTTAAAAAGAAGAAAGTAGTCTGGGTAAGGAATGGAGTACCAAACAAGACTGATATACCCAGCACCATTAGTTTTCAAGAAAACAAGAGAGATAAAGACCTTGGATAATAATAAATTAAGAGAATGTATGGCCACTAGACCAGGATCACTGAAGATATTTGTTATAATTTGGATCCAGAATGTCCCCAAAAGGCTCAGAGAGCTTGATCCCCAATGCAGTAGTATTCAGAGGTGGGGCTTTTAGTAAATGATTGAATCATTAGGACTCTGACTTCCTAAATTGATTAATCCATTGATGTCTTCTTAATATGCATGGATTACTGGGAGGTAATGGAAACTATAGGAAGTAGAATCTAGTTGAAGAGAGTGGGACTTTCTTTGGGGGCAGGCCCTTGTGGACTATATCTTGTGACCAGCCCCTTCCTGTCCCTCTCTCTGCTTCCCAGTGAATAATACAGAAGAGGTGAGCAACTTTCCTCTGCCAAGCCCATCTGCCATGATGTTCAGCTTCACCTTAGGCACAAAGGAATGGAGTTGGCCAACCAAGAATGAAACCTCTGTAACCATGAGGCAAAATAAATCTTTCTTTCTTTAAGAGTTTATCTCAGGCATTGTGTCACAGTGATGAAAATCTAAAATAATACAAAAGGGAATACTGTTGAGAGCCACAGCTGAAGGGGCCCCAGCAAACTTCCAGCTGCCAGCAAACTTCCAGCTGCCAGCTGATGATTGACTCACAGCGGCCCCAGCAAACTTCTAGCTGCCAACTGATTGGCTCCTCTGCGGTGATGTTCATTGGGCTGTTTCCCCACCCTTTCAGACCATGGAGCTGCTCATTGGAGGACTTTTTTTGGCTCTGCCCACGTGACCCAGCCAATCAGCCTCAAGAGCAGGAGGAGTGGGGGAGGTTGAGAGGCTTGTGGGAAGCCGGTGGTGGCAGTTGGGCTCTGAAAGTTTTTCCTGAGGAGCTGTGTGGTTTGGTGTGGGTGTTCTAAAAATAAAGTTCATTTCTTTTGACAAGTGGCTCCTGAATTGTGCCCAGCCAGACTGCGGAATTTGGTGGCTTGCATGGGGAATGACTGAGGGTAAGTGATAAGGTAAACTGCTCGCCCCTGAGGGCAGGGTGAGAGGATGGGTAGCCATTTCAAGATTCTTCTTTTGTTTTGCTTCACTTTTGTTTTAAGTTGCCTGTCCCTGGAGATGTGTAAGATGGAAGAAAAACCACTCACATCTGAGGAACAGATAGGGAGAAAGGACGGATGGACATTTCAGGAAGATAGAAAGGCTATAATGATTTTTTGTTGTTCCAATTTTGTTTCACTCTGTTTCAGATTTGTTTGGCGTTATCTTCTTGGGTTGTATTATAGTTATAGTAGAAATATTCAAGTAAAAGAGAAGGTCTCTCGAGCTAGTCAGACAGAGAAAGAAAGTGTAGAGCAGAAAAAGCCATCAGGGGGAAAGTTACAACAGGAGACTGCTACTAACACCTTTCTATCACCAGAGGGTGTAAGTGTCCAACCAACAGCGTCACCTCTACAGGAGACTGCTACTAACACCTTTCTATCACCAGAGGATGTAAGTGTCCAACTAACAAGGCCACCTCCATATGCTGGGAGGCCCCCAACCCCCGCAGTTGATAGTTGGGATCCTGAGACAGGATCTCAAATATTAACATGCCCTGTATTTGAAATCCTCCATGTAAGGCACAGGTGGGGCCTACCCCTCAAGGTAGGATGGAGATTCCTCAGAAAACTTGGGATGGATCCACCATTTGACCCAGCTATCCCATTCCTTGGATCAAAGAACTTAACTCAGCATATTACAGTGATACAGCCACATCAACGTTTATAGCAGCTCAAATCACAATAGCTAAACTATGGAACCAACTAGATGCCCTTCAATAGATGAATAGGTAAAGAAAATGCATACATATATATATATATATATATATATATATATAGCTTCAAAGAAGAACAAAGTATAGAAGTATAGTGTTTGCCAATAAATAGATGGAGATGGAGATATCATGCTAAGCAAAATAAGCCAATCTCCAAAAAACCAAATACCAAATGTTTTCTCTCTATTCGGATGCTAATTCACAATGCGGAAGTGGTTATGGAAGAAAAGTTACTTTAGATTAGGTAGAAGGGAGTGAAGGGAGGGGAGGAGGTATATGGGTAGGAAGGCTAGTAGAATGAGTCAGACATTATTACCCTATGTACATATAGGACTATATGACCTGTGGGATTCTACATCATGTATAACCAAAGGAATGAGAAATTATACTCCATCTCTATATGATGTTTCAAAGTGCATTCTACTATCATGTATAACTAATTGGAACAAATTTTTAAAAAATAAAATCAAATAAAGTCAACAAGAAAACACCTTGGATGAATAAGTAATTATACCCAAATTGCAAGATAGAAGATTAATATATTAAAAACCTATCTCTTCCTCACCTATGTAGAATATGAATTTTTTTAAAATCATATTTTCATTAGCCCCCAAGTTAATTATTCAGAAAGAAAACTAACAAAATATTTATAGGATCTATATAAGGAAAACTTAAAACTGTGATGGAATAAATAAAAAAAATCTAAATGAATGAGAAGGTATTTGATGATAACATGTACAGGAAAACTAAATATTATTAAAATTTTGTCAGTTCCTCCCAACTTGCTCTATATATTGAATGTGATCCAAACTTCCGATGAGTCAATTTGTTGAGATTGAAAAACTGAGTTTAATGTTTATAATAAAAGGCAAAATCTCAGAATAGTTAAAACAATACTGGTGATGAGCAGAGCTGGAGGGCTGACAGTACCTGACTTGAAGACCTACTGTGGAGCAACAGCTACCAGTAGAGTAGGATACTGGAGAAAGAATAGACAATTAGATCAGTGGAAGATAAAGAAGAGCCCAGAAACAGACCTGCATCAGTACAGCCAACTGCTGTATAGTAAAGGAGCAGAGGCAACACAGCAACACAGAGCAGAGATCCTTCCAGCAAGTGGTGCTGCATGTCCTGGATGTCCCCATCAACAAGGCTACTGACACATATGGAAGGAGACTCAAAAAGGGGGGAAGAAAAAATATGTGTAGAAATAAGGGCTAGAGGGTCTGGGGTTGTGGCTCAGTGTTAAAGCACTTCCTACCACATGGGAGGCACTGGGTTTGAGCCTCAGCACCACATAAAAATAAATAAATAAATAAATAAATAAATAAAATAAAGGTTTTAAAAGAAGAAATAAGGGCTAGAAACTTACAAAAATTGATATAAAACATAGACCACTAGATTCAATGCTTCCATTTTGTAAAATAAAAACAAACATATCCATTCCTAGACACATCACGGACAAACTGTGAAAAGGCAAAGAAAGAATCTTAGAAGTAACAAATAAAAACTTCTCATGCACAAGGGGACCACAGGGAGATTATTAGTTGTCTTCCAACCAGAAACATTGGAAGGAAGCTGTGGGGTGGCATATTCCAAGAGTGTAAGGGAAGATCACCTGAAGAGTCTATGTCCAGAAAATCTGTCCTTTAATAATAAAGAAAAATAAAGATACTGCCAGATAAAGACAGCCTGAGAAAATTTGCTGCCAGCAAAGTAAACCATCTAGATGAAGATAGTAAAATAAAATTGAGAAAAATTTAGTTAAAATTGACATAAATAAATAAGCATGAAAGAAATTTGATTTTTATGATGAGTTGATGCAACACAGGAAGAATTGAAATTTCAGAAATCATAAAAGAAATAATTCCTGAGAAATGAAAATCCCATAGATAAGAATTTTCAAAAAAACTTATGAAATTGATGGAGCCCAAGCAGAGATCTACAAGGAAATAAATAATGTCTGGATTCCAGGGGGAAAGAATATTGAATAAACTAAGGCCTCCTCTGACAGGGTGAGCAAGTGAGGTTGGAAGGAAGAATCTAGAAGGCCCAGGAGCGAGGAGGACATGCTTGCTGGAGGGCGGGGCAAGGATGTGGTGCAGCCTCCTCTTCTTGCCCCTCCTCTGCTGTCAGGATCCCTTTATGATGGGAGGGCACAGCCCTGTGACACAGGCCTGGGCCCTACTCCCCATTTTTCAAGAGAATTATCAGGACTCATTTGTCTGAACAAGACAGTGCATTTTAGATGATGGAGAATCCTCTCTTTCCTCTGAATAGCATTAGTGCCGACTGGCTGAACCCCAGCTTCACCACCTGGACAATGGATATGATCTGTGCCTGTGTGTGTGGACTGGGGCTCTTTCTTCTTTTATTGCCTTACCTTCAGGGTAATCCATCCTTCCCACCACCAAGGAAAATGGGAAAACTCAAGAAGATAAGAAACCTCAGGCCACACTCAACAAGAACAAAAACAGATATTCTGCAGGTGATTACAATATACCTCTCTGAGAGGTCATCCACATACAAAATTAACCAGGATACTACAGAGTTAAATCAAACTGGAAATCAAATGGATTTAACAGATATTATAGAGTATTTTATCCAACACAGCTGAATACACTTTTTGTCAGCTTTCTCCAAAATAGATCATCTTTTAGTTAACAAAGTAATCATTAGCAAATATGAAAAAAATGAAATGATTCCACATATCCTGTTTCAATGGTAATGGAGTAAAATTAAAAATCAGCAGCAAGAAGTAAACCACATATACAAAGACATGGAGATTAAACAATACACACTGTAATGATGAGTGGATCATCAAAGAAATCTGACAAGAAACCAAAAAATTCTAAGACTCAACAAGATTAGAAGTACAACATACCTGGGCCAAGAAGCTGCTGCTGCAGCCACTGTTTAAAATCTGGTGTCTCTGGGGGATGAGGGATCTGCTTGTGGGTGAAAACCAGAGAAAGTGTTGTGGCCTCAGCATATCCCAGTGCTGAACCCCTCTCCTCAGATACACCGATTCCACTATGGGAGCACATTTAGCTGCTACTGTGGTTTCTAGGTGTGAATGTCCTGGGTTCCAGGTAGCAATGAGGGGATAGCAGTGCCCTGCTGCTGAGTTCCTTCCTGCCCCCTGTCTGCCTAGGCACAAGGGAGGGTCAGAGGAAAGCCTTGCAGTGTGTCTGCCTCTATGCCTCACAGCCTCCCACCCCAGGGTCACTGCCTAGGGGTGCCTGCTACCCAAGCCTTTGCACTACAGCTGTGCAGGGTGCCTTCAGCTGACACCTGCCACCCTGAGGCAACCACCCTCCACTCAAGCTGACACTGCTGGTGATCATCCTGCTGATGATGATATGCAGAACTGGCCTTAACATAATTAAGGCCATAAACAACAAACCCAGTGCCAACATTGTATGGAATAGGGAAAACCTGAAAGGATTTCCTCTAAAATCAAGAACAAGACAAGGATGTCCACTCTCACCACTCTTATTCAATATATATTTTTGAAACTCTAGCCACAGAAATTAGGTAAGAAAGGGAAATAAAAGGGATTCAAATAGAAAAGCCAAATTGTCTCTGTTTGCAGATGATATTATACTGAACTTAGAAGATCCAAAAAGCTCCACCAGTACATTTCTAATGATGATAAACAAAGTCAGCAATGTAGCAGGATCCAAAAACAACATATAGAAACAATCACTTTCCTATACACTACTGATGTATCTGTTAAGAAAGAAATTAGAGGAAAAAATCATGAACAATAGCTTATAAGAACTTAAAACAGCAACAAGTTTAACCAAAAAGGTGAAAGGCTTCTATAGGGAAAATTTACAAAACATGAAAAAAATAAATTGAAGAAGACAACAAAAGATGGAAAGACCACAAATGCTCATGATAGGAAGATTTAATATTGTTAAAATGACCATACTACCAAAATCAATCTGCAGATCTAATGTAATCTTCCATGAAAATATCAATGATATTCTTTTCAAAACCATAAAAAACAAATCCCAAGATTTATACAGAAGAACAAAAGACCCTTGATTGTCAAAATAAATCTGAGTAAAAAGATTAAAGCTGGAGGTATCACAATGCCTGACTTTAAATTATACTACAGAGTCATAGTAATGAAATCAGCTTGGTACTAGCATACATTTAGATATGTAGATCAATGAAACAGAATAGAAGACACAGAAACAAACCCACAAAGGTGCCAAAAAGTTACACTGGAAACAAGAAAGCCTCCTTAACAAGTGATGCTGGGAAAACAGGATATCCATAAGATTAAAAATAGGTACTTATCTATGACTCTGTAACAAAAGTCAACTTAATTGGACCAAAAACCTAGGAAAAGACCTTAAACTTCACAACTGATAGAGGAGAAAAAAGGAAAAGCTCCAACATATAAGTATAGACAATCACTTTCTTAATAGGACTTCTCCAACTCAGTAAATAAGAGCAATAAGTTAGAAGGCATCATATTAAAAAGCTTCTTCACAGCAAAGGAGACAATTCATAGCACAAGGACACAATCTATAGAATGGGAGAAAAATCTTTGCCAGCTATTCTTCTGGCAGAGGATTAATATCTAGAATATTAAAATAACTAAAAAACCCCTCAATATCAAAAAAACCCATTCCATAAATGGGCAAAAAAGTTAAAGAGACATTTCTTAAAAGAAGAAGTACAAACAGCCAAAAAATTTTTAAAAATGTTTGACAACTAGAGTCATCAGGAGAATGGAAATCAAAACTACACTGAGATTTCATTTCACTCCACTTAAACTGACAGCCATTAAAAATACATATAACAATAAATGCTGGCAGAACGGGGTGGGGAAGGACCATCCACATCATTTCTAGGAATCTATATTAGTACAGCTAATATGGAAATCATTATGGAGATTCCCCCCAAGACTGTAAAGGAACACTTGTGTGGGGAGAACTGTGGAGGGGCGCACAAAGGACAGACACAGACACACAGGGAAGGGTGGAAACAGAAGGATGGCAGACAAAAGGAATGCTTACCCCTCTCTTCCATCATCTTTAATAACCCAAAAAGTTACATATTACCCACTAACAGTGATTACACTTTGACCAGTATTCCTTTAACCCTGAGTGCTAGCTAACTAAGATAAGGTCCAGGTTAATGCAAACACATAGCCTCTCTCCTTCAAAGGATGTCACTATGTAAGCCAGGTAGTGCATCAGCATAGTTATCTTAATAGCCTCAGCAGGGAATGTCTGGGCATTCCAATCATGGAAATCAGGGCACCAGTTATGTCCCCCCATCCCAGGAGTTTGCTCACTGGGGGACCGCTTCCCTATTTCCACTGTCAGAAATACCTACAGGAACCACCATATCATTCAGTATACCATTTACTCCTCAGTATTTATCCAAAGAACTAACATCAGCATACAACTGTGACACATGCCTGTCCATGTTTATAGTAGCACTATTCACTCTTGTGAATTGTGAATTATTCTATGAATTACCAATTAATGGAACCAGTCTAGGTATCAGTCAATTGATGAATGGATAAAGAAAATATGATATATAGACACAATGAAATTTAATTCAGGCATAAAGAATCACAAAATTATGTCATTTGCAGGGAAATGGATGGAACTGGAGATCACTGTGTTAGACAAAATAAGGTAGACTCAGAAAATCAAGAACCATGTTTTCTCTCAAGTGTGGAATTTAAGAAGAAAAAGGGAAACTCCTGAAAATAGAAGGAAGAGCAGTAAGGTAGAGAAAGGGAATGAGGGGAATGGAGAAAGGGAGGGCAAGGGGGTACTAAGGATTTAAATCTATCAAATTTTGCAAGGTACATGGGTTGAGGTTGTAGCTCAGAGGTGGAGCACTTGCCTTGCATATATGAGGCACTGGGTTTGATCCTCAACACCACATAAAAATAAACAAAATGAAGGCATTATGTTCATCTACAACTAAAAAAAATTTGCAAGGTACATATACAAATATAACACAATAAAACCCACTATTCGGTGTATTTTTTCTCTTTTAAAAAATTTCTTAATTGATTTTTAAAAAATTTGGGTTGGGGATGTGGCTCAAGCGGTAGCGTGCTCACCTGGCATGTGTGCGGCCCAGGTTCGATCCTCAGCACACATCCTCATAAAAAGATGTTGTGTCTGCCGAAAACTAGAAAATAAATATTAAAAATTCTCTTTCTCTCTCTCTCTCTCTCTCTCTCTCTTTAACTCTGTCTTTAAAAAAATAAATGATAGTGAAATGCATTACAATTCTTATTACACATATACAGAACAATTATTCATATCTCTGGTTGTATATAAATTATATTCACACCAATTCGTGTCTCCATACATGTACTTTGGATAATGATGCCCATCACATTCCACCATCCTTGCTAAATTCCTGCCCCCTCCCTTTCCCTACCACCCCTGTGGCCTATCTAGAGTTTGTCTATTCCTCCCATGCTTCCTCTCCCTACCCCACTATGAATCAGCCTCCTTGTATCAGAGAAAACATTCAGCATTTGTTTTCTTTTGGGGAGACTGGCTAACTTCACTTAGCATTGTCTTCCCCAAGACCATCCATTTACCTGCAAATGCCATGATTTTATTCTCTTTTATTGCTGAGTATAATTTTTATGGACCAATAAAAAATCAACAGTTTACAAACTGTGGATCATCAAGTGCAAAACAGAAAAACTCTTGGAGACACAAGATACTGGAAATACCTATAGAGATGCTTTCTGTAGTCTTGAAACAACTTTCCTTCAAAGCCTGTTGCTAGCATCCACCTGCTTGTGTGCTGTTCCTTGTTGCTGGGTGTGTGCAGTGCATGTAAGTCACTCCAGTCATTGTCCAAGTGTTGCCTTGAGTCGTTGCTTCCAAGACACTGATCAGGAGAAGCTGAACCAAGTACAAATTGAAACATGAATCTTCAGAATTGAGTGTTATCCATTACTCAACCCTTTTTGTGATTTTCTACTTCCATTCCTAGTAGCTGGAAAGATATGGATTAAATGTCTTGACCCCAACTTTAAATATTGAAGACTTAATCTCTAATGTGATGGTGTTAGGATGTTGAGGACTTTGGAAAGGAGTGTCATGAGAGTGGAGCTCTCAAGAATGAACTTAGCCCTCATGAACAAGCATCCCCTCTTTCTTCACTATGTGAAGACAGAATGTAAAAACTTCCATCTACAATTCAGGATGACAGTCCTCCCCAGAACCCATCCATGGTGGGCCTCTAATCTTGCACTTCCAGTCTCTAGAAGATGAGAAACAAGTGTCTGTTGCTTAAGCTATAGACAGCCAGGGACCTCACAAAGATACACACATGGACCCATACACAGACCCTACAATGACAGATCTGAACAAAGACCCACACAGAGAACTTCACAGAGACCTCTGACCACTAACACAGAAAACATATTACAAAGATTGCCCTCAAATATAAGGGAATAGATCCTTACACAGATCTCACAGAGACCTCCACACAGTCCTCTGACAGAGATTTGCAATGAGACCTCTTACAGAGACCTAAGGCAGAGACCTGCCAGAGCAACTTCTCAGTGCCACAGGCTTCACACAGCTCCCTCACAGAGACATCACTCAGCCTCTCAGGCCCTATGGAAGCTTCAAAGATTCTCACAGAGATCTCACAGAGACCCCTGAAATTTGACTATACAAGAAACCACAGAAACAGTACAGGAACTCTTGTTGCAACAACAAAACCTCACAGAGATTTCCCAGAGACCTTACAAAGCTCACCCTCAGAGACTTCCCCCAATGAGACCTCTGACACAGAACAGCACAGAGAAACCTCAAAGAAACTTGTGTGGTGGCACCATAGGATGATCTCTCACATAGATACCACAGAGTGACTGTCTACAGAGAAACCATGCACAGTTACCAGGTGATGGTGCTGGAATCTCTCAGGGAGTCCTTACACAGTTATTTCCACAGGACCTCATGTTGCCTCATAGACCCAGAGGACCTCAAAAAGAGATTTTACAGGTTTCCCACAGAATTCTCCCATATACACATCACCCAGAGACAACACACAAAGACTGCCCCAGAGTGTCCTGACAGAGGTCTCTCCCAGACCTCCTACAGTGCCTCTCCGGCTTACAAAGCCCTCACAGTCTCCCACACAGACCTCCTCCTATATATACAACCCACAGTTGAGAGTATGTAGATATCTCACCACAACAGAGACATCAAAGAAGATAAATCTTACAGAAAATCCTCTACACCTAGCTCCACAGAGACCTCACACAGTTTTCAAGAGACCCCACTCAGGTACTTCATAGATATTGGATGTTAATCATGTCATTGGGTTGTTCCCCAGAATAAGATATTGGGACCTGAGCCTTTCCCTCTCCCTATTTTCTTTCTTTTTCTCTTTTCTTCCTGGCCATAGTTTTCCTCCAGCATATTATATTGCCCAGCCTCAAGTCCAAAGGCAACAGGGCCAAGCAGTCATGGATTGTATCCTCCAAACAATGAGTCCAAATTAATCATTCCTTCATTCATGATGTTGATCTCAGATATGTTAACACTGTGGCAGATGACTGAGTAACCCTCCAAAAATGGTGCCAAGTGTGTGCTCATTTTTGTGACACTACCTCATCAGGTGATTTAGAGGACTTTGGAACTGGTTTTCGGGATATATGGAAAAGCTTGGAGAAACAGGCTAGAGAAAGCCTAGAGTGCTAGAAGAGAACTTTGTAGGTGATGCTGATGTGAGGTTTAGAGGTGAAGTGATTGGGTTTTGAGAGCTTAATACTAATGAGTGCATTAACCACTGGTATGGATTCACTGGATGGTAACTGTAGGCAAGTAGGGTAGACCTAGAAGTAGTCAATCAAAGGGGGCATGCCTTTAGAGTTCATAGTTTGTCCCTGGTGAGCAGAGTTCTCTGCTTCCTCATTATCATATCCTGTGCTGCTTTCCCACTCCCTACATTTCCACCACTATGTTCTGCCTCACCTTGGCCCCAGAGCTATGGAGTTGGTGGTCAGTGGAGTGAGACCTATGAAACCATGAGCTACATAAACGTGTCCTGCTCTAATTGTTGTTGTTAGATCTTTTGCTCACAGTGATGTAAAAGGCAACTAAAACACAGACTGATTAATCCAGCAGAGAATATTTCAAGGCAGTACAGCATATGAGATGGCCTGGGTGTTTCTAGTGGCTTTCAGCATGATTTACAGTGGGGCTCAGGAGCAAAAGACCAAGTAGAAAGAATTAAATTACTTGCAGGCTTTCCAGAAAGGAAAACCTTGTAATGTTGGGGTCAAGGATGGTGTGGTTGGTAAAGATAGTTCTGATACACAGAAGCCATCTTTAGGCATCTCAGGAATGGGAAGGACCCCACCTTCAGAAGGCTCAATGACTTATGGAGAGAAGAGTGTCAGGGTGCCTTTCTTGCACAGGGAAGCCTTGGAATCCTTATGTCAAGATTCATTTTGCTGTGTAAATAACACCATATGGGCTGACCTAGGCCTTGGTCCAGGTGGGCCTGGCTAATGTCCTCATTCACAGCTTACCTTGGCATTGTCCATATGATTCTGGTTATCAGGCTTACAGAATGAAGAGTTGTGGCATTGTAAAGGTTTGCATCAGTACTTCAGAGGAAAGGCTGGTGGCCAGGAAGAGCATGTCACAGTCAGAGTGCAATCCAGTAGCCCCAGAAACAGTGATTTGTCAAACTGTGAGAGTGGAGCCAGTGTTGTGGTGGAGAGCTCAGTAAGTTAGCACTTGCAGTCCTATGAAATGCCTGCTCAGGGAAGTGAAAGTCAGTGAGCACACCCAGCTCTAGGGAGTGGTCCCACAGACCAGGCTGGGGGGGGGTGTGTGAGGATGCTCAAGCTCTCAGGGACTCATATCAAACCATCAGGTGTCCTAGTTTCATACCTGGAACACTAGACTTAATGTGTGCCCTGCTGTGCTTTTTCAGTTTCCTCCTTGCTGGTTTCCTGTTCTTCCCTTTGGGGCTATTTGTGTTTCCCCTGTGCAGTTGTATCTTGGAAACATGTTAACTTTCTTTCTGATTATGAAAGAAGATTTCAGGTAATGTAACTAACTTCAAAAGACATGATTGTGCTGCTTTGCTTTCACCCTTGACAGCCAGTAACTCAAGAGGCAGAGAGGTGGGAGAGCAAAAGGCTTCATTTGCAACAGTGCAGTGTTTCAGAGATGAATGGCTAGCTCCTGGCTTCATCTTGCTTAGTGCTGCTTTGTGAAAATGTATACAATGTGCTATGTGGGATTGTTCTCTGTCTTGGGCAATAGGGCAAAATGACAGTTCACTAGTCTTGACAGAATGTCCTTCAGAGGGGGCTGGGGTCATGGCTCAGTTGTAGAGAGCTTGCCTGTCATGTGTGAGGCATAGGGATCAATTCTCAGTATTGCATATAAATCAATAAAGATCCATTGACAACTAAAAACTTATATATTAAAAATAATTTTCTTTAGAGGAACAGGGGTTGTGTAGGTCCTATCTGGGTCCAGTGGACACTGACCCATTTAGACCTGTGAGTCTAAGAAAATGTGATTGTTTAGATGCTTGCATTCTGAAGGTGTGTGTGCCTGGTTTCCATGCTAGTCAGTGTCTTCTCTACGCTTCTGCCAATACCTTTTCATTTGGAAATTTCCTGTGACCTAGTAAGGAGTAGTGCCCAGTGCAAGGGTTAGTGTTTTTAACTGACTCTATGGTTAGTCATTAAGACAGGAGTGAGGATGTGGGGGAAAAAGAAAGCTATGCTTATGAATAAAAAAGAAGAGAGTGGCAGAAAAAATAACCCTTTCAATTCAGGGTTCAGCATCACTGTGTTCCCTCAAGTCTCAGAGGAGACTTTGAACAAGGACTATTGAGAAATGCACCTGTTGATATTTGTGGACTCTTGGAGTCCAAATGCTTATCTATCTATCTATCTATCTATCTATCTATCTATCTATCTATCTATCATCTATCTATTTATTTAATTTATTGTTGCTGTGAGAGGGACATGAGCTTTTGGGGACAAGGGGTAAATGTTCTGGTGTTGGCATTTAGTGTCCCTCAAAAGCTCACTTGTTAAACATCTGGTTCCCAGCTGATGGCACTATTGGGAGGTGTTGGAACCTTTTAAAAGTGGGGCCCAGTTGATGAAAATTAGTTCACTGGGGATGAGCCCCTGATGGGGTACTGGGACCCTAATGCACTTCTGTCTCTGTTCCTCTCTGCTTCCCAGCAGCCATGAGGTGATCAGTTTTTCTCTGCCACACACTCTCTGCCAGATGTTTTGCTTTGCTACAGATCCAGAGGTAAGAAGGCCAAATGACCATGGACTGTAATCTCTGAAATCATGAGCCAAAATGAATCTCTATTCCTTTGAATGTGTTGATCTCATGTATATTATCACAGGTTTGGAAAGTGATTAGGACAGCTCCTGTCCAAAACACAAGAGGCCCTAGACCTGTCCTCTAACCAGATTCACCTCTTTTGTCTGAATGTAGCACAGGAAAGGTGATAATTTACTCAATCATATTTTGAGCAACAAACATGCCAGTAATGATTCCAGATTAGATTTTGGGCATGTAAGGATGCCAAAGGCCTCTTGTGTGAGAACACTGCAGACCCCATTCATAAATTTGAGCTGATGTGGCTGAAGGGGGAGCCCAGGTGAACAAGCCCAGTCCTGGTATGAGAACACATATTGCACAATGGTCTGGCCTTCCAGCTAGGAGACATCTATCTGGGCTGACAGTGGATACTCAAAAGAGTCTATTTGGGGTGATCCTCTCCTTTAGGTACCCCTTAAGTGTCCCAGAGGACCTTCATCTCCAGAGGCATTATCTGAGAGGGCTCTTTTCCATTTTGAAGAATTTTCCTCTGTATTGAACAGTTACTGAGTGTCTGGCAAGTACCTTTCAGTTTTATAGGAGGGAATGTGCTCTCTGCTTTGTAGTATTATAACACCAAGGTATGTGACTGAAGTCTTAACCTTCACTCCTCCACCTCTGTGTGCAGGGCCCACAAGATCAATATCATTGAACAAAAGTATAACTGGATATATCAATGTTCAGACAGTGTGGTGTGTGTGTGTGTGTATGTATGTGTGTGTGTGTGTGTGTGTGTGTGTGTGAACTTGTGCCTCTAGCACCAGGACTTTATGCTCTCATGTGTTTCATGTGTATAGGTATGGAAAGGATATGAAACAAGACACCATGAATTGTCTTGTGTATGAGTGTTTGATTGTAGTGTGTAAAGATTGTGTCTGAGTGATTTCTTTGGTCAGTGTTGGCTGAGTACTTTTCTGGCAGGACATGTGTTTAGGGTTTTAGTGCTGCTTATGTGTTGTTGGCATTGTGGACTATTGTGAATGTGTGTGTATGCATTTGAGAAGAGCTACAATGTTGTATTACCATTCTGTGTTGGATCTGTGCATTTTCAGATTTTAGAATGTATATGTATGTTCATGATGTCTAGGTGAGAATTTAGGGAGATAATCTTTGGTGCACAGAAATTTGGAGAGAATGGAATCATTGGGTATGTTGGGGTTAGGAGTTATGTATATGTGGCCCATGGATGTGTACAGATTCTGTTGATAATGTCTCAAGATGGACTGCTGTGTATGTTCTTATTTAGAGCTTTGAGGTGATTGTGTTGTTCTTGGGAATGGAGGGGTATCCTTTGTGAGTATGTAGGAGGAGTTAGCAGTGTCTGTGTGTGCCTGAGATTTGCTGAACTTCAAATTCTGAGGCATTCTGTGTATGTGCATGTTTTCAACCTACGTGATTTTTTGTTTTCATTTGAGAAAAGAAAATGATGCCATATATTAATAAGTATATTTGTTTGGTCCAAGTCTATTCAGTTATTGAGGGAGGGTTTGTGTGATTGCAATTTGGGTGATAGTGACTGGTGTGTGTTTTTCTGGGGTGTGAGGGTATGTGTATCTGAAGTGTTGGGGATGCAAATCAAGTCAAGATGGTGCCTGGCAGATTGCCAAGAGGAGTGGTTTGTGAAGCAACGCCAGTGAGCCATTAAGATGATGAGGATTCCTTATTGGCTGACTGCTGTATCTAGATGATGTTAATTGAGTCAAGCTGTGTGTAATTAGTTAGGTATATATACCTCTGCTGTCCCACAGAGAAGCGGTTCCGCTACCTTAGGAGCCTGCTACTTTGAGTTCTCACTCAGTTCCCGCTGAGTTCACTTGCAATAAAGTAGTTCCTATTTCAACCTTCAAGTTGCTTGTCACCTCCCGGTTATTTGCCCAGCCAGACTGTGGCATATGGTGGCCCGTACGGGGAACCTTCAGGACTCTTGGGAGTGACAAGGTAAAAGGATGGGTGACCATTTCAAGAAACAGTGTGTTCTGGTTTCATTTTGCTTCATTTCATTTTTAAGCTGCCTGTCCCTAGAAATAAATAGGATGGGAGAAAAGCTGCTCGAAGGTGTGCATGTGGCTGTGCCCTGGGGGATGCATGCCCCAACAGTGAGCCGCGGGACACCGTGGTGTCATCTGCCATCGCTCATGCCCCGCTGGGGAGGGGCTCACGTCACAGGAGAACAGATAGGGCGAGAGGACAGATGGACATTTCAAGAAAATAGAAAAATTGATACAATGAATATTTGTTCCATTTTTGTTTCATTTTGTCTTGGTTTTGTTTTGCATTATCTTAGTGAGCAGCATCTTATCATGGAAATATGGGATTAAAAATTAGTAAGAACCAAACCGAAAGGGCATTTGGTAAATTGCTAAAGGAAGGAGGCATCTCAGTAAAATCAAGAACAGTTAGGGAATACATTAAGACGATACAAAAATGTAGCCCATGGTTCATTAAAGAGGGGTTGCTAAATATATCACAATGGAACCATCATGGTGAAGATTTAAAAAAGATAGAAAAGAAAATCCCAGGAACTCTGCCAGTTGGCACATTACCATTATGGACGTTGATATGATCTTGTTTGCTTAGTCAAGGAGAAGACATTTTAGATCAAGTAAAAGAGGAAGTCTCTCGAGTTAGTCAGACAGGGGAAGAAAGTTTAGAGGAGGAAGGGCTATCAGGGGAAAAGTTACAACAGGAGGTTGTTACTAACCCCTTTCTATCACCAGAGGGCTTAAGTATTCAACCAACAGCTCCACCTATGTATACAGAGACAACATATGCTGGGTGGCCCTCAACCCCCATAGTTGATAGATGGGATCCTGAGACAGGACCTTGAAGATTAGCATGCCCTGTACTTGAGGAGGCAGGAGGGCAGCAAATTCACCATGCTTTAGATTTTAAAACTGTGAAGCAGATGAAAGAAGCTGTAACAACCTATGGTCCGCAAGCCCCTATTACTGTAAGTATGGTGGAATCCATTACAAATTTAAACATGACACCAGCAGATTGGGCTAGCATGTGCAAAGCTGTGCTAAATGGAGGACAATATTTGTTATGGAAGGTTGCCAATCAGGAATCTTGTATGGAGATGGCTAAGTGAATTGCAGCAGCCGGTTATCCTCAGAGAAATCTAAATATGTTGCTAGGAGAGGGATCTTATGAGGGTCAGCAGCAAAAAATTGGATATGATCCTGCCATATACTCACAAATCGCTTCAGCTGTGGTTAAGGCATGGAAAACTTTACAAAGAGATGGAGATTTACAAGGTCAATTATCTAAGGTAATACAAGGAACTAATGAACCTTACGCTGAATTTGTAGATAGGCTTATACAAACAGCTACCAGAGTCTTTGGGGATGTAGAACAAGTGATGCCATTAATAAAACAACTAGCCTACAAACAAGCCAACAGATGGTGTAGGGAGGCTATTCGACCTTGGAAACATAGAGATTTAAATACATATATTAAATTATGTAGAGACATTAATGAACAGGGGCAAGTCTTGGCAGCTGCAGTACAACAGGCTTTAGGTGCCAGGCCAAAAACATGTTAAAATTGTGGTCAAGCAGGACATTTTAGAAGGAATTTCCCAATAGGAGGAGGGTTTAATAAAAATGGGTATGATCAAAGGGGAAGAATACCGGGTGTTTGCCCATGGTGTCATAGAGGAAAACATTGGGCTACTGAATGCCATTCTCAGATTACTGTAGAGGGTACTCCATTGTCAAAAAATGGACAAGGACCAGGTGTTTACCCACGATATCATGGAGGAAAACATTGGACTCCATTGCCAAAAAACGGACAGGGGGGACCAATGCTCCAGGGCCTGCAACCACAAATATACGGGTCATTGGAGGAACCCAGCAACATCATCAGTGTAGTGCCTAGGACACATTATCCATTAGATCCCTTATCAGACAAACCAGAGGGAGCACAGGGTTGGACATCTGCACCTCTGCCAGAGCAGTACTAACTCCAGAGATGGGAGTTCAAATCATTCCCACAGGGTTAAAAGGACCTCTTCCCCAAGGAACAGTATGCTTATTATTAGGACGCAGTTCTTCTACTCTAAAAGGACTTATGATAAGTCCTGGGGTAATTGATCCCAATTATGAAGGTGAAATAAAAATTATAGCCAATTCTCCAAGGGGTATCTCAGTAATTTCACCAGGAGATAGGATTGCACAGTTATTAATAATACCCAGCCTACATGACAAATTTTCCAGTTGTACTGTAGAAAGAGATGCCAGGGGATTAGGCTCCACAGTATAGATTGGGCTATGCTTTCTATAAATTTAGATTCTCGCCCTATGTTAAAGTTAACCATTGAAGGACATGAATTTAATGGCCTGCTGGATACAGGTGCAGACCTTAGCATCATCTCTCGTCAAGAATGGCCAAAACATTGGCCTTTACAACAAGCCACTCAAACGCTTTGAGGCCTAGGAGTGGCAATTAATCCCCATAGAAGTGCAATGGTATTAGATTGGAAGGATCTTGAAGGATGTTAAGGAACTATATAGCCATATTTATTGGATCACCTTCCTATAAATTTATGGGGACGAGATGTTCTAGATTAATTGGGATTAACATTAACAAATAACATCAATTCAAATGCACACACTATTATGGCTAGACAAGGTTTTAGGAAAGAAAAAGGATTAGGAGAACAAGGACAAGGTATAGCATCACCAATATAAATAGATCAAAAAACAGATAAACATGGATTGGGTTTTTCGGGAGGGGTCACTGAGACAATAAAAATTACTTGGAAATCAGAAAGGACAGTATGGGTTCCTCAGTGGCCCCTGACTAAAGAAAAGATACAAGCAGCCCATGACCTGGTCAATCAACAATTAGCGGAGGGACATATACAACCTTCTGTATCTCCCCATAATACTCCCATTTTTGTTATTAAAAAGAAATCTGGTAAATGGAGATTTATTGCAAGATTTAAGAGCTATTAATAACGAGATAGTTATCATGGGACCTGCTCAATCGGGGATTCCTCAATTGTCTGCTTTGACAAAAACCTGGTATGTTTCAGTTATAGATATTAAAGATTATTTTTTTCCATTCCAATTCATCCTGAGGATAGTCTACATTTTGCATTTACTGTCCCTGCACTGAATCATGAAGGTCCTGATCAGAGATATGAATGGAAAGTACTCCCTCAAGGGATGGCTAACAGTCCAGCTATGTGTCAAATTTATGTTAACAAAGCAATCCAGCCACTTAGAAATCAAAATCCTGAACTACAAATATTTCACTATATGGACGATGTATTATTAGCACACAAAAATAAAAACACATTGCTAGAATGTTATGCCACACTTACAAACTTATTAAAAATTATAATCTGGAGATAGCAATAGATAAAGTACAATTAAATTTTCCAATTAATTATTTAGGAGTTCTATTATCCTCGACCATGGTCCGCCCACCAAAAATTCAAATACAAGTAGATCAACTTAAAAACACTTAATGAAATTCAAAAGTTGTTAGGAGACATAAATTGGATAAGGCCTTATCTAGGCATACCAACAGGAGAGTTGGGACCTTTATTTGATATCCTAAAAGGTCCATCAGATCCAAATTCACCCCACATGTTAATGCCAGAAGCAAGAAAGACATTAAAACTCATTGAAAAATATATGGAAAATATGCATTTGGATAGAATTGATATAAGTTTGCCTTTGTTATTTATTGTACTACCAACAAAAAATATTCCTACAGGAGTATTTTGGCAAGAAGGTCCATTATTATGGATACATTTATCTTATTCTCCTAACACTATTCTTACTAGGTATCCTGAGGCTGTAGGACAATTACTCAAAGGAATAAAAGCAGGAAAGGGAGTGTTTCGAATTTCTCCTAATAAAATTATCACTCCATATTCTATGGATCAAATTAATGAGTTATCTAATAAGTTATATACTTGGACAATAATTATTTGCAAATCTATTTGTTCATTTGATAACCACTTACCATCTAATCCTTTGTTGTCTTTTTGGTACTTGCATCCTGTAGTTTTTCCAAAACTGTCAAGAAAAACACCTATCATGAATGCTCCAAATATATTCACTGATGGGTCAAATAATGGTACAGCAGCAGTAGTTACCCCTGATCAAGCTTTTACATTTTTAGTACCCGAACAATCAGCTCAAAAGGTAGAGCTTAATGCAGTATTACAAGCTTTTGTGATGTTTAAAGATTCTGTATTTAATTTATTTTCTGACAGTTTATATATAGTTAATGCTATAAATTCCCTTGAAGATGCTGGTAATATTTCCCCTTCCTCTACTGTTTTCTCTTTGTTTTCTGCTATACAAAGTTTAATCTGGGACCGAAAAGATCCATTCTTTATAGGACATATCAGGGCACATACAGGATTGCCTGGAGCCCTTAGTTTGGGTAATGATTTAGCAGATAAAACCACACATGACATACATATTTTATCTATACTAGAAGAAGCTACAAATTTTCACAAATCCTTCCATGTCAATGCTAATACCTTGCAAAAGTGTTTTAGAATAACTAAGGAACAAGCTAGACATATAATAAAACAATGTCAAAATTGTGTGACCTTTTTACCACAAGTTAATCTTGGAATTAATCCTAGAGGACTAATATCTAATCATATCTGGCAGATGGACGTCACATATTTGCCAGAATTTGGAAAATTAAAGTATTTGCATGTTACAGTTGATACTTCTTTCAGATATTTAATGGGCTCCCTGCATACCAGAGAAAAAACTAAAGATATTATATCTCATTGTTTACAAAATTTTGCCACTGTGGGCATTCCAAAACAGTTAAAAACAGATAATGGCCCTGGCTATACTTCTACTTCTTTTAAGCAATTTTGCTCATCATTTGGCATTACTCACATAACAGGAATCCCGTATAATCCACAGGGACAAGGCATAGTTGAAAGAGCTCATCAAACTATTAAAATGTACTTATTAAAACAAAAAGAGGGGATTGGGAAGGGATATAAGTCCTCCAAAGATAAACTTAACATAACCCTTTTTACGTTAAACCTTTAAAATTTGGATTCATCGGGACTTAGTGTAGTGGAAAGACACATGTGTCCAAAAAATGTACATAAGCCAAAGGTACTTTGGAAGAATATTCTAACTGGACAATGGAAAGGTCCTGACCCAGTGATTGGAGTCAGAGGTCTGTTTGTGTGTTTCCACAGGGAGAACAGCAGCCGGTTTGGATTCCAGAGAGACTAACTAAAGCAATTTCTACAGACTAAAAAGAAGATGATTTGGCTCAAATCCATAACAGCTGATATCCAGAACCCCAGTTTAGCTATCCTTACAACTTCGATAATGGTTCTCCTACACCTGGAGGCTAATGAGCACCATTAAGGCCTATTTCAAATGTAAAATCCTTGAGGCTTACTTGTGGGAATACCTTCAAACCCATATGCAAGTTACAAAAAGAATTTTTCTATTTGATTTGTTGAGCTCATACAGACCTAGGATAATGTTTTTCTGATTGGTTCTATTTTTTGATCAACTGTGGAGTTTTGGGGCATTGCAATGGAGATTTCACCTGTGGAAAGCTACAAGGCCTTTACTATTGTGTTATGTGTTGTATGTTGTGTGTGCACATTTGTATTGTGTGTTATGTGTCTGTATGTGCGTATGTCCATGTGTCATGTATGAGGAGTGCTCATGAAAAAATGGATCCAAATATCTTTTATTCACGTGATTTAAACAGTTTAATTTAAATTGGGTATCGTTTTAGAAAGTGAACAAAAAAGGAGGTTAACAGATCTGTTTGTTTACTTTCACCTTTCCTTTTCATTATATTTAATAATTCTGTTCAGGATAATGTAAATTGTTCAGAAAATTGTTTTCTTAGTGCCTGCTGGAATGCTACACAATTTTTTTTTTAGCCATCATTGCCAGAATTCCTACATTAAGACAAAAATAGAAGAATTTCCAGTATTAATGTAAACTAAATGAAACTTCGGAATTACAGCTACCATCATCACAGCTGTTGCTGTCTCTGCTGCTGTGGCTACAGCTTCTGTGATAGCTATCACAAAAACTGTATAAACTGATGCATGAAAGAATAATGTAACTCAACAAGTAATGCTCAATCAAAGAGTTGATTTGCTTTGAGAAGAAATAGACATATTAATGGATTTCTCTACTTTGAGCTGCTTACAGAATTTACCTGGACTGTGTATCACTTATATGCATTATGAACTAATCTATTGATAATTGTAACAGTACCAGGGTATCTTTGCTGATGGTGTCATCGGTGGTAGGAGTCATCATATGGCTTGGTATCATGGCATTTTGTATCCTCCTGTTTCTGCTTGTGGCAGGTTGTTTATGGTGTTTGTGTAAAAACCACTATGGTCATTATCCACAAGTATGGCTAAATAATGTTGGGCCAGTAGTCAAATATGGGTAAGATCCAATTACAATGTTACCAACCTAAGACAGGAGGCTAACGATTTGAGGTCAGACCATCCAATGATGGGTAAGGACCATATGTAGTATTGGACAACCTAAGACAGGCATGGTCCCTAAGCCACATACTTGTTGTTTAATAAAACAAAAGGAAGGAGATGTTTGGGATGCAAATCAAGTCAAGATGGCACCTGGCAGTTTGCCAAGAGGAGAGGTTTGTGAAGCAACGCCAGTGAGCCATTAAGATATGAGGATTCCTTATTGGCTGACTGCTGTATCTAGATGATGTTAATTGAGTCAAGCTGTGTGTAATTAGTTAGGTATATATATACCTCTGCTGACCCGCAGAGAAGCAGTTCTGCTACCTTAGGAGCCTGCTACTTTGAGTTCTTGCTCAGTTTCCGCTGAGTTCACTTGCAATAAAGTAGTTCCCACTTCAACCTTCAAGTTGCTTGTCACCTCCCGGTTATTTTCCCAGCCAGACTGCAGCAGAAAACTTCAGACCAATATCCTTGATGAACACAAAGGCAAAAATCTAAATAAAATTCTGATGAATTGCATTCAAAAACATTTAAAAACTAGTTCAACATGATCAAGTGGGGTTCATCTCAAGGATACATGTTTGATTCAACCTACAGAAATCAATAAATATAATTCATCAAATCAGTATACTTAAAGATTACCATATGATCATCTCAATAGATGCAGAAAAAGCATTTGACAAAATACAGCATCCATTCATGTTCAAAATACTAGAAAGACTAGGAACTTACCTCAACATCCTAAAAGCTATATATGCTAAGCCCAAGGCTAGCATATTTTTTTAAAATTAAATTATTTAGATATTTGATTTGTTATACATGATGGCAGAATGCAATTCATTTCATATTACACATATACAACACAATTTTTCAAGTCACTGATTGTGCACGAAGTATTTTCACACCATTTGAGTCTTCATACATGTACTTAGTGTAATGATGCCTAACTCATTCCTCCATCATTCCTACCCCCTTGCTCCCTCCCATTCCCTTTCTTCTCTTTGCCCTATCTAAAGTTCCTTCATTCTTCCCATGTTCCCCACCCTTTGCCATTATGAGTCAGCATCCTCATATCAAGGAAAACATTCAGCCTTTGGTTTTTAGGGATTGGCTTGCTTCACTTAGCATTATATTCACCAGCTCCATCCATTTACCTGAAAATGCCATGATTTTATTCTCTTTCCATGCTAAATAATGTTACAGTGTGTGTGTGTGTACACACACACACACACACACACACACACACACACGTTTCCCTATCCATTCATCTACTGAAGGGCATCTGCATTGGTTCCACAATTTAGCTATTGTGAGTTGTGCTGCTATAAACATTGATATGGCTGTGTCTTTGTAGTATGATGTTTTTAGGTCCTTTGGGTATAAACCAAGAAGTGGGATAGCTGGGTCCAAGGCTATCATAATTCTATCCTACCAAGAAACTTTTTTTAATATTTATTTTTCAATTGTAGTTGGACATAATACCTTAATTAATTAATTAATTAATTTTTATGTGGTGCTGAGGATTGAACCCAGGGCCTCGCATGTGCTAGGTAAGCGCTCTAGGTGAGCACTCTAGCTGAGCCACAACCCCAGCCTCCAAGAAACTTCTTAATACCTCACAAGGCTTGAACAATCTACAATGCCTCTATAGTTAAACTTCCTAGTTATGAGGCCCAATATTATAAATTTGTGGAGCTAATTCTGGGTCAATGTTCCATCAGAGGAAAGTGTCCCAACCGGCCCCAGCTTTTCTTAAAAATGTCTCTGTGTCTCTTGTGTTTTTCCTAATCTCCCATTGCCCCTACTGAAGATCATTTGTCATTGCCGTGTTGCGGCAAGTAGCACCACCAAGGCACTCAATTCAGGGGAACTTTAAAATAGAATAATCAGTTGAGAAGATGCTCTTTGGAGATGTGTGTAGAGATTTTTGAGATCATGTCAAAAGAAGAGGTCATTATGTAGATTTGCATCGTCTCTCTCTCATCTAGCAAGGGGGTACACAGAATAGGATAGAGGAGAGTGTGGCTGCAAAGTCATAATTTAAGACCTCTAGAGACCAAGGTGGAATCAGGTCTGATTTTATTGTGAAGTTACTATCTATATATATGTGGGCAGTAGCTAAGCAGATTATATATGGGCACAAATACAATTGTTTGACAACTGTCTTTGAGGCAACAAATCAAAGAGTGGGCCATGGAGCAAGTGCTGTGACTGCAACACATAGTCCTATACCCATGGCTGCACTTACAGGGTGAGCGGTTTGCCACTCATGCACCTAACATAAAGGGACTGGTTTGCCACTAAGGTACCCCTAATGTACACCACGTATATAGTACATGCACCTGTCCCCACATAGAATAGCAAAATTTTGAGGCAACCAAAGAAGATGTCTCAGGTAAAGAGTGGGATATCCGTAGCTTAGTGGAAAAATGAGGTTCTCAAGAGGACCCTTTATGTGCAAATGCCCCAACAAAGTGCTCAACACCATAGATGAGAGGACCCTGAAGGTAATACCAGATAGGTTAAGTTTTATGTTCTTGATCATCTTCCTGTTAATCTCTGGGATGGATGTCCTATTATTCAGTCCCACTTCAGTGGTAATCTCTCAAATGTTAAATCAAAGTTTTGATCCTACTAAAAGATCAGGTAAAATGCAACAAGGCAGACTGCTTCCAATCCCCCCCCACCCCACCAACAGGGGTGAGTAGGGCTAGGCTATAATGATTCCTCAACTTTTCATTAGGGATCTTCATCACTTCTCCCCCCCCCCCAAAAAAAAAGACAGCTGAAATCATCTGATAGCCCTGTTGTGTTGATCAATGTCCCTTAATGGGAGAGAAACTTCAAGCAGCTCAACTATTAGTTGAAGAACAGATTTAAGCTATTTTTTATGATTAAGAAAAAAAATCTGGAAGATGGAGGCTACCACAGGACGTTAAGGCAGTCAACAAAATTATGTAGCTTATGGTCCCTCTACAGTCTACCCATCACTACTGCTATTCCTTTATCCTATTTATGCTGGATCTAAAGAGTTGTTTTTTTTTTTCACAATGCTTTTTCACTCTGAGGATTGTAAACATTTTGCTCTTGTGTCCCTACAGTAAATTTTAGAGAGCCAACACTTTGTTGTTCAAGCTGTCTCCCCTATCCATATAAAGTATCCCAATGCATATGTTATTCATTATATGGATGACATCTTAATTGCTCATGCAGAATTGATTGGGCTACAGGAAGTCTTGTTGGACTTTCATCCTTTTCTTGCACATGGGTTATTATAGCTCCAGAAAATATTCAGAAAACTTCTCTATTTCAATATAGTTTCTCTCTGTGTGTGGTGCTGGGGATTGAACCCATGGCCTTATGCATGTGAGACAAGCACTCTGCCATCTATACTACAAGCCCTCCATTTCAGTATCTTGGAAGTTTAATTGAAGGGCTTACAGTTTGTTCCCAGTGGCTCCAAATTTGGATAGACACTTTATATATATTCTAGGTGACATTAATTGGTTACATCCTTTAAAATTAACTACATCAAGGGCTGGGGTTGTGGCTCAGTGGTAAAACATTCACCTAGCACATGTGTGGCCTTGGGTTTGATCCTCAGCACCACATAAAAATAAATAAAGTGAAGGTATTGTGTTCAAGTACAACTAAAAAATAAATATTCAGAAAACTTAACTGTACCAGATTTAGGACTTTTGTTCAATATCCTCTCTCTCTCTTCTCCTCAACAACTTACTCCAGAAGCTGAAGCTATACTGACTTGGGTAGAGTCTGGCAGTATTCCACAAGTGAGGTAATCCCATAGACAGAACTCCTGTAGACAGAGGTTTAGGAGAGGTTTAGGCTTAGGTATGCACCAGGCTTTTTGCTGAATGGCAAATGGACTGGAAATTTAAAGTCAACATATCTCCAGGGCCCAGAACTTGCTGGTCCACACTGAAAGACTATACCCCAGAAATCTCCCCTGGGTTCCACTTGTGTGGTAGAGCCAGTTCTTAATCCACTACATCACCTGGTAAAAACTCAGTCTTTCAAATTCCTGGCCATATGCATTTCTCAAGCAACCAGGAGAGTGGGTTGAGTTTCTCCTGTTCACATAGGTACACTCAATGTCATGTAGTGTGAGTTTGTTAGGCATGTATTTCAGGCTATACTTGGGTTTGCTAGGAATCAGCTCTCTTAGCTGTCTGCCCCTGAGCTGCACCTGCAAAATGGTTCCTCCTTCTGTTCTCCACATGCCACTGGGAGAAATGCAGTTTCTTTCCCGTACAAGGATATTGTGCAGTGAGACCACCTTTCAGTTCAGTTGGGCAGTGTCTGATTTATAAACTCTCCATACCCAGACATGCCCCTGTGTGTTTCTTTAATTCCCTTATCCCTCCCTCCACTGTGCTCATGGGAGGATGGCTCTGGCTGGTGCCTCTGGCTGTAGCAGTAGCTGTGGCCCTAGGGATTTCTTACTTTTCCAAAATTATTTTCGTCATTGTAGATTTTTATATAGTGCTGAGGATTGAACCCACTGCCTCACACATGTGAGGTGAGCACTCTACCACTGAGCCCCAGCCCTCTTTCTTATTTTGTTATACCCAAAATACTTCCTGAGTCCCTGATCAGTTTTCAGAAATCCTCCAACCACATGTTTTTCACTAACTCACCTTGCTGCAAAGCTGCCTGTCTGCTTTCTTGGTTTCACACCATGGAGCAGACAGGAAAGTGACCTCTGTTCCACCATCTTGAAATCAAACTCAAACAAAGCTCAAGCTTCTGCTTCTTTCTTGCAACTTTCAGACTGAATTGACCCTATGGTGGAGTGAGCCCTAATCCCATGTATCTTGGGATCATGAGACAAAGATCCAAGGTCTTTGGAAAAGAGATGAGGCACTGATCCCCAGAGAGAAAAGCTGTTAGATAACCTAATTAGAATAAGATGTACTCTATGTTTGAATGTATGTAAAAATATTCTCTATTTTCATGTAAACTAAAAAGAATAAGTAAATATGTATTTTTATATCGTTTCTATCTCTCACACACCTGGGAATGCTGCAAAACCCATGTAGATACAGGTTTCTTATATGCCACTGAATCCCATTTTTTTCCCAATAGAACCCATTATAAGGTTATAAGGAATTTTCAAGTCCTTGAATGCCTTTTAGGACCCCAACTCCATACTGTTTCTATGAGTGCCCACTCAGAAGGAAGGTCCCATTCTCTGTTTCCAAACCCTGCCAGTTCAAAGAAAAAAAAAATACAACACTTATACATTGTTGATGAAACTCTATATTAGTACAAACCATATGGAAATCAGTATGGATATTCCTCAAAAGACTAGAAAAGAAAGCACAATATGACCTAGCAATAGCATTCCCAGGTATTTATCCTAAAGATTTTAAATCCTCAAACTATAGTGATAATATGCACCCTTGGATTTACAGCAGCATGATTTACTATATCCAAATATGGAACCACCCTAGAAGTCAATCAAAAGGTGTATTAAGAAAATGTGATATGTATTCATAACTAACTATACAGTAAAATAAAGTTCTGTCATTTGAAGGAAAATGGATGGAACTGGGGACCACTAAGTCAAGCAATATATTCCCAAATCAGAACATAATGGGTTGGATATTTTCTCATATGTAAAATATATAGAAGAAAGAGGAAAAGAGGGGAAACAAGGACCCATTCAGCACCTGCTCTTGAAAATCAGAGGGACATAAATCAGTTGTTGAAAGGTACTATGGGGAAGGAACAGGAAAGGAAATTCTATTGTTTAAATCACACTCCTAATGTAATATATATATATATATATATATATATATATATATATATATATATATATTTTTTTTTTTTTTTCCAGTTGGTTTTGGATGTTGCCTGATGTAGCTTAACTGATGTCCTCTTAAGGAAATGGTTGTACATTATATATGTAAATATATATATATATATATATATATATATATATATATAATTATATAATGTAGGCCTTAAGAGAGTTAGAAAACTCTGTAGCTAGTTCAGGCAGGCCACACTCCAAGAATGAGGAAATGCCTGTTGGCCATGCCCAGTAAATCCCATAGAGATCCAGAAGAAAGGAAAGCCAGGAGGATAAGTTCTAGTTAAGACCTGGAAGGTGGTGAAGTCATCAAAAGAGCTACAACCTAAATGGAAGTTATCTAACACCCGCATTTTAGCCCCTACTATGGCCATAAATGTTTAAGGAATACCAATATCAATCTCTCTTCTGTAAAACCCTGCTATTGGGATCCTAAAGATATAATATACACCTTCACAAAATTCATCGTGTACCTCTTAACTTCCCAGAGACCTCTGCTTGCTGTTCTGGCATTATAACTACTCAAAATCTGATACATAGTTCATAATTATTAAGTGTGACACATAAAATCTTCTCTTATATTTGGGGTCCCCAGAGGTTCTGACTAGGAAGCCTCAGGTTTCCAAAGGGAAGGGTTGCCTGTTCTCCACCAGCAAACACAGCCAAGGGCACAGGTGGTAGCGAGGCAGAGGATGATTTGCAGGCTTTCAGAAGCCTCACACTGTGGAGCACAGTGTTTTTGTCCACTGCCTTAGCCTCAGAGGAGCCATCTGTATCTGTCACTGCCCAGATGATGCTCAGAGTGTTGGCATTGATAAGGACTTTTCCCATCCCACCTCCTGTGCTGAAAACCCAAGGTTTTATGCCTGCTGCCCATCATGAACCTGATGCCTATTTAAAAGTTTCTGTTCCCCATAGCCTGGAGCACACACATGCTGAAGAGGAACCCATCTGCAAGAGGAAATCAATAGACACATGCATTCTTGCCCCTGAAGAATGCACTAGCAATGTTAGGAGAAATGCTGTGGATCAGAATGACCAGGATCAACACTTTCTCAAAAGGGTCGCTGATGCCCCATTCACAATACATGGACAATCTCCAAGATATTAATACATTGTTGCCTGAATACATTTACTTCACATGGATGCCTGGTATTAAAAACTGTGTGCATACATGCACAACACACACACACACACACACACACACACACGAGGTTTGTCAGTAAATAATATATAATATAGGGGTAGGTAAGAAAGCCTTGACTTTTAGTGTATGAGGTATGTCTATCTCAAAACTAATTCCAATCTAATTACCTGATGCCACGGAATACCAAACTGAAAGGGACGGACAGCATCAGCTACCATAGCTGGTTCCTGGCAGCTCCAGCATAGAAAGAAGATGTCAAAATTCACCTGCCTCCAGGGTGCTAAGTTGAATTCCAAACCTAAATGTACAAACAAAACCGCATTAACACCTCCAGACAAAAATACACCTCATGGCTTCTGAGCAGATGAACATCTGATATGTCTACCCTTAACATAGCCTATATGCAAACACACATATATCCACACAGAAACACCATCTGTTACTACATGAATGTTTGGAGAAAAATACCATATTTATCCTAAATGTTCAAGCACATTCCTGCAAGTATTCATACAGGTGCAACATTGGTTGGACACATACGTGTACAACAAATACACTGCTCATATATACCCAATGAATATCTTATAGGCAAAGACTCTGGAAACCAAAAGTATACAACCAGTCATCTCTTGCGCTACACAAAACAGACCCACGTGAAATTCCACAGTTCTAAACTACATACATCCACAACACCTGAAGACAATCTATTTGTAAGCACACAATGAACCTCTCACCTCTGCCAGAGTACACACCCCAAGAGGACCATGAATTCAAGACATGCTTAACCATCAACAAACTAGACTTCTCAAATGCATGAGACTAAAACATAATTATATACCAGAACAACACCATCCACTAACACAACCAAAATCCTCAAGAATCTCATGCCACTATAAACACAAACACAATTCCTGAGCATCTTATATACACTCAGATTCTAAATACACACATCCACAAATCCATGAACATACACCTAATCACTTGGTTGCCTACACACAAAACACAAAAATGGTAGTCTTGCAGGCATGAGGCAGAGAGTTCAATACCAGCACACAGGAAAAACCATGCACACATTACCTCTATCTATGGATCAATATATACATAATTTCCACACAGGTGAGACAGACACTGAAATATATCCAAAACCTGAATATAGAGATTCCCTAAAACACTACAGAGGATTCTATGTATTGAGAAAGCACCCTGCCAACCTCACCAGCCAAACATTCCTATCCACACCTAGAAATGTCACAGCAATCTCCAAAGAAATTCACTTTGAATACCCCTAGCAACTTCATTCCCAAGGAAGAAACTTATAGAATCCACAAACCAATTTGCACCCACAAGACACCAAAATAGCTCCACCATATCACATAAAATACACATAAGCTCACTTCCAAATACCAAATTATCATGGGTAAGTAGAATACACTTTATCACTACTCAAATTCTAAGAAATAATTGTATCATGTATCCCCAACACATGTAAACACTATTCCCACACTCCCCTGTGTAAATACACAATGTTAGCTCTCCATCATATACATATATCCTTACTTCCCAGTTACAAATAACTTTCTACTTAATACGTATATGGCCCCAGGAAGCAGACATCAATTGCCATGTCCCTTAAATACATCTACTAACGGACACCTAAGTCTTTTACCTCTTCACAACTATTGCTACTACCGCAACACAAACACACACACACACACACCTGAAAAAAAAAAGCACTTTATTCTGTACAAAAAAAAATATACAAACTCAATACAAAAGTAACTCTCCATAGGTATCTCATCTTCATATACAAGCTCACACACTCCCAAATATGAAGAAATAACTCTCTGTCTTCCAAAATGCAGAAGCCTGCCATCTTCACACCACACAATGAATATATTCATCCTACTGCTCCACAAAATTAGTAACTGACCAGCCTTCACACACTCAAGTACATGTGCATGGGTAATGAAAATAAAATTTATTCAAAATCCCTTGTACCAAAACATGATGTCCAGAATGTACAAATATCCCTCCTCCATTTCCCAACTATAACAATCACATTGCAAGTGCAGAGAAAACTACCCAAATGCCTTCCTTAACATAGCCCATATGCAAACACATATATATCCAGACTTCCCAGGGTGTGTTCCTGGGAATATATATATATATATATATATATATATATATATATATATATATATATATATATATATATAAGACCACCACAAGTAAAATATTACAAAAACCAGAGCTGACTTTCCCTTGATCTCCAATATCCACACAGAACAAGAAGATGACCATCACCACTTCGTCTGACCCACACTTCTGAACACATACCACATTCTCGTCAGGCAGTCGAAACAGAGCAAGATCCAAATTACGAATGCACATCAACACATTAGGGACCCCACCACCCCATCAAAGGAACAGCCAAAACAACCAGAGCCCTCTGAACTCCTACTAACCCTCCAGGACCAGCACAGCGTCTCATTTTCTCACCCAAATAACCACCCCGTGATCTCATGCCCATCAAAACGGAAGGAAAACTTCCTGGCACCCAGAAATATCCACAGGGGCCCCCAACAGCCCACCAACGCCTACGTGAGACCATATCATCAATTTCACTGCCGCAATACACAAGCACCACAAATTAATAAGACAACACGACTCTCTTTATTGCACACGACTTGTGGTCACAGGGTTCTCCCATCATCATTTAGGTGCTCTGTCCAGACGCGCCCACCAACAGCCCACCTACGATGGCCCGTCAATCACGGGGTGACTACAGCAGACTCAGCACACTTGGCTCAGTGTGTTCCCTTCTGCAAAGTTGCTAAGGACAGGGAAATGAGCGTCCTTCAGCTAACAACCCGGATGCCAGCTGACAGTGTCCCCAACATTCAAAGGTTTCAGGCGGAACAAGAAGATGACAGTCACCACTTTGTCAGACACCTACAGGAGCCTCAGACCTGCTGACCAGGACCGCGCTTCTCAGGCACCAAACAGGTGCCCTGGAGCCGGGTTTCGCACAGGCTGCAAGGGACATGGATGGAGGATGCTTCGACGTGGGCGCCGCACTGGCCATCTCGGCCCTCACTGCCAGGCCTGCTGCGGGCGGCCTGCATCCCTGGGGAGGCAAGGCCGGGCCTGGGCTGTCTGGCAAGTCGCAGGGGCCAGAGGAACGGGCAGGGACATGGTGGGGACGGAAGAGGTTCGCGGGTCCAGTACCTAGAGGCCTATGGGACTGAGTCTGGACGCCGCCATGGGAGCCCAGCTGGCCGTTGGGAACCCGCCTTCTGTGCTCGCGCCCGTGCCTTTCCCCGCATGAGCCCCAATGGACGCTGGAGCCGGTGGATGGCAGCCTGTGAGCGCGCCCTTCCATCCAAGCATGTGCTCAGGCGCGAGGGATGCAGGAGGAACACCGGTGGCCCTGCAGGAGGAAGAAATGGGTCGGGAAGCCTGCAAGGTGTCTCGGGCAAGAAGGCTCCCCATAAAGAGAGGCTTACGGGACTAAGTCTGGAGGCCTCCATGGGAGCCCAGCTGGCCGTTGGGAACCTGCCGTCTGTGCTCGCGCCTGTGCCCGCGCCTGTGCCTTTCCCCGCACGAGCCCCAATGGACGCTGGAGCCGTTGGATGGCAGCCTGTGAGCGCGCCCTTCCATCCAAGCATGTGCTCAGGCGCGAGGGATCCAGGAGGGACACCGGTGGCCCTGCAGGAGGAAGAAATGGGTCGGGAAGCCTGCAAGAGGTCTCCGGCAAGAAGGCTCCCCATAAAGAGCCTCTGGGCTGGTCCTTCTTTCAGTGGGAGCACCTGAAATGGCAAAGTGATTTTCGCAGTTGCAAACTGGTCATGCCTACAGTAGAGACCACCCTGCTGCAGTCCTTGGAAGCTAAGGAAGCTCTCTACCCTGTGCTCCTTCCCATGGCCAGTTTGCACAAATTGAATTTGACTAGTGTTATTATATGAGCACCTGTGGTCTAGCAGTTGGAAGCAGTGCAAACTGATTGCATGGGGCAAGGGCTTAAGCTCAGTGGCAAAGCACTGACCAAGAGTATACAAGGCCCTGAATTTGACCTTGGTTTAGCAAATAAAATTTGGTCTCCAGCATTCATTACAGTGTATGATTATTTTTTAAAAAATTAAAAAACCTGTGGAATGAGAACATAGTTTTCTGCACTGCATATTTTATATCACTGCTTCAAAAGAAATAACAAAGGAAGAACGAATGAAAGAAGATTCTTTTTAGTGCCTGAATATCATGGTTTGCCCCCCTCCTGCCATTTATTGAAAAGACTTATAATAAGGTGTTAATATTTCATGAACACCAAACTGTGTGTTTTGCAAGCCAGGGATGGGATAAAAAAAATCATCACCAACAAAAACAACAAGAAAAAAGCACTTAATACATAAAACACAATCCATACCCCACAGTTTTTTAGAGTATTGACTGTTTATACCGGTGATTTTGTGGCTCATGAGAGCCATGGTTCACTGGTCCTGCCCATCATTGGAAGCAAAGACAATTTGGTTGTTGAAAGAGAGGGCCACCTGTCACACCCCTCTCCTGTAGATTTTAGAAACTACTTCAAAATGACCAGGAGGCACACACCACTTGTGTCACCCCTGAATTGCCTGAAGGGAACTCAAAAGTTCTTCTATACCTATTAGAGCTCTTCCTGGAATGTCTGCCCAGCCCCCCCTCCACCCAGGCCAGCTCTCCTTGGCCCCTCCCCCCCCTGCAGAATGTCTGGATTCAACATTCCACTGTGGTTTACATTTAAACTTTGGCCAGCTTGGCACAGTTGGATCCTGAGCATCTGTTACAGACAGGTCACTCTCTGGGTCCTGTACTGACGTTTCCCACTGTGGAGACTGTGAGACACTGTGTCAGGTGTCCTGCCTGACCTTCAGAAGGAGGTGAGCCTGGACAGTCAGGGGTCTGTTATCTGAGGGCAGTCACCCCAAAAACCCTTGGGAGTAAGAATGGAGCACTTACCCTGTGGTCAACTGATTGAACAGAAGTAAGGGAAGGAAAGAGCCTTAGACAATACACTTGACATGGCCCAGGAAGCCCCGGGAAGACTCATGGGGAGGAGGGCTCCTAAGACCCAGGTCCAAACTAATCCGGGGAAGTACACTGGGTCAGCAGAAAGGACAGAGGCCACGGGATTGATTCCTTGTAGAATGGACACAGGTCACTGCATGGATTTTTAGGCAGTCACAGATGGTGTCACAGTGAGGGCTCCCTGGAGTCAAGATGCTGAGCCCTGTGTCCATTCTTCAGACACATGGAAGCTGCCTGGGATATCATTTGGAGGGGACTGACTGAGAGTCTCAGATCATAAGTGGGCAGGGGTAAGAAGTGTTCTTAGTTAGAAAACTGCCCAATGGGGATCTCAAGGACCACAGATGCAGTGTGATAGTCTCTGTGGGTGAGGCTGCAGGGCACTCCAACTGCCATAGCCCAGGGTCCCTCACAAACTTCCTGCCCAGGAAAACTTCTCCTTCCATTCAGACAGCAGGTGTCATTGATTCCAGAAGGGCAGGGAACCCAGGAAACCTTAGCCAACATAGATTTGGGCCTCTGGGGGATCTTCTGAATCGTTATCACTTTCACACTCTCTGTGTGTAGCCTCAGCTCATTGTTTTCAAGTCAACACAGAAGACTTTTGCTTATCTTCATGGTTTGGTTGGTACTCCATGATAAGGGAGCACATGTGGGGTGTTCTTCATTTTCCAGGATCAGGTTTGAAGATGACTGGGTTCTTTTGAAGACAGGAAGGAGAATAGCCCACAGTTAGGAAGGGGCTCTACTCATATTGTCATTGGAACTTAGGCAGCTGTCCTGATTAATACATGCAAGTGTTGAAGTGTGGTACACCTCCCATTCTTTGACCTCATTCTGCATAATGTCCTGGTGAACAGGAATGTGCTCCCAACAACCTTGCTACAGGTAGCAGCTGGTGCAGGCCTGAGTCTCTGTGACACTTTCCTTCCCATTATTAGGAGTGCAAAGGAAAAGGACATCAGAATGGCTCTAATTCCCAGGCCCAATAAAAAAATGACCAGTGTCTGTGAAAACCTCTGGAAAACCCCAATCCTCACCATCCCATCAACTTCATAAACCTCAGTAACCTTTGCTAGTCAGCCCAGGAGAGGATCTCCGGGACTCAGTGTCTATCACATAGACCTCTTCCCTGGGAAAGGAGCTCCCTGCATTATGGCAGGAACCAGTGAGCACTAGGATCACAGATGGCCAGGATCTGTCCCCCATTAGTGTTAGGTGTGGGAAGTGCTGGGAGAAGCACCCACATGCTGGGCAGGATGTGCTCCTGGGTGAACTACAGAATTCCTCAGCCTCTAGCTAGGCAGAGATCTAAATCGGGTGTTTCTTGTTTGTGTGTGGATGCCTAGGAAAAAAGTGGAGGGTTATACAAGGAGTATTAGCAAAAGGAAGGCTGAGGAGGTGATGGGGGAGTAATTTTTAGAACCTGTCACCTTCACAAGTGACCCTAAAGTCCCTGCATCTGCCCTGGAGAAGATCCCTTTCCTGTTGGTGAGAATGAGGAGGGGCATGGTGCCACTGAATAGAGTCAAATTGATCCATTTCTAGGGAGTCACCTAGGAGGCCAATGGAGTGTCTCTGCAAAGGATGCACAAGGGGCCTCTCAGAATCAGGGAAAGCTGAGGTGTCACAGTCAACTGGGAATCCTGGTGTACTGAAAATGAGATTTCTCTGGGTAGAACTATGACTAAAGGAACGCAGCATGAAATTCACTCAGGGACATTTGCAAACTGCACAATTTCCCTGTCCAAGGGCCCTGAGCTGTGAGCATTTGTTCTCAGATTTCCACTGAGTAAGAAACTGGGGGTCCTCAATCCTGCTGTCATTTTCCCTCCTCCATTCTCCGCTTTGCTTTGCCTCCACAGCATCTGCATCACGGAGACCAGGCATGAATTTCAATCCTGGTGACCACATGTCTGCATTCAGGGGCCTACCCTTTCTTCCAGCTGCCCCTGTGCCAACACACCAGCCATTCTGGGAGTTGCCCCTGGCACCAAGGGTGACTGCACCTATCTCCCAGGGTAACCCTCTAGTGCTGTCCACTTACCCTGGACAATCATATGTGCCAGGGCTGTCCACCTTTGGAAAACATGGGCCACAACTGAGGCCAGTGGGGCCTCCTCATATTCAGAACATTACCCACACTCAGGCACCCCTGAACTGGAGGGCCCCAGGGGCCTTCTGTGGGGGTGTGGAGCATCCTGCTCCATTCCTCACAGCACCTTCTGCCCTGAGGACCACTGTACCTGCCTCAGACAGTGGAGGGATTCAAAACTACGGGATCCACTGGCACCTGGGCCTTCGCCCTCCAGCACCACGACCATTTGCCCAGATGGCCCCCATCATGTTCCCTATGAATGCGCGCCAATGGCCAGGTACAGTGTATGGGGAGGGCGCACTACCCACCTTCCCAGCTGCAGTGCCACTAGATGACTCCAGCAGACCACCCAGCGTGTATGAAAACTTCCGGCGCTGGCAGCGCTTCAAGACCCTGGTCCGCAGGCACCTTCCTCAGACTCCTGATGTGGAAGCACTTTCCTGCTTCCTCATGTGAGTGTTCTCTTCAGGCTCCCCCTTGAGCTCTGTCAGGAAGAAAAGCATGGGTTGGAAAGAGGAGGCTGGGATGTAGGGGATCTGGAAGGAAGGTCCTGAGGGTGAGGGGACAAGCTGAGACCCTTACATTCCCAGATGTACTCCCCTCACACCAGGGAATAAAATGTGCCTTATGTCAGGTGCCCATCACAGGCCTGTGAGTGCAGGCAATCTTTGTTTCCAATGATCATCACCATCACACGGAGGACTCAAGGTCAGAGGAGGTTCCTGGGGGTAATGTGGGCCAGGAATCGAAGTTGGCTGTCTGACTCCATGCCTCCCCCAGTCATTTCACCTTCCACCATAGACCTGATTGTTCTCAGCACAAGGGACGTCCCAACCACAAGTGGGTTTAGTGGTGCTGGCTCCAACACAGAAATCTATGGCTACCCATACACATTGTCATGAACTCCTGATCAGGACCCTCTGGTGATGTCACACTCGAGGGGAAGCTGTCTTTGGATACTGCATGGGCATGTTCAACTTTGCCCCAGTTTGTAACTGCTCCCAGGCCATTCTGTGCACTGTCTTCAGTCAGCCTGGGACACCGTACATGCTGCTATGGAAAATTTGTGAAAAAACAAAAAGGCATTCCTTTCTCACAGTTCTTTAGTCAGGATTCCCAGGTAAAGGGTAACTGACCTAAAATCCCATGATTGCTCTCTCTTCTCCTTGCTTGAAAAGACAGCTGGCTCACCTGTGTCCTCACAGTGTCTCCTTCTTCTCCCAGAAGAACACTAATGCCCTCATGAAGCGCCACCCTCAGGATCTCATCTAACCTTCTAAGCACTAAATGCAGTCTCCAGATACCATTCCTTTGGGGGTTAGGGCTTCAACAGGTGAATGTTGGGGGATAAAAACATTCATCACATAGTACACCTCAATGATATTTGAGGAATCCAATCACAATCATGCTGGTCAATGCAGCCCTTGGTGTTAAAGTTTTGTATAAGTATCCTGGAGTCCCAATGTCAATACTTTGAGTTGAACATCATGGGGCAAATATAACAAAGGTAGGAAATTATGTTGTTGGTCTACTGATAACGGAGGGTGACCTTGTGGACACTGATCCTGATGAATTCCAGCCCAGTGCTTCGGTCTCTGTCCCGACGAGAGCCCACCATGACCATGGAAGAGGGCCTGAGGAAGGGTTTGCAGGAATGGCAGCGCACCAGCAACTTTGATCGGATGGTCTTCTATGAGACTGCAGAAAAGTGAGCCAGTTTTCAAGGCCCAGAGCCTACTGATGGGGGATCATGGTTTGCACAGCAAGGTCTGGTACAGCCTGTCACCTACCTATGTTTTGGCTCCGAGGCATCTAGCTCTCCAAATAGCGGCTCCTTCTAGCTTGAGGCCTGGGCATTCTCTCGGCAACAATCCCAGAAACTCCAGGCTTCATACTCTTGATTCCAACTCTGCCTTGAGGTTCAGGGTCAGGATGGGGAGGAGGTACCAGCCCAGCCAGAGGGTCTGCTGCTGCTTTGCTGGCTCTGCAGAGGGGAAAAGTTGCACTAGATTCACTCGGGCCACCTGCCTGGGAACTGGTACATCCATTATAACTCATCAAAGTGGCCACTACTTCAAGCTGATGTTGCAGAAGAGGGTGGTGGTGGGGAGTGCATTGTCAGGGCCAGCCACCACCTCAGGTGCCCTCAGGACATGTCTCTGGTCCTTACTGCCTTTGCTCTATGTAATCCCAGCCTTTCTAACAAGGGAAGGGAAGAACCCACCCTCATTGGAAGCAACCCCATGTTCTCAGCTTAGCTTCCACTTCCACATGACCCTGCCTGTAACTTGGTCTCCCAGGCGATCCTTTCAGGGCCCAAGGTCCCAGCCTCAGTACCCCTGAATTGGGTCAGGACCTCTGGTGTTCCCTGATATAAATCACATCCCTGACCAGTTTCTACAACTAAACTGATCATGTGCTTCCTGGCAGAAACAGGAGAGAGCCAGAACAAGGATCGGCTAGGGGCCCTGCCTGGGTCCCTCAGATCTGATTCCCTTAAGGTGCTAGTTGATGTAGTGTTTCCCGAGAACTGTAGTTCTTCCTCTGTAGCAGCTCCCTCCTGTCACTGGCCAGACCTACTCCAGGACGCAACTCCACATTCCTGCCACTAGCTCCTGACTGGTAGCTTAGAATACTCCATAGCCTAGAATCCCACACCAGCACCTGCCTGGTATGGCTAATCTGATTCTCAGCTCAGCCTGTGCCTGCCTTACCCAAATCCCATCAAGGTTCATGGAGTTTGAGGCTGCAGAGGAGATGGAGGATCCAAGGATGCAGTTGTCAGGGGTCTTCCAGTGCCGACCTCCTCCTGCAACTCCGAGGCTGGAAATCCGAAGGCCTCCAGTCCCTGAGGCTGTCCAACAGCCAGGTAGGGTACCCACATTCACACAGTAGTCCATGATAGTGTCCAAACACTGAAAAAGGCCAAGGCAAGTTGTTGTCCCAAATAAGAACTTTTCCTTCAGTATTGGAGATTCACTCTTACAAGAAAAAAAAGCCCCTAACACCTGAGGTCCCTGCCACCCAGCTATGAACTGTGTATTGACTGGGCCAAGTACAGATCTCCTTTCTCTCCTTGTCTATCCAAAGAAACAACACAAGATCTGCCTGGGACTTGGGTCCTGGTAGGGTAGAGTGCATGCAATACCAGTCACTACAAATGTCCTCCCACTTGACTCTCCTAGATGTTGCATCTGGTGCACTATTATATCCCTCGGTTCCTGGGTCAGGTTGTCCTCATTCATGGCATACCAGGTTAGGTCCCCTGAACCCTGCCTACTCCCAAGTGTTTGGGATGAACATGGAATCCTCATTCACACACCACTCTGGTCCTCCCTGTCCTAGTGTGCACCTCCAGAAAGACCAACCCTAAGGTATGGTCTGCCCACTCATTAGCAGCCAAACCCAAGGCACCAGAGACCAAGGTGCCTGAGACCAAGGCACGCAAGACCAAGGCACGCAAGAACAAGGTGGCCAAGACCAAAGGGCCTGAGAACAAGGCGCCTGAGGAGATCCCACCTGAAGCCATCCAAGAGTACATGGACATCATGGATGAGCTATTCGGGCCTATGAACTTTGCCACGTGGGAGCCCTCCTACTTGTCTACAGAAGAGCTTGCTGCAAACGTGGGAGAGGAAGGACTAGAGCAACAGCCAATACAGGATGATTTATACCCAGATCCAAGTCTCCTGAGCTATGTTGATGAGAACTTTGTCACCAAGGTGAGCTGGGCCTACAATCTTGGTGTATACAAGGTTTAGGCACTCATGGAATTGAGTTTCCTGGCTTAGAATCTCAGATT
This sequence comes from Marmota flaviventris, assembly GCF_047511675.1. Classification (NCBI taxonomy): domain Eukaryota; kingdom Metazoa; phylum Chordata; class Mammalia; order Rodentia; family Sciuridae; genus Marmota; species Marmota flaviventris. The sequence goes on from NC_092513.1 coordinate 58,785,192, forward strand.
TTTTTTTTTTTTTTTTTGTGTGTGTGTGTGTGTAAGAGAGAGAGAATGTGCATGCACACGTGTGCACTCATACATGGGTGTAGCTGGTAGTTGGGATATAACAACCCCATGGTGCAGATGAGCATGGGATTATTATTGCTTCCTCTTTCTCCTAGAAGTCCTCCTGACTTGGGGCCATTTCCTCCCAAGGTCACTCACACTCTCTTCCTTCTCATCCCAGGCAGAGAATATGATTCATCTTTGCTTCCTGGAAGAAATGCTTTCCTCCAAACCATATATAAATATCTTGGCCCTAACAAAAGAACTGGAGCAGCAGGAAAGACTCACCACTGACCAGGTAGAAAGCAGAAGGAAGGTCTCCCAGTAGACCAGGGGTAGGTGGTACAGAAGAGAGGCAGGGACACCTGATAAAGAAGTGCAGGGATACCAGGAACAACAGGGGTTGGGAAGAAACAAAAGTAGACAAGGAGAAAGGGGCACCAGGTAGAACAAAGGAGGTAGAGACACGAGGTTTACCAGGGTTTCAGAACAGACACCAAGGCACAGAGCAATACATGGCAGACTAGGAGACAAAGGGACACAAGTATACAGGAAACGGAGTTACCACAGGTGGAGAGGGGAGCAAGGGATAGCAGTAGATGAGGAAGGCACAGGACCTTACTCATGTGGCCCACAGGATGTTATCATTATCCTGTCTGTGGTGGCTCCCTGAGTCTGTTCCAGGACATAGAACGTAGGATGGAAAAAAAAAAAGGAAGGAGACATGATAGCCATGGAAGGGTTCAGGATATCAAGCAGAAAGGGAGCCCAGGAGTGTGGCCAGCAGACACTCAGTGTGTTTTTATGAGACCAAGATGAGTAACAGATCCACTTTCCACTGAAATATGATTGTCCTGATCCCTGTGGCCCATTTCACGCATGAAGAAGGGTTGGCCAGTGCCCATATCCTCCTTCAGCTTGTGAAGAAGCACCTTTGCAGGTGCCTCAAGGTCATGATATGTCCCAACAGGACACAAGAGCTTCCGAGGCAGCTGCAAAACAAGGTGCAGAGAAGCGGAAACATCACACTGATCAAGGGGCCAGCATGGAGGACTGGTCCACAGAGGTGGCTTCCCAGGTCGTGAAGAGGAGCAGGACCACCGAGCCAGAGTTGCTGGGTTCAAAGGACACTGCTATCCTCCAAGGCTGTCACGGGTCTTCCTCATTGGGGACCATCCACTCCAACCATCCTTCCCAGAACCGCAGATCCTCCTCTTTAAACCTGGGGAACAAAAGTGTAGTGGGTCCCAGAGAAGCCACTTGTTCTGGGCGGCCACATAAGACAGCCAATGGCTGCAGTGTGGACGATGACCTCCAAAGCCTGGATTTCCTCCTTATCTCCCAGCACCGCCTGCTGCCCTGGGAACTGTCCCAGAGCCAGGCCCCTCCAATAGAAACCCTGTGCTCAGGAGATCAAGCAATCCAGGCCCCACCTCCCCAGAGAGGACTCCTCAGCTCCCACCCTCCTCCAGGTGCCATGTCCATGAAGAGTGCTCTCACTGGACGCACATGCTTCATGAAAAACACGCCCTGCACTGGGCCTCCCCTCCAGGTCACTAGAGGGCAAGATGTGGGTCTGGAGCTGGCTCAAACCTCACAGCCTCAGAAGAGGAAGTGCACATCATCAGGCAACCTAAAGAAGAAGAGGCCCTGAGGACAGTCATGTTGACCGGTGGCCTCTGGGGTGGCTGCCCCTGAGGCAAGATCTCACCTTGCTTCATTCTGTGTTGGAAGGTCCAAAGGTTCTTCATCACATAGGACAGTTCCTGTGGGTTCTCAGAAAAATGTACGGAGTGGGAGGGTATAGTAAATGTAGAAAGAGGGTAGGGGGAGGTACTGAGAGGGGAGGGTCACAATGTTCAATCCTGGGTGGGAAGCTGTACCTTGTTTGACTGTCACTGGGAATAAAGGCAGTTTGGTAGGAAAAAAAAAATCTCCAGCTTCTGCCTTCTGCCATGTTTTCTGTGCACCTCCATGCAGTGAGAACTGAGAGGTGATAACTGGGGTTGCCAGGACCCAGGGTGCACAAGTGTCCATCTATTGGGTCTTGTTTCCAGATTTAGATGAGTCCTCCCCCTAATCCTGAGAGAAAACAGACAAGATTCCAAAACCCAACTCATCACCCCATGGAAAATGCCTCTCTTGGTTTAGGGGATCTTCTCTGTGTATCCCTCCATGATCTTTGCCTGTTAAACATCTCCCTTACCAATCATCTGAGGGCCTGCTATGAAGAGAAATAACAATGAGGCAAAGCACATCTCCCTTGGTATTCACAGTTCTGAGGTCTGTGGCTCTCAGATCTTAGTGTTACTAGTTCTGAGATTGAATGTGAGGGACCCTCAGCTCCTAGTGATCGAAACTGCCATGTTGCCTTCTTGCGATCAGTAGCCAGCCACTTCCATCAGTTCCCTGGAGATCATCTGACAACTGCACCTAGCAGTTCCTGCAGTTCTCCACTGCTTTTGATTAAAAAGGTGAACTCAGGCATGCACAGTGTCCTTCCAAGATACCCACAGTATTTCTGCTTAGGCATGGTTAGGGCAGGGGCTCCTTGCACTCCACACTAAGGACCATTGAAGGGTCCCAAAGGGTTGAGTCCTGTTGAGCACTGCAGATTGGAGTCATCTGGGGAGGACCTGCTATGGAAGCAAAACACTCTGAGTGACTGTGAGGCATTTGTGGCAGCCATGGCCATCACAGACAGGGGCACAATTTTTTTTTTATCAATTTATTAAGAACATTGGGCCTTTCTGTCTCATTTAGATGGAGAGCTGCTTTTGAGCCTTCAAGCCCCTGTGCAATTAAATAAATTCTAGAAATAAGCCTGGAAACAATTTTTTCCTAGACAGCTTCTTTCTCCTCTCCTGAATGATGATGGACAATATTATTCAACTGATCCCCAGCATGGCTGTGGTCTTCCTGTGTAGGCTTCCTGATGAGAAGACAAGGCCGGCCTTTATACCTCTCCCCCCTACAGTTCTGACCGCAACTCACTGGGGACCCAGCAGGCTGCAAGTCCTGACTTCATCCCAAGACAGACCCACCCTCCACTCATGCAGTGCTCTGACCCTCCCATATGTAGTATTGGCCCCACCCCAACCCCAGCCTGACCAATACTGAGTGTGATGGCCCAAATGTAATTTAATCAAGTTCTCCTACAAATCAATGAGGAAAAAAGAAGGCTACATATCACATGGTTTGCCAATCAACAAAATGTGGAAGTTTACCAAGGAGAATACTAAAATTGCAGGGAGGCCAAATTTTAGTGCCATTTGTGAGATAAAGAAATGGGGTGACTTCAAACATGCACAAAAGTGATTGGAAGTGAAGTTGTTTGTGGTCTGTCATGTGCAATCAAACTCCATGGTTCTTCATAGGACCCAGGTTCCATGCCATCAGAATCAGGGTCACAAATTGTTATCAAGTACCTATTGACAACTTTGAGCCCTCCTGTCTCAGTTGGATAGAGACCTGCTTTTGAGCCTTCAGGCCCCTCTGACATTAATCAGGTTTCTAGAAGTAAGCCTGGAAATAGTGTTTCTGAAGACAGCTTCGTTCTCCTCTACTGAGTGATGCTGGACAGTGGGGATGGATGGAAAAGTGTGGCATGGAGAAAGGAGGCTGGGATGTAGGAAAACTAGAGGGAACATCCTGAGGGTGGAGGGATAAGCTGAGAGACCTACATTCCCAACCAAGTTCATCACACCAGGGAAGGAAATGGACCTTATCTCAGGTGCCCATCACAACCCTGTGAGTGCAGCAATCTTGGTGCTCAATGAGCATCACCATCACTCAGGGGATGTAAGGTCACAGGAGGTTCCTGGAAGTAATGTGAGCCAGGATTTAGAATTGGTTCTCTGACTCCATATGATTGTCCCTCACTTAGTATTTTCACCTTCTAGCATAGATCTGATTGTTCATGGCAGGCAACATCACAACTAGTGTTGGAGATACGGGGGGAGACACCAGTATAGATCTCTCTGGACACCCAACCACATTGTTCCGAGGAATTTCTGCTTAGGATATTGAGGTGGTGCAGAATTCATGAGTGAGTACTCATTCCATTTGGATCCTCCGTGGAGATGTACATCATTGTCTCAGGCTTTAACCCTGCTCCCAGGGCACTCTGTACTCTGTCTCACTCAAATAAGGCTGCCATATGTACTGCTACAGAATGGGAAGCTGAAACCACAGGCATTCATCTCTCACAGTTCTGAATTTGGGAAGCCACAGAAAGATGGTGCGAGATTTAATGTCCAGTGAGTTTTTCCCTCCAGGCTTGAGAAAATGGCTACCTTGCCTGTGACCTCCAATGGCTAAGAGAGCTTTAGCATCCCTTCCTTTGTCTAGAAGGGCACTAGTACTATCATGGGAACTCTACCCTGATCACATCATTAAAATCTTAAGAGCCACTGAAGCCACCATCTCATGGAGGTTAGGGCGTTCACTCATGCATTCTGCAGGCCAAAACTTTCAGGTCACAATACACAAAAACATCAAGAACTCAAAGAGAAATCAGATTCCAGTATAGTACTTGATGTTCGCTCTAGTATATAGAGCATGTCCTGGATGCAGGGAGCCCACATGGGGTGGTCAAAGTGACTGGACAGAAGAGGCAAAGGCAAGGCCTGTGTTGGGTCAGGTCAACTTGCAATGAAGTGTGGGTTGTGGATTGTGACTGATCCTGATGAACCCAGGCCAGTGCTTTGGCCCCTATCTGGACTGGAGCCTACCATGAATCTGGAGGAGGGATTGTGGAGGGGTCTTCAGGAATGTCAATGCATACCTTTGATCAGATGATCTATGAGATGGCAGAAAAGTGTGTCAGATATCTGGGGCTAGGCCTAAGTGCTAGGGAACATGGGTTGAACAGCTGGCTCTGTTGGAGCTTCTCACCCAGCCAGGAAGGGCATCTGGTACCACAGAGAAAACCACTGAACACTTACATCTCCAAGCATTACTTCCCTCTACCTGGAGTGCTGGACACTCTCTAATAGTCCCAGAAGCTCTGACCTCAACGTTCTTAGTTCCACCACTGCCTAGAGGTTCAGGGTTAGGGTGTAGGGCAGTAACCAGCCAAGCTCAGGGGGGTGTCCACCATCAGTGAGGTCTGTTCAGAGGGTACAAGTTTCACTACCTTGGGGTTGGCCAACCACCTGGAAAATAAAGCATCTTCTAGCATATGGATCACCCCTGCTCATGAACAATGCCACAATAACACCCTGATGTTTCAGAAAGATTTAGAGTTCAAAAAACATGATCAGGGAATGCCAGTGTCTCAGATGCCCCAAGCACACACCTCTGGCCTCGTAATCCATGTAATTCTCACCATTCAAACAAATGAAATACAGCCCTCTTTGGAAGGTGGGTTGGGGTGGGAATCCAAGTTGTTCCACTACTTTCAGCACAGCTTGGACTTTCACATGACCTCTCCTGAGTCTTGTGTTCTTGGTATATAGTCCTAACCCCACCATTCATAGAAAGAGAGTTGTCTTCCATAAATCATATCTTTGACCAGATGCTGATGCTTGGCTTTTCTGTGTGGTTCAGGGCAGGGACATGAGAAGCCTGGAATAAGTGTGGGAGGATCTTAAAGGAATGTGCCTGGTTCACTAAGGACCACATGGTTCTCTTCAGGTGCTAAGTGATGTCAGGAGCACTCAGAATGGTTTCTGCATTGGTAAATAATCCCTCCTGGGACCAGCCCAGCCCATGGTCTGAGCACTACTCCCCATGCCTGCTACCAGCTCCTCATTGCTATGAAGCTACAGCTTGAGTTTTCCAATAAGAAATCTTTTTTTTAATAATCCTATGTCTTGCTTACCTGTCAGGTTTGTAGATTTTGAGGCTGAAGAGATAGAGGACCCAAAGCTTCAGTTGATGATAGATTCCAGTGTCAGACACATCCAATCTCATAGAGGCTCAATCTTCCACATTCTCCAGTCTTTGAGATTGTGCAGCAAGAGAGAGCTAAACACATTCCCATAAAAATTTATGATTAAAACAAAGGTGATAATGGAGTGTGATAGCACACATGTGAACATTTTTTCAGAATAGGGCACTTCTCTTCCCAGTGGAACAGCCCCTGAGCATTTGGGATTCCAGCTGCCCTTGGATTTGAAGTGGATATAGCCTAGTCCAAGGTGCTATCTTCTCTCCCCCTGCCTATGTAAAGAGTCAACACACCATCTGCCTAGGACATGAGTCCATGTGGACCAAGTATATCGAATATGGGTATCTCAAAATGTCCTCCCACATGACATACATTGTCCCACTGATGCAGAGTCTCCACTAATGGTTCCTGATGTCAGAATGTGCAGGGCCATCCTGGACAAGAGTAGATTCCTAAACACTTTCTTTCACTGAATGGCTGGAGCACAGCTAGAACAACCATGTATGCATCACCCTCTTACCCTCTGTCCTAGTGTGAACCTCCAGAAAGACTGGCCCTGAGGCTCACCCACCAGAAGTCTAATACTGCAGGTATCCAGAGACCAAAGTGCCTGACTAGGTCACACTTGAAGTCATAACTGTATAGATGGACATCATGAAGATCTGGTGGGGTTTCCCAACTTCACCATGTGGATAGGCCCACATTTGGCCATAGCGAAGTCCATGGGAAACTTGGAAGAGAATGAAATGGAGGGACATCAAAAAGGGGACAACGTGTATCAAGATCTAAATCTCCTGCCCTAGACTGATGAGCTGTTCTCCAAGAGGACTTTTTCACCAAGGTGGGCTGGGCTGGGGATCCAGGTGTCTACAAGACTTTGGGAATGTCAGCCTGGACTCATGGAATTATGTTTTATTCTTCACATTCTCAGCACTGTTTGTCTGTTGGGTGGGGTAGCTCATGGTCTTGATTTAACAACTCCACGGTGTGAACCTGAAGATATCATCCATGCTTCCTACAAGTCCCAGAGGTGTCTTGGGCTTGGGGACACTTCCTACCAAGGCCACACACAATTTCTTCTTCTCCTCCAGGTGCAGGCTTCATTTTCCACACCCCCATTTCTTGGAAGCATTGCTTTTCATAGGACTACACATGGATATCTTGACCCTAACCAAAGAGCTGGACCAGGAGGAAGGACTCACCCAGCAGAATGGCCATCAGAACTTCAGTCTGACACCAAGACAGGTGATACCTCCCATTCATTTTTACACATCCCCCAAGTCCCTCTCTCTACCCTCATACCCAATACAGACTGAGCATGGGCCATTTCTGTTCTGTAGCTGGTGAAAATGCAACTATTGCCCTCAAAGTAGAAATTATCAGTGTAGGTGCCCCAAAGTTATGCTTTACCCTGACTAAAGTGCTTCTAAATCAGTTGCCAGCCAAGGTATAGAGGGACATAGTGATAGCACTGGACATGAGTCCTATATGGAGATCTGGCCCACCAGGGGTCACCTCATAGAAAATTAAGAGATTCAGGGTCACATAACCCTAGGTCCTATAATGAAAGCACACTGGTATCATCCTGCACTGTTGTGAGTCTTCCTCAATGGGTCCCATCCAGTCCTCAACTCTTCCGTGGACCACAGAATCTCTTCTCTAAGCCTGGGCCAGAGAAGGGCAGTGGGTCCCAGCAGAACTTCTCCTACAGGAGCCACATGAGAAAGCAGAGGTGTTTAGTGAGGACAACCATGACCCTCCATACCCCGGACATCCTCCTGGCTTCCCAGCACCTTCTGCTGTGCTGCAACTCTCCCA